>NC_071355.1:233045026-233700026 GCF_943734655.1 Sabethes cyaneus
CAAACTTCAGATCCAATTTTAAGCCTAGTTTTAAATCCAATTCAAAGCCCATTCCAAGTTAAATTTTTATTTTTAGCCTTATTCTTAGATTAATTTAATTTCAATTTCAAGTAAAATTTTCAGTCGAATTGCCATTTCAGGCCCTATTTCAAATCCAATTTCAAGTCTAATTTATGGAAAGCTCAATTTCTATCCCAATTGCACGCCCAACTTCAAGTAAAATGTTAAGTCTAGTCTATTCGTCTTGCAGCCACTTTTTTCACATTACGTATGAGCGCGGATCAGCAGGGATCCCTCCCTGGTCGATCCACTAGGTCCTACCAATTTGTTGTCCCCTACTACGCACATCGTCGACAACATGTCTGCAACGACGACCTGGTAGCCGCTCAGTCACGTAATCGCAATCGCTAAACTCGAAAGGCTTGGGAACTCTCCTGCGATGGTTTCGTTCTTATCTAACTCATCGTCAGCTGATGGTTGCTATCGGTCAGATTGTAGATCCAATACATTCTGTGCCATCTCTGGTATTCCGCAGGGCAATAATCTCGGACCGCTCAGATTCCTGTTCTATTTCAACGACGTGAATCTCGTACTTGAAGAACCACGATAATCATATGCTGATGATCTAAAAATATTCTCCCGTATCCACTCAACTGAAGACTGCCTCGCACTCCACCGCCAGCTGATTGGTGTACCTTAAACAGAATGGTTGTAAATCCCTCAAAGTACACTGTAATAACCTTCTCACGTCAAAGAGATGGTGTTATTTTCAACTACACGCTGCTATCGAGCACTATCGAGCTGGTCGATCATATCAAAGACCTAAGTGTAATCTTCAGTACAAAGCTAACATTCAGACCGCATGTATCTTATATCGTCAACAAATCGTCTAAGACCCTGGGATTCATTTTTAGGATCGCCAAAAGTTTCACAGACGTGTAATGCTTAAACGCATTATATTGCTTCTTGATCAGATCGAATCTAGATAACTGTTCTGCAGTCTGGAACCTGAACTACCTGAACCTGAACAGTTCTGAAATTTTTTTAATATTTACACACTTGAACACTAGTTTTAAGAAGTTAAACCATCATTGGGACCATGTGACTCTGTTTATGCCCAACTTCTACTTTGATTTCAAGTCCAATAAGACGATTACGAAGCCAAAATTTATAGACCTGCTTCGCGATCAATTGATGATTAGATGCGTAAAAACAGTTCCAGCCTCAAATCAAATGTTAAGTCCAATTTCAAGTCCAACGCCAACAAAGAGTCAAGTTTAATTTGGTCTAAATTCACCTAGTAAATATTGTGTACTTATTCGGAATTGAAAGCCAAAAAACCTACTTTTACTATTTGTTTATGGTTAGAGTCTATCAACAAGAAAGAAAAAGCCAAACGAATGCGAAGAATGTGTCAAACTTTTATTTAAGTAAGCGTTCATCCAAACTATTTTATTTGAATCCAGTTTTTTACTGCTTAAAGTTGGTTCAATCTTCAGACAGATTTAGACTGATTTATTGGTCTGCTTTCGACTCCCAGATAATCCAGAAAGACTGAAAATTCTACTAATCCCAGCAACCGCTGCTGTGAAAAACCAAACATTTTGTTCTCATTCCACCAGTAGTGTCACTTCAGTTAATTTAACCAGCCCAAGATGGATCCAAACGATCCGGATCGGCACCTGCGTAAGGTTTACCAGGTCGTAGGAGTGTCCTCCGTAATCGACGGCGTTGCCCAGCTAGTGCGGCGAAGACGCGGCAGTCCTCCGAAAATCACGAAAGAGCAAGAGCTGCAGCAGCACCTGGAACGGGCTCGGGAAGCTCGTGCGGGTCGGTTGAATGCGATCGGTCCGAAGCATCGGTTTGTGCTGGAAACGGCCGCGCACATTTTAAATCTCGAACAAGAAGTACTGATCGATTGTACGGCCGACAAGAATGAGTACGTTGATCTACTGGAACGGATGTTCGAGTCCGATGGGAGTAAATCGGTGCTGATGTTCTACGGACAGTATGATGCTCCCGGCAAGGAATCAGGTCGGTATAACCCGAAACAGAAAAGACAGAAGTTGATGCAGTCGGTTGTAACCACCGGAAGTGATGAGAAGGTAACGGATGTTTGCGTTGGTGCCTACAGGCATAGCAACGCCAAAACGATTGATATAAAAAATTTGGGAGAGGTGAGAACTTCAAAATTAAAATTAAATTTTTGCTTTCGAATCATAACAACGTTGGTCTCTCTTAGGATGTATTTTTTATAACAATTTCAATCCCCGAAAGTTGCTCTATTATTTATACGTTGACTTCACTATCGGAAAATGTTATTAAACCGTCACTGGACAGCATCAAAGATTACGGCTTCTGCACGGATTTACAAAAAAGCTACTTTTACCATGGCGTAGAAACCTTCATAAAGTTTCTCAAAAGTACGTTAACAAGAAATTTTCATAACACGGCCGATAACTGTAATTTTGCTTCCCAGGTACGGAGCAGGACATTTCCGAACGAATCATGTTTGAGGTGGACCACAACCTGTACAAGGGTTTCCTCTTGACGCAGATTCAAATCAAGGAATCCTCTCGGGATCGCGACAAGGTGTACACAGCCGAACGTGCCTTCGCCCGTTGGATGCGCCAAGTCCAGTTTGCACTGACCCAGGGCGACCAGATACGACGTGATCCCTATGATGTGGGACCGCTGCACGAGTTGGAGTACTGGCGCAGTATGCTTACTAAGTACACGTCGATTGCGGAGTTCATCGAGTCTCGGCCTTTCTTGAATTATCAACTTTGCTTGAAATTGTCTCGTTCCAAGTTGTTAAAGAAATGGCATGTTATGGACAAGGAGGTAACCAGCAAGTTGAACGAATGTCGAGACAACGTAAAATATATAAGCGCGATTGAGCGATTCTGGGATCCACTCTATCGTTGTGATCCAGAAGAAGTCGCAATACACATTGCTAGCTTGTTGACCATCATAAGACAAGTGTACAAAACATCAAACTTTTATAATACGTCAGAACGGATTACCGGACTACTTTCCAAAGTCACGAACCAGATCATAATGAACTGTCAGCAGTACCTAACTTGTCGCCGGAAGAAGACAATCTATGAGCAAAAGAGGGAAGATGTTCTGGAGAAAATTCGAGTGTGTAAAGATCTGGACATGGTGTACAGGTTTCACTATTATAAAACTGTAAATGATATGGAGGAAAGTCCCGACGAAACCCCATGGGAATGCTCCGATATGTATATTTTCGGGAAAATGGACACATTCAACGTGCGGCTTGATAAGATACAGAACATTATGGAATTATTCATCAAGTATGAAGTCATTGATCGCGTAGGTATTTCCGGGACGGAAGTTTTCTCGAATCGCATCAAAAAAGCATACGATGTAATCGCAGCGAAAACCTACGACCCGCTGGTGCATCGACAGCATCAGTTCGACGATGATAATGAAATTTTCCTAAAAGAAGTCGAAGCAGCGGAACTTGGGCTGCAAAAATTTGCCAAAGAAATGCTGTCGGACATTCCAACCATCGAAAGTCGACTTTTGGTGCTGAATCGCTTCGAGAAACTTCAGTTGGATTGCTTGTGTTTGGACCGACGTTATCTCGATATTGCCGTTATGTTGGAAAAGCAAATATTTGAAACAAAAGATTATTACAACGAAAATCGCGCCCAGCCTCCGATTATTTGGTGCGTTCCGAACAGCGTTGGTCGCATCATGTGGGCCCGATTTTTATCTCGCAAAATGGATGACACAATCAAGGTAATCAAGACGCGAGGTTGCGTTATTCAGAACAAGAAAGCACAACTTTGCGTGAAATATTATAACTTTTTGTGTGAAGTGCTGCTGCACTACGAAATGCTTCACCATCGAGCCTGGTGGGACTATGTCGAACAAGCGAAAGAAAAGCTAGAGGCCCCAATTTACCGCAAAAATATCGAAACGAATTGGCTGGAGGTCAATTTCCATCCTTATCTGCGGCAGGTTATCAAAGAAACGGAAACGGTCCTAAAATGGGGCCTCGCGGCACCGGACCTCGGGGTGCTGCTGGTGCTACAAAAAGATAATTTGTTCAATGCATTCGAGCGAGTGAAAGATTTGTTGGCGCGCAACAATAAGTTGAGGTTGAGCATACCGCAGATATTCCTACCGCTTATGAGAACAATGCTAATCAAGCTGGAGGATGTGTTTCTTCCTGGGCTGACCGTAATAACTTGGATGTCTATGAATTTAAAGGAGTATTTAGATAAAGTTGAAAAGGTGACAATTTGCTTATTAGGTTTATCGTTTCAATAAAATTGGTATTACAGGTGATCAAACGAGTGGAAATTTTCGTCAAGGATGTCAATGATATACGAGATGCTAGAATTGAAGATATTTTGTATTCTTTTGCCAACACAGACCTCCTCGTTCTTCCTGTGGAACCGGTAACACCATCGAAGTTCACAGATATGAACATTAAATACAGGCAAACGATAGGTATTTTAGAAACGCAGCATAAACTGAATAAGTCAATTTTACTATTTTCAAATTCCTAATTAGAAAAATATCTAGCGAAAAAGTCACAAGCTATGGAGAAGGCTACGATTGAGCTGATCAATAAATTCGTAGAAAACATCGATGTTGCAGATTATGACGAAAAGGGAAATCGAAAGTTTCAACTTCCGCTGGAGAAGCACACGGGAGAAAACCGTCGTCGAGAGGAGGCTCTTCCCATCGACAAATACGATTGGGTCAGTTTCGATAAAATTTATAAAGCGCTCGCCTATCCATCACCGGAAGCCCACCGAAAAGCCTGTAAGTTCGACACGGTGGCTGTTACATACCCGATGAGCTTATCGGAATTCTTCTTTCAGTATTTCAAGACTATACCGGCTTGAACTACGACGTCACGCTGCTTCACATCGACAGTATGGAGCTTTTCGCATATTTCAACCATCGAATCATAGCTATATTCGTACGAATGGTTAAAGCATCTCTGGAAAAACTACGACAACGCATTAAATTAGTGAAGTAAGTTTTGCAAAATGTTATCCCTTTAGTGTAAAACAAATCCTTCAACCATTAATTTAGCCTTCAAATGAACAAAGCTGCTGCCATGCGGGAAATAAATCCACTGCTAATAACCGAGATGGTACTTGAGGAGGAGGCCTGCGCCATAGTGCCCTCCCTGGAAGGAATCCAAAGTAGCTTCCAGCGGGTGATTATGAATGTCGTGGAGACTTTCTATGCCGTGTCGACCTGGGGCCGGCAAGCGAAAACTGAAGCCCGTAAACTCCGACGCCCGGTACTGGACGAAGTTCGACACGAACGATCATGGTTTAAAGCCATATCTACTCACAAGGAAGTATCGCGATTTATTCATGAATTTGACGGGGGATTGTTGCTAGTGCAACCGGATATTGACCTACAGTTGACTGTTATGTACAATCATTACGAATATTTGTGGAAGAACGACCTGTTTGGAGTGTCTCTGGAACTAAAGCCAGCACTGTTTGAAAAGATTCAACTCGACCTGGACTCAATCGTGTTCGCTACCCAAGTGGGCCCAATCGTAATTCAGTTGAATCAAGTCATTAAAGCCGTTCTGATGAAGTTGCTAGACTTCTACAAAAAGAGAATTTCGGAAATTACCAACTTTATCACGGAACACGATTCGGTATTGAAGCGAACATTAAAAGATCTAGATGATATCAAAATGGCAATGGAGTGTCTGAAGTTGGTGCAGGATAATTTCACCTTCATCGATGTAGACCTGGGATTCATCGAGTCAACTTATAACCTACTGGCAGAGTTTGATTTGGGAATAACCAAAGAGGACATTGACCACGTGTACGGCTTACGGGACAGTTTCAAGGGAATGGGCAAAAAAGTTGAACAAGTGGAAAACGATATCATCGCACTTCAGGTACCGTTGCAGCGTGAACTTGCCGAAGGGGTGGCCGAATTTGTCGAAGAAATCACTGAGTTTGATAGTGAGTTCGAAACCAAAGGTCCCATGGAGGAGGGTATTTCCGCCAAAGAAGCTAGCGATAGAGTACTCATGTTCCAAGGACGGTTCGATGAGCTGTGGCGTAAGTTTGAGATGTACGCCAGCGGGGAAGCGTTTTTGGGTCTTAAGGTCAACGACTACCCAATTCTTCATAAGCGCAAGAAGGAGTTTAATCTGCTCAACAAATTGTATTCCCTGTATTTGCAAGTAATGCGCAGTATTGACGAGTATTATGACACCCCTTGGGCTGATGTGGATATCGAGAAGATTAATACGGAATTGACGGACTTCCAGAATCGCTGCAGAAAACTGCCGAAAGCAATGAAGGATTGGTTGGCTTACATCGATCTGAAGAAAAAGATCGACGATTTCAACGACAGCTGCCCTCTGCTGGAGTTGATGTGTAACAATGCTATGAAAGACCGCCATTGGGAGAAACTGGAGAAACTTTTGGGCTGCAAGCTAGAAGTAGAGTCGCCTGATTTCACGCTAGGTAACGTCATGGAAGCTCCACTACTTGAGAACAAGGACGATATCGAAGATATTTGCATAGGAGCCGTAAAAGAAAATGATATTGACATCAAGTTACGACAGGTAATAGCTGAGTGGTCAGTCGTAAGTTTGCAGTTTGCCAATTTCAAGAATCGTGGTGAACTGCTGATCAAACCTACGGAGACAATTGAAGTGATATCCCTACTGGAAGACAGCATAATGATCGTCAACTCGCTGGCTTCTAATCGGTTTAATGCGCACTTCAAGAAAGAAATTATGGTTTGGCTACATAAACTCGTCAATACGGGTGAGATCCTGGAGAAGTGGTTGCAAGTGCAAAACTTATGGATCTATCTGGAAGCTGTTTTTGTCGGTGGCGACATATCTAAGCAGCTTCCGCAGGATGCTAAGCGTTTCGCCGGTATTGACAAGACCTGGGTTCGCATAATGTACAGAGCCAGAGATAATCCAAATGCCGTGGAATGCTGCACTGGAGAAGACACCATGGCGTACACTTTGACCGCTTTACTACAACAGTTGGAGTCGTGTCAGAAATCGCTAACAGGTTACCTGGAATCCAAGCGGCTGTTGTTCCCGCGATTCTTCTTTATCTCAGATCCAGTGTTGCTGGAGATTCTAGGTCAAAGCTCGGATCCGACGTCGATACAGGCTCATCTGCTGAGTATTTTCGATGCTGTAGCAAAGGTGGAGTTCGAAGAGAAAACCTTTGGAAAGATCATATCTTTATTTTCGGATAACAGAGAAAAAGTTCCACTTAACCGACCGGTCTTCTGTACAGGTGGTGTCGAGTTGTGGCTCAATCGACTGCTGGTAGAAATGCAGGATACTATTCGGGACATCCTTGCAACCATGGCGCAGTGTCTTGCAAGTCCAGACTTTGATTTTATCAGTGGTTTTCAAGGGTTCTGCGGTCAAGCAGGGTTAGTGGGGGTTCAGCTTCTGTGGACGCGTGATGCTGAAATCGCTCTTCGCAAGTGTCGTACGGATAAAAACATAATGCGTAAAACGAATCAACGATTTTTGGATCTGCTCAATAGTTTGATCGAGTTAACGGTCAAAGATCTTACGAAATTAGAACGCATTCGTTTCGAGACCATGGTAACCATCCACGTGCATCAGCGGGATATTTTCGATGATTTGGTGAGGTTCAAGATTCGGACGCCATTGGACTTTGAATGGCAAAAACAGGCACGGTTCTATTACATCGAAGAGACGGATGATGTGATCGTAAAAATCACCGACGTTGATTTTATCTACCAAAACGAATATCTGGGAGTAACCGAACGTCTAGCGATCACACCGCTAACGGATCGGTGCTACATTACACTAGCGCAAGCAATCGGTATGTCCATGGGTGGTGCTCCAGCCGGTCCAGCGGGAACTGGAAAAACCGAAACCACAAAAGACATGGGACGCGCTCTCGGTAAGCTGGTAGTTGTGTTCAACTGTTCGGATCAGATGGATTTCCGAGGATTGGGCAGAATTTACAAAGGCTTAGCACAGTCCGGCTCGTGGGGATGCTTTGATGAGTTCAACCGAATTGAGCTGCCCGTGCTTTCGGTTGCTGCTCAGCAAATTTAGTAAGTAAAAGTGGGTTAGCAAATTGAAACAAGTTAATTTCAAAGTTTATTCTAGTATTGTTCTAACTGCTCGAAAAGAGAAGAGGAAAGAATTCATTTTTAGCGACGGAGATACGGTGTCTCTCAATCCAGAGTTTGGTCTTTTCATCACCATGAACCCCGGTTATGCAGGAAGACAGGAATTACCGGAGAACTTGAAAATTATGTTTCGGTAAATTACGGTAAATCACATTGAAACATAATACTAAAACTAATCCTTGAACTTCTTTTGCAGATCTGTTGCAATGATGGTTCCAGATCGACAGATCATCATGCGCGTCAAGCTGGCCAGCTGTGGTTTTAAGGACAACGTTATTCTTGCCCGAAAGTTCTTCACTTTGTACAAATTGTGCGAGGAGCAACTGTCCAAGCAGGTTCACTACGATTTTGGACTGCGTAACATCCTTTCAGTACTGCGAACCTTGGGTGCTCAAAAGCGTGCGAATCCGAATGACACAGAGGAAACAATCGTGATGCGAGTTCTGCGAGATATGAACGTATCCAAGCTGGTAGATGAAGACGAACCGTTGTTCATCTCTTTGATTGAGGATCTTTTCCCGGGAATCAAATTGAGCACTTCAAGCTACAAAGACCTGCAGAGAGCTATTGCTAACAGCGCCGAAGCGCTTGGATTAATCAATCACCCGGAATGGAATCTGAAAGTGATACAACTCTACGAAACATCTCTCGTTCGACATGGTTTAATGACCCTGGGACCAACCGGAGCCGGAAAAACGCGCTGTATTCATACCTTACTGAAAAGCTTCACCGAACTTGGACTACCTCATAAAGAAATTCGAATGAACCCGAAGGCAATCACAGCTCCGCAAATGTTTGGCCGGCTAGATGTGGCCACAAACGATTGGACCGATGGAATATTCTCTACATTGTGGAGACGAACATTAAAAATTAAAAAGACCGAGTTTGTTTGGCTCATCCTAGATGGACCAGTAGATGCGGTTTGGATTGAAAATCTCAACTCAGTGCTAGATGATAACAAGACACTAACCTTGGCCAATGGTGACCGGATAACAATGGCGGCGAACGCAAAGTTAGTCTTCGAGCCGGACAACGTGGATAATGCTTCCCCGGCCACTGTTAGTCGCATGGGAATGGTTTTCATGAGTGCCTCGGTACTGAAGTGGGAGCCAATTCTGAATGGATGGTTGAAAACGAAGCCAAGTGACATTGCGGATACGCTAAGGAAGTTCTTCCATAAGATTTACGACGATCTGCATAGTTTTGTACAGACGAAGTTGGCAGCAAAGATGAAAATTTTGGAGGCAATCTACATTCGACAGTGTTGCGATATTTTAGAAGGGTTAATAACCCCTAAAGAAGAAGGAGCTCCGATCGAGCTGTCTGACAAACACCTGGAGCGGTTGTTCCTATTTTCGTTGATGTGGTCTTTGGGAGCTGTTCTTGAACTAGAAGACCGAGAAAAGATGGGAGAGTTTATCGCCAAGCATCATTCTAAGATGAAATGGCCTAAGCTCCAACCCGGTGAGACAATATTCGAGTATCTTGTGACCCCTCAGGGAAGCTGGCAGCACTGGAATAATCAAGTCGAAGAGTACATTTATCCAAGTGACAGTGTTCCGGAGTACGCTAGTATTCTGGTTCCGAACGTAGACAATGTTCGAACGGCGTATTTGATCGACCTTATTGCCAAACAATCCAAAGCAGTGCTCTTGATAGGGGAACAAGGTACCGGTAAAACTGTAATGATCAAGGGCTACATGCTTAACTATGATCCGGAATTTCACTTGTCGAAGAGTTTTAATTTTTCTTCCGCTACCACTCCCAATATGTTCCAACGCATAATCGAGTCCTACGTTGAAAAGCGAGTAGGAACTACCTATGGACCGCCTCAACAGCGTCGTATGTCAATTTTCATCGACGACATCAACATGCCAGTGGTGAACGAATGGGGTGATCAGGTTACCAACGAAATTGTACGCCAGTTGATGGAGAACACCGGTTTCTACTCCCTGGACAAACCCGGAGATTTCATGACAATACTGGACATTCAGTTGCTAGCCGCTATGATTCATCCGGGAGGCGGACGAAACGATATTCCACCCCGGTTGAAGCGGCAATTCTGTGTGTTTAACTGCGCGATCCCTAGTGACAAGTCGATGGATAAAATTTTTGGTGTTCTCGGTGAAGGTTACTTTTGCGAATCCAGATTTATTGAACCGATCGTAAATTTTATTCCGAAGCTCATCCCACTTACGCGAAAGCTTTGGCAAGCCACTAAAGTGAAAATGTTACCGACGCCAGCTAAATTTCATTACGTATTTAACTTGAGAGATTTGTCCCGAATTTGGCAGGGTATGTTAACGATCAAATCGGAGGAATGTCAGACCGTCAAAACGGTGATCAATGTATGTACGCCCTACTGAAAGATATTATTAGTTTAATCAATTGATTTTTTAACAGCTTTGGCGTCATGAATGCATTCGGGTGATAGCTGATCGTTGTACCAACTTCCCGGATCGTACCTGGTTTGTGGGCAAAATGCGGGAACTTGCTGAAGAATTGTTGGATGAGGACGACATGGAGAATTACGAAGCGGAGGAAACCTTTTTCGTTGATTTTCTCCGTGATGCTCCGGACCCTACCGGCGAGGAAGGAGAAGATGTAAGCTTAGAGCCACCCAAGTTGTATGAGGAGATTCCAAGCTTCGAAGAAACTACCGCTCGCGTAAAAATGTATATGGAACAGTTTAACGAGCAGATTCGGGGTGCAGCCATGGATCTTGTGTTTTTCCGTGATGCTTTGATACACTTAATGATCATTTCTAGAATTATTAGAACTCCGCGAGGAAACGCTTTGCTGGTTGGCGTTGGAGGATCCGGAAAACAGAGCTTAACTAGACTTGCCTCGTTCATAGCCGGCTATAAAATCTACCATATAACTTTGACGAGAGCATACAATATAAACAACCTTCTGGATGACCTACGGTATCTCTATCGTGTTGCAGGGTTTGAAGGTCAAGGGATAACCTTTATTTTCACCGACAACGACATCAAAGACGAAGGTTTCCTAGAGTACATAAACAACGTACTCAGTTCAGGTGAAATAGCAAATCTCTTCCCGAAGGATGATCTAGGTAAGACATCACTTAAGCGACTAACATGCTTACGTGTTAAAGACCAATTTCATTTTAGATCAAATCACAAACGATCTTATACCGGTCATGAAAAAGATTGCCCCTAAACGAATCCCAACGCAAGACAATCTGTATGAGTTTTTCATATCTCGAGCCCGAGCAAATCTTCACATTGTTTTGTGCTTCTCACCAGTATGTTTTTCCGAATTTTTATCGAAAAAACAAGTTTATTATTCTCCATTTTCAGGTTGGTGAAAAGTTCCGCAATCGATCGCTCAAATTCCCGGGTTTGATATCCGGGTGCACCATCGATTGGTTCCAGCGGTGGCCGGAGGATGCACTGATAGCGGTTTCGAACCACTTCCTCAAGGACTACAGCATTGTTTGCAAGCCGGAGGTAAAGCGTGAACTGATCGAAATAATGGCATTCGTGCAGGACCGGGTAGCCGAGGTGTGCATGGAGTACTTCGAACGGTTCCGACGCCAAGCGCACGTTACTCCCAAGTCGTTCCTCTCCTTCCTCGAGGGCTACAAAGTGATCTACAAGGAAAAGCACGACAACATTGCGGTGCTCGCCAGCCGGATGCAAACGGGTCTAGTGAAACTGGTAGAAGCCGCCGCTTCGGTTGACGTTTTGAGAGTGGAGCTGGAAGAAAAGGAAAAGGACATCATTTTAGCCACACAAGCCGCAGAAATTGTACTTGCATCCGTCACGAAGTCGCAAAACGATGCTGAAATAGTTAAAGCAGAAGTTTTGGTCGTGAAAAACAAGGCGGACGTTCTGGTGGAACAGATTGCTGAGGAAACAGCAGTTGCAGAGGAAAAGTTGGAAGCTGCTCGTCCAGCGCTGGAGGCGGCTGAAGCTGCACTGAAAACTGTAACTCCAGCCGATATTGCTACCGTGCGAAAGCTTGGTAAGCCACCCTATTTGATTACACTGATTATGGACGTAGTGTTGGTTCTGTTCCGGAGACGAATGGCTCCTGTGAAGCCCGATCCCGAACGACAGTTTATGTTCGCTTCCTGGGATGCA
The DNA here is from genome assembly GCF_943734655.1 of Sabethes cyaneus. Taxonomy (NCBI): domain Eukaryota; kingdom Metazoa; phylum Arthropoda; class Insecta; order Diptera; family Culicidae; genus Sabethes; species Sabethes cyaneus. The sequence continues at coordinate 233,057,308 of NC_071355.1, forward strand.
TCATTGAAGGTAATGGCGGATACCGGATTTCTCAACAAGATCGTTCGTTATCAGGCGGACTTAATCAATGCGGAAACCGTAGATTTGATGATACCTTACTTCAAGTATCCGCTGTATACGTTTGAGGCAGCTAAGGCAGCTTGCGGTAACGTTGCGGGTCTGCTGCAGTGGACCACGGCCATGGCAAAGTTCTACGACGTCAACAAAGACGTACTCCCGCTGAAGGCAAATCTTGCAAGACAGCAGAAGAAGCTTGACATAGCTACTGTACAACGCCAGGAAGCTGAACAACTGTTACTAGCCAAAGAGGCTGAACTGGAGCTTGTCCAGCAAGAGTTCAACGAAGCTATGTCCAAAAAGCAAGCTGTACTAGATGACGCTAAGGTCTGCCAGGATAAAATGGATGCTGCTTCGGCTTTGATCAACGGATTAGCCGATGAACGAGTTCGGTGGACCGAACAGCTGTCACAGTTTAAGAGCGAAACTGATCGTCTCGTGGGAGATGTGCTAATTTTAACCGGCTTTCTCTCATATACTGGCCCATTTAACCAGGAGTATCGGATGGTTCTTCAAAAGTCCTGGCAACATGAGCTGCAAAATCGGAAGATTCCGGTTTCGTTGAACATAAGCATAATGGAAAATCTTACGGATGATGCCACAGTTGGGGAGTGGAACTTGCAGGGGTTGCCAAACGATGAGCTTTCAGTTCAAAATGGTATCATTGTGACGAAGGCCGCTCGTTATCCACTTCTTATCGATCCACAGTCTCAGGGAAAAATATGGATCAAACATAAGGAGAAAGAATTTGGATTAATTGTCACTTCACTGGAGCACCGTTTCTTCCGAAACCACATCGAGGATTGTGTGTCACAGGGAGTTCCACTGTTGATTGAGGACGTTGGCGAGGAGCTGGATCCAATATTGGATAACATTTTGGAGAAGAATTTCATTAAGATGGGCAACACCTACAAGGTGAAGATTGGCGACAAAGAAGTCGATGTGCATTCGGATTTCCGGCTGTACATTACGACTAAGCTTCCAAATCCGGTGTATACTCCGGAAATTTCAGCCCGAACATCCATCATCGACTTTACGGTTACGATCAAAGGTTTGGAAGATCAACTTCTCGGACGAGTAATTTTGACTGAGAAAAAAGAACTTGAATCGGAACGAACAAACCTGATTAAAGATGTGACGGCGAATCGTAGAAAAATGCAAGAGCTGGAGGCTAATCTGTTGCATAAATTGTCCACAACGCAGGGTAGTTTGGTCGACGATGTCACGGTGATTGTTGTTCTGAACACCAGCAAAACCACCTCCATTGAAGTTCGTGAGAAGCTGAAAATTGCACGTGAAACTGAAATAAAAATCAACAAAGCCCGTGAGGAGTATCGTCCGGTTGCTACCAGAGGAAGCGTTCTGTACTTCCTAATTTGCAGTATGTCGATGGTAAACTGTATGTATCAGACTTCGTTGGTACAATTTTTGGAACGGTTCGACGTATCGATGGCTCGATCTGATAAGCACGTCGTAACTTCGCGGCGGATAAGCAACATTATAGAATACTTGACTTACGACATTTTCCAATATATCTGTAGAGGACTCTATGAAGTTCACAAATACCTGTTTGTGCTTCTGATGGCTTTGAATATCGATTTGGAGAAGAAAAAAATTACCCATCATGAGTTCCAGACGTTCATCAAGGGTGGTGCCGCACTGGACATAAACACGTGCCCAGAGAAGCCGCATAAATGGATCGTCGACACGGCATGGTTGAATCTGGTTCAGCTTTCCTCGCTGCATCAGTTCAACGAAATCGTCGAGCACGTACAAACAAACGAAAAAGGATGGAAAAGTTGGTTTTCGAAAGAAGCCCCCGAAGAAGAGGTTATCCCTGATGGTTACAACAGCATGGACGCTTTCCGGAAACTGCTACTAATTCGGGCATGGTGTCCTGATCGAACGCTGTCCCAGAGCAGAAAGTATCTGGCAATGTCGCTGGGACAACGATTTGCCGATCCGGTCATAATAAATTATGACCTTATGCTGGAAGAAAGCAGACCTTTAACCCCCTTGGTATGCTTCCTTTCGATGGGTTCAGATCCTACCCCGAGTATTGAAGCATTGGCAAAGAAAAATGCCATCAAGTGTCGCTCCATTTCAATGGGTCAAGGTCAGGAAGTACACGCTAGAAAACTAATTGCTACTTCGTTGGAGGAAGGTTCGTGGGTGTTGCTACAAAACTGTCATCTTGGGCTGGAGTATGTTACCGAATTGATGCTCCTAATTATGGAAATGGAAAAAACCGGAACGGGTTTCCACCCTGATTTCCGCGTGTGGGTTACCACTGAACCTCATCCACAGTTCCCAATTACGTTCCTTCAGATGTCGATCAAATTTACGAACGAACCTCCTTCGGGAGTGAAGGCTGGGCTGAAACGAACCTACGGTTCCATGACGATCGAAATGTTTGAATATAGCGAATCGCCATTCTATGTTCCGCTTATTTTCGCCATCTCATTCCTGCACACGGTTGTTCAAGAACGGCGGAAATTCGGTCCTCTAGGGTGGAACATTCCATACGAATTTAACTCGGCCGATTGGCTGGCAAGCTGCATGTTTGTTCAGAATCACCTGGACGACCTTGATCCGAAGAGAGGAATTAGTTGGAAGACGGTTCGTTACATGTTGGGGGAGGTTCAGTACGGCGGTCGCGTTACCGACGACTATGACAAACGCCTGCTAAACACGTTTGCCAAGGTTTGGTTCTCCGATATGATGTTCTTCGAGGAATTCCGATTCTTTCGGGAGTATAAAATCATGAAGTATAAGTCTCTGGAAGAGTACATGGAAGCGATCGAGCAGATGTCGCTGGTGGATCCACCGCAAGTGTACGGCCTACACGCCAATGCTGATATTACCTATCAAAGCAACACGACGACGGAAATTCTGGATACGATCGTGTCTATTCAGCCGAAAGGTGAAGTAACGATTTTATACTCTTTGGATAATTTATAATGGAGGTCTTTAATATTCAACAGAATCTGGCGGAGGAGGTGGGGAAACTCGAGAAGCAACGGTGGCCCGGTTGGTCAATGATATGCTGGCAAAGGTCCCGACACCGTACGACCAATATGCGGTTAAGGAACGACTGAAGATAATGGGTCATTTGAGCTCAATGAACATTTTCCTAAGGCAGGAAATTGATCGAATTCAAAAGGTCAGTAATAAAAAAATACTAATGGTGTTGTGAGTTATATTTTGATTTTTTACAGATAATTCTCCTGGTGCGGACAACATTGAAGGACCTTCTGTTGGCAATCGACGGCATCATCATAATGAACGAACAGCTTCGCGACGCTTTGGACAATATCTATGACGCACGAGTTCCGGAAATTTGGAAACGTGGCAGTTGGGCTTCTGCTTCGCTGGGATTTTGGTTTACCGAACTAATCGAACGGAACAATCAGTTCTATACGTGGTGTTTCAAGGGTCGTCCGGTCATGTTTTGGATGACCGGTTTCTTCAATCCTCAAGGTTTCCTAACAGCCATGCGACAGGAAGTGGCGAGAGCACACAAAGGATGGGCTCTGGACGTTGTGACGTTACATAACGACGTTACCAAACTGCTAACCGAAGAATGTAAACAAGCCCCCAATGAGGGAGTATATGTTTACGGTCTGTACCTGGACGGAGCCGGCTGGGATCGAAAGAATAATCGCCTTCAGGAGTCGATCAACAAGGTGTTGTACACCGCAATGCCGGTGATACATATCTACGCTATCAACTCGACGGCAGGGAAGGATCCCAAGTTGTACGAGGTGAGTGTTTCGAGTTGGCTCAGTTTTTGTGTCTCGTTAGCTGGTGTTTAACTTTTGATTTTTTTTTAAATAAAAAATAAGCAAAACTATACGCAAATGAATGAAAGTCGGAAAAAATTACTCTCCCATTTCAGTGTCCTGTATACAAAAAGGCCAACCGAACAGATCTCAATTACATTACCCCACTGTGGCTGCCAACCGTCAAGTCTCCGGATCACTGGATATTGCGCGGAGTAGCCCTGCTTTGTGATATCAAATGAAAACCGTACCGATCGGCGATGATTTTTTTTCTCTCGCAATTTATGTTATATTAATTCACAATAATAAATCCCGTTCATGCTTACTAGATTTGTTCCAGAGATTGTAAAAACGCGTAAACAGGAAAGATTTCACTGAACATTTACATTGCACGATACGTGATGTTCTAAACAGTGACAATGATTTGCATACATTACATTCCCGCAGTTGGATAGAACGTGTGCGTTGCGTTGCACAAAATATCTATTACCTTATTCTCGTCCGAGCACCTGACCGCGACCCCAGGAATTTCTTGAAAATAATCCATTACCTGGCTGCTGTTGTTGTTGCTGCTGCTGTACAGGATTTGCAGCTCGTTGGCCCACTGGAGCAACTCCAAATCCGTGCACTCCGCCCTGAACGTCCGGGAAGAATCGCTTGCTGCAGTGATAATTTATAAGTTACTCTTATTTCAATTTTTCTACGCATTGACTTACATAAAAGCAGGTGTTTCAAGCAACCTCGGTCCTCCTAGTTCTTGTGGGTAAATGAACTTCAGGAAGTAGTAGGCGTGACCCACAAGGATACCGACAATTGAAAAAATGCTTCTGAAAAATAATGAAAGTATGTTAGCCGAGACATTTAATAAAAGCCTTTGAACCAACTTACCCTGACGACAGAATTAGATTCATACCCAAAAGAACCCATGGTAGATACATCGCTTTGAAGCGAGTTCCAAACCAAAAGTTGACAATTACATCTTTGTTCAGCTTGCACCAGACGTACAGGACGGACAGTACCATTGGATCCATAAGTATCTAGAAAAAATGCATGAATACTCCATGTTACTTAGAGTTTAATAATCTTGACTTACCGGTAGGTCAACTAGCAATCCGATAATGACGCATAATATCCAATTAAAGCAGAGGAGAAAAAAATAATCCCCTGGCTTCTGCTTGAAGTGGTCCTGTTCTAAGCGTAGTGAATAGTTATACAGGAAAAAGCAATTCAGCATAAAGTGAAATCCGGTGGCTGGGTTAAGCGGATAGAAAAATACGGCTGTCATCGGGCGCCACAGCTGATGGACATAAAAACATTAAATACAGTACAATCCCAGTTGGGCGTTGTTCCAGTTACCTGAAATTGCCTAAAAAGTGGACCCTGCTGCAGAATTAGATACTGAGGCGGTAGAAGTCCAAAGCGGGCCAACAAACTGATGGCCACCGTTGCCGACAGCCATAGTCGTGTAAAAATAGGAACCTGTTTGTACCATGTTTGGATATCACTCATTTTGGCTAACCGATGTCGGCCGTCTGCTATACGATAAACGAACGGTATACGGCCTCCTGGCGGCACAGTATTTGACGGTTTTTTGTTTTAGCCAACAATTGGATTTACTAACACTGGTTTTACGCAAGAATAGTCAAAAATTTCACTCGATTTAAAAAGACTTGTTTAGATTGTGACTATAACAATACGATAACAATACGTGTACGACGATGATATGCGAAAGTGTCAGATCATTGACTGGTTGAATTTGAGATTTGACACTGCGCAAGTGGGAGACGACGAAGAAGACGTCACGTAAATAATATGCCCGCTGCCAAGACACAAACCGTATTCCGCTTTTTGCGCTCTCTGCATTTGAAATAAGAAAACAAACCAAAAGATTAAAATTTATTGTACATATTCGGATTTGATAGTAATTTTTGGTATCTTTTAACAGCAGAATTTATATCTTCTATGGAAAGGATATTCTTCTAACTCTGATTATAGTTTATAAGGCTCGAAAATAGCGGCTGAGTAAAAAAGCCGCGAAAATTAGGCTCTTCCTCCTGTGATTAAAATCAATTGGTTTGTGTATTGGCTGTTATCAAAGCAATTCATGAACATTATGTAAACAGTTTGAAAATGTAGATTTTTTCCCACCGTGCAAAGTGCAATACATAAGATAAAAAGCAGAAACTGTTTTGGTGCTAAAATGTTTCCAAATTTATTTAAAACCGTTACTTTCACCGGTCGACACGTGATAAGACGATCACTATCAAGTGGTCATCAAATAATTCCACTAGAACTGTCCTACAATGTGTACGATACAATCCAGAGTAGCACTGTTCATGGTTCCCCGGTGTTGATCCTCCATGGACTCTTCGGATCGAAATTCAACTGGAATAGTCTTTCGAAGGCATTTCATCAGAAAACTAAACCTACTAGAGCCGTAAGTAGCTTTTTGCTTGTTATGTTTTTATGTCCTTCAAATTCCTCTTTTCATTTGTTTTTAAGATTTATTCTATAGACGCCCGTAACCATGGTGAAAGCCCCCACTCGGATATCCACTCATACGATCATATGGTCGCTGATCTGGTAGAACTTTACAGCAAATTGAATATCAAAAAAGCATCCATAATTGGCCACAGTATGGGTGGTCGTGCCATGATGCTACTAGCTTTAAAATACGTAAGATTAAAATTATGATATTAAACCGGTGATTCTTGTTAAACGAAAATCACACCTTCGCAGCCACAACTCGTAGACCGGGCCGTAATAGTGGACATCTCTCCCACTACCGGTTTAGGGACAATCAACACCGATATTCCACTATTTCTACAATCGATGAAACTCATTCGTATCTCTGCCGACCAAACGATTCATCAGGCGCGCAAAACCGCCGATGAACAGCTAGCTAAGATTATCGATTCGAAGCCCTTGCGGGACTTCCTTATCACTAACCTAGTCAAAACGGAAGCCGATGGCACCTTTCGGTGGAGAATTAATCTGGACGCCTTGGAACGGAATTTTACGACCGGTGTGGCTCGGTTTCCCGATTGTAGCGGGATGCAGTATACCGGTCCGACCCTGTTCATCGCCGGTGGGCGGTCCGATTATATAAAGTATGCGTTCGAGACGTACCGAAAGGACAAACTTTTCGAAACTAAAATTATTGATCATTTCAGAGAGTCGGATACTCCGGTCATCAAGCAGCTATTTCCCAACTCCGAAATCAAGGTGGTAGAAGGTGCTGGTCACTGGGTGCACAGTGAAAAATCTGCCGAATTCGCCAAACTGGTCGTAGATTTTCTCAACGCGGATTCGTTGTAAAAATAAAAATAAAATAAAAAATTTTATTCCACCTGAAATTAGCAAATTAAAAATCGTTCTGAGACTGCTGACGCGCACTGTAATGATTGATTGTACTTGTAATAAAGGTTCTTTAACACATGTTGCTAAACACGTTAAGACTTGCATGTCCTCTGTTGTACATAGAAGTCATCACCAAACATCTATCTATCGGAATAGTACACGCTGTATCAATGCCTTGGTCAGTCCTGGGGCACTTGTATACAATTCTTTAAGCGTCTCGACACTCGCAGGTGAGCCTTGATATTTGATCGAGACATCTAGTCCGCTGACACACCTTCAAGCGCAATGTTGAATAGCAGGCAGGAAAGACCATCTGCTTGTCGAAGTCCCCTGCGAGATTCGAATGAGTTTGACAATCCACCCGAGATTCTCACACAGCACTGGACCCCATCCATCGTAGCCATGATAAGTCTAGTAAGCTTACCCGCAAAGCCGCTATCGTCCAAAATTTTCCATAGCTCTTGTCGGTTTACACTATCATATGCGGCTTTGAAATCAATGAACAGGTGATGACTCGGAATTCGCGGCACTTCTGGAGGGTCTGCCGCAGGGTCGGCAGTCAAGATACCTCCATCTTTATCTCTGCACATTTCGGCCCGCGGCACTAAGCCTTTGCGAGATTTGTTGAGTCTTCGATAGAACTTTCGTGTGTCGTGAAAGCGGTACAGCTGCTCGAGTTCTTCGCACTTCTTCTCATACTACCGGCATTTCTTCTCCCGGAGGGCACGAATGATTATCTTTGCTAGGGTTTCATGGCATAACCATGTTATGATTACTTTGTTGGTACCATGCTTCAATGTCATCTGCTTTTCTCGCAACTCCGCGGGGACGGCTTCTTAAAAACGGCTTTCTCGAAATGGAGTGTTATTAGGACATCATTACATCATGTATTTTGATCTTTTTTGATCACCGTGAATTTTCTTATTGAAATTGCCTCTTTTCGGTGAATAATTAAATGAATTTTGATATCGTTTACCTTTCCGCTTATTTATTCAGAACTGATACTTTAGAGAAGAAAGTACATTAAGTTCTCTCTTATTTTGATGTACAATGTCTAAGCCATCAGTTGAAAAATCAAACAGATGTCCCAGTTCCATCGTGTGCTATGTTAAGCCCAGTTACTGAGCTGGTGATACGGATGGAATTTTTTTTGCTGATATACTTTTCTCTTGCGTTTGCTCCTTGTTGTTGCATACGCCACATGGAATACTGTACCTATATAAGTACTTCGGCCACAAGTGGATAACCGAACGTCTTCCGTTTTGTTGTTAGAGTTGTTGTAAGCACACAAATGCGACCCTTTTGGACGAATCTTGTACCCACCAATATAACGGTAAACTCCCCAATTTGTTGCTCACAACCCGTTCAGATTTGAAATTTTAAGGCTGAGATTTTTCCGATGTGGACATCTTCCTGACGAGCTTTCGGTTTGTTTCCTTAATTCGCACCAGAAATCATAAATTATTTATCTACAAGTTTTACTCTGTATTTTTTTCCATTTTGACTTTGATTTAAATTATATTAAAAAACAAAAAAAAAAGATCCTTCGATTATGCATCTTCGAACATGTGTTTTTTTTTACTCTTTAAACTTGTGTTGTTTCGTTTTACCTTAACACCTAATTTTAAATTACAAATTCATCTGGATTTCAGTTTTTATTGTTTTTTTATTTCTTTTTTTATAAATAATTTATCTAAAAACACTTTAAATAAAGTCTCTGCCTTTTATTCTCATTTGCTCTGGATTATTATTTTTTCTTACCCGAAAACGAAAGTGTTGCCCTTTCGATTATTCCAATTTCTAAATTTCTCACACTGCCTTGACACGAAAATAGGGAAATGATTATTCTATATTTACAGAAATGTACAAACGCAAGCACACAATTAGCATCCTTCGTCATAGACTGTCGGAGGCTGACGTAAACTAATGATTTCTCGCTCATGTTCAATGAACTCCGTTCATTATTATACCGCAATTTTCCTGGTTATGGTTTTCATCTAAAACCTACGCCTTAAGATAAAACCGTTTATACATTGTGTGTTGGATGCGCTTTTTTTTGTTTATTTGCATCTCCTCTACTTGACGCTACATGGTTTATACAATTATTCGTAGTTCCATGAATGATACCGTATACTACGCCTACGCTCATCCGCTATGTTCATAATTATATTTTACCAATCCATGAAATACTCTCATCAAACCTTTTGTTCATTGCGGGTTTGCGTATTGGTCACTACTGCTGTGCTTATGTTTTTGTTTTACACTCAATTTGAATCGCATTATTTCGCACGTCTTATGGGGCGAGCTAATTAAATATATCTCGTGAAAATCTGTGTGTCTCCTCCCGCAAAGAACAGAAAACGGCGTTTCATTTTCAAAGCTAGGATTAGCGTTCTGCCTTCTGCGTTCGCTGCAAAACAGACAACTATGCAACGATTCGTGTAAGTCTTCTTTTTTTTCTCTTCCAAACGCACAAAACCCTTTCTACATATATTATAATATCTTTTTCTGTGTAATATTTCGATTGAATACGAACTCAGTCGTGTGTAAAAGTTGTCTCACATCGCCGTGCCCACATTTACATATTCTCACAGTTCTTTCCCATAGTGAATATTATATTAATGTTAAATATACTGGTATCGAAAAATGGTTTGTTCCAAAATGTATCCTATTATCTCATTTCTCTCTTGTTGTTTTTTTTGACTCTCAAAACTATAAACAAATTGCGTGGTTTGAATCCTCTACATCTAGTGGGGTAACTTGAGAAGTTTGATCAAACATCCTAACACAGTTCGTGTTGGTGGGGAAAATACTACAGGGGAGAACTACAGAAACATATTAACATAACTCGGGTCTCTCATGGTCCTCTAGTCAACTAACGGACCCGAAGCATATTAAATGTGCATTCACAGTGACTTTTTGTATCATATTTTACCGTTTGTTACTTTGCTGTAAATTGGCATCGAAAAACTGACTTGTGTGACTCGACCCAACTGTTTTCAAGAACATGCGACGGTTACCGGGCGTGCTTAATCGTAATCCATATCACTAGCATCACTTTCCTCCTCCTCGGAGGTGGACACTTTTCGTCGCTTTTTGCGCGCACTCCGCGATGGCAATACTTTGCGTGCGTTCGAGGAAGCATTCGTTGCACCTCCCGATCGTGCTGTAGGTTTTGGCGTTTTGTTCGTGACCGCCGGTGTGCTGCTACTGCTGGTGTTATGTACGTTATTGACAAGACCGCTCGGAGCGGCGTTGGTAGTATTCCCAGCGGTACTGTTATGATTGGTGGTACCTGCGGATGCATCGCCGCTAGCGCCGGCTTGTTTAACGGGACTGTTTGTGGCTGAATTGGGTTCGGAACCCTTCGCTGGAAGCCGATCGTCCTCGTCCAACAGTTCCGGATCATCCGGATCGAGCCGCAGCATCAATTGCTTGAACTGTGAATTATGTTCCAAGTGTTATCAAGGAGTTTTCGGAGGGCAACTCATAAAAATACTTACATCCAGGTACCGCTGCACCAACTGGATCCTATATTTCTCCTCCTGGACATCCTCCGTAGACCGTTTTTCGTTGAGTAAAGCAATGGTAGCCTTAGGATCGAATAACGAATTCGATCGCCGCTGCATTGTTTTGTCATAGATTTTACCCGCTTCCGAAGGTGAGTATCGGGATATTTTACTGAAAAATTAATCATCAATTAAAATGTATTGTTTCTAGATGCATGGTTAACATCAAACATACCAATCTGTGATACCGTAGATATCTTTTAAATGCTGCTTGAGTATTAGCAAAAGCATACATCCCTGTGCCGAGGTGATGCAGTTCTGCAACTCGGTCGTGTCTTCCGGTAACCGACTGAGAATCACGTCCTGATCATCATCGTCGTCATCCTCCAGAGGATTGGGGGCTGTGAAATTAAAGTACAAAAGTCAGCTCCGTTAGCTGGTGATTATACTGACACAATAACTTACGCTGTTCGGTACTATTTTCCGCTCCAGGCGGAGGTTTTAGTCCTTCTCGAAACGAGGCTAGCAAGTTGGTGCCAGTAACGGAAATCAGCACATCAATATGATGGATAATATACAGCGGTTCATCCTGCACTACGTAGGGAAAATATGCCAAATTGTCCGCCAGATACAGCATCTGTTTCAGCGAGATTTTGCCATCGTCAAATTGTTTCGTGATCGATTGGACTAGCGCTCGCCGTTGAGGTTTGGTGTTTCGCAGCAAAGTATATAAGAAACCGTTTAGCGCAGTCGGTGGCTCCTGAGGGTCTTTGATTCTATAAAAAAATGTTTTTCAACACATTCCTAATGTGATCCACAGTATTAATATAGAGCTGCCTTACCTAAAACCTCTAACTATACTATTGTGTTCATTCGTTTGCAGCAAAACTTGCAATTCATACGAATACTGCATACCGGCGTGAGATTTCATATTTACAAAGCCTGGATACTGCTTGTCAATCTCCTGGAGATGACGATCTGCACTATGTGCAACCTGTCAACGGTTGTTATTTGAAAAATAGATTCTTCGGAAATGTTAGACATTTACTAACCTCCTTCTCCGGGTCCGTACTTAGACATATTAAATAAGGAACTATTTGTACTGGATGAACCAGACCTTGCCGCAGCACAATTTCAACCACACGCATTGCCCACATCCGCACACCGGTATCGCGGTGCAGGAAACTCCGCAAAATTTCCTTCAGATATATCTGTATTACCCTGCTTGCCATGCCGGAAGAAACATCACCCATTTCCTTCAAGTCTTCGCTTTCCGCTTGCTTTGCCCCTATACAATTGAATATTAACATCACAATTATTATTATATAGGTAGTGTTCAATCGAAATTAACTTACATTCTTTATCATTCCGAACCATCTTATTTTCCTCTTCCGTCAGATACATCAGGATGTTTTTCAGTACGTTAATTTTCATCTCCGTCAGCACCGTTTCCTGCGTCAGCAGATAGTTATAGTAATCTCTAAGTTCTGGCTTGGTCAAATATTCGTAATTTTTCACGCAAAAATTGCCCATCGATAGTAGCGTTTCCTTGCAAATTTCACTGTGGCTACACGACAGAAAAAATGCCAGCGTATTGTAAACCTCATCGCAAATGGTAGCCGGTAGCGTACCTGCAAGAAATTAATAACATTAATCCCTGCTCCAACCCTTGGGCTCGGAAAAACATCATTTACCATGCGCGTCCTCTGCACCACCGTACACTTCCGGTTGCTTGAAATCGAAATACCGCATAATCAATCCAACCGTATAAATACTGCGCCGAAACTGAGGCCTGTACAATTGTTCTATGGGTATTGACGGATCGCTGATCAATTTGTCCTTACTGGATACTAAGCCCTTGTAGTAAAATCTACAAAACAAACGCTCACGTCATTAAAAATTCTGAGCATGCGTAACAACATAGTATAACATACTTGGAAAAACAGTCTCGTATCAGGGCGTAGTTCTTGGTAATCCTGTTTACAACCGCCGAAAGACAGGACACGCAACTCAGCACGACCGCTTGGCTTTGCGTCACAATCAGCATCATCAGATGTGACTCCAGATCTGCCAGGAAAATATCGCTAGGATGTTCCATAAGAGGAACCACCTGTTCAAATGAATAGAACTTGTATTACAACCGAACGGTGCATAAGCAATTTCCAATCGAACACCAACCTGCTCTAGAATCTCCGCTACACTGCTGATAAACTTATAGTTGATAGCGTTCTGGCAGCGTATGTTGAGATACGGTTCCAGTGTCATCGCGTGGTTTACCAGCAGCTGTGGTTGAATCTTCGAGAACAGATGCAACGCCGTGATGCAACCGACCAGCTTCTTGTTCTCCGAGCTTTCCAGTTTCATGGTAGCATCCACCAGTCCGTCTACGATCTGCTGGCAGGCTTTAATTAGCGTTTTGGGGATCTCTTTTTTGGCTTTTGCATCCTCCTTATTCTCTTTTGGTTCAAAAATCTGCCAAATCAAAAAAAGTATTAGTTTTCTACTTCGTTTTCTCCTGACTGAAGCTTCTGAATTACCGATTTCAGCAGTGCATCAAAACCTTGAGTTCCAGTCTCATGGGAAGAGCATACAACATCGATTATTTGCGTAATTTTTCTATCCATAGCTCCCTGTGAAAGAGTCAGTTTTGTTAACATTATAGATTTCTGTTAAATGTCATTTTGTCACTTACCTTATCATTAGCATTGCACGGCGTAAACCACATCGTCATAAAGACGTCCATCACTAGCTTTTGGATTCCCTCTTCGTCGTTAACTCGTCGAATCATCTTCACGCAAATGTCCGGAATCTTATCCTGCTCCGGATATTCGATGCAGATGTCACGAAGAATTTTGATTACCCGTTTTCTTACGGAGACACCCGTATCCTTTAGGAAGAGAAATAATGCTTAATTTTATCGATCATAACTTTACTACTTTTTCACTTACCAATATTCGCTGCGAAATCATCTCATAATACTGATCAATCAGATCCGGATCGGAGAGTATGTACTTCCCCACCAGATCGACAGCGGCTTCGCGCACCGAGATGGCAGTGTCGAGCAGCTTCTGATGGACCCCCATCTGCATGTCCTTTCGGGCGAGTACCATCTGGTCCACTTCGACGATGTTGCCGAGACATTTCATGGCTCGTGTTCGTATCGCAACAACGGGTTCACGCACGACGAGGATAATTTTCTGCAGGTATTTGTCGAAGCTTTGTGAAAACGAACGCTTGCTAGCCAGGTACTGGGCGATCAAGTTTGCGTTACTGTAATCGATATAGGTTTTAATTTCGCTTGCTGCGGCAGCGTTTGTTCCACTGCCTCCAAACGGACAGATCTGAAGCAAATAATTTGTCTTCCGAGTGTCCAGCATGCGGAAAATCTCACTATTCAGCTCCTGATCAATGCCTGGCTTGACTTCCTCGAGGTCTGAATCGTTTCCCCCATCGGAGTTGTCCGACTCACTGTGATATTTTTTACGCTTTTTCGCTTGCTTCTTGCGCGATGCGTAGCCTTTCTCCCCGTCAGCAATGCACTTTTTTCGCTGAATGATATCACGGTACCATTGGGTGATGTAGAAGTGCCGCGCATGGTTCCACACGATGTTTCCTTCCTGGGCGTTGGCAGCTAAAAAATCCAGCAGAATCTTCTGCAAAAACTCAGTCCTTTCCTCTTCCTCGTTCAGTTGAAATTTGGAATTCTTCTGATACTCATCACCCTCCTTCTCTTGTTCTATTTTAATGTACTTAATGAGTGAGTCCATCGTTCGCACTTTACACCGAGATTCAACGGTATCCTTCCGTAAGCGAGCCGCTACGATTCCAAGATATTCGAGAGAAACCACTCGAATAGATTGCTCCACACCTTTATCTGACATCTTTTTCACCAACATCGTCCCTAGTAAACTCAGCAGCAGTTCCGATGCCGGCCATTCCGGTTTGTTAACGGTTGTCAGCAGGTCGTGGATAAAATTTTCGAACAAAGGACGAAAGTCGGTTTCGCTCGACCTGCTTTTACACTTGTCCAGAAAGGTGGCCAAAAAATTACCTCCAATGCTCAGTGCCGTGTCATACTTCCCGATGATGAAAAGATCAGCCGACTTTGGATTGCTACTGTTAACCACGGCATCGTTATTTAGTTTCTTCGGGTTTCTATCACCCAGCGATTCGGGTAAAACCACTGCGCACTGAATAAGCTGCAGCACTAGTGCGGTCATCATTTGAATATTGCCCGCGTTGTTGACCAGTTTGTACGGACGGAGATTCCGTTTCGAGTGCGGAAGCCGGTCAATCGACGAAAGAATGTCCGCGACAATATTTCGCCGGTGGTGTGAATACTTTTCGTTCTGAAAGATCGATGTTACCAGATCGAGACAAACGAACTGAAGCGTTTCGATGTTATCCACGAAGAACGGTTCAACCCCGAGAGCCGAAGCGTGGATTACAATCGTATCCACGAAATGAAACTTCTCGAACATTGTCACCAGTAGCTTGCCTAATTCGACAATTTTTGTGTAGAGAATCGATAGGCCTTTCTGCTGATAGCTTGGTATCTTTTTCGCCTTTTTTCCGTCAACCTTTTTCTTCGTTTCGACCGAGTAAACCGGATCGTACGAAGGAAATACTGTTTCTCGCAGTTGAAACTGCACGAATTTGATTATTGCATCGATGTTGTCCTCCTGCAGAAACTTGGTACTTTTGCAAGTGTATATGGAGCAAATCAACAATGCCGCTTCCATGGCGTTCAGAATCTTCTCTATGCACTCGTCTCCGATTAAGTCATCCTGCAGTTCCGTACCGCTGAGATTCTTCGCCGATTGGATCGATCGCATGGCGTACGTTATTAGCAGCTGCAGTTTGTTCTCCGGTATCGCTTCGATTGCGTTTCGAGCTTTCAACTTCGCCGCTTCCGCGCCAATGTTACTAAGCATGCTAGTGGGGATGCAATCCAGTGGCTCATCTGCATCGTCCAAACTAGGTGCTTCCGTTTCGTCTAGCTGATCGAAGATTTTTCCCATAATCGACATAAATCTCTGGTAGGTGTTTGTGTTCATCAGTTCTTCCTTGGACATTTTCTTCACCACTGGAGCCACCGATCGTTCGACCCTCCTCAGCTTGGGTTTACTAAACATATTCTCTGGATCGGTGTTGTCGTTTTGCGCTCGTCTTTTCGCCAACAAGCCGCTGTACCTCCGTTCATCTTCCTTCATTTTGCTAAATATCATTTCATTACTCTTTTTAACAAGGCCCAGCCGCATCGCCAGTTTTGGTTCAGCGACGGAAAACTTTTTCAAGTCTTCCTGCATAAGCGCCAAGTGTTGCTCGTCGAGCCGATCCATACGGATCGAGCATTTTTTTAGGCTTATACTGCCCGCCTCAGTCATGGTCATCATTCGACAGAGTTTCTTTAGGTTTACTCTCTCCGGTTTCTTAACCGATGGAACTGGCGAGGGTGCAGGCTGCTGTTGCTGGGGTTGCACCTGAGAAAGTTGAGACAGTGCGGGTGTCGTAGGAGCGTTGGTAGTTGTTGGCGCCCTCATCAGCGCTCCAGACACACCGATCGATGTGATTGGTGCCTGGACCGGTTTTGGCGGAACGTTGGTGTTCCCCACACGATGCAGCACTCCGGCAACGGTAATCGGTCGCATGCCCGCGGTCGCTGGAATGGCAGGAGTCGCCGGAGCCCCTAGAGTGGCTGGTCGCGGCCTGTTTAAAACTGTTGTCTGTTGATTTGTTCGCTGCATCGAACCCATACCGGGAGTGACGGCTTGCGTTTGCTGGTTGTCCTGCGGTTTGTGCAAACTAGTTTGTGTTGGGTCGGTTTCCGGTGCCGTTGTGCCCTGCGCAGGGGAAGGCCGTCCCCGGGAGTCTAGATTTTTACTCTGCTGTTGCTGCAAATACTCGCTGTTTCGAGGTGCTGCTTCGGGCGTTTTGATAAGGTGATTTGGATGCTGCTGCTGCTGCTGCGGAGGCGGAGGCTGTCCTTGAGGATATTGATGGTTGTGTAAGGTACTGCTGCCATTTTTCAGTTGAGATTGCTCATTTCCAGCTAGATGAGATTGTTGTTTCGCTACCGTTGTTAGGTAATGCTGCTGCTGCTGCGGCTGCTGCGGCAGATTATTGGCCAAATGTTGCTGCGGATGGTGCTGATTGGGTGAGGCACTGTGTAAATTACTGTTTTTATGTATCACATTTTGTTGCGGCTGTTGCGGAACTATTAACTGATGTTGATTCGCAACCTAAAATGACAAAATGGTTCGATATAGAAGCTTTCATTTTAAGTTACGTATTTCTCATCACTTACCTGCTGTGGCAGCTGTTGCTGTTGGTTCTGTTGGTAGGGTACATGATTGGATATTTGTTGTTGCACCTGTTGTTGTTGCTGGATAGCCCCTTGCCTAGCAGACATAGCTCCTAGAAGCGCATTCGGGGGAGTGCTGTCTGCCAAAATGGGCTGTTGCGTCTGCTGAATGACTGTCCGATGTGAATCGACAGCAGCGGCACGTTGCTGTTGTGATGGAAGCTGAATATGGAGCTGTGGTTGTTGTTGATTTTGGATCACGGACTGGTGCGTCACAATAACGTTTTGATTCTGTTGTTGCTGCTGATGTATTTGTTGCTGTTGTTGCAATTGGAAGAGTTGCTGCTGCTGCTGTTGCTGTTGTTGAAGCTGATGATTTTCTGAAGGATTGGAGTAAGGAATATTTTGAACGTTAATAACTTGCTGCCGAATGATGACTTTTTGTGGGGATGGCAGTTGTTGCGGTGGTTGCTGTTGCTGCTGCTGCTGCTGTTGAAAGGAAAGATTGGTGGGAGCAGGTTGACTCAGATGTACTATTTGATGTTGCGGTTGTGACTGTTGCTGCAATTGCTGCTGTACTACTACTGGCGGATGGTTGGGATGATGGATTGTAATTGGAGACTGACTGTATACAATTTGCTGTTGCTGCTGCATAGACGGTTGTTGTTGCACTTGCAGAAGCTGGTTGCTATAAACCTGCTGTTGCTGCTGCAGCGGCTGATGGTGTGTTTGGATGGAAGAATAGTGTTCGCTTGGAAAATTATAAACTTGGGTTTGTGATGTAGATACTAGAAAAAGAAAAAAATATAGGAACCGGTAAAAGTTTTGCCGCGGAGAAATAATAAAAAAAATGAATTACCAGTTAATTGACAATTTTACATGAGCGAAATCAGTAGTGGCGACAATGAATATTAGTGCAGCGTAAGCATAGAATTTAGCAAAGAAGTAAGAAATTCGTTGATTCGTTGCATTCAATTAGTACTTCACAAACAGGTGGTAATTGCCTTTGTAAGCAACATTTCGATTATTTTTCTATTTTTTTAACATCAACAAACATCAACACATCAACATCAACAAATGAAACACCCTTTCAGACCAAGACGAGATTAAAACATTGTTTCACAAAAATGCACGCCTATTGAATCAAGTTGCTAAACAATAAACCTGCAGAAAAGAGCATTGTTATTTTTAATGAACTATCGACTTTTCGAAGTTTAGCAGCAAGCAACAGTGTTTTACATATTTCCTTCGATTGGGTACATGCAACTGAGCCTTCGAAATAATTTTTAATAGCAGGAAAAATGACAAATAATTTGAACAAAATTCAAAACACAAAACTGAAAACAGAAACCAATGGACACTGTGACTAAATCAAACAAAAACTAAAGCAACAGATAACAAACAAAAGTGTTATGGTTATGTGTAACGTCTTTTAGGATTAGTTAAATATTTCCTCGTTAGTTTCGTTAGAATTTTTTTTTTTGCACTTCCCGCCCTTCATCCAACTTACTTATTTTTTGCTGCTGTTGAGCCAACATCTGCTGCTGATGGGTCTGCGGCCTGCTGAACACATCCGGCCGGCAAGTGTGGATCGCCTGCAGCAACAGGGGACCGCCCTCGTGGTGCAACTGTTTACTGGGCGACTGCTGCGCATACTGGTCCTTCAGTTCGATGTGATCGGAATTGGTCTGTTCGATCGCATTCGCCAGCTGCCCGATGAGATTGTCGTCTCGCGTGGCCAGCAGATTGTTGGCTTCTTCGGCTACACGCGGATGAAACAACAGCGAACGGTTCAGCGAGGTTGAGCCGGTAGCAAGAGAATCCGATATAGGAAGTTCGCTAAGCACTACAAACCGAAGTGTTGGATGTCATTAATTATTAGACTACTTTATCTGATTATGCTACTTACGGTCCGATAGACTGGTGAGGCCAGCCAAGGTGGTAATTGGAACACTCGGAATATCTCGATCTCCCATTGCTCACCGTTGAAAGTAACTACGCTGCTACGATCGTACCAGCTAATCTATGGCCGCTTTTTTGTTGTGAATTTGTGCTGCGAAACGCAAGTGCAAAACACAATGTCTATATTTTCTATTCGTCAGTGCCGAGTTGGATGATTTATCTCTAGTTGCGTTTAGTCTGTCTGCTTTTGTTGCTGATGTTGTTGCTGATTTACTTGGCAAATCATGATTCTGTGAAAGAAAGACAACGGGAATCAATGAAAAATCAAGTGCTGAATCCGCATGAAAGCGAAAAACGCTCAGATATGACAAACACATACAAAAACCAAAATACAAAATTCGTTATGTCAATGGTAAACCGTTTACTAGCGCTCCTTTAATATGTGTAGACCCAACAAGAGCTTTGACCACCGAAAAATAAAGTTTATTGTCTTTTTAGTTGCTGTTTTTGCCTTCGGGCAGTATACAATACACAAGCTTTCTCTTCTTTGGCCACACCGCACCGCAGTAGTACATTCTCACTCTCCCACAAACACAGAATGATGTTCCTTTCTGAGTTCATAACAAAAGATTAAATGTAAACAGTCGACGAAACCGCGTACGTAACAGTGAATCAGCAAGATTTATAACAAACCCCAGATTTCTATTCGCCTTCGTAACGATATAAGAATTCGCCTTCGTAACGATATAAGAATAAGCGATATGATTCCTGATAGATACTCAAACATCCAGGAGTCACCTGGATCCTTAACTACCATTAATCTGCTGAGTGTTTCTCCATATATAAATAATATACCAGTGAATTGGATTCTTTCTGAGTACATTTTGAGCACACAAGTCATTCAGATGTCGCTGAAGTTCGATGTTATCAACTGTCGAACGCACAATAGGATGTAGCTTAGCAAAAAATAGCTGTGGTCTCAGATTACTCCCATGTGTTACGCCACAGTAGGTCGTGAAGCACTGTGATTCATGACGATCTACTTTTACGGATAAGGTGCAACCAAATCATACCTCAGATATTAGCCATCCAATTAGTGTAGTAGAATTAAAGAGATTTCCCAATGTTTTACTCGCTCTCATGCATTGAAATATGGCACTAAACGCTCGATTTTCGACAAATGTTTAATCTACTTCAGCTTCTTTTTTCATTGATGTAATAGAATGCGAAGCAGAATATGCTAAATATGATCTACCATGGAAAAATTCTCATTGATCCGTTTAGATGCATATTTTGGCGAACTAGGACTGAGTCCCACTCAGTAATTGAACTACGCAATATATTTTTGTCCCCACATCGAAGTTTCGCAATATCATCCAGTCTACGATTGTTTCTCACCAAACGCTCCTCGAATAATAATAATAAAAAAAATAATCGGGCTTAATTGTTCTACCCATTTCCCATATGTTGAAGAGAATTTGCTGAACCTTCGGATAAGGTACTTGAAATTTTAAGTTGTTATTCAAACTACTTCCACTTTTATTGACTGATTTAACTTTTATCGATTTAAGAAATACATGCATGGATTTTTATAAACGATTGCTCCATGACAGACAGAAGTTATTGAAGTTATTGTATGACGGACTCCCGCTGGTGCATAAAAAATTATTTCACTAAAAAATGTAAGTTCCAAAATACTTCATCTGCTTACATAGGTGTACAAGTACAGGCAAGTGTAGAATTCATCCTGTGCCAAAAAATATTGTAATTTCGGATACAGTTGTTTTAAAACTCGAAATAAAGTATGGATCGTGTTTAGCTATGATGCAGACTAAAGGTGGCAATTCAATTTGTGATTTGATATGCCTGATTTCATTCCGTTTTTCCTGGTCTATTTTTGGAAAATTCCAGGTTTTTGTGTGTATCTCATAATTAGCTACAAGAATAAAAATAGAAATTTTTTTGTGTTCAATATTATACTAAAAAGTTAGCCAGGTTATCTATTTCCTTTTTATTAAATATGGAAATATGGCTTGAAATCACCTGTTTCTTCTATAAGTTACCTTAATCTAGTACGATTAATTCATTAAAGCGAGATTTCGCACTTCCATTTAAAACATTAAACATAACTTTCTATTCAATTTTGTAAAGTTCAGAGTTGCGGTATGTGATCACAGATTATTTCACCAGATCCGTGCCCAGCAGGGCAAGTTGCCTCATTTGGCCAGTTGGCTCAATTGGCAAGAGAAGCTGATCTCCTGTAGCTTGATGAGATGGGAACGGATGAGCAACAAAAACGATCGTTGCATGGCCCAAACACAGCGAAAACTTGAGCATGCAGGAGCCAGGGCGACTAAGACTGCAACCACTCAACGATACGCCAAGCTGGGTTGTTAAGAAGTCTTGTAAATTGGACAAGAGAACCAGGGGCAACTATCTTTTTGAGAAGGGTAGAAGTGCCACTGCCAATAGACATATCCACTTATTGTAGAAATGATTGCCGTCTTAGCGGTGTTAGCACCAATGAAGGAAAGGGGTCCTATTTTCACAGTCACCCCACCTAAATTTTTTGGGTGAGAGCACAATTTGCAATTCTGAGAGTCACCTAGGTAACTCCGCTCACCTGAGTGACTGCAAATCAAATGGGGTATTTAAGGTGAAGTTAGGGTGAATGTGAGAATGGAGCACGTGAGAGAAGTGAGGTGGGGTAAGGTGACTGTGAGAATAGGGCCCAGAGCTGGCCAAATAGGGTAACCAACCTAATCTGGACTGGTCTTCCATTTGATTTTGCTGGAAGTGTCCAAATTATGCACAGCTGGGTCCAAAATACGTTGGTTACCCTACTGATCGACCGTACAGACACCGTTGAACTAAACATTTAAAAAACTCCTCCGAGTCTATCCTTATATTGCACACGTCATTGTTCTTTTTGCAGCATCACTATAATGTGAATGAACTGCTATTTATTTTTATTATCCGTGTCAAGTGTCGGTGTTTTCACCCCTTTTTAAGCTTTTGACGTAGGACTACGTCTTACGGCAAGTTTTGAGATAGGGTGTCATTCCAAAAAATCAAAAAATGCGAGCGTCACGAAAAATGAAAGGTTTTGAGCGCTAATAGCTCAGCGGTTTTCCGATCGATTTTCAATATTCTTACACCAATCGATCGAAAAATCTTCTAAGAATTGAAATGAAGAAAAGTATGGATTCTTGATGTTGAACTATTGAAAAATTGAAAATAATGAACCTATGTTTTACCAGAATTCTCGCTTCGTGATTGGTTGGAAGATTCTTTACGATGATATAAACCTATACCAATTTGATATCTGTGCTTGGGAAGTAAGCCAAAACAAGTGACGAAGTCTCCTCATTTCAACAAGATTTCTTAACACCGCGGTTCAACCTAAACCATTTTGATGTCCTTGCTTGGGAAGTACGCCAGAGAGAGTGACAAAGCCCCCTCGTGCCAATAGATTTCTTACGAACGCGATTGAACCTAGTCCAATCTGATGTCTGTGTTAGGGAAGTGTGCCAGAAAAAATGGCACAACTTCGTCGTCCCAACAGATCGCAAATTCTTTACTGCGTGACGATTAAACCTCGGCGAATTTGATATCTGTGTTGGAAAAATGTGCTACAGCTGCAGTGTTCGGTTATAATACGGCTCTGTATGAATACGCATGCTTGCCGTTTCATTAGAAGTGTAGTGAAAAGATGTGCTGTTGATTGAATTGGTAAAACCCTTTCAACGTGGGAAACCTTGGATAATAAAAACAATCTTTAATTTCAGTAAGGTAGCAGGAAAGTAATAGTTTGTGTTCTTGATTTTGTTAAATTGTTTTCAAATTCACAATCTTTTGAGAATTGAGCGTATGCAATGTTACTACTTTGATAAATTTTACATACAACGCATGTAGCATGTATATATGTTGCATATAGCATGTATACATGAAGAATCGAATGATTACAAGCATGAACACATGCTACTATCACTACAAAGAGACTTACGTAGTCCTGCGTCACCTATATATGCGGTCGTGTCTTGTACACAACCCCTCTGATTTTTTATTACCTTTAACGCCTCCCTGTTGGCTTCGAGGTATGACGCTGGCCTAAAACTTCTCGGTCGGTGGTTTCTACAGTAGGTCGAGGAAGAGGCACAATTTGTGTCTAAAAATAGCCCATCCCATGTCGCTATGGGTTTTAATCCAACGTGTTTTTACTTTCAGGACGACGACCCCCCTTCCTTTCCACTCTTTCCCCTTCATTCCCTAAATTCCCCTTCATTACTTTCCCTTACCGTCCCTTCATCAATTGTAGAATCATTGTTTCAAAAGAAGGTCAAGTTTCGATAACGGAATGTAGAACCTAGTCTTTGCTTTTACTATCTTTATCCCATCTCGTTCTGGTAGTGGAATAAGTTATAATTTGCTCTTGGATAAAAGGATTCATTTGCACCTCAAGCAAGTACCGTGGCCACTGCCAGAAGATCGTTCAGAGGCGAACAGTTGCTAAATGCAGAATTCAGTAGGAAGAAAATTTGTAGAGGGAGATGGGAATAAACAATGCTAAAGTCACTTCACATCGAATGGCATGATTCTACTAAGATTCGAACACACGATCACTCGACAATGGAGCAATCAAAATACCTTGATCCTTCCGACGACATTCACCCTTATTCTTCGAGTCACGTGACTCAATACGACAATTGTCACTCACCGTGGCTTTTCACGGCGAGTCGAGTCACGTAGGTGACATCCGTGTCACCTAGGTAACAAACCCCTGTCACCTTAGTGACAAACTGTGTCACCTAGGTGACTAAGCAAGTCATCTAGGTGACAATTGTCACCGTGTTTCGCGGCGACTCCAAAATATAGTCACTCGCCTCGCAGAATAAGGGTGATTTTCTTGTTCTCCCAATGGCAATATAATATACAGAGAAACCGTGATGATCTCTGCGACAACTTCAAGGCAGCAGCTCTCAAAGTCAACATCGCAAAAACCAAGTAAGTGGGAATGAAATTAACCATCCCTCCAATTTCGCAATAGATGTTGAGGAAATGGAATATTTTCAATATCTGGCTAGTCAGACAACCCCAGACGGTGGCACCAAGACTGATATAGACACACGAATCAGCATGGACAGCCTGACATATTTCATCATCAGTAATATATGTCATGTCGCATATCAAAACACATTAGCACTCGACAAAACAGCGATTGGCGACCATCTCATGGGTTTCAGAGGCCTTATGGCTAATTTCAGGTCCTGGACAAGTTTATTTAAAATCCGTTCCATGCTTGGATCAGACAAGAAACTTGTCCGACTTGACTGAAAATTTCAGCATCACGTCACATGCTGGAATATTTCGTCTACCACACTTTCGTACCAGATTTCAATTTCGAATAAATTCGTACAGTATATCGATCTGATCTGAAATGTGCTTACATGTGATTAGCTGATTCGTTCATTCTCGATAGGGCCTAATATTTATGCTTTTTTCAATAGTGACTTGATAAATTTTTATTAAATTATCTAAATCAATCTATGTATAGAAAAATTTCTTACCGATTTATGCGAATATCACCATTTTTCGTACTTCTGAAGTGCACCTCATCCAATATAATGAACAGAAATGTAGTTTTACATTAAAATAAAACAATCAAAACAAAAAATAAATAAAATTATTCTTTTTTTTGATCCTGAATTGTCATTCAAATCGAATAAACAGAATCCTCAATAATAAAGCAATTATTATTATTATTTTATATAAAAGACTCGAAGAAATAGTTTCGAATCCATATATGCTGCACATTTCATGCACCAATTTAACAGAAGTGTAAATCATCGCAACACAGTAAAAGTGAATTCAATAAACCGCTGTGTTGTGCGGTGCTGTGTCGTGTGTGCGTATTTCCCCCGCACGCGCACTAACAACGGTTGCATACCTCACTCACTCGTCTATCGAAGAAAAATGTTAGGGCTTTATTCCGAAGCAAAGCAGCACATAAAACAATCTCGCTTGCTACTGGCAGAGCGTTCGATTTGCTTTCATCTGAATTTGTATCCAGTTCTCCCTTAATTACAATGACAGTTCCACTAACACGAAGAAGTCGCAAAAGCAGGTGTTTGTGAATAATAATTAAATAAAAAGTAGGTTGTAAAAAATTTATGCTTTGTGGAAGTCTACAGGCAAATTTCCAGTAGAAATATTTTCAAAAGTAATAGCAGAAAACCTATAGGCGCCACTTTTCGCTCTGTTTACCGAGACGATTTCTATTTCTGTTTTCATCGCTGTATTCTAAACAGTTCTTGCTGGTAGTGTATCACTCCCTACATCTTACGATAGGCATACATGCGTGCTAGGCAAGAAACGGAAAGATTGAAACAAAGTAGGAAACCATGCCCCGTTCACATTTTCTATTGGAATTTTATTTCCTGTAAAATTCATTTGCGGTTTGTGTTTGACTGCTGCTACTATTTTCCGTTATTCCTACCGATGAGAAATTGAATTAAATGGTATAAGGTATATATTACTTGGACAAGCAGTGCTGCCATGTTAGAGAATGACAAAAACAAGGCGATATATATATTTTGTAATTGCTACTGTAAAAATAAATGCATTTAAGAGCACATTTTGCTGCGAGATGGTAAGAAATGGAAATATTTCTGGATCTAACATCTCGTGAAACATAGAATTTACATAAAACATCCCATGCAACTAAAAAAATTTAATTCGTTTATTTTTATTCACTAGTGAGTAATTCTCGCTGATACGGGGCCACTACTGATACGAGGTCTTCAAATATTGAAACTTTTGCACTTAATTGGTTGAAAATGGTTAAAAAAAAAAAGAATTAAACTTTTGATACCTCGAAATACTGCACCCCTCGTGTGCCAATGGGTCTAACTGGTTCAAAAAAAGTTGAATTTTGAGCAAACCTTGTGATCTACAGTCAACCAAAAAAATATTCGGACAGCAGCGCATAAAATTTTCTTTTAGAAATTTTGCACAGTATTTTTGCAAAGAATGGTATCACATATTTTTTAAAACAATGTTTAACTAAAGCATATTTATATGCACAACAAAAATTCGGGGAAAAGCTTTCCGTTTTGAAGATAGGGTACATACAGTTTGAATTCCTCAAAAATGCAGCCAAAAAAGTATTCGGACAGTTAACTATTAGTTGAAACAAATGTCCTTTCTCGCTCAACTACTACCTTGTAGGACCATTTACATTCTTGATGACCTGTTTTAATCTGTTTGGGATAAAATTAACAATTTTTCAAATATCCCTCTGTGAATTGCTGACCATTTTTTTACAAGAGCTCGGTTTAAGTCATTGTGATAAGAAATCGAATGATTTCTCATTTAGAAATGAGATTATCTAAAAAGATGTTCAAAAGGGTTCAAATCTAGACTGAATGCTGATGTTTCGATAGCTCTAGGACAATTATATGGTGCCTACCGCTTACAATTATCGACAGTATGTTTAGATTCAACATCCCGGTACAATATGTATGTACCACACAATTACAATTTTGCTTTAATTTCACCTAAAATTATTCAGATAGTTGAGTTTACATTTAGTTCTATCCAAAAATATATATCTTTGGTGCCTCGGAGCTGAAGTCCTGAAGTCCTAAGCAACACAGCTTCACTTCCCAGCGTTCTACCATTACTAGTCTGCTGTGTCTTACATCATACATAACGGAAGGTATGGCTATACGAGCTCAAACAGATGTTTTATATCACCGACCTGTCGGAAGCCCTTGACAGGAAAAATCACGCCATCACAATTGCAAAACTACATAGACTGGGTGTTAGCGATAACCTTTTGCAATGGTTTCACTCATATCTCATCGATCGATAGTTGATGGTTAGACTAATCTCAAGTTCTTGACCTTGAAATGCGGTCATACATATACATTAAAATTTTTTTTTTTTTTTGAAGCGATGGCTCTGCAATTGATGGGGGAACGATAGGGGAAAGTAATGAAAATTTTTTGGAGTGGAGGGGAAAGAGCGGGAAGGTGAGAATGGGCGGGGTTATTGGTAGCTACGCTTAACAAGTTGTCATTATGACTCCTACCTTTTGTCCAAGGCTGGAGGTGCGTGGGTCGAACCAAACTATAATCTAAGATTATAACCGGATTTGAACCCACAACACCCGCCAGGACATGTGGCTCGCTGGCACCCGTGTACCTTTGAACCGCAGAAGCGCTGGACAAAAGAAGACTGTAAAACCCCCCCTTATTAAGCTAGCGACGTATCTGGTTGGGTTATTTTTAGACACAAATTGTGCCTCTTCCTCCGTCTACTGTAGAAACTACCGACCGAGAAGTTTTAATCTAACTTGTTTTTACTGTCAGGACGACAACACTATGCAGGCCGTTACAACTTGCAAAGTACTGCGCGTGACGCTGTTTGTCTGTCAGCGTGTTAGCCACGATTCTCAAAGACTAAAAACACGAGTTTGGTCTAAAACAAAATCTTATGCCTAGACGCTTCGCACTAGTTTATCGCATTTTTCCGGTAGGGTTCTACAAGTGAATCTCAGATCAAAATTAGAGTTCCCATTCATAAATAAATCTGGTGTACCCAAATGCACTAATGTCTTGGGCTTGGCACTAATCGTAGACTGGCATATGCTGATCTTAAAATATACTAGAAGATTCATTGCATCGAGGATTTGGATACATTTGTGAATTAGTGCAAATTGAACTGCTTGATGATCAGTATTACCAAAAGGAAGGCTATTACATTCCATCGTATCAAATCGCCTATCGTATTTCACTACAGAATCGACGATCAGTTTTTGAAGAGGGTCACTCTTGATCCGAAACTGACGTTTGATCGTCATCATGCAATGGTAATTTCCGAAGTAACCCGTCAGATAGGCTCTATTGTCAAAATA
The DNA here is from genome assembly GCF_943734655.1 of Sabethes cyaneus. NCBI lineage: Eukaryota > Metazoa > Arthropoda > Insecta > Diptera > Culicidae > Sabethes > Sabethes cyaneus. The sequence goes on from NC_071355.1 coordinate 233,085,139, forward strand.
GGACGTGATTTTAATGACTCGCATCGTCTCAAAGCACCTTACTGTGCAACAGTTCACCGCTTCTCTAAAACGCATGTCAAATCTGGACTCAACACTAGCTCTACTGGAATCTTCGGATCGAACGAATAGAGAAACGATTTATACGACTGCCATTGCGTAAATTCGCCAGCAAGCATCAGATATCGCCTTACAAACTCTTACAGGTAGTTTGAACCCGGCTCACAAAAGATTACCAAAAGCAAGCCAAAAACGAAAAATCAGATAGCGTTTTTGTTTTTGCTAAGGTCTAACTTAGGTTCGCTCTAGTTCCAATCGAACGGCAGTCAAAACGTTTGTTTTTTCACTCAGGTTGAACTTAGTTTCGCTCTGGATGGAACTTTTTAGACGACGGGTTCGCTCTGGGTATTTTTACAGTTTCAATCCCGCCATGAGCAATACACTGACAACCTGAAAACGTTCGTTTATTCTCCCGAAAATGTTTGGTTATTAAGTGGTTGGGTTGGAACTAACCCAGGTTGAAAAAAAACCCTGTTAAGTTCCCGACATTCTAAAACCCTACGAAGTGCCTCACGTGGGAATATTCTAATTTGTAAACGTTTTTGCGAACCATTTGCTTTTTTTCAAGTATTTTCAGCATATTATTCAAACTTAACTAATATTCGTGAAAGTTGGTGTTTTCAATCCATTTTCAGAGACCGAAATAAGGCTCTATTTTTGGAATAGTTGCAGCCTGGTTTCTAGTCTAAAGATCATTACTCGACCAAGATTTCAAAAGGTCCAATATGTAAATGATATGTTCTCTTTGCGTCTCCTCTCTTACGCTTATCATGGCGGCATAAATGCATTTCAACCTAATTTTTCTTAATGATTAGCTAGTCAATAACGCTAGCAACGGATTCAGTCGAAATAGACGCATTCAAGTGCATTTATGCCGTCGTGATAAGCGTAAGAGAGTAGACGCAAAGAGAATCTCTCATTTGCACATTGGACCTTATGAAATGTTGCTCGTCATTAGTTCATTACCGTTGGTTGGTCCGAAGTATTCCTTAACATCTATTAGCAAAGATACTCCCAATGAGCGTTTGGTACGGGAGGTCCACGCTCTCTTCCGTTCCCAAGATTTCAAAGAGATAAATGGAATTAGGTTTTAGTTATTTCTGGTTCCACCTGATTCCTTGGAATTTTCTTTGCGATACATACTGCCCAACGTCACACGCACCCAGTTTCAGTGCACTTCGCCGACTCTCGTACGAACAAATATGACTCCGCACATCGGTGCCAATTTTTTTTGTTAGGTTCGGTTTTATATGTGTTGAGTGGGCACGGAGCGGCACCGGGCGAAAACCGACAGCCGAGCGCCCCACTCATACTCTGCCTTTTTTCTTTCTTTCGTGCTATCTGCGCAGCGCACTTATCTACCTATCCGAAAACATTCTGTACATTTCGTAGCGAATAATATGGACATGAAAGTTAAAACGATTAAAGATTGAATTAACGAATTTTTAAACCATACTTTATTTGAATATTATATTCACATCTCTCAATTGAAAACCCGTTTTCGATTGAAATGCATAATTTAACCAAATCAAGATTTATAAAAGGAAGTAGGATAGCTTTTAACCCGCATGGGACATGCAGGTTCGCACATTAAATATTTCGGAACAAAACATAATCTGATGCTTTGTACAAAAATTACTTAGAAAAAACTGTCCTTAAATCGAAAAATTACCTTGTTTCGAAATGTTTTCCTATAGGTATCATAATAAGCATTACATCGAATCAAAATCATTCTTACTGAGCAGCAGCAGCGGCGGATATGGAACACCACACGGCGTTGTGGAAGGCACCCGCTACCGTTCATAAGTTTTTACCTTATCGCTCCAAGCAGTTATATAGGTTTTTAAATTTGCGAGCGAAACGGCGTGCCAGTACACCAGCCGGCACTTGCTAGAGCACGGCAAAAGCACGGCAAGAGAACGGTGCCCGAACGTCCTGCCAACTCAGTGACGTACACCGAATATGAACTAATGAGAAAGAAAGCAAAGAACGAAATCATGCAAGCCGTCATATGGCCCGTCGGTAGTACCGTGCTCGTTGGTGCCTAACCGAAAGCAAGGCACTTCGATCGGGTTTTCGTGTTGTCGGGGAGCGTGCTAGTATGTAGCAACGCCAGTGCGTTCTATTATCGAAAGCACCCAGTGCCGTGCGTATGTGGACGGGTGGCAACCGTGTCGCACCGGGCGGTGTTTATAACAAGTCTGCTGCCCAGTTGAGCCGGCCGTTGACAAGAAAAATGAGACTCATATAAACGTCATTTTCCAGGATGCTTTCAAGAATTGGCTGCGTTAATATGAGATTAGGTTTAGGTATCATCAAATTTTCACAATTCAGGCTATGAAATGGGGAAGGCAAATGAGGAGCGTCCAATATAGCTCTAGCTATCCCAAGCCCCTACCTAGCGCCTACACGTGGCCGTACCCGGCAATGCTCTATTGAGTAGCCAAGCTAGGAGGTGCGATACTGGGTGGTTCCCGGCTGCCTGATCTCCAAATCGAGGTTTTGGGCAGACGGCAGAGTTATTCGAACTTGTTAATAGGTAAGGTAATAGGTAATAGTTATTTTAATTATTTTTTTCGTTTTAGCTTATGAAGCACCTCCTGCTATATAAAACTTTGGCCAATACGAGTGTTAATACTGCACATGGATATTAGATACCAGAAGAAAAAATTAAATTAATTATTAGAAGCACTTATGGAAACTAAAATGACGCAACTCTATTCCATTCGAAGGACTGCTGGTGAGATTGTTCTATTTTTATCCATATATATACCACATTTCATAAATAAAATAGAATGGGGAAAAGGGAGGGGCCATCAGAGCACTTATTTGAAGCGGTGGGCCTAGGGAGAGTAAAACAGTCAACTTTCTAGGGTTAATCTTGGCCCAATTAACAACACATCGTGGATAATGACCGGGCTCTTCTCCCCACCTGCTGGAGTCATTCTGCATTAAGACAATAAACGATTGACTCAGCCGACTTAGCCCTTGGAAGGAGATTCTCTAAATCCCTAGTCCGTGTAAGTGATGTTACTTATCGACCAATTCCCTTTTGGCCCTTCATACAAGAGTTGGGAAGCATGACCAACCGTTGAATATATTCAACTCTTTTTGACATGATAGGTTCATTTCTATGAACGGATGATCTGCTAAGGCACGTGGTAGTACTATATCTTCATATTCATATATACATATTCATCAAATTTTCACAATTCAGAAAGGCGTAACTGCAGAATGGAAATGCAGCGAGTGCGGGTCTCTTTCTCTATGCTAGTTTAGTAGAAAATAACTCTCATTCGTTCAGATATTTGCAGTAACACAGTTTTGAAAAGTTGGTGCCGAATTATAATATCTGCACTTGAATGACTTGAATTCATAGTTATTTCAAACAATTTTAACATAACTTTACATAACGCAACGTATTAGAGGGGCCCTGTAGCCGCAAGGTTACCGAGTCTGGCTTGACAAGCGAGTGGTCATTCGATGTTAAGTGACTTTAACATGGGTTTATTCTCATGCGCCTCCACATCCTTCCTACTGAATTCTGCCTTTACTACCAATGAAGCCTCTTGCCAGGGCATGTTATAAGAGTGGTACTTGCTTTTGAGGTGCGAATGTGCTACACGCGCACGCTATATTGTCTGTAGATGGGTAAAATTACTGAAAAAATGGTTCTTATTCAAGATTTTTGCAAAATTTTATTTAATGTAGTCCAACACATCTATAATACAGCCCTGCTGATTTTCATGTAGTAGGGTATGTTGCTGCTTCGTCGTAATTGCCTATTCCCGTCCTATCCAACACAAATCATTAAAAATATCAACATTTTCATGACACACAATGTTAAACTAGTTATTCCCTAATATTTTAGTTTGTTGTCTATCATACGCGATCAATCAAGGTGAGCTGAAATCTATTTGAATGCTTTTTATCATTAAACAAACTCTACCAGCCAAATTTCCTACGTTTTTTCGTGCGACGAAGAAGAAAATGTCGACTAATAACAACAGAATAACATTTTTCATGCACAAATACATGCGCGTTAGCTTCGTAAACATTGTTGTGATTTTTAGTTCGGACGATGAAAAATTTTGATGGACGGATTTTAAAACAGTACGACGAATTTAATAAATAAAGTCAGTTGCATAATTTCAATAATATGCTTTAATAATCGCTTTTCAGTGATTTCAAAGTTCACGGATCGGAAGGTAAGTGTGTTTTAGTCAAATCAGAACAAGTACTTTTAGAGTATTCAATAAATCCATCCAACAAATGATGAAAATTAGAAATAAACCCTATAATTTAAATTGACACATTTAGCTTGTGTGTTGTATACATGATACAGAATATCAAGCATTCCATCATATTCAAAATATAGTTAATGTTTGGATTTAGTTCGAAGGAACCTAGCCAACTTTTACATTTTAAATATAATTTTAAAACGCCTAGGTTCTCTCTAGTTCAAATTTGTTTAGTATAGTCATTAAATAAAGAGCTAGTTATAGATAGCGCTAGTTTTACGCTTATCTACATCAGTGCCTTGCACAACTTACCTGTTTAAAGTAATATCCAACACATCAATTCATTAAATTAGGTTATTTGAACCAAGTTGATCAACAAGTGCAGCATTCGTATGAAAACAAAGGAATACTTCTTATTTCGACTGGCAACTTTGCCAAAACTCCCGTTGCATGAAAAATCATTATGCCTTCTGCTGCTGCTGATTGCTTCGATTGCTTTGATGGGTTAGTGTTTTGTATGCTTCGCCACCAGCTATTTCACTATCGAATCCACACTTTAACCACTTGGTGCATCAAAAAACAAATGCGTATTTATCAATCAATTAATGCACAAACATCGAATTTTCGTTTTTCCATCACATAATATAACTACGATACACTAATTACAATTGAAAGCCCTTTAGTTTTTTTCACGATAGATTGCACTTTTCTGACGCTAGTCTGCCCCCGCAGACAAGGAATTTTCTCAGCGTCCAGAATCACGTCGTGATAGTGAAGAATTGCATATAGAAACGCCAAAACGTATTTATTTCACTCATTCTTCTCCTTTACACTAATTTTCACGTAAAACCTGCTGCTGCTTTAGCTGCTCCCTTCTTTGCGAACGTTTGAAAAAGCCAGCCGTCGATGGGTGCCGAAAGTGGGGCGACCGAGCGCGACGTGACAGAAAGTAAAAAAAGGAAAAGAAACTAAAGGAGAAAAAGAGGTTGCTTGCTGCGATTCCGACGGAAAATTCCTAAATTCTATTGTCCTGGATTGCGGACTGATGCCGCGGCCGGAACATCACTACTGTACACAATTTCACTTGCCAGAGGAGGTCCCTAAACGGGACGTTTACTTCTGGACCGTTTTCACCAATTTTCAGCGGATAAATTAGCGATTTTCGGGGATGCACTCCGTCCACTGAGAGAGTTTCATTCGCGACGACGACGGCGAACAAGACGAATGCAGTGTGTGCGAGTTTAACAAAAATGGCGAACGTACTACAAACCACTACACACGAAAGTGGTAAGCTTCGGTACCAAACCGCAACGATGCCATTGCTTTTGGAAAGAAATCTAACATGCCATGAAATTGTTATACTTAAATTTACAGCTTTAAAACTTTACTAACGATTTAATAATTTTTTCAACTAAAGGGTGTTTTTCTATCAGAATTTATTAACTTAAATATGAAAATATCTGCTGCTCTCTAGAAGTCAAAAAACTGAAAATTTCAATTTTTGTCAAAAAGATGGCAAGATTGGCATCGCTGAACAAACGCAAACCGCTTGCACAAACTCTTCTGTGCTTTGACGTGTACGGATTCGTTGTGAAACGGGAACATGCAATAGTGTTCGTACGTCTATCCGGAGGATCGGCCGGCAGCTGGCAAAATGAAAATGGGTGCGGCTTTCAACTGGAGCTTTTCTCGTCATGCAAAAACCCAAACGTATGAAATATTTCAAGTGGCTTTCAAATGTTTCAAATGATGAAACTTTTCCGCACTATGGGCCCGAGCAGCTAATAAGCTAGATTATTATTTAAAGGAACTACACTCTTAAATGATTCTACCTGTAAATTGGTCGGATTTAGTTAAAGTTAGGTTGAAACTACTCATAATGCCCTTAAAGTGTACAAACTCAGATTTTGAGTAGTTTTTCAACCAAAAAATTGGTAGTAGGAACTTAAAATTGCGTTATTTCTCATAGAGAATAAATCAATTATCGATAGCAAGTAGCCAAAATTGGTTGAAATTTTTACCCAAAGTTTGAGTTTGTACACTTTAAGGGCATTTTGAGTAGTTTCAACCTAGCTTTAACTAAATCCGACCTATTTACAGGTAGAATAATTTAAGAGTGTAGATAATGCCATCAGTCTTTGATTTTCTCATACATGAAGTAATTTGCGGTTTCGTCACTAACGAGAATGACATTCCCAAGTAACAATTTCAGGCTGATCAAACGCTTTTATAGCTGATTTTATTCAACCTGTTACTGATCTATGGTTTAGGTTTAGAAATGAAAACCTTTTTTCAGCTCTTAAACATCTAAATCTGGTGATTTTATCAAGCTTCAGGCTAATTAATAGCTGCTTTCGAAGCTGCAATGAAGCTTAATAGATACTTTTTTGCACTTTTAAATAGCCAATTTCCGCAATGCTGTCAATTCTATTCTTAGTACGAGAAATAGTTTTCCAATCTACTTTTCCAGTCGCTTAATCAACGCTTCATCAACCTTTATGCAGCCAAAAAGAAATCTATTTTTAAATTTAAAAAAATGGAACGCGGCATTTTTATTTCGCCGTGTACGCGATATTTTTAGTTTCGAATAACTTTAACTCGTACAAGTAAGCTAGTTAATTAAAAATGCATGTCTTTTTCCGGAAATTGAACCCGCCATCATCTTTTGATCCATAAGCACTCACCGTATGATCCTCCCCATTTGCATCTGCAGAACAGACAGTGAGAATATCTTTACACCTGAAGCCTAGCCCGCCTAGCGTGAAGCAGTCGATAGTGTCGATAACTGACAAACTTTTGCTGTCAGCCGAATTGCGAAATTCTATGATCTGACAGTATGTGTGCTGTGAGCCGAAAGAAAACTTGGTAGAAGTTTGTAAAGCCACTTTAACACCCTTAAGCAGACTTAAAGTAGTTTGACAGCTGTGAGTCCAATGAAAGCTTCCACTCTACATTTTAACACCTTTAAGCAGCCGTAAAACGGTTTGACGTTTATGGCTGTTTAGAAGCAGATTGTTTAGTAGAAAAATCCGCTATTAAGCTTTTTTATCATCTTTTGGGAGAGAATTGGTTTAAAAAACTTAAAGTAGCTTACACATCGCTTATTTAAACACCATTTGAGCGCTTACTTTATGCCGCTTTGATCGCCTTAAACCAACCCGTAAACAGCCATTGCTCTTGCAATTCAGCTACCGTTGTTACTTGGGATGTACTGTGCAAATTAAAAATGGTTCAAATGTCATTCTCAACATGACGTCATTTACTTATGCAGACAATGCGCATAAACGCGATTTGTTTGTCCTGATCTAGCGTGTTTAATCTGTTTCATATTGCGTTTTCCCAACGATTATGATAAAAATCCGATCGGAGAATGAAATATTCGCTGCTTCCAACTTCCAACTGAATCAAACCACCAAAACAATAACAAAGAGTAGGGCGACCAGATCACACAAGTTCCAGCATATGTAGAGTTGCCAGTTGTTCAAATTAAAAACTAACCACGTTAGTTTGCATGAGGAATCGTTCAAACGAACGGGGGTCCACTGTATAGTCAAACGTGTGCCTAAAAATAAATTTTTTTATTGTTAAGATATTGCCAATTGCAAGGAAAATTGTCCAAGCAATAAGTGCGGAATCGCTCATAAAAGTGCTTTTTAGCTTAAATCGTTTCGGTCTCTTCGGCGCACTTATTGCTTGGAATATAACGAAAAAGTACGCCGAAGATACCGAAACGATTTATTGCCGCTTTTATGACTATTTAGACAACCGTGATAATCCTTAAATGAAGCATACCGCATCTTGTACTGTTAATTTGACACTAAGTAGAGTGGCTTTTAGTTTAATAAAGTTTAACTTCTTTTTCCTTCTTGCCCTTCTTTTTCACTTCATTTTCCTTGAGCGAATTCGTGTGCGAGATTCGACTGTGATAATTGTGTAAAACTGGGTAGTCTAACCCAGGTAACCAATAAGCATTAACATAAGCAGCAAATCAGCCGCTTATTGGCATATCTGGCGTTATATACAGCACGCTGTTGTATATTAGCTTTTCGAATGCGTAGCTGTTGCAAATTAGCATGCAAAATTCTATTTTAAACCTTCTTCTCGGTAATAAGCTGGTAACAAGCATTGTCACCATTATAAGTTAGCAGTAAATTAGCTGTATATTTTGCCAAAGTAGCATTTAAGTAGCAATTAAGGTGACTTAAATGCTTATTGGCTTGCATGTAAATAGCATTGGTAATGCTTCTTGGTTACCTGGGAAATAGGGGCAACTGTCGCAATAATGTAGAATAGCACTTTTATTAGCGATATCGCACTTTGGATAGTACAATTTTCCTTGCAATCTGCAATATTTAACAACCCGTCATTTTTATGGTAGAATCTCTCAAAACCATGAAAGTTATGGTGGACTACAATAAGTTTGATGGTTTGGTTATCGTTTCTGACGATAAGTTTTCTAGTTTCTACTGTGTTTTGTATTCTACTTACCATCAGCATTTTTATCTACGTGCTAGGGTTATTTTTTTCCGGGTGACTTATTTCAATTAAAAAGTTGAAACTTTGAAAATAGTTTTTATTGTGCTTTGCAGCTGTACCTGGATTAATCCAGATTATTTTCTCTAATGCCAATGTATATGACACAAGAAAACAGCAACATTGCAGTTGTCACTCTTTTTCTTGCTCACGCACAGCATTCGCATTGTCGCACTTTTTGTGCCAGTCGCACTTTTAGACTGCGGTGTCCAGTAGAGTGCAAAATGCGGGATATTCAGTTTTTTTGTGATTGTCGTGTGGATTGTGCAACTGCATCGGCAACCCTATTTGATTGTTGGTACAGTACAGAGCTGCCAGTATATAGATTTACGTTCAACACAGTAATTAAATACAACGTATCTCATAAATCTAAGAAGAATTTTGTCATGCAAGGGATAGTATTACTTATACAAATATTTGCAACTCAACAATTTCAGAAACTCTTTATCGGAAAAATATTTTGCATTCGTGAGCTGCGGAATTGTGAATATAGATTTTTGATTCCAAATACGCAAATGTCTTCTCACGTAATAAAGCAATCTGGCATCCTTGTTCCAGTGTCAGCTCAGTGAACGTCAAACAGTCTCCGTCGCACGTCTCGTCTGATCAATTTTCTTTCCTGTGTGCAGCAAACGAAACATCAGTCGTTGTGACGTGGTGAAAAATTTCGGCAAAAATTCCACTTACAGCCGCATAAATTTGTGCAATTTCCGTCGGAATCGGTGCTAGTTGCTGATCAGCTTGCCGGGGAACGTGTTATTTCCATCCGAAGGGCAGTGGTGAACAGTAAGGAGTAATTGCAAAGCATCGAAAATGAGCTCATTTAAACGCGACAAAAAAGAGGAGGAGGAAGGTAAGAAAATGATAACATCTACTATTGGAAAAATTACTCTTGGTCTCCGATGGCTATTTCCGGGTAATTTTGCTCCTTTCTATGTTTTTTAAGTTAATTTTTTATTTGCAGGAGGAAGTAATCCATTTACGAATCTTGAAAAAACTGCGGTGCTGCAAGAAACACGAATATTCAATGAAACGCCTGTCAATGCACGCAAATGCACTCACATTCTTACCAAGATCCTGTATCTAATTAATCAGGTATATATTGTAAATGTGCAGTTTTTTCCTATAATAATTTTTTTTCGTAATATTTAGGGTGAACAATTAGGTTCTCGTGAAGCTACTGAGTGTTTTTTCGCAATGACGAAACTGTTTCAATCGAAAGATGTGGTAATGCGTCGTATGGTTTATTTGGGTATCAAAGAACTTAGCCCAATTGCGGAAGATGTTATCATTGTGACTAGCTCGTTGACGAAGGACATGACTGGCAAGGAAGATTTATACCGTGCTCCGGCTATTCGTGCACTTTGCAGTATCACGGACAGTACGATGCTACAGGCGGTGGAGCGGTATATGAAGCAGTGTATTGTTGATCGTAACGCACCAGTATCGAGCGGAGCTCTGGTAAGCTCATTACATCTGGCCAACAGTGCCGGGGAAGTGGTAAAACGCTGGGCTAATGAGGCTCAGGAAGCCCTGAACAGTGACAACATTATGGTTCAGTATCACGGACTTGGACTGTTGTACCACATTAGAAAAGCTGACCGATTGGCTGTCACAAAGTTGGTGAATCGTTTGATTAATCAACATCTGAAAAGTCCTTATGCTGTTTGCTTCCTGATTCGTATCGCATGCACAATAATTGAGGAGGAAGATGCTGCTGGAAATTCTGGTGCTGAATCCCCATTGTTTGATTTTGTCGAATCCTGCTTGAGGAATAAGAGCGAAATGGTTGTTTATGAGGCTGCACATGCTTTTGTTAATCTCAAGCGAACTAAACCCCGGGAGCTGTCTACTGCTGTTGCAATCTTACAGCTTTTCTGTGGATCATCGAAGGCAACGCTAAGATTTGCCGCTGTTCGAACAATGAACAAAGTCGCTATGCTGCACCCGCCAGCCGTAAACGTGTGTAATCTCGACCTGGAAGGATTGATTGCAGATTCGAACCGCTCGGTTGCAACTTTGGCTATAACAACTTTGCTTAAAACGGGTGCTGAGAGCTCAGTAGAACGCCTGATGAAACAAATTGCTTCCTTTGTTGCTGAGATATCCGACGAGTTCAAAGTAGTCGTAGTTCAAGCTATTCGTGCTCTTTGTTCAAAGTTCCCTCGCAAACATGGTGTCATGATGAACTTCCTCAGTGGTATGCTGCGTGAAGAAGGTGGATTGGATTATAAAACTTCAATTGTTGACACAATTATTCTGATTATCGAGGAAAACCCAGAAGCTAAAGAATCGGGCCTTTCACATCTTTGCGAATTTATCGAGGATTGCGAGCATACCTCGCTGGCAGTAAGAATTCTGCATTTGCTTGGAAAAGAAGGACCATTCTCAAAGAGTCCCTCGCGTTATATTCGATTCATATACAACCGTGTAATTCTGGAAAATGCCACCGTTAGAGCTGCAGCAGTTACTGCCATTGCTCAGTTTGGTGCTGCCTGTCCGGATTTGTTGCCAAATGTACTGGTCCTGCTGAATCGTTGTCAGATGGACTCCGACGACGAAGTTCGTGACAGGGCAACGTACTACTATACTATCTTGAACACTTCTAATCCGGAGTTGTATAAATCCTACATCATTGACAGTGGAATCGTTTCATTACCACTATTGGAGAAATCACTGAAAGATCATTTGAATGGACCGCTTACAGAAAAGTTCGACATTTCCATCGTTCCAAAATCGCAGACCGTTCAACCGGAAGTCACCGATGAAGTTATGATCATGAACAACAGTACGTGAATGTTCTTAACAAGATGCCTTGTGTTAGTAATTAACTCTCTTTCATCCATTCCAGCAATTCCAAAAGCCCCACGTATCACTCGCGAAGAGGCCAATACTGAAAAATTACTGCAGATCCCAGGCATCCATCGACTTGGAGCTTTGCACAAATCATCGTCCCCGGTGCAGCTTACCGAAAGCGAAACCGAGTACACCGTATCTTGTATTAAACACTGCTTCGCTCATCACGTCGTTTTCCAGGTATCTATCGATTCTGATTCTGATCAAATCGAACCATAATTGATTACTCCTCGCATTGTTTCAGTTCGACTGCGTTAATACCCTATCCGATCAGCTGCTCGAGAATGTTCGCGTTGATTTGGTCCTACCGGAAGAATACGTTACCCGAGCGGTAATACCGTGCCCAAAACTCCCGTACGGCGAAAAAGAATCAACCTATGTTATCGTTGAGTTCCCACCAAGCCGAGCCAGTTCGATTGGTACGTACCAATTCAGTCAGCTCTAAAATGTTTCTTGTACAGACTTAATAAACGGTTTTATTTTATGTAGCTGCGTTCGGAGCCACTCTGCGGTTCATCGTGAAGGATTGTGACCCAAACACTGGTTTGCCAGATTCTGACGAAGGTTACGATGACGAATATATGCTGGAAGACATCGAAATAACCGTTGCTGACCAGATTCAGAAATCTAAGAAACAAAACTTTAATGCTGCTTGGGACAGCGCCGACACAGAAGGTCTGATGGACTATCTGTTAGTTATTTAATTCGCAGGTTGGAATAATATCTTCTTTTTTCCAGAATGGGTCGAAGCCGAGGAAACCTTTGTGTTGGCGACTGTTAGCAGTTTACAAGAAGCGGTTAATACCATTTTGAAATTCCTTGGTCTTGCCCCAGCCAATCTATCGGAGAGAGTTGCAGACGGTGCACATACCCATTTGCTGTTGTGCTCGGGTGGGTATTAATTTAAACTAAAACCAAGCTACAAATGTAGTTTAAAGTTAACTGACTTATATTTTTCCTTTTATTCAAAGGCGCATTCCGGGGTGGCTTCGAGATATTGGTCCGTTCAAAATTGGTAATTGCTGATAGTGTGACAATGCATTTGACGGTTCGATCGACGGATTCCGATGTGGCAGAACTAATAACATCCGCAGTAGGTTGAAGTAAGATGCAAAATCAAATATTCGCTCCTAAGCACCACGAACTACGGACATTATTGCATAAACACTCGTACTCTCAATTACCCCCTGATGTGCAAGAGAGTTCATTCTTTTTATGTTATAAACATGGAAGTATCTATTCAAGAGGTTAGTGTTAAGTTTTCGTCGGCATTCGTTAGTGACTATTAGAGCGTAGTGTGGATGATAGTAGAAAAATCATTAGCATGCAGAAATAACATCCCTAATTCGGCTCCTGCATAAACCACACAGAGCTAAAAGATAATAATGAAGTACGAATACAATAGTGAAAAGAACATGTGAATAATTGTATTAATACTTTTGCTGAACAATGAAAATAATATAAATCTTTTCTTTTAATCAACAAACGAAGCGATGACAAAGTTTCACAAAGTATATTTTAAATCTATTTATTGTGAAATACGTTCAGCCCCTTTTTCTGTTCTGCCTCCGAGTGCAACAGAAGCAAAATCGCGTTTTGTGTGCATAAAATATATACATTGTTTAACATTTATTATGTGCCTCGCAAAGCGATGGTCCCCACAGAATGATAATCGAGAGCAGCCAACTACTGCTTAACAGCGCAAACGTAAATTATACGCAAATGCATAAATTTGTGTCCTTTCACTTGCTCATTGCCGCCCTTCGCTAGCCGGTGTCGTAGTGTACGAAAATCGTATAAACCGCACGAATCACTGCCGGAGCATAAAAAGTAATAAACAACAATCATATTAAAATTCGCCAAACCGCAGCCAAATTGTTTAATGTAGCGAAATAAATTTCTTGCCCGGTGCCACGGTGATCCTGTTCAAGCATCAGGGGACGATATTTGCAAATGAACCTTCACTGAGCGTGTTGACTAGTGAACAGAACGAGGAAATATCGAGGTGTCTGTTCGCACTAGAGCAGCTCATTTCCGTTTCGCCCAGCATGCCGTACCTAGTTGCTAGAGCGGCATTATGTTCTCTTTCCAACAACGTGCAGATACGAAATCGAATGTCGGGCAGGTCGGTACCTACTCGCATTATAATACAATTTGCACACCGGTACGATGCTGCAGCGAAATTAAATCACACAGACAATTACCATAGATTAATTGTACAGCTTTTAGCGCACCGTATGCATTCGGTTGATCATAAACGTTCTAAATACTAACAGCAGCGGCATGAATTGTCATTCAAATTGTTCTATCAATAAAGACTCAACTTTGCATTGAACTGTTAAAAATAACACTTACGGAAACAGTTGAACCATCAAGTTCAAAGTGCTATTTAATGTTTTTGACAACCGCGTCCTGTATGACGAGAATGGAAGTTGTAGCCTCCATAGTTTTTCTTGAATTTCCCCATCTGCCTTTGTTCCAACTGAACTGGAGATCATAAATTGCACGAGAAAGTATCGTCAACTTGGGTAAATCGCCCGACGAATCACCAACTGCGCACATTCGGACGAACATGTAGTCAGCTGTTACAATGTAGTTTTTTCTGATCTGATCTCTGTATGTATAAAAAGGCGCTTCAGTGTTGTTTGAATGTAGCCTTAATTTTATTTAAGTCTTATTGCAAAATTGGTGTTCATTTTCTGGCTATGAAATGGGGAAGGCAATGAAGATGCGTCCAACATAGCTTAGGCATCCCAAGTTCTTATCTAGCACTTGCACGTGGTCATACCCGGTAATGCTCGATTCTTAAGATTGATTATTTAGCTAAACTAGGAGATGCAATGCCACGTGGTTCCCAGCTGCCTGATCACAAAATTGTAGTTCTGGGCAGACGGGTAAGCCCTATAACGTATATTATTTTAATTATTTGTTTCTTTCCAGTTCTTCAAACCTTAAACCTACTGTACAGTGGAAACATTGACCGTAATTTTTTTAATAATACACATGGATATTAGATGAAGGACTGATGGAAACTTAAATGACACAACTATATCTTATACAAAGGACTGCTGGTGAGTTCGTTCTATTTTTATTTTCCATTTTTATTTTGTTTCATTATATATCATGTGAAAAATTCCTTATGTGCATTATACGATAAATTAAAGGGAGGGTCAGAATCAGAATACAGAGGCATCATATGAGTGGAAGACAGAAGAATAGAGTGAGTAGCCAATCGGAATAACTAGAAGAAACTCCTGAAAGTCTGAAACAATATTTATGTTGCACGCTACAAACAAACAAACCTTCACGTGGGTTCAAGCTGATGGGGCGAAATTGATTATTACATGAAAGGATCCTAATGCTAGAATGCTCTTATATTCCCGAAATACGCCCCAAGTGTTCTGCTACAGCTTTAGTGTGAAATTCATTTCCATTTGACAATCAAATTTGGATTTACTGTAAGTCTACCCATATACACTGGCACTGGCATACCATACATACTAATCTTATCTAATATAACAGTAACTCAGTCAATTTTTGAAAGCATCCTAGAAAATGACGATTACTTGAATCAATATTTTTTCTTGTCAACGGTCAGACCAACTGCGCAGCATCTACCGCAGGCAGAATTTCAAGGAATTAAGTGGAATAAGAAATAATACCTAATTTCATTAACGGGAAGGAAGAAAGCGTGACCTTCCGTACCAAATACGATGGTGGTCTAACAAACCAGTCGTCATATGTTCGAATCTTGACTGGGCGGTGCAGCTACAGAGTTAATAGGATCTTTTTGGGAGTATCTTTGCTAATAAAGGTTAAGTGATACTCCGGATCCGGGGATGAACCAATGGCACTTAGACCAGAAACCAGGCTGCAACTGGCCAAGGATATAGCGCCTTATTTCGTTCTCTGAAAAAAGATTAGTCTACCAAAAATAATTAGTTAAAATAATATAATACTTGAAAATAAAGTCGTGTGGTATGATGGTTGCCTAAAACTACAGTTGTAAGATTAGGAACTGAAAACCACACGACCCGCACCTCCTAGCTTGGCTACTCAATTATACCAATTGAAGTATTACCAGGTATGGCCACGTGGAGGCGCTAGATAGGAGCTTGGAATGGCTAGAGCTATGTTGGACGCTTTTTCCTATATAACTTCCCCATTTCATACCCCTTCCCCACACATACCATACATGCATACATACAAAAATTGATGTATATTTCAGGCATGGTTCAATCACTCTAACTAAATTTTGATTCATTTACCAGTACCGTCTCAGCCGAGCAAAATTTGGATATCTTCTATACCTATAAAAATAAATTTCTATCTATCTATGTGTATGTTCCTTATAAACTACTGAATCGGCGTGAAAACTTGTATGCAAGGGATTTTGAGGCCGGGGAAGGTACTTATGATGGTTAAAGATCTCTCCCCAATCTTTATATTTGGCACGAGAGGGTTTTTGAAGACTGGATTTTTTGCTATGGTGGATGAGGACCCACCTCCCTCTTTAATTTTCTCATAACTCAAGAACTAATCAAGCAAATGGAACCAAATTTGACATGTGGGGGTTTTGGAGGCAGGAATTTGTTCTATGACGAGTTGAGACCCCTCCCCCTCTAAGAGGGAGGGCTCCCAAACAAATGAAACACAAATTTCCTCATAACTCGAGAACTAATCAGGCAAATGGAACAAAATTTAGCATGTGCGGGTTTTTGGAGGCAGGAATTTTTTCTATGGTGAATTCCTTCTTTAAGAGGGGGGGGGGATCCCATACAAATGAAATACAAATTTCCCTAAAACTCGAAAATTAATCAAGTAAATGGAATTAAACTTGGCATGTGAGGGTTTTTGGAGACAGGATTTTTTATGATGGCTTGAGACCCCTTCCTTCTCTGGAAGGGGTGCTTTCCCCTACTAACGTACTAACACATTCAAATTGCTGTAATTTTTGAACCATTGCGTAAAATTAATTGAAACTTTGCATGGAGAAAGCTCACAGTGCATTGTTTATACTGTGTGAGTCTTTTTATCAGGTGCTCAAAGATATAAAAAATGTAGGCGAATGAACAGTTCTAGAACAACTGAATCTGAGCAAGAGTTTCGTGCAGAAGGCCGAAACTCGAGCTGAGTTACGTACGTTCGAGGTTCAGAAGGTCGCGAAAAGCGGTGCCTATAAGTTATACGATCAAAAGCTGACGAAACCTCATTGCTGCGTTACGGACGACGACACCTACGTGAAAGCGGACTCCAACAAGTTTCCGATGAACCAGTATTTCACTGCAGAGGATAAGTTTAATGTTCCAGAGAACCTCTGAAAATAGAAGATGTCGAATTTTGCCAGCGGCCTTCCGGCAGTTAACCGGAACATGGACGTTCCATATGAGGTGATTGAAACAAATCGCTCAATGCGGAATAATGCAAGGCCCGATCTTCCATCTGGAACTATCTACTTTTTTACATTTGGTTCAAAAATGGGGGCCTGCACAGGCTCCGGAGTCTACGGACCCGGCATCAGGGAAACTATCTCATTAGGAAAGTGGCCCACCGTTTTTCAAGCAGAAGTATATGCAATATACATCTGTGCAACAATATGCTTGAAACGAAAGTACAGGCATGCGAAAATCGGTATCTTCACGGACAGCCAAGCAGCACTACTGGCACTCAAGTCCGCCAAATGCGTGTCAAAATTAGTCTCCCGACAAAACAAAGTTTTATTACTTTGGGTGCCCAGTCACTACGGAATCGAGGGCAATGAATTTGCTGACAACCTAGCAAGACAAGGATCAGCTCAGCAATTTATTGGTCCTGAACCGTTTTTGGGCACCTCCACATCCGCCGTGAAAGGTGAACTGATGACATGGGAAAAGCTATAAATAGTATCCCGTTAGAATTAAACACAGGGTTGTAGACAAGCTAAACAGTTTATCTACCCAAACCCTGCAGTGGCTAAAAATCTACTCCATTTAACTCGTAGTGAACTAGGCACAATCACGGGACTCCTAACAGGACACAGCCCCGCTCTTTATCATTTAAAGAATATTGGCAAGGTATCATCCGACTCCTGCCGTTTTTGTAACTCTGAACCTAAAAGAAAGCTATTGCGGAGCTCTTTCATTATCAAGGTACAACTTCTTAGGAAGTTTCCTTCTTACTCCTCTTCTCTTCCTTCTCCATATCAGGTATGGAGCCTAAATCCTAAAACGGTCATTGGCTTTATAAATCATGTAGTACCGAATTGGGGCACAGGATTACAACTATCCCGCTTAACTCCATCAATGGGTATGAGCGGTCTGTAAACTGTGTACAGCAATCGGGGCCTGCCACAAAAGACGATTATTAAAACTGTCGCAGTGGCCTTTTAACCCAATGCCCTTCTGGCATACAAAAAAAAAACGAGAACATTCGCCATGGCGGACAAAAACATGCGTGTAGGCATGATACTCGATTCGATATTCAGCCGCTCCATCTCCTCCAACGATCGCTTCGAGTAGTGGACCGACACCAGATCCAGCCAGAACACCGCGTTTTCGCCCTTATGATATTTCTTGATGAACAACACAACTTCCGGCAGGCACTTCGTACTATAAATTTTCCCGTTCACAGCCAGTCCGGAGCGAAAGAAGAGCGGTTTTGACATCCCCTTCTTGCTGATTGTCAGCCACAGCAGCACCTTCTTGGGGAACTTGGTATGTGAAATGAACTTCACCTCGGAGCTCACTTCCTTCGTGGGGGAAGTAAAAAACGAAGTGCCCTGCCAGTCGTTGCCATCCAGGGTGAGATAGGTCTCGTCGTCCATCTCCACCGCCATGTCGTGATTCGCCGGGAAATTTGTATTGACCATGTTATTCAGCCACTACCGCTGCGTAATCGTCTTCAGCTCCGTGACCAGTGGACGGGACTGCCGCTCTTTGACACGTATGTTCATGTTCGCCAGGTACTTTTTCACTGTTTGGCCGGTTGCACCGACATCCCGGCCAAACGAACGCAGCGCAGTAGCCACTTTTCCCTCGGTCTTCCTCTTCAGCATCCTTTTGAGCTTCTTGTCGCTTAGGGTTGTCGGCCGCCCTGAACCGGGCTTTCTTTCGATGCTCTGATTGTTGTCCAATAGTGTCAAGATGTTGTAGATGCCGGAACGGGCGTATCAGGCGTCCACAAAGTGCCGCACGATGTCCGTTTTGGACGCGGTGGGGTACCATTTTTTGAACGCGCACGCTTCTGAACGGAGTAGCTTCACTGTTTTCGCCATTACGGCTAGAGTTCGACTGATAGAGCTGTAGATTTTTTTTGCAAGTAAGCTAATATAATTATCTTCAATGGGAAATTTATCAAACTCAATTAGCTGTCTTAGGTTTTGTTCTATCACCATCTGAAAAAAATCCATGTTTTTAATGCATACACTAAATTAGTGTCTCCAAAAGCGCCTTTTTTCTCTTCTGAAGTCTTACAACTATCCTACGATCTTCTGGTAGAATTTGGCTTCATGCGATTACGTTCGTAAAGGCCATGCTGGAGTGGCATAAGACAAATAATTTCGATTTCGTGCCGGAAGATCATAACCCCTCAAATACATATATCGATGCTGAGGCCAATCGAAAAATACTGAGCTATTATGAAGCAGAATCTTCTGAAACATCCTAAAGTAATCAAAACAGTCGATGAAATGAATAAAGCATGGCTAAATATGCAAAAGATGCCAATCTTGAGGTTGTGCAAAATTTAATGGATAGGGCTAAGGCCAAAGTACAGGCATTGGGATGCGGAGGTGAAATTTAATAAAATAAAGACGCTAAAACTAAGTTTAATTGTTTCATTTGATAGAGTTCGAGCCGAGAGCTCGTTGGAGGTGGACGTGCTGTCTGCATCGTCGTGTTTAGATGTGTCGTTAGTCGCGAAGACGGGGAATTAAAGTGCCGCTGTGGTATGCCAAGTGTTCGCGAAAACGTAATCTAAAATTTCGCGCGTTAAAGTGTTTTCGTAACGCGCCCCAAAATAGAATCAGAATGTTCTGATTTCTATCAAACGAAAGCTACCGCCATCAGTGCGGGGCTTTTTATTGTGTTCTCAGTGTGCTCCATATTGCCGCTAAAGGCAAATTGTGTTGTGTTAGTGCCTCTCGCACATCTCTCAATCAAGTGATCTTATATGGTCAAAAGCACCAAAAGTGCCGATAAAGTGTATTCAAAGGGCAAATTATTGAATACTAATTTCAGGATACTAAAGCAAATACATTTTTGCAGTGTTTTTCTGGTGGTCGAAATTAAATCAAAAAGAGTAACAAATCTTGCGTGACGGAAATCGCAATGGTGTAGTATGGAACGGCGCGTCATAACAGTAGTAAGTAGATGGCATGTTGTTTTACTTACGCACCAGTGCGAATTGTCCGTTCACATAGAGATGGTTGCTCTGAATGGTAAGATTTCCTAAATAGGGGTAAGGATTATAAATTATCCCAGGATAGTAAGTATGTCTACCCCTCCAATTCACCAATTCAGGTAAATTATAACCTTTTCATATTCCGACGGGTACTCGTCATGAATAAAAATATGAATTGTAATTGCTCATTAGCATTGTTTTCTGAACACCCCCACTTGAGTCACACAAGCGCATGCGCACTCAGTCTCATTAGGGCTAGTAAAGAAAAACGGTTTCTTCGGCAACTCTACACCTACTACCGTGCCACTTCTTAGTAGTGTGGCACGCTGTACACACAAGATAAATGTGTGATTCTCCCGGGGCGACCTGTAGACTCAACTCTGCTGGAACCCCTCTGGATTAGTATGCATTTATCTATCGCTCTTTCTTGCTCCATCTGACAACGTGATCAGTCCAGCTGTGCGAACGACATCGGACGAATGCAAGCGAACGGTTCGCTTGTATCGGACGGTGTCTGACGAAGCGGCTCTTGCTGGCAGCTTTGTTAGTGAGGGGAAGTGCTTCAATTGTTACTACTGTCCCATTTCTCCACGGCGCGCGGCAGTGAAACAATACTGCGTTCGAACTGAACAGAGAACGAAGAACGTGCATGTTCTAGTTCCATACGGTTCAATTCGTCCGCAAATGAAAAATGCGTGAATATGGCATTTACCGTACAGGTAACTCCACTAGCAGTAGTGACAGTGCTCTTTCATCTTATCAGCTGATTGACTATATTAACAGACATCTTAGGGGTGTTCGCATAGCGCTTGCTGTGTTGCGTAAACGGTGTATTCCGTGTGTGCACTGCCGCTATTCGCATTACAGTCCCAGTTTCTATGGAGTTGGAGCTGTTATGCGAGTAGCGGCAGTATATACATGCATACGCAATGTAACTGGCGCTACGTGAATACCCCTATTCTGTTTGCTATGTCTTTCAGTGATTTTGGGGGAAGAAGTGTAAATGCTGCTCAGCGGTGCATATCAACCTTGTAACAAGGTGGCAAAATTTCTTTTGCAACACCTGAAGTTAAATTGCAGTGTACTTGTCAGATCACTGACGAGTCGCTGTATACTTAAGGTTCAAACATGCATAATTGATTTGTGGGATTTCGAGGGCGGTTCTCATGCTCGGAATATGGGGGGTGTTCGGGGAAAGTTATCATTTTGTTCTTTGCATCTGTCAGAACACCATGATAAATTTTCGTGAACATATCTTTGGTTTTTGAGCGCGGAAACTGCTTTTGAAATTTCCTGGAGTTCATGATGCGTGTTTGAACCTTAATTATCACACGGCTATGATTCAGCTTGCTGAATCTTTTATTGTGTTTTATGTGAATCCAGCTACGGTACACGTAGTTATATCACCGTATCACGTAATTTGCAACTGTCTTGCAGTAGTACAATTACGTCAGAAGATCTTCGGATCTTACATCTTAAATGAATCAAATTTCAGGAAACTGACATTGCGAGACATTTTGATGTTTCTTACCGAAACC
Organism: Sabethes cyaneus; assembly: GCF_943734655.1. Lineage (NCBI taxonomy): Eukaryota > Metazoa > Arthropoda > Insecta > Diptera > Culicidae > Sabethes > Sabethes cyaneus. The sequence goes on from NC_071355.1 coordinate 233,106,743, forward strand.
GGTATTGAGCTAATGTGCTCTTATTTATCATGTGTATACCCCCCAGGGGGTGTACTATTGATAATATACCTACCAAGGATTACAGCACCCCCTCGGGGGTACAGTAATCGCTAGGTATCTATGTGTTTTTGTGTTTGTAAAATCCTCTATCCACCCCTTCCTATTCCTTCTGTTTTCCTTCCCGTCCTCATCAGGTAAATGATGACACGGGCAAGATGGGCAAGGTACAAATCTTCCACACGATTGTGAAGAACGTGCTGCTCGAGCCACAAATGCTGATACCTGATACCTTCATTTGATACCTTGAAAGTTTGATGGCAATCGGATAAAAACTCGAATTATGCGAATTAATTTTGTGTGTTGCAATTTTAACGTGCATACCCTGGGAATGAAATGGGGAAGGCAAATGAGAAAGCGACCAATATAGCTCTTCCAGCCCAAGCTCCTACCTAGCGCCTCCATGCGGCCATACCCGGTAATACTCTATTGAATAGCTAAGCTAGGGGGTGCGATGCTACGTGGTTCCCAGATGCCAGACCTCAAAACTGAGATTTTGCACAGACGGCTGAACGACCCGGCCTTGGTAGTAGGTAAGCCTACACGGAGAATAAAAATGTAGTTTCAACCATATTTATGGTTGTTTTACGCACAAACAAAAATTTCGTTTTGTTTCAAACTGAAATATATGATTGAAATGAAAATATTTATTGTTACATCAATGTCAACTTCAAATTTGAAAATACTTTACTTTTAATTCAAAACTGTTATTTAATTGATTCAAACAGAATCTCGTTTGGAAACAACAATATTTTCAGGTTGTTATAAAAATATTTTATTGAGGCTTAAAACAACAATCATTTTGTTTGAAACAAACTGGAGCTTTTTCGCTCCGTGTAGTATGTTATTTTAATTATTTGTTTCGTTTCAGCTCATCAAGCACCCCTTACTGTACAATTGAAACTTTGACCGTAACAAGTTTAAATAATATCAGATATCAGAAGAAAAAAATTAATTAATTATTGGATATTAGATGCACTGATGGAAATTCAAATGACGCAATTGTATTTCACGCGACGGATTGCTAGTGAGGTTGTTCTATTTTTGCCCATATATACTCAATATATACTATATACAGTTTATTCTTTGCCAATATTTACTATATACAGTTTATTGTTTGCCGTGCCCTACTAACACGATATGCTATGTTTTCCTGTAACATCTATGAAGGTAGTATGGGTTCCCTGCACTTTCAACTGGCTACACTTTCGGACGTAGCCAGGTATATAATTGGATTGTATAGCCACCTACGATGTGTGCAGCCTCATATGCTAATGCTAATGCAATTTTAACGTGGATACCCTTTACTTGTACAGATGCAATGGCACCCACGGCAACAGCAATGTTCGAACTAATTCCTTTTCCTGGACGGCCTCTTGGTCGTGAACGGTGTAGTTATTTATCAATTTTTAAAATATTGAGTCAGTATAAGTTGCCCAATCATCATGCTACTCCCAAGCACTATTTAATTGGTTCTTTGTGCAATCTTACTGGTTTGGTCAATCACGGAGTGCAACTACGGACCGTCTAGCTATGCCAAACTAAGCTGCAAGCCCTCTCATCATTGCACTTGGGACGAAAACAATATTTTTCGGAGCAATCATAATAATCAATACGATCCTTACAATCCTGTTGACTCCAACAGCCTGTCTTAGCTGAAATTAGAACATATGTCGACTGGCTTGTTAGGTTTGCGTCGCACTTGGAGGCCACCCAGACAAATACACGTATTTGCAAAATATTTGAGCATTTTTAAAAATAATCGAAATAAATCGGCCGAAATGTCTTCGAATTTCCTGAAATTTTGTATGTGTGCGTATGTTATGCTTATTAAACAAATCTATACAAAGCTACGTATTTGGAGTGATTCTATTTTCTGTGTAGTTTGAATAAGTTTTTGTACGCCATTAAAAGTCAATCATTTTGCGGTTAACCTGATACGCACACCTGTTCCTCACAACGTATCGTAATTATTCTCCCAAAACTTTCTTTTACTTGCAAATGTCCAAACAAAAAGCAGCGTACAAAACAATAAATAAATGTTATCGATGTTTTCGACAACTTTCCGGAAGCTTTTGGCAAAGTATCCTTGAAGTGAAGACTTTCCTCATAAAGTGCCTTTTGCCGAATCAATATTGATGGCTTACCTCGTCACCATTCCTGCGTATTCCACCAAGTTCTTTCCAGTGAGACTGAATCCCAATATGTTCGCCCAGCGAGAATTCATTTGTTCCACCTGTTCAAGTCTAACCCATCCCGCCCTAACATATTTTAACGAATTATGCCACCATTTCTCTTTACCAGCTTCGTGTGCTACATTGGTCTCTTTCTGGCCCCCGGCTTTCCTTTTCATTCGCTAGCTCCACCTCCAAAACCAGTATACTCGTGACTCGTGAGTGACCAAAACGAACCAGTTGGCCATCGGAAAATGGAGAGCACTCATCGACCGCGCGCATGGCGCATCGATGACAGAGGAAATTTCAACGAACCAAATTCGATCACAAATTTCATACCCTTGCGGGTTACCCGCGCGGCAGTCAACGGAATAAAGCGAACTTTTCGCTGATACGTCGCGGAGTGACACAAGCAAAAGTTTAATCGACTGGAACATATTGCGTGTGATGCTGGGTCCCGCTGGGTGAAGCTCGGAGAAAGCAAGCAATACATAAAATACACACCATCTCATTTCGTTCAATCTGCTCAGATTTGTTCAATAAATTTGCGGAATCTCGCCGTCAGGTTTTCGGTGATATTGGCGGCGGTTTATCTTTTCAAGGGTTTAATCTGAAAAGTGAACTCCTGTTATGGATTGGGTGGATAAACCATTGAGACCAATGTCTTAATTTTGGGTTCTTATTATGGTATTCACAAGCTAGTTCCATTTTCATAAAAAAAAATGAAACTAAAAACAAGCCTAATCTAACACCAAAAGTGAGTTTCACAACTTAACACTTCACAAAACTGAACCACATTCTGCCTGCACTTCTAAACAACTTGTTGTTGCAAATAGGTTGCATTAAGCTAAAACTTCGTTAAAACTTCTCAAAATGCCCGTAAAGTATACAAACTCAGATTCTGAATAATTTTCCAACCGAAATATTACTCATTTAAAAATAAATGAGTTATTCCTGATTGTGAGAAAAACAAAATCCATTGAAAGTAGACAATCGCTCATAAAAGAACTATTTTAGGTATAATCGTTTCGGTGTTTTCGGCACACTTTTTCGTTATATTCCAAGCAATAAGTGCGCCGAAGACAGCGAAACGCTCCACTCTAAAATAACATTTTTCTGAGCGATTGTGCACTTTTGATGGTGAAATTTTTCTTGCAATCAGCAATTCGACAAGCAGAACTAGTTAACGGGTGACAACTAAAATTTAGGAATTTTTTTCTTAAGCTGTCAAGAAAAGGTAAAGGTACATGAAGAAGATCTGATTTACCGAAATTAAAGATACATTATCCACTGTTGAAAAAAAAATAGTGTACATTCGAAAACCGTCCGTAATCGGCTGTTCGGCGAAGCTTCCGTTTGATGTCCGAACAGGAGTGTTGTACGGCCGTCATATCAACTTTGCGAATGCATCTCTTGATTCTACCAATCAACTGTTTGCAATTCGTGGCTATCCAGCTATTTTTGTACACCAAGGACCTCAAAATCCCGAAGAAATCTTCGATTAGGCGCACCGAGACAGATTTTTCGAGTCGTGATTTTTAGGTACAAATGGGTATTTAGGAACGATTGTATTTTTTTGGCGTAATGCGATGATGCTCTATCCGGCCAAAACACATATTGTCCATCTGCATGATGTTTTTGTAGAAACGGGATCAAAATTTTCTTCAAATCTTCGTCTGGCACATCTTAATTGATAGCCAAACCAGAGGGCTTGTTTTTGTTGTACCGTATACTTTTTGCCGAGATTTCTGTGGCAGTTCGTAGAAGTGTATAACGCGCTCTCGAAATGCGTCTTGTTTCGACGTCATTTTAAGCGAAACAAGGCAAGCATAAACAAAACAAAAAATAATGACAAAAAGAGGAGAGAGAGATCTAACACATACATACTCTCATTTCTCTCTGAGCTCGTTTGTTGTTGAGTACAGCCAACTTTCGTTCGTTGGGCTGTCTTTAGCTGGGCTACGTTTTAATCGGGCTCCCGTTAATTGGGCTATAGCCCATCTAAAACGAAGTCAAACGTCATTTCTGACAGCGTATTTTTTCTTCCGAGGGGCTCTTGAATATAGTTCATTCAAGTGCGGAAAATAATTTATATAGAAAATATTAAAATTAATTGCATGGAACACAATTGAATCATATCGCTTTCCGATCCCTAATGAACTTGAGCCTCCTATTTTTAGCATCACGGTGAAACAGTTAAAAATGCCAATATATATTAACATTGTAGCATGAAATTCAGCTATTTACTTGTTAAATAATCTAGAACTAAATTTCAACAATGAAAAGATTAGGTTCCACTTTGATTCTGTATTTAATATAAGTGTATATTTTTATAAAACTTTCTGCGACGATTTCGACAAAAACAATCGATATATCCCTCGGTTTTAACATCTCAGCCCAATTAACGAAAGTCTTTCACTAAACGGGCTAAGAGCTTAGTGCAATTAGCGAAAGTTGACTGTATAGGGGACTCAGAAAAATCCAAAATTTTAGTTGTCACCCGTTGCAATCAGTTCTTAATCAGTTTATTACAATTTTTACACAATGTGTTAAAAATATAATGGGTTATAAAACTGATGTACCTTTGTTATGATCGCCTACCCATGCAGGTCAACTCAGATAGAAATCAGCAAGGACACAAAACGCCTTACAACTGACGGTTCCGAATGGCTCATATCATTTAAAATTGCTCTTCGATTTTATCTCAGTTAAAATCAACAGACAACAGGTTCGACGGGTATTAAAATTATACTGTGCATTCGACATTGCCCAACAATCATTTTTGTTTTTTAACAGCGCTTGCTACCCGGTTTTTACAATGGTATTCAATGGTTGAATAAACTGCTATTCACCAAAAATGTTTGTTGGATGCGCTACCCTAAAAAAAAATTGACACAGCGTAACTCGCTGCTTTCGTTGCGGTAACCATCAGCATGAGTAGAATCAAATTTGGCATGCTATAAAACAATGCATATTATAGTCCTACGTTAATAATGGGTTTATGTCAGTTCTTTTATTTAGATTTTGTGCAAGCCTTCTTGAGAAATAGGAATATTTGGTTGTGGTGATTAAACAGGTTTCAAAATTTTAATATAGATAGGTGAGATTTTTTTTCATTTATTAGAAAACTATGATGTTGATGGAATTTATTATCCCTATACTGAATACTATGTGCTAATTCCTTACTTTCCGTAATCATCTTATTTTGAAGACCAGTGAAATCAAAATAAATTAAATGCATGAATGAAACCTGTGCGGACTCCACAATAATGCTCGAAACCACTTTTCACTTTTCCCACAATGCAATCTCAAATGGCAGAGTTTGTCGAAAAAAAGCAGTTCCAAAAACAACCTAAAAGCCAGCGAATTGATCTTTATGAACGATAAAATGACTACAAACCTAATCTGTACACTCATAAAACCAAAATAAAAGGTATCATATCTTCTCCATTATCCGGGTCAAACTATCAACACTGATTAAAACTGTATCAAACGGCAGAACATCGAAACTGAAACGGCTCCCAACAGGGGATCCACTCAACGAGAGGACCGCCGTACCAGACGACAGCGTTTAGTAGAATAGGCAGTACAACACCCATTACGGGAATCACTTTTCACACCCTAACGTACTCTTGTTGTTGTTGTTGCTCGGCTTTTATTGTCCATTGGATGGATGAGCCTGAGCGAAAGAAAGAGACCAACCGAGAGCAATAAAAAGAACATCTCTATCATCGTAACATCAACATAAAGTGGCCGAACAAGGATAACATCAGCGTGCCATCATCACCAACACCGACGCGTACGAGAAAAGCAGAGGAAAATTTCGAACGTACCACCCACCACCCACCACCTCATGCTGAAAGCAACCCGGCCGGAGCAAGCAAATCCTTTCCGTTCGTCACAGTTCATTTTCGTCCTCGATAGCTTCCGTTCCTTCCACTCGCAGAAGTGGTTAGACCGCTTACCATGAATATTGGATTTTGATTGGACGATGAAACAGTCCCTTTCACGTTGTCGATTTCATCGGTTTGTGCTTCGTCCGATACAAGAACGCACTTGATTAAACGTAGGCCGAGTCGTGCCAAAATTAGAAATCCCGTCGGAAGGTTTGTGCAAAAAATCTCCCGTAGCAGCTGAATTCCCTGGAGTGTGATCCAGGCCCGGGTGTGAAAACACTCGAAGAGGCAACGAAGCGGACGTGGAACCAGGTTCCGGTACATTTGTGGCATATTTCAAGTGTCCGTGTCGCGCGGGACCGAGTGCATGTGTTAGTGAGTTAACATCGATTGTACGACACTCAATTTGATTACTTTTTATTATGATAATCATTACACAAACAGTCAATTGAGTGAACGCATTAATGTTGACGATGGGGATGATGCTCCGGGCAGCGGTGTGGTTGGTTGAACGCTGAATGGATATTGTCAACCGTACGCGCGACTGTTGCAATCCTTGAGCGAATCATTATCGTTTGGTGTGCCGCACGGGTCGGATCAACCTCCGGGATTTGCTTCGAGTGCAGTGCAGTTGTGGTTTATGGTGAAATCAAGTTGCACTTGGTGTGCGATTCAAGTGCTATATAGTACAAAGTGGCAAAGTTTTTTGGCTCACGGTACCAGTAGTGGAACAGGTGTATGAAGTATAGGTGCATATGGCAGAAAGTTTTGCAGTGACTCGACGGATACGATTTATCTTCAAGTGCTGACAGTGCTCATATGGATATACTATTTATGATACGATGAAATCAACTCAAACGCTTAGTGCGAAATAATTTATCGTGTGAACTGGATCATTTGGAAAACCGAACGGTGTTCTTGTATGTTTTTTACGCTTGTGATTTCATAATTTCCAAAATCTTTGTGAAAATGTTTCTAATCCATTAACGAACACAATTGTATCATACATTAGTTATAAAGAAAGCCTTTGCTGGGTTTGCTCTACGAATGTAAAAGAAGTATCCTAAGTATTAACGGGAAACTAGCAGTCATTAACTTTTCGTCGGAGAGCCCAATTTCGGATGCAGTTTTTGGGCCCAAAAGTGAGGTTATGTTTATAGAAATGTATTCACTGATTCTCCTTGCCAATCTGAACACAGCGAATATATTTTCATCGACACAATTTTTGTTTCAAACAAAAAAAAACTGCTTTTGAAATTTGCAGAATCGTTGACGACTAATTTCACCTTAATTCAACTGAGTGAGTAGTTACAATCAACAAACGTTTGCCTATGAGAAACACTTTTTTAACACCGGCGGCGAATAACTCAGGAGTACTGTAAACGATCAAATTATTCAATATCATTTCTGTTTCACATCGGGTCTTAAAGTGAAGTATTCTTAAAGACAATTTGGTTCAGTCAAATTTAAGTATGAAATAAATCAGTACCTGCTCAGCTTCGGAAAATAAGACTCAAAATAATTGCAGGTCTTAGTATTTCACTTTGAGACAACTTATCTGACATTTTCCGTTAATTAAACAATAAATAGACTAAATTAATGTTGTTGCAATTGCCGAAATTGATTCTATTTATACTGCAACCATCAAAATCACGGATAGAGTAATATACATTAGAAAAAAACTTGTTGACATTTTGTTAGTATATAAATAATTTGATTTGAAAATTAGAAATTTAGTTCCTATTCTCTTTGAGAACAGAACCTTTTTGTGCAGAAAAACTCTTCTGTAGGGTAATTCCTACTCTTGAATTACCATTTCTGGAAAACAAGTATTTTTGCGATAGACTAATTTCCCGTCATGAGATTTGAAAACCAGTCGGACATTTAATATAGATTAGTGTCAAAAACAATCATGATTTGGTTCTCAAATTGTAAACTAAAGAACTACAATTCACTCTCAATCACCTTATTATGCCTTGACCCTGTCAAGAGTGTGATTTTTACCGAGATTTCCAAGTTTAACAATAACAACGACAAATTTCGATCGCCGTTTCACTGAGATATAAAATTTCGTAAGCAGTGCTTTCAGTGTAACTTAAAAATATTGCAAATTATGTTTCAAAACCGTTAGATCAAATGTTAATTTCACGGTTCTCACGTTGACATTCCACTATGGCTCAGAATTAGAATTCAGCCAAACAAAAGGCTTAGCGTCGCCTTCTATGCCGCAAGTAAACATTGTGATGATGTTACATAACTGTCACAATAACTGATTTATTTTTGAATATTAAGGCACATATTGTGCTATTCGGTATGCAGAGTCTTATCTGTAGTAACGTTGTCGAATTTATTTCTTTCTATCTATCTTCACAGCACATTTTCTATACTAACAAAGCTTTTGCTATAAATATGGTCGTAAGTTACGTAAAAACTGTAAGTAAGGTTTGGTAAGAAATAGATTTTTGTTATTTAATTTTTTGGAACACACAAATTCAAAAATATGGAATGGGTTTGAAATATGTTACTAGCATTTCTTTAAATAATCGCCTTGAAGTTAATCTACTCATACAACAAGCAAAAATACCGCTCCATTGAATCGCCTTTTGTCCGGACAGAGCTAATAAAAAAATTCTACCGCAGAGATTTTTACCTACTAATTTTATTCTGTTTCCGATTAGTGTTTGTATATATCGAGAAAAAGGCCGCCTACAATCTGTCTTCTTCGAAACAGTCATTAATGTAGCCTACAATAAGGCATATTACACGGGTACTCTTTTCCGCTTATCACTGCGATACCAATGCAATTTAGCACATCAGCTTTAATAGAATCGGTTGCCTACATCACTAGTTAGCTAAATGATAAAAAATTTTGATTTAGATACATTTACACAGGCATTCATTTTTTAGAAATATCACAAAAAATAGCAGGTATTCACACAAAGCTTAGCTTCGAATTAATTGTTGTAGCGTTTAAAATTTCATAAATTTGACGACAAGGTCCATTTATGGTAGTCAGTAGGGGAACTGTGGGTAAAATGAACAGGGGGGGTAAAATGAACAGGTAGCCAAATTGCCAGTAAACCGATTAAAATCTGTACCAGATCAATAGGTATCTTCTCCTAGAAGTTTTTCAAGCTGTTTGAGACAATATGTGGTGAGCATAAGCTTGCTAATGTGAAAAAAATTGGAAAAGTAAAAAATATTTGTTGAAATCTGACGCTGATGGTAATTTCCACTAATAGTATATAAGCTTTTTTGGCGAAACAAATTAAATTTCGACTATTGGTATCATTTAGTGTTGTTTGCTTATCACTGTCCTGCGGATCTGTCGAAAATTCCAAATATTTTTATCAACTGTTTGTTTATAATAAACACTAGAAAACAATTGGTGTTTTGGGGGCAAAATGAACACTTCACTATGGGGGCAAAATGAACTATGTGTACAATGATGTTTTATTTTCCATATATCAGCAGCCAGAACCTAATTACAATTCAATCAATAAAAATGATCGAGTCTCTCGAAAAATAACGGAAAATGACCGATGAAGCGAGTTGAAAGTCAAGCATTATATGAACGTGGCGAAGATACATTATGTTAACTTTGTGGAGTCCTATTTTAATTTTAGCAGCCTTGTTGAATATCTACAGCTTATGTAGAACAATGATAAGGTAAAATAATGTTTAATTTATCCAAACTGCATGTTAACTTTAGTTTTCTATGACATGTTCATTTTGCCCTCACTGCATGTTCATTTTACCCACACGAAAAAAATCAGGCACGAATGTGACACTTTCGAAAATAAGGAATTGTTCATGACAAATCGTCCTTCTTCAAACATCTTAATATCTTGCTACGTGGAATATGAATCCAGCTTTCAATTCATGTAGTGCGTTCAGCATTTGGTTGGTTCCTGGGGAAGCAAATGGCGACATTGCTAAGGGTGTTCATTTTCCCCCCAGTTCCCCTATGGCACCGAATATCACCCTTCCCTTCCCTTCTTCAGTGTACCAACATGCTCCCATAGACTCGGGAAACCATCACAAAAAAAATAAAATTACACTAAACATTGCGTTTCATAGGTTCTATTACTTTTTGGGGCATAAATTACACTAAATACTGAGATTTCTGGCCAATTAAACTTCATCACTATATTTTCACTTTTTCGCCGTCGACTTTTCATTAATTGTTTTTGGCCGTTCCAGTCGTCACATCACTCGTGAAACTTAACTTGAGACACAGAAAATTTTAATTTACCACTCAAACAGTTATTTGGTAAGATATTATAATGATTTTGCCCAAACTGTTCACTTGAATTGATTTAAAAAACTTTACTTCGTTTCGATTTCTATTCCGAATCCGCGACCGTCGTTGTTGTACATTACCAAGGAAACGGGTGTATATGTGGAGTGATGCCATATTTACGTTGATCATGAAATTGACCAATAATTTTCGCTATTACATTAACGGTCGTAGAGTGTCGTAAATATACTTAAAATTCATCCATTCATTCAAAATTGATAATAAAATTCACCGTAAACAGTATTTTATGTGATAGAATTACTGTTGGATCTCGTTCAATACATAACATAACAGAGTTCATAACAGATTATTACCTACTACTAGCAACTCTGTTCTCGTCGTGAAAGTACTGAAATCAGTAAAAAATGCAACTGGACTCTGACGACCTTCACCTTAAATAAAACAAATTTGACACAAAGCCTGTAGGTATACCTCGATAGTACAATAGTACGTACCCTCGTTAGTACGTACCTTCGATAATACGTACATTTTGCCTCACTGGTACGTACATTTTCCAGTAACACTTTACTTGCATTATTCCAAGCTTTACAAAGGGCAAAATCATTGATTTGAAAAAAAAAATGAAAAATAAACTGGTGCTAAAGTCAATACCACTAAAATATTTATTTATTAAATAGTGTATGCAGATTTCCAAATTTCATGTAATATTACGTTTAATACAACAATGCTTCAGAGCCTAAATTTGTGATTCAATATTACGTAAATTTCGATAATACATACGCTAAACCAAGCAAAGGTGTACGTACTATCGAGGTACATCCGTATTTATTTGTCCGCTCGAGGCCGTAGATTGTTGCGGTAAAGCCAAAATTTTACGATGAACTTTACTACTTATTTTTCCACCCGAGACCCGGGGGCGGGAGGAGGGGGGTTCCTCTTACAGTTTGAAGAATTCCTCTCCATTGTACTCGGTCCTGGGCTACTCGTCGCTAATTCGTTGAAGCTTTCGACACAAGCAAGTCGACTTTAACCTGGTCGAGCCATCTAGTACGTTGGGCCCCTCTATTGCTGGTGTCGGTGGGGTTCTTGAAGAGAACGGGTATCACTGCACAGTTGTTCGGCATCCTTGTGACGTGGCCGGCCCACCGTAATCTCCCAATTTTAACCAGATGTTCGATGGGAATCTCTCAAAGTAGTCCCTGCAACTGTTCATACGTCTATGCCCGCCACTCTCTGCTATTCGTTTGTACTCCGTCAAAAATAGTCCGCAAAATCGTAAGCAAAGTTACTGTCATAAGTACGTAGAGGACTACTGTCTGGTCTGATTCACGTTTTGTACATCGACAGCTTTGTGCGGCGGCGTATGCTCCTTGATCGAAGCGTCTTGCGAAGGGAAAAATAGGCGAAACTTTCAGCTTGAATGCATCGATGAATCTCCTTACTTGTGTTATCGCCGGCGGTGACCAGAGATCCCAAATATGCGAACTCAAAACTAATCGCTTTGAGTCGGATCTTATCGTATACAAAGACTTATCAAGTTGTATTGTTAACGTATATTTTGTAGTACGTATATGACCTCCAAATTGGTACGCATATGCTAGTTTTGTGCATCAGATACGATTATTCAGGGTATATATAGGTACAATAACTCATTTGTTACTATGATATGCAACAGAGATCATCTGCGTAGGCTAGCAGTTAGTTACTTTTGCTGAAGATCGTTCCTATGTCCTATCGTTTCGATGCCCGCTCGCCGGATCACACCTTCAATAGCGATGTTGAATAACACACAGAACAGCCCATCGTCTTGCCGCAACCCTCTGCACGATTTGAAAGAGCTCGAAAGTACCCACGAAACGCGCACGTAGCACATCACTCGCTCCAGGGTAACCACGTCAGTTTGTCCGGAAAACCGTAGGGGATTGTCCCCTGTTGTGAAACGGCCCAGGTTGTGAAACACTCATCGTTTTTGACGTGTTTATACACTAGCACTACCAAATTACTACCACCGGCTCGTCTTATTGTACTTTACCTTTTGAGCAAACAACAATCAAAATACAGCTTTTAGAATGTTATGTAGAAAATGTGTTCGAAAAACCTGCCCGAAAAAGTTTTTTGGAATATTTTGGGATTGATTTATTTGTCTATTAAATAAAATAGAAAAAGGCAGTAAAATACATATAACCTTAGTTTTGGACCTCTATTTCATTACACAGACAAATTTCAGGTGAAATAATTTACTCGAAAAATTTAACATAAATTTTTACAAACTCGTCGTTCGCCCCGGTTGTGAAACAGTGAAGTTCTCCGGTTATGAAAAATACAGAAAAACGATTATTCAATACTTTAATGGTCACAAACATTTTCAACACACTTTTCAGGCACATGAGAGCCAAATCCGCATATTTGAGATCTCGAATTTTCTGTTTTTACATACATTGATTACAATTTAGATTTAGATGATTAAATTAAGAAACTCAGTTGGCCAGCGTAATGCCGCGGTAATTACAGCTGTCTAACCAATCTTTTTGTAGATAGGACAAATCACAGCTTCCTTTCACTCCTCGGGTAGTCTCTTCTCCTTCCAAATTCTAGAAATTATCCAGTGAAGTGCTGTTGCTAGCGATTCTTAATATTTTTTTGAAACGATGATTCTACAATTGATGAAGGGACGGTAAGGGAAAGTAATGAAGAAGAATTTTTTTTCAGGGAATGAAGGGGAAGGGTGGAAAGGAAGGGGGGTAATAGGTAGCTATGCTTAACAAGTTGTCGTTGTGACTCCTATCTTTTGTCCAATGCTGGAAGGTGCATGGGTCGAACCAAGCTGTAATCAGAGATTATAACCGGATTTGAACCCACAACACCTGCCAGGGCGTGTCGCTCACTGGTACCCGTGTACCTTTGAATCACAGAGGCGCTGGACGGGTACCAGTAGTTCTCGGCAACTCGCGGGTTGTCTAATTGCCGAATGTTTAACCGAGGAGGGTGGCTTTGTCGCGAGGTATGAACCGTCGATAGTTTTGAGCGCTACTAGGTAATCCGTAGGGAGTGTACGTTGGTGTTGTTCGAGGAAAACCGGTCCTTGCTGGGAATGTGGTCGATTTGGTGCATTGATCAGGTGATCTCCAAGTGGCAATGCGGATATCTTTGTGGAGAAAAAAAGTGCTTCTAATCACTGAGCCTCAAGAAGCTGCAAAGTTGGTGCATCGCTGGCTAGAACGATAAGCTCGTGTCGGCGTGCCGGCTATGAGGCCCGATCACCGGTCTGTGCATTGCTTCCCAGCCGACCTGAGTGTTCACATACCCGATGACGATGTTGATGTTCCGTGGCGAATAGCTGTCGCACGTTGCCTCCAGCTGCCCTCTGCGCATAGAACAATTCCTTCTCGTCGTAGGGTCTACCTTCGTGCGGGCAATACACGTTTATGATGGTGTAGTTGAAAAAAAAACGGCCTTTTATCTTCAACCTGCACATACGCTCGTTGATCGCTTTCCAGGCCATTACGCGATGCTGCATTTTGCTTATCATTACGAAGCCCATTCCCAGTAAAATTGTACTTTGTCGCCATGGATTCTTCACACCTTCTCGCCTTTGCGACAAATCTTCTGCAGTGCCACGATGCCGAGCTTTCGGGGTTCTAACTGATCGCGCAGCACCCTGTCGCCTCCAATGAAATTTAGCGATCTGCAGTTCTAGGTACGAAGTCTCTATTCCATGTCCTTATTTTGTCTTCTTTGTCCATGCCCAATGTTCCAAGTGGAGTTTCCTTGATTGTTTCTAGTGTGTTGAATTTAGATGGGGCTGTCATCTTATAGTGTCACCCATAGATTTTTTTGCAGGTCTTAGAATTTACGAGTTATATTAAAAAAAGAGAAAATAAATTGAGCCCTTCTCAAAAAGTAGTATGGACCAATTTCGGAAAAATTAATAATGCCATGTTTCTTAATTAGACGTGTGCTCTGCACCCACCAAGTTTCATTTGATTCTGAAAGGGTCATGCCAAGCTGGTCGAGTTGGCGCTATATCTACCATTTGTCTATTACTAGTAGTGATGTCAATCAATTAGAATCTGATCGCTCTTGTCTTATGTTCTTGGTCGTTGGTTTTAGCAAATAATGATGCTAATAACACTTTTGAAAGATGTTTTTTTGTCCAGATAATATCGTGGGACTGATTAAATATTGTTATATAATCTAAGGTACAAGGTACTGTTTTCCTAAATTGTACCAGCCACGCCAATATTGAATATTAGTTGCCACTTTTAGTATTTTCTAGTATTTAGTGTTTGAATTATATTTACAGATAAGCAAAATATACAAGTTCTTTTGCTGTAAAGCTCGACAAAGCGAGAAAACCTAACCTAACCATGTGCAAGTGCTAAATTGAACACCAAAGACTGATCGTGAGTCACAATGGAACAGCTAGCGCATTTCGTAACCAAATCCTTCGAGTATAACAACAGTCGTGTGCTGGATATTCTCAACATGACTGCCGGCGGTCGGTTGGGCGAAGACTTTCTCAATCGCAGCAATGATCCGGATCTGATGTCGAACAATAGCAGTAGTGCAAGCAACTGTGAGAACGGAGATCTGGAAGAGGAAATCCAGGGTCACTCCGTGGATCAGCGGAATCATAGCGCTAGTGTTCGGCATTCTAACGACGAAGAGGACAATGATGATGAGGAATCCATCGATGTGGAAATTACGGACCTATCCTATAGTACGGGTTCCGGGCTGAATGGCAGCTACGAACAGAGTGATAAAATCAAAACATCAGCAATAACGCTGTCGATTGTGGAGAATAAGTTTAGTGCTGCGAACAATAACAATAATAATAACAACGACATAATAGTCAGTAATCGAAATGAAAATAGTGTAATTAAAAAGTATGACAATAAATTAATCGAGCGTGAAAAATCGGTTGATCTGGAATATGGAAGTCCTCCAACGAGAACACCAATTAGCAAGCGGCATGTGCCGAAGAATTGGTTAATTGCCGATTTGGTCGAGGAAGCAAACGGTAAGAAGCAGTGACTTACATTTTTGTGCGTCAGTCATAATGGATGTTTTTTAATATGAGTCATTAAACAATTACTTTTTTGTGTGTGTTACAGATAAGAGAGAAAAATCGAAACAAGATGTTGCCTTAAATCTGGTTCGTTCGGAGAGCGACCCCAACTACAAGTCAGCCGAACCCAACGCGCTGGTTCGACCGAAGCCTGCCTCCGAATTGCTTAAGCAAAGCGTAGACCTAATCAATGGCCACGGATATCCTCCGCTACCAGCAGCTTCCCTTCCGCCCGGCACGATTCACAACCAACCGGAAAGCAACGCCCATCACTCCCACAGCATCAACACCGACAACGATTCCGACACAGGTAGATTGCAACCAATTACATTTCCAGCGTCTTCAGTTAATTAAGATGAAAGCACAATTTATTTAATCAATTAGCACCCAGACGCAGGGTAAATTGCAAACGTTCAGCAGCTACGGTGTAAAGCCGGATTAGGGTTTGCGTAATTTACACTTATATATACTGGCTTTTGAAATTAATTTCACGAACGGATCCGTTAACTCATCAATTAGCTGTCAGTCAGATGGCAACGGGAATCTGGTGAAGGTGACACGACGGGGTTGTGTGAACGATAAAAAGAGTTTGAAACACCGCTTAATCCTGCTTCATTAGGCTAATAAATTGAAGTTTCTTCCTGGGGTAAATCAGTTGATGAGGTTCTTCGGCTTTCAATTTCAATTCAGAAGCCTGTCTTTTAAGAAAATCAACGACAAGTCAGTATTAGACTATTTCACATATATATAGCCGAAGCGAATAAGAACATATGTAAATATTCGTTTGAATCCAAAAAGTCATGTTGCTTAAAAAATATTTTTGCGACCAACATAAATTGAAAATAATTTCTTTCTGCTTTCTCGGTACTACCAATTTACATGCTGGCAATTTTCTATCCCTAGGTAACCCTAGGCAATAATTTCTAACAGTTATATTTTATTCAAATGAACATAAAAAACGTTGCTATCCGGATGCTTGGGTAGTAGAAAGGGATTTTGCTGGCGCTCTGCTTTCAACCTAATGAAATTGATTTCAGTCGAGTTCATAAAAGAACTCTTGCTTTCCCTTTCGGGGGAAGTTGATTGCTGCATTTCCGAATCGTTTTCCATAACCCTTCAATGATCGAGGGAAGCTTCGTACAATGTTGCTCGAAATTTCTAAATAATTTCAACACCACTTTATAATCGAATTCTAAGGTTTTGTCCGAATTAGCATCTTAACATTTTATTGCAAAAAATAAACGCAGGAAGTCAACCTTTGCAGGGTTGATCCTAACCTTCAGAAACATTGGTACCGGAGGACGGGTTTATTTGCCAATAAGAAGCGAACCGACAAGTGAGGAGCAAAAGAAACGAATTGTCGGTTCCTTCCAGCTAAAGGAAAAACGTTGTTTTCCGGCGACTGATTCTAGAGTTTAGCGAGCAATTAAAGTTAAACAAACTAGACGAATTTGTTCCGTATCGAAGCATTTTACGCAAGAAGTTGTACAGAACAACTTAATTATTTGACACCATTTCGAGACATAACTTAATTACGCAGTCTTTCAAAAGAGTTGAAATGACGAATCTTAGATTTGTTTGTTCCGACATTGTATGGAAATATGTATTATCAAAAATAATAAAAAGCTAGAAGTCCTCTGATTCTTTGAGTATATCTCCGAAGAAACCTTACTCTCTGGTAGATGTATTGGCAAGGTTTAATCAAGTTTTTCTACCATGTCATCTAACTAACTTCAAAACCCACAATAAAGAATTATGAGTAATTTAGTGATGTCTGTATATGTGCCTTTACAACTAAACAACATAACATCTAATCAGACCTTTTAACTTCGGCTCGGATATGCCTGCTCAGCCGCCAGATAAGCGTCTGACCCGTCCGGTGGAAAAACGGCTCGGCGGAAAATCGAGGGCGAAAATTAAATTTCCCCTAACACAACAGAGCCCGAATAACCCGGCATTCCAGAACCAGCAGCCAAACGAGCGTTCCGTAATACAAATCTTTTATTCATGATTATTTGTAATGCAATTTATATCAATTTAACACAATAATAGTCTAAAGTTTCCTGCTGCGTTTGCTTGCTTGCTGAAGAGGGTGCATTTTATATGTAATCGTCCGGTTGTTACACCCTCAAGCGGGTTTAATACACCTACAAGTGCGAATTCGCCATTTAATGAAGTGTAAGACTTACAGCACCTTCGCAACAACAAAAAAAATCAAGAGCAGCATCCCGCTGGCCTGATTCGCATGCAGAGTTATTAAAAATCGTTTTGGTTTGAATTTTATCGGAGTAAAACGAGCTTACAGCAATAATGTTCAAATGAACTAGACTAGAACTATAACTCGCCGCGAATCATAATACGGGTAGGCCCCTTTCTCTGTGTCGGGAACTTTACAGAGCAATATGGTAGCGGTTGAAATCCCCGTCTAAACTAGTGTTGTATCAATTACGTACCCTATCGAGCGGAAATCGGGGAAAATAAAAATAAAATCGTTGGGAAATGGTGTGAGCGATGTATTAGTCTTTTGTACGAAAATTATATATATAATTCACTTTTTATAATAATTTCTACCCTTTCATGATTCTGCTCTTGAGATTCTACTCATTTATATTATTGAAACTACAGTCATTGTGGAAGTTATTTGTAATCAAATTATTTCATATAATAAATGACTGCCACAATCTAGTCTGATTGAGCGGTTGTATTCGGTACGATTTTTCCACGACAATCACCGATTATCTTTCGGGGGAAAATTACCGTTCCATGCAGTGAAAACAATCATCAATCACTCGCTGTGTTGCAAACAACTCACTCAAAACAGTTTCCATTCATCTTTTTTCTCCACTGCCCTCATTCGAAATGCAGACAAGCTAGACCTGGCATCATCACCGGATGACCATCAGGATCAGGATTCGAACGAACCAACCAGCAACGGTGGTATTTCGGACGAGAAGCTCAAATCGTCACCCGCTCCGCCGGAGGCGCTACTCAGCGGGCATGGTTTGTCCAGTTTAGCCAACAACAAGCAGAGGCGATCCCGCACCAATTTTACGCTGGAACAATTGAACGAACTGGAACGGCTGTTCGAGGAAACTCACTATCCGGATGCGTTCATGCGGGAAGAACTCAGCCAGCGGCTGGGACTGAGCGAGGCGAGGGTGCAAGTGAGTATCGATTTCGAAAGTGAAGTATCTTAAAATTTTACAACATCGTCGATCGTCGCCCGGGGCAAAGGGGGTGGCAATTGGGATTTTATTGAGTGACTATAACAACATATCACACAAGGGTTGAAAGCCTCCGGTTTAGGGTGTCTGAAATGAGCCATTTTATGGACCACTTTAACAAATTAAATAGCAGACGATATTCTCAAGAGGATGACGACAATCTGTGTTGAATTACGTATGTGATTGAGAATGGGTTGGAGAGAGAAGTTGTAGAAAAAAATATTCGGTGCTTACTGACTTAACCGGTATGGATATTGATTTTATTATAATTTTTATTAATCCTTAAAAATAAAATGACACGAATATATTTATATCCAATATTGCTCATTGTTTACATCTACATCATTGTTCAGTAATTCCATGCAAAAGTCGTTATTATCGTTCAGCATAGAGATAGGGTGGATCATTCTGTTTCAAATTCCATTCGACGTAGATAAAAAAAGTGCAATCGAATTTTAAAAGTGCTTCGATTTTACACTAACCTAACGTACCTATTTGTTCCTATTCGATATAAAGTTATTGGACGTTGGGCTACGTTTTACCGCAGGGTGTCATTCCATAATTTAAATTTTAATTATCGTCACGAAAATATGAAAGATTTTAAACGCCAATAGCTCTACAAATTATGAATGGATTTTGATGGTTAAAATGCCGACCGACTCGCAATAGGTGTAGCACTTATGTGGTTTCTATTATAATTTTGTTTTTCAATCACGAATTTTAATGAAAGTTAACTAGAAGTTTCAAGGTCAAATGTCCTCATAAATTTCCTTCGTGATCGCCTTGCTTACATTAAATACATTACTGTCAGAAAAAGAAGTGTCAAAGTTTTCTCGTCCAAAAAGATCGAAAAAATTTTGTGATGATTAAATCTAGACTAATTTGATCTCTTTACTAGGGAAATACGCCAGAAAAAGCGACAAAGTCTCCTCGTCCCAACATGAATTCATATGACCGCGATTCAATCTAGACAAAATTGATGCCTGTGTAAGGGAAATACGCCAGAAAAACTTTCCCAACAGGTATAGCAGAAATAGTTTATGGAGTACTTTAAACTTTTAGAACATGAGTAGAATCAGAATTCACAGCAAGCAATAATTCATGAGACTCTAACATGTCTGCCCAAATATCAGGATCATCAGCATCTCTGACTATGCGTACGTTTGCCATTTCATTGTAAGAGTAGTGAAAACACATGTATTGTGTTTTGGCAAGGATGTGAAAAAAAGGGATCGAATTATAATGTCTTCAACGTGGGGGAAGGGTTGGTAATAAAAACAATCTTTGATTTCTGTAAGGTAACAGGACAACAGTAGTTTTGCTCTTGATTTTGTTAAATTGTTTCCAAATACACATTTTTGCCAGGACAATTGTGACGTTGTTGACGTATGATTCTAAAAACGTCCCTGATAATACCGGGCTGTAAACAGCGAATTTAGAAGACATAAATACCCAGTGATTGATATCTTTTCTCCTCCGAAGGGTTTTCAACAAAACGTTTATTTTCTGCTTTGTTGAAAGGCAGAAGGAGAAGCTAGTTCGTTTATTGTGCTTTGAATACCCGCAACTTCACCACATTGAAGAACTACTTCCAACCCGAAGCCTTTGCGGAAGCGATTCGACGAGAGTGCGATGAACGCATTATGCTCAACTCAAGCGCCGATGATTTAATAGCGGTACTTTCGCGTGCGTGTGACGCTACTATGCTTCCAGGATGACCCAGCCCATCCTGGAAATGGAAGGCAACCAGTTTATTGATGGACCAGAGGCGATAGCAAACCTCTGCAGGGAATGCCTCCGTGCACGACGTAGGGTGTGCACCCGATCGGACGAAGACAGAGCAGAGCGTCATGCTGCACTTGCCGCCGCAAGGGTGGCGCTCAAAAGTGAAATTAAAGACAGCAAACGAGCCTACTTCGAGAGATTGTGCACTAGTGCCAATGCGAGCCCGTGAGGTGACGCCTGTACGACCATGTTGGCCAAAAACCAAGGGTGTAATGGCGGCCACCGAGCAATCGCCAGATCGATTGTGGGGCGGATCATTGAGGGTCTCTTTCCGTGCCATTAGCCTAGAACTTGGTCTCCGGCCGCTGAACCACTCCACGTCCGACGTTCTATTATCTCAGACCATAGTGCAGGATGGTCGGTCAACGCGCCGTACATTCAAAATTATCAATTCAAGTGAAGGCGGCTCAGAGGCTGGGGAGGCGAGTGTCACGGATGAGGAACTCATTAAGATCGCTCAATCCCTAAAGGTGAGCAAGGCACCGGGACTGGAGGTCATCCCGAATATAGTCGTTAAAGTGGCTATCAAGGAGACTCCCGAGCTAGACGAAGGTATCTTCCCAGATAGATGGAAGCGACAGAGCTTGGTTTTTTTGCCAAAGGCGGGAAAGCCTCCGGGAGTCCCGTCATCATACAGGCCGATCTGTCTGCTAGATACCATCGGCAAGGTGCTTGAAAGGGTTATCCTCAACAGACTGGTGAAGCACACCGAGGCACAGTGGTTCAATCAGCGAAATACGTGATCGTGTGATATTGCGCCAAAACGTGAAGTTTTTCGCATATAGTGTCTTTAGGAACATTTCTTGGTATAACAAGCCCCTTCTTGTGAGAGAAATCTTTGGGTGATTAATTCCCTTAAAAGTGAGATAAAAAAATTATTTTCTCGTACATTCGAGATACAGGTTTGGTACTTTCGGCAAAGTTGTAGTAAATATTAATGCAAACAACTTTGTTAAAGACACCAAAGTTGTATCTCTTCATGGAAATTATCTATGAAGCGTTATTCGTGGACAAACCCTTCAAAACAGTTTTTAAACCCTGGCTTATTCTGGTTAACCTTTACGTGTTCATAGTGTTCTAGAAAGTTGTTTATTTTGCTAAAATCAACATTTTTGTAGAACATTATTATACGTGATTTTCTGCAGTTTCGGAGATTTTGAGCATTTTTGATGAAAAATAGTACTACTTTGAGCTTAAATATTTCCCAAGGTGGCAAATGGTGGCAGACCAAACAACTCGTACTTAAAAGTACAACAAAAAACCATTAAAATCAAATGTCAATTGACTGTATCTGTTTGTATCCTCAAAAGTTATAATAGTTTTAAAAATACTTCATAGCCATGTTTATCGAACAATTAAAATGCACTTCGGATGCAATAAACGCCATTTTGCCAATTTTTTCGCCTGTTTTCGAGTCGAAAATGAATGTAGACTCAAAATTATTTCACGCAATTTATAAGAAAATAGCTTCCAA
Organism: Sabethes cyaneus; assembly: GCF_943734655.1. Classification (NCBI taxonomy): domain Eukaryota; kingdom Metazoa; phylum Arthropoda; class Insecta; order Diptera; family Culicidae; genus Sabethes; species Sabethes cyaneus. Next base: position 233,128,682 of record NC_071355.1, read on the forward strand.
ATATTTACTTAAGTCTATTTTGTTCAATGCTTTCGATCGATGTTTTATCAAAAGATCCCACTCATAATGGGCTGGTACCAAATGGCCGAAACACAAATGGTCGAATCACGAATGACCGAAATCCAAATGACCGAATTTCAACAACAGTCACAAAAGACCGAATTTTCTCGGAATGAGTTTTTAGTCTATTTAATTAGAAAACACGAATTGACAAGCAGTTAACAATTAATTTGACTCAAACAAAAAATAAAATAAGCAACACATCTTTTTGTTGTACTTTCAAGTACGAGATGTTTGATCTGCCACCATTTGCCACCTTGGGAAATATTTAAGCTCAAAGTAGTACTATTTTTCATCAAAAATGCTCAATATCTCCGAAACTTCAGAAAATCACGTATAATAATGTTCTATAAAAACGTTGATTTTAGCCAGATAAACAACTTTCTAGAACACTATGAACACGTAAAAGTTGAACAGAATAACTCAGGGTTTAAAAACTGTTTTGAAGGGTTTGTCCATGAATAACGCTTAATAGACAATTTCCATGAAGAAATACAAGTATGGTGTCTTTGACAAAGTTGTTTGTATTGATATTTACTACAACTTTACCGAAAGTACTAAACCTGTATCTCGATTATACGAGAAAATAAATTTCGTATCTCACTTTTAAGGGAATTAATCACCCAAAGATTTCCCTCACAAGAAGGGGCTTGTTATACCAAGAAATGTTCCTAAAGACACTATATGCGAAAAACTTCACGTTTTGGCGCAATATCACACGATCACGTATTTCGCTGATTGGACCACTGTGCGAGGGTGCAAACGGCCTATCAAGTAACCAGTTCGAGTTCCGTAAAGGCAAGTTTACGTTGGATGCAATCTTGACTGTCACTAAGACAGCAGAGGACAAATTATAACTAGTCTCCGCACTTCCTGGCTCTAGAGCTAGATTGGTTGAAAAGTAGTAAGAAGCGTAGAAGGAAAAAAGGGGGAAAACACACCGATACTTTAAGCACGGATAATAAGCAGTTCGTTCACTCTATAGCGATACTGCAATAACAACGAAGTGCGGAACAACATCTGGATAAGATCACAATAGATCAAAATGCTGGTCGTAGTGATAATATCCACACACACAAAAAAAGACAGCAGAAGTAGCACTCCAACGTGAGAAGCTTGGTATACGCTATTGCCAAGTGGTCACTCTCGATGTCAGAAATGCGTTTAATAGCGCTAGTTGGGAGTTGGGACTCCATAGTCAGATCGCCCAGGAGCCTCCACGTACCGGTGTCGCTATACAAGATTCTGGAAAATTATTTCCAGAACCGAGTGTTATGCTACAACACAGAATAGGGTCAAAATTGCGTCAGAATAACCGCTGGGGTTCCACAAGGTTCCATCCTGGGCCCGGTGTTGTGGAACATTATGTATGACTAGGTGTTGAAGCTGAAGTTCCCTATATGGGTTGTGATTGTCGGCTTCGCAGACGACATCACCCTGGAAGTTTATGGCGAATCAATTAAATAGGTTGAGTTGACGGCTACACACTCTATCAGCATCGTCGAAGACTGGATGCGCTCCAGGAAACTGGAGTTAGCGCATCACAAGACAGAAGTTATTGTGGTAAACAATCGTCAGAGCAGCACGCAACGATCTGCGTCGGAGACTGTGCTATCCCGGTAATACGGCTTCTGGAACTCTTAGGGGTTATGGTCGATGATAAGCTCTCTTTCGGAGACACGTAGATTATGCTTGTAAGAGGGCTTCCACAGTTATTTCTGCACTATCTCGAATGATGTCCAGTTGCTTGGCAGTATGTGGCAGCAAACGCAAACTTCTTGCCAATGTGAACGTATTAATACTTAGATACGGTGGGCCGGCGTGGTCATCGGCGTTAAACGAAAACAGCTACCTACGCAAGCTGGAAAGTACCCATCGCCTCATGTGCCTGAGGGTCGCTAGTGCGTATCGCATCGTGTCGTATGACACAATATGCGCCTCATGCCTATTGACATCATCATCGAGGAGGACGTACAGTGCTTCGGTCTACGTGGCACGATAAGCATACGGAATACTATTAGACAAACTTCGACGATGGTTAAATAGCAGCGGGCATGGTCTAACTCCACGAAGGGCAGATGGACACCGCGACTAATTCCGGATGGGTCAATAGGCGTCACGGCAAGATCAGTTACCTGTCACAGATCCTGTAAGGTCATGGCTGCTTTAGGCAGTATCTGCATAAGTTCGGGCATGCGGAGACCCTCGAGTGTCCCGAATGCGTGAACGAAGTGGAGAACGCAGAACATGTCTTTTTCGCGTGTCCTCGTTTTGCTAACACGACAAGTGACAGGATGGCAGTGAGTGGGTAGGACGCTACTCCAGAAAACTTGGTTCAGAAAATGTGCTCAACCTCGACCGGAGAGCGGTTAGTGTAGCCGTCACAAAGATCGTCCTGGAACTGCAGCGACGGGCCAGGAGTAGCTAACTACTAAAGTCTCCAAGCTAAGCGGATGCATACGCACAATAGCCCCTTCCTGGAGTAAAACCGATAAGGTGGGGCCGGCGGGATTGAGTCTGGAGGTTTTTAGTGGGTCGGGGGCAACCCTATCATCACATGCCCTGAATATCTTCTCAAGGACCAGATAGCAGATTTTCCTTCTCGTTAAAAAAATATAACCAATGACGATTTTAATGTTCCGTGGTGAACAGCTGTCGTACATTGCCTCCAGCCGCACGTAGAACACTCCCTTTTCATCCTCGGGTCTACCTTCGTGCGGGCAGTGCACGTTGATGATGTCGTAGGTAATTGAAGGAACGACCCTTTATCCTCAATAAGTATATTCCCGCGTTGATTACCTTACAATCTATCACGCGATCCTGCCTGCGGCCCAACACAGTTTGTTGGTACTGTTACCACTCTGATAAACCTGAGCCTTTCCGCAGCGGATCTTAAAAACTGTCACTTCTTTGCGACAGATTTCCTGTGGAGCTGGAAACACTGCTGAGCTTGCGAAGTTCGAGCTGTTTCAGGAATACCCGCAAAATTCAGCCATTTGCAGTTCCAAGTACCGAATTCCCATTCATCTCTTAGGTCGATGCCGAATATTCCGACATCTATTTGTTTGAATGTTTGTAATAGTTTAGTTTAGATAGGTTATCGTACTAGGGCAACGCTACCGAGTCTCATGATGGAGCTGCCCTCTTAGCTTTAGTGCCATGACTCTCCACGTTTCTTAATTGAGCGGCTCACTCCGGACCAAACGCTGCTGTCGTAAGCCGCTCCCAACTTGGAGCCATCAAGAGCCGCCTCTGATATGGGAGCTCAACGCTGCCTATTCCTCGTTGCTACCACTCAGCGTTCGCACGAAAGCCTCCGTTCCAGTCGGTGTACGACTTTAGTTTCCAGTTCCACCGGGGTTGTTTATCTGATCTCCACTAATGTTGCGATTACTCCGCCTCGTACCGTTCTGATTCAGACTTCGAACACTTGAGCTATACTAAAACTTTCTTCAAACTAAAATGTTCGAAAACATCTTTAGTCTACCCCCATAAATGGTTTATAGCATGACAATTTTTTTATTTTCGTGGGAAAAATTTGAAAATGAGGATAAAATGTTTTTTTACATTGAAAAACACTAAAAAGTTACAGTTCGGTGTTGACTCAAACTGCGAACACTTTCATGGTCGACATTCAAAGCACGAATATTTCAGTCTCAGACATCGAATACTTGTATTACTTTGATAAGTATTAATGTTTTTAGTGTCAATGAACTTAAATGAGTGAAATTATATTGTTTTGCTAAACACTGTCTTTTTAAATCTACCAGCAATGTGATTTAAATTTTTCACACAATAATTAGTTTCAATCCATACTTCTGTAGTCACCTGGAAATTAAATAAAAAGAAAACTTATCCAATTTAATTCTACTATGTATATTATATTCTTGACAGATACGTATTTCAGTTCTGTAGTCAATTGCTAATATTTTCGAACTTCATGTACCACATCTAAGCGAGTTGATTTTGTTACGGGCATTCACATAATTTAACAGGGCCACCAGATTACGTACAACCTTTCAATCCTTACAAAATCCAACGTTCCATCCAACCATACCGTCTCTCTGGGCTTCAATAAAACATCCTCTAACCAAATCTCGTCCGTGTAAAAAGAGCCATTCAATTAAATTAATTTGCTCAACATTATGTAGTGAATTTGCCGTGTTACGTAAATCGGACATTAATTTTCCACTAATTGATTGGATTGCTATACTTCCAAGCGCTACAGCCAGCGCTCGCTACGGCGGCGGTCTACGGATATTTATCTTCCGAGTGAGATTTTTATATCTCGATTTTGTCGCCCACCCTCGCACGATAAGTGTTCACCCGCTTCGGTATAAGGAAAATCACGTCACAGCAAGCAACTGAATCTTTCTCCATTTACCGCCGAGGAAAACTTTTTGGCTGCTGGCAGAATGTGTGTGGGATTATTTATTGCTCCGCGATGAAATTGCCAGTTTTTCTTTTTCTACCCATGTGAAGAAGGACTCAAATATTTAGGGAAGGATTCTTTTCATTTACCGTTGTCTTTTGCGAGCAGAAACATTGAATTGTTGGATGTAACTTTTTGTGTTCTTCGATTAGCTGACGTGTACCGACCGATGCTGACCGCTTTCTCAGCTTTTCGGCTGCAAGAGCGGAAAAGCGCAACGGACGCAACGTGACGAACAAAGAATTCGCGATTTAAGCAATTTATATCAATTTTCCTCCGAGCTGTTAAATTAACTGTGAGTTATGGGCTAGCAAGGATCATAACTCGTCGCTACGAGATGCGCTGCGAGAAGTGACAGAGTAGGTACCTACATAGAATGCGCCAAACTGAAACCGGATTCTGAAGCTGACCACCACCGCCAGTCGCAGGGCGGCCCGAGAAAAAGGCGGAGGGGAACAAATTCAACTACGCCAAACCGGGATAACTTGGATTTATGTCCAATTTCGAGCTGCTAAGTGGTCAAGTTAAATGAGTTAATTCTCTGTTGCATTCAAGTAGCGTTAAAGTTCGGAAAAGGAAGAACAAAGATAAGGCAGGGAAAGTGCGAAGAAAGTTGAAATTGTGAACCACCTGTTTCTTTAAATAAGCTAAAAAATAAAATTCTTTAAAACTGATCGCATTTTTAAATTGTATTTTATTATAATTGCAGAAATTGCTGGCGTTTATTTGCCACTAATTGAAGCATATTTCATAATGCTTCAATAAAATTTCGTCTTCTATAGTTTATATTTGCGCAGAGAACAATAAATATCTGGTTATACCTACACTAAACGAATCGATTATTGGTAAACAATAAACAAATGGGCTATAAATTCAATACACGAACGAATACATCATAGCAGAATAATTATTCAAATAGAACAGCCGTATGTTTTCTGTACAAATAAACCAAATATATAGTATGAAATTAATAAACTTTTCGTCCGTTTCCAGGTTTGGTTCCAAAATCGACGTGCGAAATGTCGGAAGCACGAGAATCAACTACACAAAGGTAGGTCGAATTTGTACGCATAAAACGCACATATGCCGCTAAATTCCTAAATCAATTTTCCAAATCAGTTCATTAAGTATTTAAATAATCAATCTAATTGGATTTTCCATTGGTAATTTGCCTGTCGCGATTTGAAAAAACAATCTCGCCCCTCTCAGTACGACGTACAATCGAATTCATACGCACCCTTCTTCCGAACACTGTAGATATGTAAACATTCGTATCCAATAAATTTATTAGCACCAGGATTTATGTTTATTCGTGTGAGCACCACTTGATTTTTAACGGCAATTTTGCGCATTTTATCAGAGAATAGAAGTTTCAAGACTACATTCTTTTAGGTTGGTTTTTTCTTCGATCGATGCGCCAACCACAGGAGGTCTCGTTCAAAGCCCCAGGACAAAAACGATAAAATCGTATCCTTTTCCCCGGGGTTGTAGAAAGGGTTCTGCCGCCACCGAACTGATGCCGGCAACCGCAGAAAGATTGAATAAATAAAATTTCCAACACCCTGCCCCTTCCACAGGCCATGAACTTCGGCCTCTAGGATCTGCCATATAGGGGGGTTTCAATGTGCATATGCTTAATCCTTGTCCGACCCGCTGCTAGGATCGAACATTGCGCCATTTGCCGGTGCGTGTGTTTGCCCAAATATTTTCACATTGTTTATTCGATTTGGTTGTCATCAATTTTCAGCGTAATCTAATTTTGGCCCTTATGAAAATTTTATTGAATCCAGTTGGTTGTTTTTCATCGATGATTTATGCGCTGTAATGTGGCAGCCGATGGAGCAAAACATTGCGATTGGGTTAGGAAGGTTTGAATGTGATTTGTCAATACCTGTTGTGTTGGTCGACCGAGATGAAGTAATTTTGTTTTTTAACTGATGACACTTAAATTGACTTCGGTTAGTCGCAAGAGTGAACTTATCTGGAAATGTTCGACCCTAACCTCGAATAAGTTATTATTTATTAATTATTAACATTTTTAACACATACCTACAACTAGGTTGTTTTGTTGAAGAAAAATAGAACGCAACCTAAAATTAAACATCTATGATGTACTAAAACTGATGAACACCCCAAATAAACAAAACAAGTAAAGATGTTGTTAAATGCTGGCTTAAAATCAGTACATAAACATTCAATTATCACAGTAGAACATGGATGGGGTGATCACTTTGCAAAACTGGTGCTGTTAAAACCCTTGTTTTTTGTCATACGAGTTATTTAATCTGGGGTGGGTTACTGTGCTGTTATAAGGAGAAAATGACACAAGGGGAAACCCGGAACACCCTTCCCTTACACCGCTTTAATTGATTGTACACAAGCTGATTGTTTTTCACTACACCAGTAGCTATATTTCATTGCCTTCATTCTTAAAAACGATAACTGAAGAATCTATTTCCATGTTTTTGGAATTTTATTTCGCTGTCTAATTTACTTATTTCACAAATTAAATCTTATACTTGATAACATGTTCTTGACATCTTATTTTTACATACATATTATCAATAACAATTATTTTATTAATTTTTTTTAGTTATTCCAATGATAGAGCTGACTCTATATTCACTTTCCATATCATTATGAACTCTGAAAGATCACTTTTTCGGGAAGTTGTCTATAATCATATAAAAGAATCTAAAACGAATTGAAAGCATAGTTTTGGACATCAGCCTAAAAATTTTGTTGGGCTACTATCATCCAAATAAACTCGTCTCAATGAAGAATTTCAAGTTTCTGTTTTATTCTTGTGTTCTAGTGTTTTACTGATTTATTGAATCAGTGCAAGGTCAGGGTAAAATTTGTCTTCGCTAACTCGGTTGACTCGGTCGGTTGATTCCGGACGCTCGTCGAATACGTAACTACGCTCGCAGGAGATAAATTAAGAAATTAAGCACGTCTTGATGTTTCATTATTTGCGACAACAAAACCCACAACCAACTGAACTGGCAGAAGGAAAATGGCAGCCTCGCAGCTTCGGCTTCAGGCTCACCCGGAATCCTAGTGCTGGCTGCGTTTTCAGCCGGGGACGTGGAAAACCGTTGACTGTTTGTCAAACCAAATTGGCAGACAAATAAAATGTAAACAGTGCTGCAAATCCGAACATAATGTATGCAAATTAATGCCTCCTGCCATGTTTAATTTGCTGAGTTGTAACCGTGCGGTAGCGTGCAACGGCCTCGTGCATACTATGGGACAAACGTTCGTTTGGTAATTTGATAAATAATTGAATAAAATGCGTTCTACTGATAAAATATTCAATCAATCGTGAATTTGTTTACAAATCATGCTCGATAAAAAATCGATTCCTTTACGTACATATAAAAGTTTCGAACTTGATTGTGATAAATTACTATAAACCACTTTTAGAGAGACAAAAAAATAGATCGACAACAAATAGATATAGTACTATCTGCCTACTTTACAGTAGAATCCATCGTGTCCGACGATTTAAAACACTTCTGCCGACAAAATTTAATATTAGTCACTGACTCTTGACTTTTCGGTATCACTTTTGCAATAAACGGCTTAATTTTGAACTGTAAGTGGAAACTTTATGAAGTAAGGCAGCTATCTAGGAAACTTTCTTTTAATATTGCAATCATTAGAATAGGTTCAGTGGTTTGATACAAAAATAAAGTATTTTCGTAGTCATTTGCGTGCCCAGCCTTCACCTACCATTCCGATAAAATCTATACCTATAAAGAAGGATTTCTGTCTGTCTGTCTGTCTGTCTGTCCGTATGGTCCTTATAGAATCGAAAACTACTGAACCAATCGGCATGAAAATATGCATGTAGAGGTTTTTTGGGGCCAGGAAAGGTTTTAGTGATGGTTAGAAACCCCTCCCCCCACTAAGAGGGGTGGCTCCCATACAAGCGAAACACAAATTTCTGCATAACTCGACAACTAATCAAGCAAATAGAACAAAATTTGGCATGTGGGTGTTTTCGGTGACAAGAATTTATTCTGTGGTAAATTGAGACTCCTCCCCTCTTTATAAGGGGAATTATAACTCCTCTCCTCTTTAAAAGGGGGGGCTTCCATACAAATTTCCTCATAACTCGAGAACTAATCAAGCAAATGGAACCAAATTTGGCATGTGAAGGTTTGCGAGGGCAAGAATATTTTCTATAGTAAATTAGGACCCCTCCCAACTTTAAGAGGGGGGGCTCCTGTACCAGAGAAGAAACAATTTTCCGCATAACTCGAGAAGTAATTAAGCAAATGGAACCAAATTTGGCATGTGGGTGTTTTTGGAGACAAAAATTTTTTCTATGATGAATTGGGACCCCTCCCCGTTTTAGGAGGGGGGGATCCTATACACATGAAATACAAATTTCCTCATAACTGAAGAACCAATCAAGCAAATGGAACAAAATTTGGCATGTGAAAGTTTTCGAGGGCAAGAATATTTTCTATGGTAAATAAGGATCCCTCCCCACTTTAAGAGGGGGGGCTCCTATACAAACGAAATACAAATTTCCTCATAACTCGAGAGCTAATCATGCAAATGGAACAAAATTTGGCACGTGGGTGTTTTTGGAGACAAAATTTTTTTTCTATGATGAACTGGGACCCCTCCTCACTTTAGGAGGGGGCCTCCTATACAAATGAAATACAAATTTCCTCATAACTCGAGAGCTAATCAAGCAAATGGAACCAAATTTGGCATGTGAAAGTTTTCTAGGGCATGAATATTTTCTATGGTGAATTAGAATCCCTCCCCACTTTAAGAGGGGGGGCTCCTATACAAACGAAATACAAATTTGCTCATAACTCGAGAACTAATCAAGCAAATAGAACCAAATTTGACACGTGGGTGTTTTTGGAGACAAAATTTTTTTCTATGATGAACTGGGACCCCTCTTCACTTTAGGAGGGGGGGCTCCTATACAAATGAAATACAAATTTCCTCATAACTCGAGAGCTAATCAAGCAAATGGAACCAAATTTGGCATGTGGAGGTTTCTGGAGGCAAAAATATTTTCTATGGTGAATTAGGACCCCTCCCAACTTTAAGAGGGGGTGCTTCTACACAAATGAAATACAAATTTCCTCATAATTCGAGAACTAATCAAGCAAATGGAACCATATTTGGCATGTGGGTGTTTTTGGAGGCAACCATTTTTTCTATGATGAATTAGGACCCCTTACCTTTTTTAGAGGGGGGGCTCTCATACAAACGAAATACAAATTTCCTCATAACTCCTCAGAACTAATCAAGCAAATGGAACCAAATTTATCATGTGGGTGTTTATGTAGACAAGAATATTTTCTATGGTATATTTTCTATGGATTTCCCCACTTTAAGAGGGGGGGGCTCCTATACAAATGAAAAACAAATTTCCTCATAACTCGAGAACTAATCAAGCAAATGGAACCAAATTTGACATGTAAGTGGTTTTGGACACAAGATTTTTTTCTATGGTGAATTGAGACCCCTCTCTTCTTTAGAAAGCGAGTTATGGCATAGGCGTTATGGCGAGTTATGGTTTTAGATGGCAGAAATTTTTTCTATGGTGAATTACGACCCCTTTCCCTTTTAAGAGGGGAGCTACCATACAAATGAAATTCAAATTTCCTTATAACTTGAAAACTAATCAAGCAAATGGAACCAAATTTGGCATGTGGGAGATTTTGGAGTCTTGAATTTATTTTACGATAGTTAGAGACCTCTCACCCCTGTGGTAGAGGGATATGGACTCTCATACAAATAAAACAGAAATTTTTGCGAAACTCAAAAACTAATCGAACTCGAGAAATTTGAGACTCTTCCATAAAACATTAGTCAATACAAGAACCCAAAAACTATCTATAGTAACACTAGATCATTCAGGACGAGACGGTCGCGAGTGTTGCCGGTGACCCGCCGTCGGAAGCGGCTTGCAAAACTCGAGATTGTGACAAAGATCATCCGAGATTCATGATTTATGTACAACACAGGTTAATTTGTGGCAATACGAAGTTTGTCGGGTCAGCTAGTTTAATATAAAATAAAATAATGCGTGGTAACCGGAAATCCGCAGTTTTTAATTTGATCGGTCGTTACCTTTGCGATAATTTAATTAATGTAATAAAAATAGTTCCAATTTCAAATAAGATTTCAAGTGGAAATTCGAGTCCAAACTCGAGTTTCAAATTTAATGTCAAGTTTAGTTTCAAGTCCAATTTAAGCTTTGGTCATTGGATATTGGACGACGACTAGCGTGATACAGTCAATACGATCATGGCATTGGTTCCGTAATTGTCCTGTACGTTAACAGTTGGCTGCGAATTCTGTTAACCAAAAAACCAAAACGCCAAACTCCGTCGGAATGCAGCGCCAGGACTTTTTAACATCAAATTCAAGTTTAATTTCAAGCCCATTTTAAAGTAAAACTTTATGCCCAAATTATTCTAACATCAACTGTAATTTCATGTCCAATATCAAATCCAATTTAAGACCAATTTTAAATCCGATTTGAAGCAAAATTTCAATTCCAAGTTATTCAAAATGCAAGTTCAATTTAACAATCTGAAATATCTTGTCTAATTTTAAGTCCAATTTCTACATCAATTCAAGCCCACATTAGTGCAAATTGATGCCTTATTAACAGCCCAATTTCAAGTCCAATTTAATGTTCAATTTCAAGTACGTTTTCATGTTTAATTTTAGGCACAATTCAAGTGTAGTTTCAAGTCATATTTCAATTTTAGGTCCAATTACTATTTCAAGTTCAACTTCATGTCTAATTTAATGGCCATTGCCAAGTCTAATTTCAACTTTCATTTTAAGTTCAAGTATAGGTCTAGTATAGTGCAAGTGTAGTCCAAGTTCAAGTATAATTTCAAGTCCGATTTCAGAACCAATTTGGCTTACGTCACGAATACGCGTAGGGTAAGGAACGAGTTAAGCAGTGTTACCTATTTTAATTAGTTGAACATAAATGATCCGAAAATGCACTTTTTTATTCATATTTTCAAAATCTTTTGATAGGATCATCTTCACAAATCACTTAACCATACATTTGATTCACACAAACACAATTTACTGGGTTTCCGACAAGAAATATGATGAATTAAAAATTGTTGTCCAAAAACGTACATTTTTCAGCTGCTCTTCAGCAATCGCCACCTCGCTACTAACGAATTCATCAAATTTTCAGCACTGATTACAACCACTTTGAAAGTCAAGCACTCAATTGTCACATACCATATTATTCATTCTCTTTTTTTCTATTATCTAAGGCTTTGTCACTAGCCAAAAGTTTTATTATTTTCTAACAAAACTGAAAACAAATTCTGAATTGACGGAACCTGTTCACCACTAGCAGCAGCTGCAGCACAACTGATGAACTATCGTGTTGCCAAGACACTGTTTCGGTTCTGGAAATAAGAATTTTAAGTTTGAAATTAACTGAAACCTCCTATGGTGAAAACGTGGTTCAATACTTTCAAGAGAAATGTATGTTCATAATTAATTTTTCTTTATTAAAAACAACACAAAAGACAGCTTTTTCAATAATTTTCGAAGATTTTCTCAGTGATTTAATAAAGCAACGATGTGTTTCAATGTTATTTGCTTTGACAACACTGTTCTGAGTCGAATCGTTTGTACTGCTATATGTTTACCTCTTTTGTTCTCCCACCATCCTTATGAACAGCGAGTCAAACTCGCAGTTTCCCATAAGAACACCAGAGAATAAAAGAGACGACGAATACCGTTTGCCGAACGGTGCGGTGAGTGTATGCCCCGATAAACAATTTAGACAGATGGCATTTTACGCATCTATGCCGATACGCTATGCCGATTACGCGTCAGATGCGCATCAGATCAGAGAGAGAGAGAGAGAGAGAGAGAGAGAGAGAGCGAGAGAGAGAGAGAGAGAGAGAGAGAATAAAAACTGTCAATGAGGAAACTGCAGGAAAAGATGAAGAACGCAAGATGAAAGAAGAAAAATGAAAGAAATGAAAGCAAAACCGTAAAGAAAACGAAGAAACGAGAAAAAAATGAGGATAACCTCTAGGTTATCTGTCTACAGAAACGGAGAAAAAAACGAGATAAAAAGGAGAACAATGGGAACAGGAATTGTAGAAAATCGAGAACAGAAAAAGTAAATAAATGAGAAAGGAATAGAAGAAAAAGCAAAGAAAAGGAACGAGACAAAAGGGAATGGAACGGAACAGAAAAACAAAACGTGACAAAACAGGAGGAAGATCAGGACATAAGAACGGAAGAACGGAACAAATAAAATTATAAAGCGGGTTAGAAAAGGAGTTTTGAAAAGTGAAAAAAGGCAAAACCGTGTCCAACAAAATCGAACCGAGACAGAAAATAACAAAAAATGAGACAGTAAAAGTGGAAAACGAACCTGAAAAAAAGATAAAAAAAACCTGAAAGGAACCTTTGTAATACCATCTTATTTGTCATTTCATATGGACATTTCCAGCTCAAATAGCAAATCAGCTTGCTTCGATTATTTTTGATTGAAATGAAGTTTTGCTCATATGTTATATACCACGCATTGATTCATTTTCCAGTGAACATAATATTTTTTGTCAAGAGTAACTTTTCAAAAGGACGTTCCGTAAACGCACCTAATTCTGCGCATGGTTCCTAATTCTGCGCACCGCATATTTTCCTTAAGGGGACATAAACGACTAAATTTTTTGAAAAAGTAATAAATTTTTTATTTTAGATTTGAATTTTGCAGTCTTTTTTGCTTATTTTGATACTAATTTTGTAATGATCCGACCACGGGAAGTGGCCGAAAAACGATCGACACATAAGCATTCCAGTGCGGCGTGGAATAACCTCATCGGAATAAAACGCCGCTCCTGCAAAACCACGATTTTCATGCATTATGTGCCTTTTTCTCAGAAACTACACAACGTATCGGAACAAACTTTTTTGTATTGTTGGTAGAAGCTTGGCAAAGACTTTTATAACTTTTGAGCTTTGTAAACGAAACACAGCCAGAGAAAAAGAAAAAAGAAGACAAATTTTAATGTTTTCAACCATATTTTTTTCGTTACTAATGCATTTTGACACATCAGCTTTGCATGAATCGGTTGCCGGAATCACTAGCTAGCCAAATGTTTTGATTTTTTTTACGTCGAAATAAAAAAGTTCCCTAGAATTATTTTTAAATATTTTTTGACTGGTAAAACCCATTCTTATGAAACTTTGCAGATATAATCGCAGTATTAAAACCTAATACTAAAATAATTAAAACTTGTTAAATTATCTTGGTTAAAATCATTATAAATTATTGTTAATTTTGATGTGTTGTACACGATTGCTCATAACTTTCAAATTAAACGTCCAATCAAAAAACAAATCAATAGTGATATATCCGGCTATATTACCTTTCAAATGAGACTTATAACGCATAAATCGGTTTGGGCATCTCTAAGAAACAGGCGTTCATCTGTACCTAGTCAAAACAGGTTTTTAAAGGTAACTTTTAAACTGCTTGTTTGTTTTCAATAAAACTTGGTTAAAAGTTTAGTAATAGCAAGAGCTTTCATATGATACCAAGATCGTTGAAATCGATGGTGTGGTTTCGAAAAAAATCGTGTCACGTAATTTCCACATTTTTTTAATGAAAAAAAATCTTTTAAACGAAAAGTCGGACCATGAAACAGTTCAATAGTGATACTAGGCAATAATATCTATTAAACAAAAGTAAAAGTGATAGAATCGGTTCAGCCATCCCTAAGAAATAGGCGATAGAAAATCCAAGCATCACACACACACACACACACACACACACACACACACACACACACACACACACACACACACACACACACACACACACACACACACACACACACACACACACACACAAAACGGAAAAGACGAATCAAGACTCAATAAAAGTGTGAAAAACGGGAAGGAAAAAAAGAGAAAAAGAACAGCGAAAGAGGAAGCAACTGACAGAAAAAGGAAAAACGAGGCAAGAAAGATATTACGGAACAAAAAACAAGAGAAACCAAAAAGCAAAAGAAGAATAGTGTGAGAGCAAAAAGAAAAAAGGAAAGAAAAGAAAGGGATATTAAAGGAAAAAGATGTAACAAAAAACGGTAAAATGGGACGGAAAAAGAAGAAGAGAAAAACAGGAAAAACAGAATAGAAAGAGATAAAACTGAACTGAAAGGCCAGAGCTTCCAAGCTAATCGGCCGGTATTTTTTGATAAGTAACAATAGATTCGCCCTCCTACGGTTACTCCATTTTTCCAGGACAAAACATTCTTCTGAAAGATCGGGTGTCTCACCTTTTGTTTATGTCTGGACATGCTAGTGGAAATGAATGGAATGGAATGAAAATGAATTTCGAATAAATGCATCAGTATGAGTACAATTATGTTGTGTTTTATTTTTCTGTGACTGTTACGAAAGACAATAATTTAGAAAGCATAGGTACTTTGATCTCTTGCCAAAGACACCAATGGAAAGTACTGAAAAATCGGCATGAGCTAGTTATTTGCAAACTTTTCTGATTAATTGCGTCGAGTAATTACAACATTAATATCATAATAAGCAAACAGGCCTGTAGAATACATTTGAAATAAAAAATAGTGATTTTTTTTAATTATTAGCCGGGTATGACTTTTTGAAAGGATCAGGACAGGAATCAAATTCGATATCCGTTATCGTTAGAACTAGGTGACCGACTCCGCTAACTACAGAGCCACGCGTACTATAAACACGTGCAATCAATCTAGTTCTGCAATCAATCATGTTACCGTTAAGCTAGATTACGTTAAAAACGCCGTTCTTGTTTTGTTAAAAATCCATAACAATTGCATTATCCGATCCCATTGTCACTAGTGCCATTTCTGTCACGTTTCCACCAGTTATTCCACTTGGTTAGCTTTGCGGTACTGCAAATGGCCGGAGAATCTAGCTTCCAGCAGCATATGATATGCTGCTAAGATACAACTGCGACAGCGGTCTTCGAATACATAATTGAATTGGCCTAATGAGCTTGTGCAAAACTATCGCTCTTGGAATCCCAACTCGAAGACCCGATCACTGTCCAGGTGCGACAAATCGGAAGGAAGTCATTGCCGGCTCTGAAAATGCCACTACGCCCGTCCAGTGACAACTTAGCGAAAACCAACTGACTGGGATTGTGGGAGATGGAAAATGTTTGATTTTCAAATCAAACTGAGAGAGAAAACATAAAACAAGCTCGCAAGGCGGCGGTAATAAATAAAAGCGAAATGATAATTTAATAAACTCCCCCTCTCATCCAGACATGGCTGGAATGAGCAGATACATATACACCCACTTCCAGCACCAGGACGGCACGAAGGGACCGTGCTGGCCAGCAGGTTACCGCATACCTACTCGGCACGGTCTGTAGCAGACCTACTCAATCCCTGCGAGAAGTCTATCCGATTTATGGGATTACGTCAAATGTAATCACATAATTGAATTAGGTTATTTTTCGTCCGAAACTGACTCTGAAACTGGCAATTGGGAACGCACGTAAAAAACGATATGTAACGTGTTTATCAAAATGTTTTACTTTGATTAGATGGACGAAAAATATGTTGTAATGTGAACTTAACTTGAGTTTAAAAATACCTAGAATTCGACCATTTTAAAATTGTTATTTATCACGTTTGTGAACTGTTTTCAAATTTCAAAACACATAGCTTGAATGTAACTGTAAACTTTTTCATGCTGTCTTTAGAATTTTTCCCGCAGTTGAGGCACGAAGAAAAACGACGGTGAACTCTCCAGCTCATCAATTACAAACTCGCAGACATAAATTTCCTTTGCTGTCCTATCGTTCTCTCTCTTATTATGTGACATGTTTCCCATTTCCTATCTTCACGGCAGGTATCATCCTATCAAGCCACAGCCCACCGGTGACAACCCCACTGGAACCATGCCGGATAGCACCGTACGTGAATGTCCCCTCACTGCGAGGAAGCGTGACATCGGCGGCAGCCGGAGTCACGCCTCCGACCGGGGTCAACACTGCCAGCACACATCCTGGATTCCCCGGTGCAGCCTTCTCGGCTTTTGACACGGCATTTATTTCCGCAGCAGCACATCAGGTACAATTTTGTTAGAAAATAAAATTCACTTGACGATTGATCGTGATGCGAACCGCAATCAGAATTAAAATGATTTCAATTATTTTCTAATTGAATAATGTGAAATTAAATTTTTTTATAATAGTTTCATTACATAAACGGTTCGTCAAACGGAAAACTAACAATTTTCCCATTGTTCCAGTATGCGGCTGCGCTGTCCTCCGGAACGGTTCCAGCGGGTCTCTTCTCGCTATCGCAGTATCGGCCTGCGACGAGTGGTCTGGCAGCGGCGGCAGCAGCTGCTGCGGCCACCGCCTCTCTGCCTGGCTTCACCGTTGCGCACGACAAAAACTCCAGTATCGTTGATCTTCGGTTGAAGGCAGAAAAACATAAGGAAAATCAGAAGAAAATTGTGAATAATGTGTCGTAAAAGTATAGGTTTCATCACTCATCGTTGCGACGAACTTTTTTCGAGAGTGTAGAGCGCTTGTATGCAATATGTATGTAATTTATTTTTGTTTATTTCTCTGCTGGCCGGGTAATTATTTGTCTTTCGACATTTTCGCGAATTTTAATTAGGTATCACGGCATTCGGTTTGGTATATTAAATTTAAATACCGACGGACATGTAATACATCAATACAATACTGTAAATCGGGGTATCATTATTAGTTTAAGTATATTTATGCGAACATTTTTCATAAACCGTATGGTATTAACATCACTAATTATTTGTACGTAATGTCAATCATAAAATATCATTTCTTACGTTACGATGTAACAATGGTTTCCCTATAAGATACTATCAATGCAAGAGGTTCGTTCTAGTCAAATCATGTGTACATAGTTCATCAGATTCTACTTTTCATATTTTTTTAAAGATTCCTACCAAAGTAATAGTTGGAGAATTTTTCCATAATTCAGCACTAATGAATGACGTGACGTTTTAATTATGGCAGTTTAATTTGGATATATATAGATATATAACAAACAGTTTTTGCTGGTAATTTTTCACACCCCGATTTACAGAATAGTACGCATAAAAGCAAAAGAAGTATACAAGATACGAGTACACTAATGATTGTGCAATGGACAAATGCTATTACATATAAGAAATAAGAATAGATTGTAACAAATTTATAAAAGGAAATAAACTTTATTCTGAATTGAATAACAGTGCATGAATAATAAAAATTTTATATACGAAACAGAGTAGCATTCGTAGGAGCGCGCATTGCTCGAGAACGGGTCGTCCAATTTGAACTGCTTTTTTTGCTGTGTTCGTCTCCACCAAAAAATCATTTATTACAGCATGCAAAATTAAAAACTTTGGAAAAAAATATTTCGTATATGGCAATGGCCGCCGGATTAACTTCATTTCCGCTGAATTTCTACCATCTAACAACAACGAAATAGGTAGGTAGGATTTATTACGAATGTGTTCTTAAACATGATGTGAAAAAGAAGACAGAATTTTATTTTTCCAGCCATCTTTTCTTCTTCTTTTTCGTTTTTCTCAGGCTGTGTTTCGTTTACAAATTTCAAAAGTTATAAATGTCTTTGCCAAGCTACTATCAACAGAACAAAAAAAATTTGTTACAATACGTTGTGTAGTTTCTGAGGAAAAGTACATAAAGTTTGATAATCGTTGTTTTTCAGGAGCGGCGTTTTATTCCGTCGAGGTTGTTCCACACCGCACTGGAACGCTTATGTGTATGATTGTTTTTTGGCCACTTCCCGTGGTCGGATCATTACAAATTTAGTATCAAAACAAGCGGAAAAGACTGCAGAATCAAAATCTGAAATAAAAAAATAATGATTTTTTTAAAATTTTTGGTCGTTTATGTCCCCTTAATGAAGTTCCAGAGCATGATGATGATCGCATTCCAGCATTCAGTCGTAAATTATATGGTAAATTATATAATCCTGGCAAATTCAATAGATTGAGAAACTCCATCGAATATTGCTTGTGACAAATACCTTGTGTTTAATAAATTTATATCCCACAGCATTAATTGAAGCATATACCTCAATAAACAAGAAAAAAGAAGTTACAATGTGCTTAACTGCCCGACTAATGGAGCATCTACCATATATCAGTTTTATCCATTTCTTAGAGTTTGTAGTTACATTAAGACCAGGCCACGATCACTCTTCTTCTTTCACTTCACTTCTTTCTCACTGGTGATTGGCGACGATATCGCATTTTGAAAATTTTTGTGTGACTTGTAGCACTAGTCAAATTTAGGTAACTGACTTGAAACGAACGTTAACTGGTTTAAGGATCTTGCTCAATACCAGTGGTTGGAGAATTCGCGAAAAAGTGATCATTTGAATGGATGAACATCCCTCATGAACATACACTATTCGCCTGCCTCGCCGATAATGCACGCATCAGCTTTGAATTTTATCACGAACAGAACCTCAATGTGAACATCAGAATTCGTTCAAAAATTGAATATTGAACATTGAGTGTGTTCGATTTTTTGGATACAGAATGCCCGGGGACGTCGGAAATTATTCAAAATAATATTACCACGTACAGAGAATAGTTTAAAGTAGTGTTAGTGGCTTTACAAGCAGCAAAAAGCGTCCAATCGCACTTTTGCGTTGCTCACGATATTCGTATATTCAGCGATGCTACGAAGCGTGAGTGTATGTTGCTCATTGTTATAGGCGAATTGAACCACTCGCGTAGCTGTTTTATCATGATAAAAACCGTTTGCCGATGCTCGGCGTATCTATTCATTTTGCGAGTTTTCCAACCTCTGCTCAATACATAAAATATTTGGGTATGAAATGGGGAAGGCAAATGAGGCGCGTCCAATATAGCTCTAGCTATCCCAAGCCCCTACCTAGCGCCTCCACGTGGCCATACCCGGTAATGCTCTATTGAGTAGCCAAGCTAGGAGGTGCGATACTGTGTGGTTCCCGGCTGCCTGATCTCATAATCGAGGTTTTGGGCAGACGGTGGAGCCACACGATCTGGTAAGCATAATATAATATTATTTTAATTATTTTTTTCGTTATAGCTAATGAAGCATTTACTGCTTTATAGTGAAAACTTTGGCCAATACGAGTGTTAATACTGCACATGGATATTGGATACCAGAAGAAAAATTAAATTAATTATTAGAAGCATTTATGGAAACTAAAAGGACGCAACTCTATTCCATTCGAGTACTGGTGAGATTGTTCTATTTTTACCCATATATACCACATTTCATAAATAAACTAGAATCAGGAAGAGGGAGAGACCATCAGAGCACTTGTTTGAAGCGGTGGGCCTAGGGAGAGTGAAACAGTCAACTTTCTAGGGTTAATCTTGGCCCGATTAACAACACATCGTGGATAATGAGCGGGCTCTTCTCCCCACCTGCTGGAGCCATTCTGCATTAAGACGGCTTATTCAACGATTGACTCAGGTGCCTTAGCCCTTGGAAGGAGATTCTCTAAGACCCTGGAACGTGTAAGTAATGTTGCTTATCGACCAATTCCCTTTTGGCCCTTCATACAAGAGTTGGGAAGCATGACCAATCGTTGAATATGTTCAACTCTTTTTGACATGATAGGCTCATTGCTATGAACGGATGTTCTGCTAAGGCAGGTGGTAGTACCATATATTCATATTCATATTCTTGCTCAATACATAAAATATTTGTCATTGGACGAACAACTTATGGTTGAACGGAAAAAATAAATAAATATTCTGGGTTATCATTGATCACTGGTTCACTTTCATCAATTTCCCAACACACATTTTGGTTGAATAACAGCTTGTCAAACGCTTGTTACTTAGTAATTGGCTGTACAATGGTTGAACAAGCTTCTATTCAAAAAAATTGTTTGTTGGGTTCCTAGCCAATAGTTGATATATAGTACCATTTATTTTGACAGGTTGATTTGAAAAATAATTGCCATTTTAACGAGTTAAAATTATGACAGTTAAAATATCATTAATAGAATATCAATAAAGCAATGAATTTAAACGCTCAGAACCTATTTTCGGGTGAGCAGTGGTTGGAGAATTCGTGAAAAAAGTCATCATTTGAATCGATGAACATCCCTCATGAACACACACTATTCGCCTGCCTCGCCGATAATGCACGCATCAGCTTTGAATTTTATCACGAACAAAACCTCAATGTGAACATCAGAATTCGTTCAAAAATTGAATATTGAACATTGAGTGTGTTCGATTTATCGAATATAGAATGCCCGGGGACGCCGGAAAGTATTCAAAATAATATTACCACGAAAAGGGAATAGTTTAAAGTAGTGTTAGTGGCTTTATACCTAAGTAATAACACAAGTATAGCAGCTAATTTACAACGCAAAAAATAAGACCAATTTAATTTCATTTTTGTGTTTTCCTAAAGAACTACCAGCCGAAAACTTGCATGAGTTACCAATACTTTTCCATTTCTGACCAATAATAACGACTGGCTGCAGTTGACAGTCCGAACTGGCTGCATTTGACGTTGGATTTTTTCCTATCTGCGAATCTCTCTCAGGTGTAAATTAGAACTCGCGTCACTTTTCATTTCGTCCAATGTAACAAATGTAAACAAATCCGGTTTATCACAACAAATTATTGTTCTTTTTAAACTCTATGTTATACAAAAACACCTGCCCAAATAGAATTATTTTGAGGTTAAAAAATTAGCATTATCAAAATGTCCAATGTGCACATTCGAATTACGGATGACTGACTGTTACTTCGGTCGTTCTCATCTGATGTCCAAAGTGCAAAAAAAATCAAAACAAACCCAATCTGTACATTGGACGTTTAGAAAGTGAAAGTTTTTTTTCGCATTATTTATGCATTTTAAGTGAAACAAGCGGCCTAATATTGAAAAATAGCCTCGAAAATAGCGTAGCACGGCAACGCACGTATTTTACAGTGATCTCGATTAATTTATGTGCAATAGCCTGGAAAAATAAAAACGTCCAAAGTACAGCATGAGATGGTTAACAGTCCAATGTAACTTTTTCCATAATAAACCAAAACTGCTTAGTTTTAATTAGATTTTTAAAATCTCCGTTAAATATTGAATGTTATTATTCATCAACCACGTTGAGTGAATGACTGAAAATTATTTCATTTTGAAACAATTTAAAGTTCAATTCAGAGAACTCAATCTCGTTTTTCTCAATATGGTGGAATTGTTACATTGGACGAAATCAAAAGTGACGCGAGAAATACTCAGAGGTGAGAGAAACGCGGAAGCAGCCATCTTGGGAGCCAATGAAGTATTCCACCACGCACACATATAATGATTTTTTGACATTAGCTGAGGCCCTCGCTGAGGCTGTTTGCAGTAGGAATAATATCAAAAACATCAAATATCAAACTCCCGGATCCTCTCCTCCACTCTTCGCTCCCCTCTCACTCCTACATAACCGATCCTCAGCTAATGTCATTCTGGTTAGTGACGAAACCGCAAATTACTTCATCGAGCAGCGAGAATTGTCAAAAAGGAGCCAATCGAACACGCATACTGTTTGCTTAAATGTTTGATTGACAAGTATTGAAATAGTCACGATATCTACTTAACAGCGATAATTCATAAATTAACCTGGGTTCGTGCTAACTCGAACCCGAAATTTATGAACGATACGGGCAGTTTGACAGATCGACCCGTAAACCGTAATGCTAGACAGTTTTAACCTGCGCTTCAAACTGAATGCTGTCAGTTAAACCGAAATGCAATCTCGGTTAATTTATGAACGCTTTGACAGCACTTCGATTAAAACTGAGTGCTAACAGTGCTAATCGACCTGAGCCAGGTTAATTTATGAATTCGCTATAAGCTATTGTCACGCATCTTGAATATTATACTCAGGCACAGTGTGTATAAAGCTATTCAGTGCACTTTACTTTGATTAAGTTGAAAAATATATCACTCTATTGCGCAAAATTGATGTAAACAAAACAGAAACAGATCATGCCCAATAGAAAATTTTGACAGATGCTGTTTTACGCATCTACCGACGAAATAGGATGCCGAAGAAATCAACCAATTAATCAACCGACTTCGTCGGATCGCGTTGGGTGGTTGTCTCCGTCACCCGACGCATTGGTATATTTAATCTGTTACCGTCGGGTAACGATTAAATCAGATGATGATCGGTTTACTCTGTACAGAATGATCTTTTGACAGCTTAGTCTGATTGATTTTTGAACAAGGCAAGTTTACTTCTAATTTACTTGTTCTTTATTTGAATAGCTAGGTAAGTATCCTTTACATAAAAAGACAACTGCATTGAATTTGTAACTTATTATCGCTATTTAAGTTGGAATATCGCACTGAAAATTATCGTGCGACTATTTTTCCTATCGGATTGTGGAGCCGCCCAACGGAGATGGAGGTTAGGTCCAGTAATAAGCTGCTCTTGACTCGGTTAATATCTTCCTTAATGGAACTCTGTCCGGATCTGCGTCGCCGTCAATGAGGCATGGAATCTAAAAGGTTCTGCGACAAGTTCATCTCCTTTGTCACGATGCGAACGGATTGGTTCTGCGGAGGAAATTGATCGATTGGCTTCATGAAGAATAAGTAGGTTAGCGAAATGAAACTACAGGAGCCAATATAAGTGTTCGTGTATGTTCCGAAGGAGAGAGAAATTTCTTCAATGAACAGCTTTTTTTCGATTCCAATTAATTACCTTCTGATTGTTACAGGTTGTGATAGCGCCGACGTCGCTCGTGCTATTTCAAGCAGTCTTCTTCGTTCAACTCGGTTTTGGGCCACTGGTCGCCAATTTCTCAGAAGTCGCAAGTTGCTTTTGAACTGGTCGAGGGTTCCCGCACGGTGGGCATCTCTGTTCCTGAGGCAGGAGGAGTTGTTGAAGAGGGCCACTTTCAGGGCATTATTAGGAGCATTTTTATTAGAATTAGGTTTGGTTCTATAGACTGTTCAATATAATGCTCAAATTGATCCACCTATTTTGTCTGTATTGATAAATTTTATGTCCCAAATAATCAACCTATTTCGTCTGGTTTCGTAGGTTACAAAATTTTCTCCATCGATTAATCCACCTATTTCGTATGATTTACGTATTTTGTCATCTGAATCCTCCACCGATTTGATCGGCTTTGGTAGGCAAGTTAACTGCATACACCAATTAATCCATCTATTTCGTCGGTATATTGACAAATTTTATCTCCCGATTAATCAACCTATTTCGTTTGGTTCCATCAGGCACCTCTATTTCATCACCCGACTAAACAGCCAATTTAGTCGGTTTTAATCGATCGATTAAAGATACCGACGAATCGCTAGATCGCCCTGTTAAACTCCCATAAGCGTCGTTGCAACAATCGGCCGATTCGTCGGGTCCAAAATCGGGCGATTCAGCCGACGCGAACCTACTAAATCGGGGAAAAAGTAGGGGGGATTTTTTATCGGGTGTTGAAAACAATCAAGTCACACTGCTACAGCATTTTGCTCCGCAGTAAGTGCTGGCAGTTTTTGTACACTGATGCCAAACCATTGGTTTTTGTTTCTGCGTATCTCTTACTCTGAATATTTCTATAGTGTAAACCTAGAGTGACTATATACAGAGTGGCGACAAGTCATCCCAAATGTATGCAATGCGGTTTTTCCAAGGTTTTTCTTTCTCTTTCCTGCATACGCGTTGGATACCCAAGTAACAACGATAGCTGAATTGCAAGAGCAATGGCTGTTTACGGGTTGGTTTAAGGCGATCAAAGCTGCATAAAGTAAGCACTTAAATGGTGTTTAAATAAACGATGGTTAAGCTACTTTAAGTTTTTCAAACCAGTTCTCTCCCATAAGCTCATAAACAAGCTTAATAGCGGATTTTTCTGCTAAACAATCTGCTTCTCAACAGCCATAAACATCAAACCGTTTTACGGCTGCTTAAAGGTGTTAAAATGTAGAGTGGAAGCTTTCATTAGGCTCACAGCTTTCAAACTACTTTAAGGCTGCTTAAAGGTGTTAAAGTGGTTTTACAAACTACTATCAAGTTTTCATTCGGCTCACAGCACACATACTGTCAGATCATAGAATTTCGCAATTCGGCTGATAGCAAAAGTTTGTCAGTTATCGACATTATCGACTGCTTCACGCTAGACGACTAGGCTTCAGGTGTAAAGATATTCTCATTGTCTGTTCTGCAGATGCAAATGGGGCGGATCATACGGTGAGTGCTTATGGATCAAAAAATGGCGGGTTCAATTCCCGGAAAAAAAGGCATGCATTTTTAATTTAGCTAGCTTACTTATACGAATTAAAGTTATTCGAAATTAAAAATATCGTGCTCGACACAATGTTCACGGCAAAATAAAAATGACGCGTTCCATTTTTTTTAAATTTAAAAATAGATTTTTTTTGGCTGCATAAAGGTTGATGAGTCGTTGATTAAGCGGCTGGTAGAGCATATTGCAAAACTATTTCTCGTTCTAAAAATAGAATTGACAGCATTGCGCAAATTGGCTATTTAAAAGCGCGCAAAAACCTCTATAAAGCTTCATCGCAGCTTCAAAAGCAGCTTTTAACAAGTCTAAAGCTTGATAAAATCACCAGATTTAGATGTTTAAGAGCTGAAAAAAGGTTTTTATTTCTAAACCTAAACCATAGTTCAGCCACAGGTTGAATAAAATCAGCTATAAAAGCGTTTGATCAGCCTGAAATTGTTACTTGGGTAGGTCGTCTGCTCGATTGGAATGACACTGACAGATAATTATCATTCCAATTTTGACATTGTCGCCACTCTGTATACAGTCACTCTATGTAAACCCTGTAAACCATATTCCGTGATAAACGTAATCCGTGCATCTGGCAACATTGCTAACAACTGACAGCATATTTTGGTAAAGTAAAAATGTACAGATTCGTACAGCATTACTGTATACCGCAAAGCAGAAACAGAAAATCAGTTTGTTTTGACGTTTCCTTCAAATTAAGTCGATTCGATTGTCTTGTTCTGCTGGTGGAACTGCGGTTTTATAAATTTTGTCTGAAAAATGGCCCTTTACGATGATTTGGACACAAAGCAAGGCCCAGATAAAGTGGCTGGTTGGTCTTCAGGCATAAAATTGCTTCAAACTCAGCTACAGGTGAAGAAAGCAACGCAACCGATTATCCCCGTAAAGAACACAATACGTAAACCTGTAAGTAATTTTACAAATTTTTTCGGGCCAATGTTGATTTTTGTTTCAATTTAGGTCCTGACACCGGTGGTAAATTTAAAAGCCAAAAAAGAAACTGTTGATCTATTCGGACACCCATTACTTAGCCAGTCCTCTGGGGAAAATAAAAACAAACCTGTTACTATTACTACCAAGTCGGTTATTCCAAGCGCAAGTGGATCCGGTTCCTCCGATGCCTACAGTTGGGACGTAGTCGATGAGTATGATCCACTATGGCCAAACGAATACGAGAAGTTGGCGAAAGATCGGAAGCCCAAAGAGCAGGTCGTAAAGGCTCAGCAAAACAACTATGGCAGAAACCGTCGCGAGTATAAACGGGGTTTGAATTTAAACAAAATGAACTCCGGCGGGGGTGGTGGTGGCGGCAGCAGTGGTGGGGGTGGCGGACATGGTGGCGATGGTGGTCCAAGTGCTAAGAAAAGTGGCTTCGCTGGCCGACCGGTTTCGGATGACGAGGAAGAGTTCCAGCCATCCGGCCAACAAAGGGTCAGTGGTGCCGCTATTGCTCCACCAGCGTCGCTGCAGGAATCGATTGCTCAAATTCCGGATGGGTCTAAGTGAGTATCGCTGAAACAAACACGCGAAGAGTGCGTTTAATATTTTTGATTGACTTACAGGATGTCACAACTTACGGCCTATGGTGGTAGTTCGGTAGCCGCCAAGATTATGGCAAAATATGGCTTTAAAGACGGCCAAGGATTGGGCAAACAGGAGCAGGGCATGTCGATGGCTTTACAGGTTGAAAAAACTTCTAAGCGAGGAGGCCGTATAGTTCACGAGAAGGATATTCCAGCGTTTCCGCCGGAGACAGCTGCTACTCCACCGCATGCGGCCGTTGCGCCGGAGACGGCAACCAATTCGGTTGCCAATGAACCTACGATTACGGAGATTATGAAGTCGCCCAGTAAAGTGGTTTTGCTTAGAGTAGGATTTTTATACAATTTATTGGGTGTTTCAATGACTTTTATGATTATTTTCATCTGCAGAATATGGTCGGGCCTGGAGATGTTGATGACGAGTTGGAGCCGGAGGTAAAGGATGAATGTAACACCAAGTACGGTGATGTCGTAACGGTGGTTATTCACGAAGTTCCGAACGTTGTGCCCGAGGAAGCGGTGCGTATATTTGTCGAGTTCAAGCGATTGGAAAGTGCTATCAAGGCGGTGGTTGATCTTAATGGTCGTTTCTTTGGTGGACGCCAAGTGCGTGCTGGTTTCTACAATCAGGAAAAGTTCGACAACATGGAGCTACTGTAATTTGTCCGAGCATGGGTTTTCGGATATAAGTATTTAAGAGTGGTGTTTTATCGGAAAAAAATAAAAGTTTACAGACAGGCAGACAGAAAAAAGGCGGTAAGCATATATTATTATCTTCAAAAATGTCTTTTGCGTAGTGATTATTACTGACTAACCTGCAAATTAAATTTGATTTAATTAATTAAGAGGTAATGTGTCGAACACATTCAGTAACAGTCCTCTCACTCGTCATAGTGTTCCACAAGAAACGAACATTCATGATTTTATAAAACACTAAGAGATATGAGCAATATAAAGCGATAGTTTCACCATTTAATTTTTGTGAGCAAGGCATTTGACTAGAATTTTATGACGGTGCGTTAAATCACTGCTTCTTTGCAATAGAAATAAAGTGTAAAAATTTGACTAGATATTCTCGGTGCGGAATCCTCCACTTGGACCGTCACCTTCATCAATGGAGGCAATTTGATTGGATGAGCTGTTACTTGCAACTTGTGGCAGTGAGGAATCATTGATTGGAACATTGTTTTCGTAAATTACCATTCCATCCGAGCGGCTTACCTTGGCGATTGGTATTTTGCAGTAAAAGCAAAGCTTGTTATTCATCAGGTGTTGAATAATACAATTTCTGGAAACGATTTTTGAAATATTAGGATGTTAGGAAGTATCAATGAAACAACTTACTCGCAAGATTGATGTTGACAGGGTTCAAATAAAGCTGAATTTTGTTTAGCGTAGCATATGGGACACAATGAATCCTCAGACAGGACGGTGATCTCCGACAACAACGTTTGCCTAAGTTGAAGAATCTCAATTAGGCGTCGAACCTGATCCAACTCCTCCTGACTTACGTGGTTTGGATCTGCAAACAAAAATTATTAAATACTTCACAAAAAAACGGATAAAAATAGTTGTTACAATCTGCCATATTAAACTTGATGATTGGAGGATCTGGTACGATCTCTTTAACGCCGATAATTGCCCGAAATGGGGACGGCACTCGCACCTCATTTGTCAGTGGGTCAATGTGAGCTCTCATTTTTGGATCGAAATTGCCTCTCGGTGTGCTTTCGTGGCTTGTAGCGGCTATCGGTGTCTTAATTTCCCCCAAAGCAAACTCCAAACTAGTGATGTGAAAGCTGGTATCCGTCAACAGATGCTTGCTGACTCTTGGGATCTTTGTAACGCTGATATCTACAATGCTAGAACTGCTACAACATCCATCGCCACCATCACTCAGTTCGTTTTTCATCAATGCCAGCAAGATCCCGATTGCCGAACTGATAATGGCAAAATGAGTAACATTGCTCAAGTCCGGTAAGCAGAGGTCCATCACATGTTGAAAGCAACCGGGAGGAACAGTAACACGAGAAAGCACTTGGATGGCCAGCTAAAATAGCAACATTCAACAGTACAAACGTTAATCCTGTTAATCAGACTTACCTGACAAATGCGTCCTAAGATAATTTCACTGTTAGCTCTCGAGGCATCTTGTAGTAATCCGGGCGTAATTGTAACTATCATTTCTAGTGCTCGCATCAACGAAACAGTTAGTTCGAAGCACATAGAACATATCTTCAGCTGCTTAGTCTCAATGGCATTGTGCTCATCACGCTGAGCAACGTTTTGTATCTAAAAATCACAATCAAACCATCAATTTAAGTGATGCGTGTTAATTCCCTGCAATTAATTTACATCTTGTAGAATGTGTATAAACTCGGAAAACGCCCAATTCAACTGCGATAGGACAGAGTTTAGAAAGGTCATACAGTACGGTTCATCCTTGCAGAGCATGTCACTAATCATTTGTTGGAAATGTCTTGAGGGACAGGCTGGAGCAACCAGATGCAGCAATCCGGTGTGTGTTCCGTTCTTTGCTCTGCTGCGATAAAGCCCTAAGGAACGTCTTGGCTCATTACCTGCCTGCCACACACACGGTGGCCTGGATTCACGATACGCAAAGCCATCTCCTAACCAAAACCGGAGCAATAACCAGTTGCTCTGGCCCCAGGCACGATTCTCGTATGGACGCAGTAAGGCTCTGACAAATGCTTGCTGGCTCTTAGGTGAAGCCAGTTCTAGAGAGCGGATGCCGGCTTGGTGGCATGTCAGGGATCCGAGAGCTTGGATAAGAGCGTCCTTGCAAGACGCAAGGATCACCCGGGCATCAGCAAGGTGCGAAGCTAGAAATTCTGCTGCAGAGTTGATAAGCTGGCTGTCAGCCGACAGGTCATGCTGAAGAGCAGTATCATGAAAGCTGAAATCCAGAATCGTATCCAGCAAGACCGGAATAACGTTAACGTAGGTTTCCGGTAGGAACGAGAACAGAACATCCTCGTGGCTAAATCGCTGCAGTGTTTCGAAAATTATTCCCATCAACCAACAAAGCAAATTTCGACGGTGACTTCCAAGAGCCACCGAACGGTACCAGGCTTGCTTGCGCGCTAGCTCCATCGAGCGTTTCTGAAAATTTAAAACAAATCAACTATTTTATAAGGTTTAGCCGCAGTTCAATTCTCACCGCAAAAATGCTTTTTCTTTGGCCAAAACGTGTGTCCAGTTCATGAACAAGCTCCTCGTGAGTTTTACTGAATTTAGAATCACTCGACCGTTTCAACTCATCCAGATTGTGCACCACATCATCGCAGTTGGTCTTCGTTTCCAGTAATATATCCGAAAGGTGACTAATGTTATCCCTCAAATCAGCAATCATCACTACGTACTTATGGGCCACAGAATAATAGAAAATCACTGCACAATCTAACAAATCGCAGATAGACATCCGATCATCGAGATTTACATGACCGCCAGTTGATGCCCCTCCAGTGGTGGCTCCAGGTTGGTTCGGTCCCTGCGAAGGTTCCCTTTGAAGTTCCGAAGTGACACTAAAACAAAGTTAATTAGCAAATAGCTCAGTTGTTTAAAACAATCGTCCTAGTTACTTTGTTGCAGCTCTCGAAACAATCGAATATGTTGAATTTGGTCCACCGGCTACCAGAAAAATAGCGGAATCAAGAAAGGCATTGAAGGCCGCTATAAAGAAGAAGATAATGGCTAAAGCTTTCTATTCTAAAACCTAATTTGGACATACCGATTTCGTTACGCAGATCCGATTGCTGATCAACAGCCGCTAGGCTGGGATGATCTTCGCCCAACCGATCCACCAATTGCGTGCGGAAATGTCTCCGCAGGTAGGAAAGTACTCCACCAATACGATCGATATTCGTGTAACGAAAACTTCCATCATAAAAGTAGCGATAGTCGATAAACGGTGGAACGGTGCTATCTGAGCTTTTCGATGCCAACTCTTCAGTCCATAGAGTTCGTGCAACATCCAGTAAAGCACATAGGAACGATAGCCCAATTGCCGGTTGAGTAGAAGAAGAGAAAAGACCCTGCAAATTACTGGAAACCTAAGCACAAGATCATCGTAAAAAGCAACCGCTCAACTCACCCTCATTTCGGCATTGTTATCCATCACAAATTTGCGCAATTTGGTGACAAAAATTTGCCGACTAGAGGGGGAACCTGCATCTCGACCGTCGGAGTTGTTGAGCAAGATTAGGATCAGATTTTTCTGCAACGTGTACAGCACGCTTGTATGCGTTCGAAGTCGATCACAAGCGGCCAAATAGAGCTCCCGTGGACCACCCAGACCCTCCGTCCATATGGTGTCGTCTGGCAGAAGCTGCTCCAACGTTGACTCATCTGGTGGCTTAATATAGAGGAACAAGGGCAAGCAATTCTTTTTGAATAACTTACACTCCAGCAGATATTTGCGTGTTTGTGGGTGCTGGCATATGCAGGTTAGAATGACAATAATTTTCCTCTGCTTCTCGTACTCTAAATCGACGGGAGTCTCCTTATAGGTATTAGCTAGAAAGTTGAGCAACTTTTTGAGAAAAAGTTTTATCTCTTCCGGCTCCAAATAAGTCCAAAGCAGAGTGAGGAATGTTCCGAGGGTGCTTTCCGGCGAGCCCGGTTGGGTGGGAGGGTTATTTTTGGAATTACTACGTAAAACGCACATCCCTTTCATATACTTAAACACTTTGTCTTCAACTACGTAAGAATTTGCCAGCAACGGGGCAATGTTTTCAATCAACATTGAGGCAATTAACATGTACATGGATTCAAAGGATAGCGACGTTGTACGGGATGAAGATGCATCCAAATCTTTTTGAGAATGACGAGAAATGATTCCTGCAAGGTTTACCAGATACTGTAAGAGACAATCTGCTTGAAAAAGAAACACAGTCGGTGGTTCTTGAAGACATCGGTAGCCTTTCACGGGATGCTTTAGTGGTGAACCACCAAAATTGGCAGTGAGACTGTCATTGAATGCTAACGAAACTGCTGGATATAATGCTAATCCAGGACCTCTTTCGATATCTTTGAATGCCTCTCCTAGAGCTGCTCCATTTCGATAATATTCAATTTTTCCTTCGTCCATATCAACGCACACACCGAATATATCCCCGGAACGCCAAAAAGGGCCATACTTTTGCGTGTGAACATGCCATATTCGTTGTTTGCTACCGTCCAACCCGTAACTGTACCGAGTATCACCAACTCCCGTGTCTTGCGTGAACTTGCAGTGGGCGGAACACCACCCAATTTGCATCACACCTTTTGAGCGCAATTGAACCTAACAATGCAAATTAAAATTAATTGGTGGCTCCACCCTGACTAGACAACTCCCACTCCCCGTTTTACCTCATACATCCAACGACCGGAAAAGACGCAGCAATTGGCCTTAACAGTTGAAAAAGCATTCTGTGATTGCAACGTTAATTTGTCTTTCGATACTAATATTGTACTATCCTCGGTCACATCGAAGATAGCACGCTTCGGTCCAAGACGTCCTTCCGTCACTTCGTTCTCTTCCGTTAAGCTATGGCTCTGCAGCTTATTTTCCAACCATCTTTCAATTTCCACCAGGCAGCTAAGAAACGAAAATACTGAACGATTTCTTCTTTCTATATGTAACACCATTAAACTTACCCCGAAAGCAGCGACGAGCTGTCCTTGCTGGAACCCTGCGACACGGGACAACTCCCACCGAATATGTTGCTAACGATAGTGGCGAAGTCCATCTCGCAAACTGAGGCGGCCAGGAATTCCGAACAATTATTATTACATTTTAATCCACACTCGAGCATCAATTAATTCAATTTGTCAAAAAATCGCACACTACACACACAACACGCTCTGTCTTTCACTTCTCAAGGGTCATTGATGTTATGGTAATGAAACTAAAATTAAAAAGAGCAAAAAATGCTATGCGATTCTTATGTATTCTTCACTATTCACCAAGCGGCATTCACTGCTCAGCAATTTGTTTACGAATTGAGCAAAGCGAAAGTGAGAAAAAACTGCCAGCCGGTCGTAATGCTTATATGCGCGGTGCAGGGGGCGCATGGCAACTGACAGCAATTTTATTCTGATGAAGCGGGCGTAGGGTGTAGCATCGGTAGCATAGATGTTTCTATGGACGCTTGGCTTAGGAACCTACAACTTTTTAGACCTTAGAAATTTGACTTTTCTTGCATAGTTCCGAAGGGTTAACGTATTGAGAATAAATACATACAGGTATTTAGGGTATTTAGATGAATTCGATAAATTAAAATAGTTACAGCCAGGGGTAGCGCGCACAGTTGGATTTGATTTTGCTCTTTTGACTGTAGATTTTTTACATCACATTTCAAATTAGTCTAAAACAAAGATTTTAAATAATCTGTAGATTAATTATGACATTTTTGGAATGATTTTTCAGCTGGATAGCAGCTAAAACAACCTTTTTCTTTTAACACGCCGACATTTTGGTAAGTGTTAGAAGCAAAACATTGTAACTGCTACAAAGCCGAAAAATCATCTCAAAAAATGTCACAATTAATTGAAAGATTAATAAAAAAGTTCTTCGTCAAACTTGGCACGTATGTTCCTTGACGTTAGAGAATTAGCACTGGGAGTTTGACAAAAGGGGGAGCTCTAACAAGGGGAGGGGAGATGTAAAAGTAAAAGGAGTTGCGTTTCTCTTGCAACTTCTTTGAGAAAAGAGGGGGATTCCACCGAAGACGAAAAGGTGGTAAAAAAAAGTCTGTTTAGTTTCCATTATAGAGATTTTCATGGAGCAAACCGATGCATAATTAACTATGTAACAGAAGGGGGGACTTGCTGAGAAGGAACCGACAGGACGAGAAACGTGAGTGTGAATGTATGTTCCGACATTACTCCGGAACTTCTGGATTGTTCTTCATCAAACGTCGTTTGTCAAACACGTTTTTTGGCATGAAAGAATTAGCACAGGAGGGTTGACAAAAGAAAGAGATGATCTCTTACAAGGGAAAAGAAAGTTTCAAATGGTTAAACCGGTGCGTTTCTCTTGCATTTGGAACGATAGCAGTTGTACAAATGGCTGGTTTTCTGAAAGGGGGAATAGAATGGCCATTGGCAAGGGGGAGCTTCAAAAATGTGAAAAAGGTTTTGAGTCGAGTTATAGGGATTACCGACAGATTTCCACTTGTAAATGGGGGACAACATGAGGGAAACTGACAAAGCGAGTAGACATATTCAAATGAAAAAAAAGGGTTTTGTTTCTAGCGTTATGAAAATTTTCGTTACAGATGTACAAGTGACTGAGAGACAAAGGGGCTTCGAGTAAGATCGGGCAATCAGCTAGTATTACTATAATAACACTATAAATTATTTCATTTATTCAACAATAAAACCGTATAATATTTGATCCAAGTACCTTCGTCAGTCTCCCCACAATTGAGGGGCACAGCCATCACGAAGTCCTCTTCCCTCCTATGTTTATCGTAGAAACAGGGACAAACATATGTAGCAGTGCTTCGCCTCCTAGCGGCGCCACGTTGGACGGGCTTGACCGCTATTGGCGGCATTGGACAAACCATCTCCAATATTCTTGGCCGTCGTAGGCATTGTTTTTCCAGATTCCAACTAGCGTTCTCCAGGTGCACTCCTCGAAGGGTGAACCCTTCTGTGATTGAAATCTGAACCAATGGTTTCATTGTGTTGTAAGGAATCACATTCCACGTCAGATCAAGAACAGGAATGTTGTGCGTGACGGCATATAACTGAAATCCATATGCAAGATAAATTCATCGCTGAGGGGAAAATTGAGTGATTACTTACCTTTAGGACACTGTTGAGAAAACGTTTAGGTTTTATAAACCGTCCCAAGATAATATCAGTGGACAGTTGTCCGGTTTCAGACCATTTTCTAAAGTATTCAACTCTGTCCTTCAAATTCATCACCCAATCCGATAAATAGTTGTCTGTAGGATACGTGAGCCATTCCGTCGGTACTCTGTTCTTGTGAACATTAATAATCAAACGATAGTACACGTCGGTCATGGGATATTCCCCGGATAGCACAACCATTATTTGCTTGAGGTTTTGGTTAACCAATTCCACAGTTCGGTTGTAAGTTGAAATTTCACACAGCAAACAATCGCTCACCGGTGTTCTGTTTGCTCCAACTATTTTGGCTGCATTGTCGTAATCCAGATGAACGGGAAGTGTTGCCAGCAGTTCTGAGACTGCATGCTTCACCTGCCAACCGAAAATAAAACAAATTCTGATTAAAAGTTCTAAATTTTTCGTTACAAAATACATACGCTTTTATAATCTATTGCAACTTTTTGTTCGCTTTGACTACCACTTTCTGTTTCGGCTACTCCAATCTCAATTTTTGACAGGGTTTGCAGTAGGTACATCGATTGGGATTCCATGTATTTGATGGCTGCATTTTCGTTTTGTCCAAACACGTTCACTCCGTCGGTAGCGGGAATTTGTTTGTTGATGAAGTTCATGCACGCTTGATAGTTTCCGTCCCGTGGGTAACAGTACAATGAATCATTCGGCACCAATGTGCAATGTGAGCTTGTTGCTGCTATCTGTGGTCGAAAAATTTCCTCACAATAGACGTCATATATCCTGCGATCCCATTCGTTGCGAATGTGTGCTAAACAAATATAGAAAAAATTATGATAAAACAAAAAGTGACTGACTGAATTCTAGTTCGAAACAAGATATTTTCAAATATTTACCGCCGTATCCAACCTCAACAGATGCGGCCTTTATAAAATGCCATACAACGGAATTAACATATACACCGGTGCTGTCCTCAATATTAGGTTCCGCGCTGTTGGCAGTGCCCTTCACTGGCATCATTGAATCAATGCAAAAAAGAAGTATTTTTTTCGACATCTGAAAAAAGTTAAACGTTTAATTCTTCTTATGAAATACCGTGAATGGCATGGTTGGTATTCTGAACTACCTGAAAATCCAGAAGATTTGAATAATGATGGTTCAACCATCCTAAAGTTTGGAATTTTTTCCTTTCGACAAATATTGAATGAAAGAACGCCAAAGAAAATAACAGCTTGCGAAGTAGTTTATTGTGTTTGTTTTTTGCAATTTTCTTGAAAGTCTTTTCACCCACATGTTCGTAAACTGAATGTACATGTTGTTTTATTCCCTGAAACGGAAGGTTTTTCGTGAGAATTTTCATTTCATAGATTCATACAAAAGATCTGTACCTCCGGTTCATTAAATATGCATTTAACACTCAATTGTAATGTATTTATTGCAATATTGGTAAATTTCATATCGCAAAACATCCACAATCGAAAGCTTGATTGGCCGTCGTTGGTTTTTAAATATTTTACTATGTGAGTGAGCTGGAACATTATTGATTTCGATTTGTGGCAATCTTGTATAAACAACCATCGATTGCTTTCAACGCACATTTTCAAATCATTAATAATAGCAGCTATTGGCACGGTATTGGCATTCAGAAAGTGCACTTTTCCTTCATTTTCAATTTCAGCCAAAGCTTGCACTTCATTCCACAGATTCCTACTAGCAGATGACACTAGCAATATAGGTGTCACCACGGTTGACTGACTAAATATATCTTTCAAGCTGACATGAATGTATTCAGCAAATTTTACTCCAAGATTACGCCTTACAAAATTGCTCAAGCAGGCTTCCAATCGATCGGGTCTAAGACTGCGAACCAACAGATATTTTTGAAATTTGCTGAGATTCCGTTCCCACGAACCGGGCAGGTCTTCACACTCCGGATATACTTCCATGTACCAAGACTTCCATGCGTCGTTCGCTTCCTCCAACGATTGAATAATTCCCCGAAAGCCAGGAATTTTGTCAATTTCCGTTATATTGTCCCACTGTACCTGTGATATCCATTCGGGGCTAGGATTTTCCGCTTGCTCAAGACGATCGATTTTTTCAGCGCCATGCAGAAGAAAATTGTACTCTCGGACATTCAACTCTTCGTTCGCGTACAGCAGAGAAGCGCACAGAGAAAATGCAAAAATTCTTTGATCCGGTTGTTTCAGTGCGAAGCACACATTTCTACAAAATGTTAGATGATTATTCGTTAGTTAGTTAGTTAATTCGTTTGCGATATTTTTAGTTTAATAAAAAATCATTCACCTGAAAGCATTATACGTATGAAAATCGTTAATCCTTTTCTTACGTTCCTCTACGTTTTGAGATCTGGAACTTTTCTCTAGTGATTGTAGAAACAGCGTAAAGTACCAATCCAAAGAGAACCAATAGAACGAATTCACTCGCTTCATTCGGTCGATGACATCGAACAACAGTGACGCCCTCGTTGCACATGGGCTGTAGGCTTCTCGGGATGTTTCCAACTCTTGCCTAGTCCTCTCGGCGTTTTCCAATCCGGAATTGATTTCTTCGGAAGTTTTCCTTGAGAAATTCAATGTTTTATACAAATCTTCATTATCTAAAAGCGGCACGGTGCTATTATTCAAAATGTACAGAATGTTCTCCTCTAATTCGATCAAAGTTTTCTTATTGGTCGATATCGTGCGCATCAATTGTTCTTTTCGTTCCTCCAGGGTGGGCATTTCATGTTCCACAACTATAGCTGTTGGTAAGACATAGAAACATTAGTATATTTAAACATTTATTTTCTCAAACAATTCCACTTACCAAGTAACTTTTCTTCTAATCCACGTAATCCGACAATAAAGTTAACAACATTAACGACTTTAAGCAAAGAGTTGTCCGATATTACATTCTTATTACTGATTAAGTACATATTATGCTTCTTATCATCGTTCACGGAGTCGATAGTCTCATTTTCAATTTTTATGTTATCACATGTTTTCTCACTAGCTTGCGTGTAAACATCATGCAAATCATCTAGGTTAAACACATTATGCTGCTGAATATTGTAAATTAGAAGCGGATTGCCTTCGCATACTGTCGTTTCTATGAATCTCCTCGTGATATCCTCGTCAAAATCACATTGTACCATACCCCCAGTACAGTACATTTGATTGAACCATTGATGAATTTGACCCTGCGGATCGATTGCAAATGGCAGCCGAATGGTGCTGTTGAGTAAAATAGCAGCATTCTCCAGTGAAAGATCATCAATTGGAAAACCCTGATCTTGCCATGTTTCCAGTGTGTTCGAATCATATAGATGCTCAAACAGTACAAAATTTTCGGTAAATTGTATTTCAAGGGCTTCCACGTCAATTTTCCATTGCTTCAGGATGGAAGTTCGGATTGTGGGTGGCAAAGGTCCGAAATATGTGAGACATCCTACCGCTAGCAGCGTGTCTCCAATCGCGTTCGAATAAACTTTCCGTAAATTGTTCGCAGTATTTGTCCATCGTATCTTTTCACCAGCTAGTCCATTTATCAGTTCTTTAGCCCTTTCCAGTTTTAAAGCCATTTGTCTGGCGGCTTCTTCAAGCTCTTGCTTGCACTTCATTTTATACTCATATTCACTTCGTAGAAGTGCTAGTTTCTCTGCTAGTTCGGCCAGTTCTTGTTCTGCTTTTAACAGCGCATTTTGTTTTTCAAGCAGCGACGCTCTAGCGTCTTCCATTTTTCTGATTTTCGGTCCAACATACCTGAAATATAGATACGTTTTTCAATTTTTATTCCATTACTGATACTTACTTGTTACTTGTAAACTCTGCCATAGTTTTCGATCGCTTTCACCCATAGCATGAGCGATTTAGCTGCCTTCGACACAACTCCAACTTTGTTCGGTTCCAGATCAGGATTCCGGGCGTAGGTTCCAATTATTTTCAGCGTCTTTTCGCCGATATTGTTCCGGTCGAAGTTCCGCAAAGTGTCCAAAAACTTTTGCTCTCCCAGCTGCCGTTTTGATTCAGCCCACGTGGGCTCTTTTCCCAGCAGAATCATTACAGCATTAAGGACTTGCTCTACCTTCACCGGTGGCCGACTGTACGATTTTATCTCATTCATGTCCTTCTTGTTTAGCGAATCAAGAGCGGCTATGGCACTGTTTAGGGCTGGCATGGCCTTTTCCAAATCCGCTTCCGCTACGTCTGCCAACTGTTTGCAGACAATTTCTTCCGCACCGATTCGCTCGCGCTTAACTGCAACCTCCTGACGTTTTTCATCTGCTTCGATCGTTTGTTGTTCAATGTTTTTGATAAACTCTTCTAGCTCAGCTTGATATTCCGCTATGGTTTCTCGCTGTTTTTCTAGCTCCTGCTGCAGCAGTGTTACGTTTCGAGTGGCCTCTATTATTTCCTGAATTCCATTGTGGAATTTAGCGTATTCCAAACTTAAATTATTTCGTTTCCATTGAAGAACCCTAAACACAGAACGTTGATAGTGAAAACTTTTGAAAGCTGAAAATTCAATATACCACACACCTCTCAAATGCATGTAGCATCTCGAAATACCAACTGCAAAGTATATTCAATTTTGGGGAGTATTTCGGTACATCGGTCATTACTACCGAGTGAATTCGGGAAAGCGCGTCTGTCGTTGCCACCTGTAAGCGTTCTTCGGTGCTCTGGACTAAACTTTCTCGCTTTCGTTGCTGCGGGTCCAATTAAAGTAAAGTAATCTGTAATATTTTTGTATCATTTCTATCAAGTTGGGGCCACTTACCATCCGCTCTGGCTGAATTCCGTTGTCCTTTCTAAGCAGTATGGGACGGTCAAGCGTTATTCGTTTCAAGAATTTTTTCGATATTTCAGCTAGACTTTTTTCCGTTAAAGGATGCACACAGCTCATGGTGACACTCGCACATAACGAAGGAAATCGGTTTTTGAATATTCTGTAAAAAGTTATCGAGAAAATATTTAAAATGGATAAAAAAACTAATGATGACAATATTCCTATGCCTCCTTAACAGACCAAGGGAAAGACCGCATTAGGGATTTAATTATGGTAATGGTTAAAGCCGGATTTTCTTGTGTACTGTCAACGTTTAAATCCATAAACAATATTACATAAGAATTTGCTGTCGCTTTTTAGCTACACAGAAAGAACAAACTTGCGCAGAATTAACGACATGCACAAAAAAGTGCCAATATACTTATTAGTAATAGTTCTTGTCACCATGTATCTATTTTCTTTGTTGGATTTTTTTGACCTGATATAAAAGTTTCAAACTAACAGGCTACAGTAAGAAATAAACAAAAAAATTACTAATCACAAAGACTGTACTCGAAAACAACACTTTCTTTTGCATGTAACTTTTCATGGATGAAAGTTTGGATAAAACTAGTTTAGAGTGTAATGTTTACATGTGCACAATTTCGTCACAATCTGTCAAGTGGTTATCGAGATGGCTTCCAAGCAAGAAGTGCTTTAACACAAAATTAGGGGCGCGGCCTTAGAAAATCCAAGCCAGCCCCACAGATGGATCGCGAAACAGTTGGGAATTGATCATTCGACTGTGTCCCGTGTGGTAAAATCATTCAAGAAGTGTAACATAAGACTATTTCCCATAATAAATATAAATAAATTATTAAGAAAATTGTATTTGTGTTGCATGTAAGGAGCTAGGAAAAATAATTGTTAACTTTTAAGATAAAATTCCCTATGGAGAGGTAGTAGTAGTTCGATTAGTTAAGAAAAGGTGGAGATTGGAATTAGGCTGCTTCTTTATTATGCAAACTAATAATTTTTAGTATTGCTTCTTATTGTTCTAGGATTCAATTATCCACAGTGAAAACAGTGTTTTCGACGTTCGAATTCTACTAAGACATACAAAAAATAAACTTTGATGAAGCAATAATTGATAGAATTCTATGAAATTCAACAGTCTGGTAATATGACATTCAACATCTAAAAAAATGCTCGAACCCGGCCTGTATCTATACTGCCGCTACTCGCAAAACATTCACATTTATATAGGAAGCTCCATAGAAAATTGGACTGTTATGCGAGTAGCGGGTACTATTTTTTTCGAATGAATCAAATTGAGGTAAGTTTACTGTTAAATATTTACAGCATGTTTAGTCAAGCCACTTGCTATCAACTTTTAGGTTTTCGGTTTTTCACAGATGGATCGAAAGATAATTTTGCGATTTGACTGAAAATTAGCTCGATTCTGTGCCACTCAATATCCGAGTAAACTGAAATTTTACTTACAGAATTTTTACGAGCAGGCAAACATTTCCTACCGCTTCTTTTGATCCCATACAAACACCCATTGTCGCTGTCGCATTCACATTCACCATGCTTATAACTAACCCGAAAGATGCGAACGCCAAATGAGCTGTACTCTTAGGAACCATTTACAAATTACGTAACGTATCTCTAAAAGGAGGTGTATAATTTTACGTTACATTTCGCCAACCTACTATGCAAAATTATGATGCGTAGGGGAGCGATGCTGTTTACAATCATTCGAATTTACGTTACATAATTTATTAATATTAACATATCTCTGCTTGCGTACACATACAGGCAGAGACCGGTTTATTTTACTTTGCCGAGCTATTTATAGCCACACCACGAGTCGGCGCACTGAAGCGAACGACTGGAAAATATGCTGTAGCGCTACTTGTACCGACGCCTTTCGACTGGGAGCTTGGCATCTCCTGTAACGTGGCTACTCACGGGTCGGGTTACGGGCTGATTTGAGGTTGGGGTCCACTGTGTGCCGGGTAAGTCCATGTTGACGGGACGTCCGCACTAAGCTGACCGTCAATATGGGTGCAATGGGGGAGCCCGATGCATTCAGGTTGGCTAAAGAGAGATGAACCGGGCGAGGGGTGAAAACCAGCAGCTAAAAGTCTCCGCGGTAAGCAGTAGTGGGATCGCGTCCCGGAGTGGACTTCCGGTGCCAGCCTGACCAATAAAATCACACCGTAATCTTTTTGTCGCATGACTTTTTGCCATTTTGGTATAGTAAAAATTGTTTCAGTACAGATCCTTAATGCTTTCGACTTTACAGCTTTCATCAAGCTGAATGTTTAAATTATGTGACACAGCCCGTAGGATCACCAATCAAAGTGAAATACTTTTATTTATTGTACGACAAATGTGGAAACACTTACCGGAACTGCTCAATGCACACTGGGGCACAAACAACAAAGTGTAGATTGTCTCTGATTTTCGTCCAATCTTGATTTAAATTCGAGCAGGGATAGTAGCCATCGATAGTGCCATTTGTAGCAATACTATTTAAGATTTCCAGCATATGTTCGTTTGTCCTATCCTTTCGATCAGCCAGCACCAGACATAGTATTCGATTGTGTTTACAGCTATCGAAAAGATTTGTCAATCGTCTTTCTACCGTTTCCAAGTTGTCGGTACTTTTTATATTCAGGCGATATAACGAAAGCTTCAGCTCATCGGTGGACTTGGAGTTTTCAAGGTGATAGTTGAAAATCGATACTGCAATGTTGCAAATCACTGTGCGACCACTACCAGCTCCACCCAGCAAAATCATGTGTGCATTTCCATTTCGGAAAATTCGGAGTAATTTGGCAGCATGTTCTACTGCCGTTTGATGAACAATTACGTTGCAATGCTTTATTTCCATGCAAGTCTCGGTGAAGCGCCTGTAAAATTTAATAATTTTCACATTTGCAAGTTATATAAAATTACATTTTTGTATTACACAAATTGCTTAAGATCTTGCATGTTTTCGTAACTTCCTCCATCTTCAGATATAGCACAAAACGAAGGGCTCCTGTTGCCCGGGCATAGACCATGCAGCGTGGCTTCAAAATATTTCGATACAGTATCATTAAAAATCTCGTAAAACTTCTTGTGATCCGCCCTCTCCAATAAGTCCCACGTTTCGCGATAGCATTCGTGAATCCAAAGTCTAAGCAATGAACTCTTCTCGGTAACATCCCGCTCGGTACTCATCCTGCAAAATGAGTCCAAAATTCGTCCGATTGTTTTCAAGGAAAATTGATACCGCGGTTTGTAGGGAGTTGGCGGCATTCGGACCGACAAACTTTGGATCAATTCAACGGTTGCCGGTGCCAGGGATTTAAGCAACGGGCCTGAAACGTTAGTACGAGTCTGTATCGCTATTTTTCTGCTAAAAATGTAGGATAGAGCCTCTTCGCTGCATGTTGCGTAATAAATTATATGAAATCGGTTAAGGAGCCGGGCAATTGACGAGGTTGGTAGACCGGTAAAAAGTACCGTCCTCATAGCTGCAACTATACGAGTTTGCTTTAATCTTTGGATGCCCTGCTTGGCGTACCAAAATTGGTTATCGATAAGATTTCGTAGAAATTCTGTTGTTTGAACGTCGTTTTGGTCGAAAACTGAGTGGAAGTCGTCCAAGAACCAAATCAACTGTTTGCGTTCTCTTGGGTAAACCAAGCCTTTGGCAACGTTGATCGAATATCGCGACAGTATTCTTTGCATCCACTCCGCGCGGGTGTTTGAAGTTAAGTTACTTATGCAGTTTATTTGTTTCTCCGAGTCTTTGACTGCTATTACATTCTTAATCATCAGACTTTTTCCTACCGTGTTCTCACTAGTGATTAGAACTGGTTTTGAGTTAGGTAATAATTTTCCCACAATAAACTGGTAGGAGACATTCTCGAGTGTATTTATGAAGTGACTGAAATTTAAATAATTAATTTATGTTACGAAATTGTTATAATTGTATTACCCATCGTCAACTCCGTTATTTTCAATTTGTTCAACACTCCACAAAACCCACGTAGAAGAATTATTAGCAATTTGGATGAAATATTGGAACACATTACCCTTTAAAGGAAAAGGCGTTATGATGTCGGAGACTTGCTCCCGAACCAATATGTCGAACTTTTCACGGTCGGCTTCATTCATGGATGCTCCAACCGACCATAGGCAGCAGAAGAAAAATAATTTTCTGAAAGCCTCCATTCTGATACTTTCATCTGTGAGAAATTCCTCTACATTCCAGCTATCTGCGATTGAATCGTACAATTGACAAAATGTTTGGATCACGTTTATGTCCGAATATTTTGGAGAAATGTTACAGCCCGAGCGGAAGCTAAAGAAGTTTTCTAAACACTTGCAACCAAACTCTTCAAGCTCTGGCTTGCAATCGGCTGTCAAATAAGTGGTGTACGATAACCAGGAAAGAAATGGTTCCTTCCACGTCGTTAACCTGTGATCTATGTGAACAATCTCAAATTTCGTTACCAAAGATGGAGTCGCATTGGCAAGATTCTCTGTCTCAACAACGACTCTCAAGTCCGGCGTTCTATTAGTCAAAATGGTTAGCCCGTTTGTTACAAAACGGTCCTGAAGGGTGCTTATGCAATCCACCCAGCAGGGCTGCAAATCTACCGCATCAAATATTAAACACTTTCGGCCGTGCTTCTCCGAATCCATGATTCTGCCGATCATTTCGTCAAATTTCGATCGATTGAATGATTCACCATTATCAGCCGTAGCTTCCAGAATATGTGGATTGATGTGATATTGTTTGATGTTGTTATCACTATCACCTAATGCCTTTAAAGATAGGTTCAGTAGAAGGGACTTGCCGCAGAAGGATTCACCCGTTAAAAGCATTGGTCGGTGGCAAGACAACTTGCGCATAATTTCTTCCATTTTAGACAACTGATATTCAGTTGGCTGTAATAATTATGATTATCATTTTAGGTTGCTATTTTAAAGTAAAGTAACAGAAAAACCTACAATGATTTGATACTCTTCGAAAAGTGTATTAAAGTGATAGATGCTAGATCTCAATCCTTCTTCGTCGTTTTTGTTGAGGTCCATTTGAAAAACTAATGAAATGCACTTGTCGAATATCTCCTTTTCATGTTCGGACATGCCTGGTGAAAATTCCTCCTAGATAACATATGAAAATCATATATTTTAGTCAGTAATTCAATTTCTCATAAAAAAAAACATTGTTACCCGCAGGGCCATAATTACGATCTCACTTTCCGTTTGTACATGATCCGTTGAAATTCCTACAATACGCTTCAAAGCATTTCGGATGGTTTTGAAATTCCACAACTGCAGTTTGTCGTCAAAATTTAATTGAATATGTTTCAGAAACACTTTCAACGCACCGGTAATCGGTCGGT
This sequence comes from Sabethes cyaneus, assembly GCF_943734655.1. Taxonomy (NCBI): domain Eukaryota; kingdom Metazoa; phylum Arthropoda; class Insecta; order Diptera; family Culicidae; genus Sabethes; species Sabethes cyaneus. The sequence continues at coordinate 233,173,063 of NC_071355.1, forward strand.
ATGCTTTGAGCCCGCTAGAGCATAACATGTTTTGCAGCACTATCTCTTCATCGGGAAGGACTGCATAAACCGGTCGCAGAACTGTTCGATCGAGACTCGGCACTATGGCCGAGTATTCATCGGTAAGTGCAAACAATTGAAACTGAGTACCGATTTTAGCTTCTTTCAGATTCAAGGTACTTCGTTTGTCTCTTTTACCGAAGGAATTTTTAATAAATTCGTTTGTTATTGTGAGTATTTGGGATGGCATATTTTCCACCGCACTGAAACTTAGCCATGCTTGTAGTTTGAAAATTCCAGCTATATATCGGGAAATCGTTTTCATGCTCCAACCCTTATCACACCGAAGTGTAACATGAAATACTGCCAATTCGGTTGAAAGTTCTTCGAGTACGTGGGTTCCATCTTCATTGTTGCCAATTAGATACGGAATAAATTTATTCTTCATTGCACTCGTTATTGACATGATTAACCGACTCGTTTGAGGTGTAACAAACAACGGATTAGTCGAGGGTTTGCACTCGTATCCATAATTGAAGGAACAATCAATATGGCTGATTGAACATATTCCCGTTTGTTCGTTCCAGTTGGAACGAATTTGCGAAAGCCATTCGAAGTTGTTTAATCCAGCGACTTTGTCACGAATCAAAGAATCTATCACATCCCGATTGTTTATCTCGGTTACAATCAAATAATGTAATTTTGTTTTTAACAATGAGTTAGTTTGCTCGCTTTCTAGACTTTTCGTTGAATCTATCAGTTCTTTTAACAGCTAATTGGGATACATAGAATATCGTTATTAATAACTAAAAACTGAAATTTTCCAAAATCTTACCCTATTATGCATCGTACGTAGCATTCTTAGGGGTTTCGGTTTACCCAGCAGCTCGGCCTGTAGCAGAGCACTTCTAATGTGAAGCGTATTTTCAATTTGTGCACTCTTGATGCACATCTGCAGGATCCACTTCTGAAGCCAACCACTTTCAACTCGGCGAAAAAAGGCTCTCTTCAAGTGTAGCAAGCAATCGCGTAACAAGTTTTTCAATGCTTCGTGGATAGACTGTTCCACCTCGATCATTATGGAAGCACAAGTCGATGCTGGTCTCAGCATGATTGGTCTTACGAAATCTATCTTCTCAGTTATATTCAGGTGGACTCCTGTAATTTCAGTTTCCATGCTTCTATGAGGAATATCCAGCTGCCTTAGCAATAACATACTAATGTTCTCAAACATGTGATTCATTGCCTGATTTAGGAGTTCAAAATCCTTCGGATACGAGATCAGTTTGATCAGTAACTGGTCGGATATTAAATGGAACCGAGTGAACGTGTTCCTGTAGTTTTCCAATATAGTTTCCAACGTTCGGGTCAAAGACTCAAATCGTTTTCTTAGCATTTCCGCTTGTTCTAACATTGTACTACCTGTGTGACAAATTTCCTCACGTAAATTTGCCATGCGAATAAAATTCATCATAGAGGCCCAATCGTCATAGCATGACTCAAAACTTGCATTAAAATCAGCCAGCTCCGCTGAAAGTGACGTAATTTGATAAACGTTATTCAATGAACCGCATTCTTCCTCAATCAGCAGCAAACATTCGAGCAAATCCTTCATAAAATTCAACGTTTCTTCCCAATAATTAATTTTATCTTCAAATGGCAAGCGATGTTGTGATTGCTGCACACGGATTATTCTCATGATGTTATTTTCTATTTTAGAAAAACATCTATCCGGATCAACAATCCTGAAGGTTTCATCATTAGTGACGATGCTGTAGTGAATTCGGTTCGAGTCCTTCTCAATTGCTTCCAGTTCCAGCTCAATGTCGTACTCTTTGCGTGCAGCATAGCAAACCCTTTTCAGAGCTCGAACATGCCGAAACAAACAGTAACCGATAAGGTCGCTTAGGAGTAGCTCAGCTTCAGCAAGCAATTCTCTGCGAGTAAAAATATGTGATTTAATAGCAATTCTAAGTGAGATTTAGGGTTCTCATACATACCTAGTTAGAATGTCGGAAATTGCCATCCAGTGTCTTTCACGTAGCTGGGATGACTTCATATCTATGACTACTGAAATTGTTGTTTCAAATTCGCGTACTTCCAGCTGTGTGGTTATGTAGATGGGATAAGTAACATCCTCTACTAGTTTGGAATTTAAATCATTTAGTTTGCTGATCGTGAAAACAAAAATTGAATCAAAACTCAAATAGATATTATGCTGCGTCAAATGTACCTAACAATTGCTTCAGAACTATCGATTATATCAAATCTTTCGATTAGGTCCACATATTTTTGACAGAACATTATGTCTTTCGCTTTAATCCAGTCGTCCACAAATTGCCATATACGTTGCATGGTTTCCAGCTTATTGCGAATGGTAATAAGGACCTTCAAATCAAAGAAAAGTTACGTTTATAAGTGTCACAATACATCTTTTATGTCGGTAAAAACGGCTGGATGCCTTGTGCACTGGACATAGAATGACCTCTATAGTGGTTCATAATCTCTTATCTGGTCACCTCTGCCTCCTCGTGGTACTAGCCGGTATACGAGCAACCTTGGTGAAGATCTAAGGTGGTATGGCGACACGGAAGAAGGGCTCTTTCGAGCTACGTTGGGCCTTCTATAATACAGTAGCGATCCTTGCAAAATAGCACCACTAGAACAAGGAAGTAACGAACGATCATAATTAGTAATTCTGATCGGAACGAACGGAGGATAAGTCTCTAGCGACGAAAACAGACTAGCGATTGGAAATTCGAAACATAGAATTGTCGGTCTTTAATTTTCCTCGGAAATATCCTTTTTTTCCTTTTATTATCGAAATTTTCAGCCGTGGGCTGGTTCATCTCGTGTTTCTTACAGTTGAATCGTCATTAGAGACTATAAATAATGTTCGGGTTGGCCAGGAGAAGGAATTTAAACCCGTTATTTGACGGATCAGCGCACATCCGCAAACGATTGTAAATGGGCTAAGACTTGTAGACTTCGCCATCTCCAAGAATATGACCATACTTATACAGGTAGTACCTTTTCCAGTATAACCTCCACCATCGGTAAACTTGGAGATCCCCCAGACCTACTGGGGTGCCAACATTTATCCGAACCTCTGCCTAGTGACAGTTAAAATACATCAAAAACTGTCTGTTGTAGTCGGCAACCGTCACGGTATAATCTAACGCGATTGAAACAACCGAATGTCGCCGAAAGCTACGCGTTGTCCCTCGAAACTGCGTTGCCGGAAGAGGGTGAACTGCATGGAGCCCCTCTTGAGGACTGTTGGAGTACCGTTGTAGCAGCCCTTAGCAGCGAAGCGGAGCCTGCAGATAGTGGAAGAGAAGAACGCTGCGGGGTCACAAATGCTGCGGGGTCACAAATGCTGCGTGGAGCCACCTGTCAGAATGCGGAGCGACACAAACAAAGACGGAGACAGCAAATCCGACTCTTTCTGAAGAAGAAGCGCCACTAGGAAGAGGAGCAGATCCACCGTTTTTACGACTCGTGGAAGTTATATCAAAGACTTAACGAATCTCGTAAGTTTGACCGACGACCGTAGGTGATCGAAAGGAGCAAGTAGCACTACGTTGGACACCTCCTGAATGACGTGCAAGCGGAAGTCCGTGATTGTGAAGGAAGTGACTTCATCGGTGCAGAGATGGGTGGCACATCGATAAGCAAAGTTAAAGAGCCATCCACCCGCTGAGGAAGAATCTCAGTGCTCTGTGTGAATCTCAGGTGGATTGTCGGACACATTCGAATCTCGCAGTAGACTTCGATAAGAAGATGGTCTTTTCTGCCTGCTTTTTAACATCGCATTTGAAGGTGATGAGACAAGCGGCGGTCGACATGCTGGGCACGATTTTTAATAAATCCAGTCAACTTTTCTGCTTTGTCAACCACGTAAATGCAGTCAGCAGAGCATTTGAGGCGGTGGCACATTAGTACACCAGACTAAAACGCGAAGCGAAGAAGATTGGGCTGAAGATAAGTACGTCTAAAACGAAGTATTTGTGTGAAGGAGCACAAAAGGTAGCTTAGGCAGTACCATGGTAAACGACGACCTCTGTAGAAAGTGCACATTGTACAAAACGCTAATTAGACCGCTTGTTCTTTATGGCCATGAAGCGGAGACACTGCTAGAAGAGGACCTGCAAGCACTCGGAGTTTTCGGACGGCGGGTGCTAAAAACCATCTTTGGGGCTGTATGGAGATGAAGAATGAACCGCTAACTCGCGCGTCTCTACAGCGAACCTACAGTATTCAGAAAGTTGTTAAAGCTGGACGGATACGTTGGGCATGTCGTTAGAATGCTGAACACCTACTTATTGTGTAAAAATGGGTTTCGCGTCGGATCCGGAAGAAACAAAACGAAACCAGATGGCAAGACCAGGTGAAGCGAGGTCTGGTAAGTACTTAGTGCTCATAGAACCCCGGTCGGCTGCCATGGACCGAGTTAGATGAAGGAATTACGTTATGCAGGCCTTGTCATACGACGTGAGGCCAACTAAGAAAGTTAAGTAATGTTTGTAAACAAGTACGTTACTCTCATTAAAACATTAAAACATTAGAGTCCTCGATCTTGCTCGGGATTACTCCTAAATTTGGCTCCCAGCACATATATGTTCACCTTGTCAGCCTTACAACTTTTCTTAAACCGCATGGAAATGTAATCGGAATAGAAATAGGAATCATTATTTATGAGACTTGTAGCATGCGGCTGACCTCTAAATATGAATATGAGATGACGTTTCATGAAATATTTGTGCAGCAAAAAGTTTAACAATGCCATGACAGTAAAAGTTTAGGCAAAATAGAGGCCGCAGTATCTGTTTGCAAAATTTTGACGTTATTGGATTCATTCCGTAAGTCTAATCGGTAAAATCCTCCAACTTCTTTCAAACAAAGGTAAAAGTTAGAAAGTTTTTTCATCATGTATACCAAACCACAAGTTTGAACCATAAGTAACCTTACATCCAATGGGTGATATTCTATGCCGAGGAGTTCCATTTTTGCCTTAATGATACGTTCTTGAGCTTGTAGTTCTTCCAATTGACGGAACAATTCATCGAGCATGGGGAATGCTTCTTCAGGTCGCCTAATGATAGCCAGGTATAGGAAGGATATAAGGGTAAACTTTCACAAGAATAAGTTTCTCAATATTCTTACAGGTCGTCACTGATCGGCATGGTTACATCCAACAGTTTCAGCATCTCAATGGCATTCACTTTCAGAGCGGCAACCTCTTCCGCCATTGTCAGCTTGAATTGATTCTGGTAGTTTTCTATTTGCTCCTTCGTTTGATTTATGAAATCCATATAACGCTTCCATATTTGGTGTATATTTTTCCTCAAATTGGATGCTTCCGGTAGTAGATCAGATGCGTATTTTTCTGTTCATCAAAAAATGGTTTAGTAACAAAATCAACTAAATTGTTAAAGTCTCTACCTAATACGTCGAAATAATTTTCGATGGTTTTAATCTCAGTCCGCATGTCGGGAATGGAATCATAACAATTTTTGAACGTTGCTTCCAGTTGCTTGAGCTCTTCCACTTCTTTCGGTTCAAGACTCAGTGCTTCTATGTTAGCATTCAGCGTTTTATTGAACTCTAAAATATAATATGGTTTAAAAAAATAATCTGACAAATTATATTGTAATAATCATGTTTACCAATAATACGTCCATAGGATATACATTTCAAATACTCAATATATTTATTTTGCCAGTCATGAATGTGATTTGTTATGGCATACTTGAGCTTCAGCGCATCCACCTCGATGCACTTGCAAACGGTTATATCATTTTGTTTTGCAAGTTGGTTAAGAAGTTCCTCGAATTTTTCAATATTCTTTTGAAACGATTCCGCCGTCATACTGGATAGCTTGAACTTTTCGATGAAAGCAGTTCTATTCACACACCAAAATGGACGAAATACATGCCATTTTTCCTTGAATTCCTGTAGCGCTTCCACGGTTGTATCAATCGCTTGTCGAATGCTTCCGTCTAGTTTCAGATATGTAACGTCTTGCATAAATTCTTCGTACAAGTTTTGCTCCGAATCAATTTGAAATTTTTGACACATGCTGGGAATTATTTTTATGGTAGACGTCACTTCTGCGGGCAGTCGTTTGAGAGCGGTTTGGATCGATTCTATTGTTGGGTAGAAGGTAATACCGTTTTTTGCCAGCACTAGCTCAACTCTGAGAAATGCAAACGGGTTGCTTGTCAGAGCTTTTTCGACGTTCTCTAGTGTGATAAAAGCCGAATTGAATATTGCCGCTTTGAGCAACCGATCGATCTTCTGTACGTACTGAGCCCAACTAACTGTCATTCTGCGTATGTTAGAACCCAAATTCTCAAATATACAGAATATATTCTTACTAATCTCCGACAATACTCGGACAAGTTCCGAAATCGAACCTTTCTTTTGGTCGCTTATGTTTTTCTGTAGATCTTTCAGTGGCTGCGCCTGCGGTTTGTTTATGTCAAATAAATACAGCTGATAGATGGTTTCCATCCGACGGGCTATTTTAATATTCTCTTGCTTGTAAATTTGAATTACGTCCAGAAGTTCTTTCACGTTAATCACAAACGTATCGATAAATTCATTCAAGTCATCGTCCCACGTTAGTTTACTTCTCAGCGGCTCAAGTTTCCTTTCAGTTTGTTGAATCATGGGTTTGAAAAATAATCGTTCTTTTTCAGAAACTGATGAAACTACATCATTGAAATAGATAACAATCCGAAGAACGTTGTCAAATGTTTGCTTCACGACTTCATTTTTTTCCATGTCGATAATGCTTGGAATGGTAGCACCTGCTGCTTTGAAAAAATGTGCTTCATCAATGATCACCAGCAAGCGCCTTTCAATATGGCACTCTAACAATCCTGGACGTGTTTGACTTCGACTAACAAGATTTCTATTCAACCACGTTCCGTAGTCCGGATTAATGGATTTGACCCAGCTGTCAGTGAAACCCTTTAATGCAGTTTTAACCTGCTTTTCACACGACTCGAACAACGTTAGTGCTTCATCACTTTCAGCAAAATGAGGAAAGAATCTACATCGCTCCAGTAGATCCTTCAATCGACTAATCCGTTCAAATTTTATTTTCAACATAATATATTGCCCTGTGTGTTCCGACAGCAGCGAAGGGTACCAGCTTATGCCGGACGATACTTCTTTCGACAATATGATTAGCTCAGCGTGAAATATTTTCCACACTTCAACAATTTTCCTGGAAAAACTCTCCTTGATACTATCGCGCTTGTAGAAATTCAGCAGCGTTATAAGAACGTCTACCTTTTCCTCTAGGTTTTCGGTCATCAAAAATACGTTGGAGAGCAAGTTTTCTATTATGTCGTCCAGCTTCATGAGCATTTCTCGAAACGTTGCTATATGTTTGTACCACTCCTTGTTGTTAATATCCAGGATGATTCCCGCAACCGATTGAATAACTTCAATTCCATCGGCGAAGATCTTTTCAACCCGGTCGCACTTATCCTCATATTCCTTAGCATTGTTACAGGAAAAACGATAGTTTTTGTACGATTTACTATCGCTGTACCTAAACGAATGACAACCTTAGCCGAAAACAGGTTTCGTACTTCGATACTCGACACTAGATACTTACTTGCCAAAGATCAACATGGCATCACAGATTTCCAGTACATCATCCAGTCGTTGAATGAACGCGTTTATTTTATTGAAGATTGTTGCGTAATCCAGATTCCAAGCAAATTCCTTTTTGTAATGTTCCAGCATCTGTAAAATTCGTGTAGCAGTTTAGAATTGTACCCATTAAAATTTACTTTTGTACTCGACAAAAACTATGCAGAAGATGAATTCTTTGACGCTTGTACTTACCTCCTCGTAGATTATCTTGTACGATTCACAGCAATTGATTTTTGTGTTGCAAATTTCAATTCCGTACTGTGGAGATACAGTAAGAATTTTATTAATATCAATACTTTGCACACAGCAGGACACTATTTCATTGCTCAGATACAAAAACAGCTTGGTGATGCTTTCGTCCTCCCGTAGATAGGTCGAATTTGAACCGATGAAACGAATAATATGCATAACATATATCATCTGTGAGCAGAGATCGTCTTCTGTCTCCAGCGTACGAATCGCAAAGCATGGATCAACTAAAAGTTTCAGAAAGGGGATGTTGGATTCGGCTTTCAAAATTTCTTTTCCAAGATCGGAAAGCACTTCTCGCATTGGTTTAGTGTACAGAGATTGAGCCAATTCTAGTATTTTCATAATATGTTGTACATTCGGTTCCTGGAATTGCGTTTTGATAGCACAGAGAACTTCATCTGAAATGAACCATATTCAATTTTTTTGGTTTTTACACAGTAGATTCTCTTACATCGGTATTGCCAAAAATTATATTCGTCCTCCGGACATATTAGATCACCTGGCACAGTATGCTCGGTATCGCTCATAGTAGATCTGATTTGAGCGGTCCAATCAATTATAACGGCTTCAAGACGTTTTATCACCGATCGATTAAGGACAACTTCCTGAACTTCCATGTCGTTCCCTTCGCGTGGTATGTAAAGCAATGTCAAACCAGACAATTTGTAGTGCAACTCGGTCAAATTAGTTGCAAACGTATTGTAGCCGGATAAAATTTTTCCTTTTACATTTTCCGTCCATTGGGTGTTGGAAAGAAAGAGTGAACTATAGAACTGTTCCACCAATGCCAGCAGCGTCCCTTCGATATCACTCTGCAACATGCCAAACATTATGTCATCATGGAAACGCTCAACAACGTTAAAAATTTGTTCCGGTTTTCTCATAAAATACATCAAATCAATGAATGGGCACAGAGGGAACCCTAGGGAAGCCGAAAGAATATCTCCATCATAGAATATGAACAACATCGGATTACTAGCATCGACAAGCCATTGCCGGACAACCACTGTAACACTGTCACTGAAATCGTTCTCATCGTAGTCGAACAGAATAATCATGCTACGAATCGACTCCACCAGCATGTCCAAATCCTCATCTTTGTACAGCGGCTTTTCGCTTTCTTCAACTACTTCCTCTACGACAGCAACAACTTTTTTCGCTAAAATTTATTCATTACACGCAACGAGAACCAATAATAGATATAATGCAAGTACTTACGACCATCACTGGCGTCCGAAAAATCCGAAATATCGCTGATATTATCCACGTCCTGATTATCGGCCATCGTTAAAGAAAATTATCTTTTTAAAACAATGTGTTTTGAAAAAATAACAATCCTCGGATTGTCTTCCGTTGCTAAGGTGCACCGGTTGGCATAGAGAAAAAACTTGCTACCTGTTGCGGATAAGTGCAAAAACGTAAACCAGCATGGACAGATCGACATTCATATGTGTGTGGATTGTGTCATTTCTTCACATTATTCAAATCCTACTTGAAGTGATAAAGCTACTGCTGGAAGAAAATAGTAAACAACAATTTGCATATACGCAGCTGCTGGGTAGTGAATTTGCTACGGAAATAATAGTTTTTCTGTTTCAATTACTCACTTTACACAACATCCTGGTTCATTTGTTCGGGTTAATGCTGACGAAAAAACTTGCCATAGAACCTTACAACTTCAATTGCACTCTACTGGCTCGGTTGTGGCTGCTTTTGGCAACGGAAGCTATTTTGTTCAGTTTGGCCAAAGCCATTTTATGCTATGGTATGGAGGACCATGCAGAATCTGTTTTTCTACAAAACATGTCAGATGGCATAAAGCAGCATAGGCTTGATAAGAAGTGGAGTGCGTTTTGGAGTTTCTTGCAGAGATCTTTTATTTGTTGTGGGATCTACGGATATAAGGACTGGAAGAACATTGTTTGGATTAACGAATCTGAAAAACACATTATTCGAATGTGAGTTTACAACACAGGTTGTAAACCTACATGTCCTTATTTTTGTATATTTTTTATTACAGATTGAGTGAAACTAACAAAATGCTAATTCCTTCAAGCTGTTGCATTAGACAAGAAGGTTGTAAAACGTTAAATTTACACCAATTTGCTAATACTAGCTTTGTGGAAATTTCACATTTAACTACTTATACCATTCAACAACAAGGATGTTTGCCATCGTTAGTAAAATATGTGTGGCAAGAATTTCATAGAGCTTTCTTATTGAATCTATTAGTAGTTCCAATACAAGTAAGTACCATTAAAATCACGATAGTTTTTATTATAAAACCGAAATCCAAATCACAGATCATTCTGCTTGCATCAATGCGTTGGCTGTTTATGATGAATCGTCAGTATTAACGAACGGAACGGAACGAAACAAATTTCAATGGAACAGATCAAGCCCTGTTTGTCGTCGGCCTCAAACAACAATAAGATTTACGCAATGCTTTAGATAAGATAAGGCTACAAGTATGTGCTGTGCATGGGGCAAAGCAAATCATCTCAAACTATCGTCTATTTAGTTTAATTCAAACCGTCATAGAACATGCAGAACGTAATGGAGTCGCAGCCCTTCGAATACATTGAAATCACAGACCCGGTTCATGTGGAAACTCACACCGAAAGGGCCGAAGAAGATTACATTCTTGTGAAGGCGAAATCATGTGAAAATATTCCCATTAAAGACTGGAATCCACCGGCATACTGTTTCACGACTAGGTAAGAATGCTATTTGAAGCTTAAACGTAAATTATTAAATACGTTTCTAGATTCGAGAAGTATGCAGATCAATTGTTGAACTTTGCGGTTAAGCCTGATGATGTTTGGGTGGCTTCATATCCCAAAAGTGGTACTACATGGTGCCAGGAACTGGTGTGGCTTGTTTGTAATGATTTAAACTTTTCTGCTGCCAAGTCTGAATCTCTCCGTACACGATTCCCCTTTTTAGAGTAATAATTTTATCTATATATGTTTAAAAAACACCCGCTTATCATGATTATTGTTTCATTTAGTATTAGCCTGATACACGATACAATCGATGGAGTTAGCTCATTCGAAAAAACACGGAATAAGTCATCACCACGGTTCATCAAAACGCATTTACCGGTATCGATGCTACCGAAACAATACTGGGAAGTTCTTCCAAAGACGGTTTACATTAATCGAAATGTGAAATCAGTTGCAGTATCGTACTACCATCATTCGAAAAATTTCTTCTACCGTGGCACGAAAGAAGAATTTATTAAGTCCTTTATGAAAGATTTACAATTTTATTCGCCCATCCACACACATGTAATCGGTTATCATTCGCTGGAAAATTGTAGCAACGTTTTGTTTCTAAAGTACGAAGATATGAAATGCAATTTGCCAGAGACAGTCGAAAAGGTCTGTCGTTTTTTCGGACGATCCTACGAACAGGATGAGCTGAACTTACTGTACGAACACCTGTCATTTGATGCGATGAAAAATAATTTAGCGTGCAACTATGAAGATAGAAGCGAAGGTGATTGGCAGAACAAGGATCGTGATGCAAGATTTATACGTAGAGGGCAGATGGACAGTTGGAAGGAGGAGCTTTCCACGGATCAGACCGAAGAAATTGACCGCTGGACGTGTGAATCTATTAAGGACCACAATCTGCTTGATTTGTTTTTGTGAAACAATCTTTGCAGTATAATTACTAATTGTTATTATTGTTATTATCATTGTTTTATTATTTCAACCGTTTAATTCTTTTATATCCATGGTAATAATACATAAAAATCGTATCACTATTAACTGTTTCATTTAAATAGAACTACGATAACGAGAATAATAAAATAAACGCTGCTCCATCAGAACAACAGCAATAGTAAAAAAAATGGCAAAAAGGCCAACGACACGCGACGTTCCCAAGCGGTCACCCATCTAAGTACTAATCGCGCCCGATGTTGCTTAACTTCGGTGATCGGACGAGAACCGGTGTTTTCAACATGGTATGATCGTTGACAATGTCCACCCTCTTCGGTGGGTGTTTTATGCTGTGCTCGATGGGTGGTGCCATTGAATAAAAGCATAGCCAGCACTTATCTGCCTTCAGACAAACTAAAAAAAAATTTTCACCATTTAAAAGGTATATAAAAGCATGGCTGCTCCATCAGAACAACAGGAAGGGTATAAAAACTGGCAAAAAGGCCAACGACACGCGACGTTCCCAAGCGGTCACCCATCTAAGTACTAATCGCGCCCGATGTTGCTTAACTTCGGTGATCGGACGAGAACCGGTGTTTTCAACATGGTATGATCGTTGACAATGTCCACCCTCTTCGGTGGGTGTTTTATGCTGTGCTCGATGGGTGGTGCCATTGAGTAAAAGCATAGCCAGCATTTATCTGCCTTCAGTCAAGAGCTAAAATTTTTTTTCACCATATAAAAGGAATATAAAAGCATGGCTGCTCCATCAGAACAACAGGAAGAGTATAAAAAATGGCAAAAAGGCCAACGACACGCGACGTTCCCAAGCGGTCACCCATCTAAGTACTACTAATCGCGCCCGATGTTGCTTAACTTCGGTGATCGGACGAGAACCGGTGTTTTCAACATGGTATGATCGTTGACAATGTCCACCCTCTTCGGTGGGTGTTTTATGCTGTGCTCGATGGGTGGTGCCATTGAGTAAAAGCATAGCCAGCATTTATCTGCCTTCAGTCAAGAGCTAAAATTTTTTTTCACCAAATAGAAGGAATATAAAAGCATGGCTGCTCCATCAGAACAACAGGAAGAGTATAAAAAATGGCAAAAAGGCCAACGACACGCGACGTTCCCAAGCGGTCACCCATCTAAGTACTAATCGCGCCCGATGTTGCTTAACTTCGGTGATCGGACGAGAACCGGTGTTTTCAACATGGTATGATCGTTGACAATGTCCACCCTCTTCGGTGGGTGTTTTATGCTGTGCTCGATGGGTGGTGCCATTGAGTAAAAGCATAGCCAGCGCTTATCTGCCTTCAGTCAAGTGCGAAAATTTTTTTCACCATATAAAAGGAATATAAAAGCATGGCTGCTCCATCAGAACAACAGGAAGAGTATAAAATATGGCAAAAAGGCCAACGACACGCGACGTTCCCAAGCGGTCACCCATCTAAGTACTAATCGCGCCCGATGTTGCTTAACTTCGGTGATCGGACGAGAACCGGTGTTTTCAACATGGTATGATCGTTGACAATGTCCACCCTCTTCGGTGGGTGTTTTATGCTGTGCTCGATGGGTGGTGCCATTGAGTAAAAGCATAGCCAGCACTTATCTGCCTTCAGTCAAGTGCGAAAAATTTTTTCACCATATAAAAGGAATATAAAAGCATGGCTGCTCCATCAGAACAACAGGAAGAGTATAAAAAATGGCAAAAAGGCCAACGACACGCGACGTTCCCAAGCGGTCACCCATCTAAGTACTAATCGCGCCCGATGTTGCTTAACTTCGGTGATCGGACGAGAACCGGTGTTTTCAACATGGTATGATCGTTGACAATGTCCACCCTCTTCGGTGGGTGTTTTATGCTGTGCTCGATGGGTGGTGCCATTGAGTAAAAGCATAGCCAGCATTTATCTGCCTTCAGTCAAGAGCTAAAATTTTTTTTCACCATATAAAAGGAATATAAAAGCATGGCTGCTCCATCAGAACAACAGGAAGAGTATAAAAAATGGCAAAAAGGCCAACGACACGCGACGTTCCCAAGCGGTCACCCATCTAAGTACTAATCGCGCCCGATGTTGCTTAACTTCGGTGATCGGACGAGAACCGGTGTTTTCAACATGGTATGATCGTTGACAATGTCCACCCTCTTCGGTGGGTGTTTTATGCTGTGCTCGATGGGTGGTGCCATTGAGTAAAAGCATAGCCAGCGCTTATCTGCCTTCAGTCAAGTGCGAAAATTTTTTTCACCATATAAAAGGAATATAAAAGCATGGCTGCTCCATCAGAACAACAGAAAGAGTATAAAAAATGGCAAAAAGGCCAACGACACGCGACGTTCCCAAGCGGTCACCCATCTAAGTACTAATCGCGCCCGATGTTGCTTAACTTCGGTGATCGGACGAGAACCGGTGTTTTCAACATGGTATGATCGTTGACAATGTCCACCCTCTTCGGTGGGTGTTTTATGCTGTGCTCGATGGGTGGTGCCATTGAGTAAAAGCATAGCCAGCACTTATCTGCCTTCAGTCAAGTGCGAAAAATTTTTTCACCATATAAAAGGAATATAAAAGCATGGCTGCTCCATCAGAACAACAGGAAGAGTATAAAAAATGGCAAAAAGGCCAACGACACGCGACGTTCCCAAGCGGTCACCCATCTAAGTACTAATCGCGCCCGATGTTGCTTAACTTCGGTGATCGGACGAGAACCGGTGTTTTCAACATGGTATGATCGTTGACAATGTCCACCCTCTTCGGTGGGTGTTTTATGCTGTGCTCGATGGGTGGTGCCATTGAGTAAAAGCATAGCCAGCACTTATCTGCCTTCAGTCAAGTGCGAAAATTTTTTTCACCATATAAAAGGAATATAAAAGCATGGCTGCTCCATCAGAACAACAGAAAGAGTATAAAAAATGGCAAAAAGGCCAACGACACGCGACGTTCCCAAGCGGTCACCCATCTAAGTACTAATCGCGCCCGATGTTGCTTAACTTCGGTGATCGGACGAGAACCGGTGTTTTCAACATGGTATGATCGTTGACAATGTCCACCCTCTTCGGTGGGTGTTTTATGCTGTGCTCGATGGGTGGTGCCATTGAATAAAAGCATAGCCAGCACTTATCTGCCTTCAGACAAACTAAAAAAAATTTTTCACCATTTAAAAGGTATATAAAAGCATGGCTGCTCCATCAGAACAACAGGAAGGGTATAAAAACTGGCAAAAAGGCCAACGACACGCGACGTTCCCAAGCGGTCACCCATCTAAGTACTAATCGCGCCCGATGTTGCTTAACTTCGGTGATCGGACGAGAACCGGTGTTTTCAACATGGTATGATCGTTGACAATGTCCACCCTCTTCGGTGGGTGTTTTATGCTGTGCTCGATGGGTGGTGCCATTGAGTAAAAGCATAGCCAGCATTTATCTGCCTTCAGTCAAGAGCTAAAATTTTTTTTCACCATATAAAAGGAATATAAAAGCATGGCTGCTCCATCAGAACAACAGGAAGAGTATAAAAAATGGCAAAAAGGCCAACGACACGCGACGTTCCCAAGCGGTCACCCATCTAAGTACTACTAATCGCGCCCGATGTTGCTTAACTTCGGTGATCGGACGAGAACCGGTGTTTTCAACATGGTATGATCGTTGACAATGTCCACCCTCTTCGGTGGGTGTTTTATGCTGTGCTCGATGGGTGGTGCCATTGAATAAAAGCATAGCCAGCACTTATCTGCCTTCAGACAAACTAAAAAAAATTTTTCACCATTTAAAAGGTATATAAAAGCATGGCTGCTCCATCAGAACAACAGGAAGGGTATAAAAACTGGCAAAAAGGCCAACGACACGCGACGTTCCCAAGCGGTCACCCATCTAAGTACTAATCGCGCCCGATGTTGCTTAACTTCGGTGATCGGACGAGAACCGGTGTTTTCAACATGGTATGATCGTTGACAATGTCCACCCTCTTCGGTGGGTGTTTTATGCTGTGCTCGATGGGTGGTGCCATTGAGTAAAAGCATAGCCAGCATTTATCTGCCTTCAGTCAAGAGCTAAAATTTTTTTTCACCATATAAAAGGAATATAAAAGCATGGCTGCTCCATCAGAACAACAGGAAGAGTATAAAAAATGGCAAAAAGGCCAACGACACGCGACGTTCCCAAGCGGTCACCCATCTAAGTACTACTAATCGCGCCCGATGTTGCTTAACTTCGGTGATCGGACGAGAACCGGTGTTTTCAACATGGTATGATCGTTGACAATGTCCACCCTCTTCGGTGGGTGTTTTATGCTGTGCTCGATGGGTGGTGCCATTGAGTAAAAGCATAGCCAGCATTTATCTGCCTTCAGTCAAGAGCTAAAATTTTTTTTCACCATATAGAAGGAATATAAAAGCATGGCTGCTCCATCAGAACAACAGGAAGAGTATAAAAAATGGCAAAAAGGCCAACGACACGCGACGTTCCCAAGCGGTCACCCATCTAAGTACTAATCGCGCCCGATGTTGCTTAACTTCGGTGATCGGACGAGAACCGGTGTTTTCAACATGGTATGATCGTTGACAATGTCCACCCTCTTCGGTGGGTGTTTTATGCTGTGCTCGATGGGTGGTGCCATTGAGTAAAAGCATAGCCAGCGCTTATCTGCCTTCAGTCAAGTGCGAAAATTTTTTTCACCATATAAAAGGAATATAAAAGCATGGCTGCTCCATCAGAACAACAGGAAGAGTATAAAATATGGCAAAAAGGCCAACGACACGCGACGTTCCCAAGCGGTCACCCATCTAAGTACTAATCGCGCCCGATGTTGCTTAACTTCGGTGATCGGACGAGAACCGGTGTTTTCAACATGGTATGATCGTTGACAATGTCCACCCTCTTCGGTGGGTGTTTTATGCTGTGCTCGATGGGTGGTGCCATTGAGTAAAAGCATAGCCAGCACTTATCTGCCTTCAGTCAAGTGCGAAAAATTTTTTCACCATATAAAAGGAATATAAAAGCATGGCTGCTCCATCAGAACAACAGGAAGAGTATAAAAAATGGCAAAAAGGCCAACGACACGCGACGTTCCCAAGCGGTCACCCATCTAAGTACTAATCGCGCCCGATGTTGCTTAACTTCGGTGATCGGACGAGAACCGGTGTTTTCAACATGGTATGATCGTTGACAATGTCCACCCTCTTCGGTGGGTGTTTTATGCTGTGCTCGATGGGTGGTGCCATTGAGTAAAAGCATAGCCAGCATTTATCTGCCTTCAGTCAAGAGCTAAAATTTTTTTTCACCATATAAAAGGAATATAAAAGCATGGCTGCTCCATCAGAACAACAGGAAGAGTATAAAAAATGGCAAAAAGGCCAACGACACGCGACGTTCCCAAGCGGTCACCCATCTAAGTACTAATCGCGCCCGATGTTGCTTAACTTCGGTGATCGGACGAGAACCGGTGTTTTCAACATGGTATGATCGTTGACAATGTCCACCCTCTTCGGTGGGTGTTTTATGCTGTGCTCGATGGGTGGTGCCATTGAGTAAAAGCATAGCCAGCGCTTATCTGCCTTCAGTCAAGTGCGAAAATTTTTTTCACCATATAAAAGGAATATAAAAGCATGGCTGCTCCATCAGAACAACAGAAAGAGTATAAAAAATGGCAAAAAGGCCAACGACACGCGACGTTCCCAAGCGGTCACCCATCTAAGTACTAATCGCGCCCGATGTTGCTTAACTTCGGTGATCGGACGAGAACCGGTGTTTTCAACATGGTATGATCGTTGACAATGTCCACCCTCTTCGGTGGGTGTTTTATGCTGTGCTCGATGGGTGGTGCCATTGAGTAAAAGCATAGCCAGCACTTATCTGCCTTCAGTCAAGTGCGAAAATTTTTTTCACCATATAAAAGGAATATAAAAGCATGGCTGCTCCATCAGAACAACAGGAAGAGTATAAAAAATGGCAAAAAGGCCAACGACACGCGACGTTCCCAAGCGGTCACCCATCTAAGTACTAATCGCGCCCGATGTTGCTTAACTTCGGTGATCGGACGAGAACCGGTGTTTTCAACATGGTATGATCGTTGACAATGTCCACCCTCTTCGGTGGGTGTTTTATGCTGTGCTCGATGGGTGGTGCCATTGAGTAAAAGCATAGCCAGCACTTATCTGCCTTCAGTCAAGTGCGAAAAATTTTTTCACCATATAAAAGGAATATAAAAGCATGGCTGCTCCATCAGAACAACAGGAAGAGTATAAAAAATGGCAAAAAGGCCAACGACACGCGACGTTCCCAAGCGGTCACCCATCTAAGTACTAATCGCGCCCGATGTTGCTTAACTTCGGTGATCGGACGAGAACCGGTGTTTTCAACATGGTATGATCGTTGACAATGTCCACCCTCTTCGGTGGGTGTTTTATGCTGTGCTCGATGGGTGGTGCCATTGAGTAAAAGCATAGCCAGCACTTATCTGCCTTCAGTCAAGTGCGAAAATTTTTTTCACCATATAAAAGGAATATAAAAGCATGGCTGCTCCATCAGAACAACAGGAAGAGTATAAAAAATGGCAAAAAGGCCAACGACACGCGACGTTCCCAAGCGGTCACCCATCTAAGTACTAATCGCGCCCGATGTTGCTTAACTTCGGTGATCGGACGAGAACCGGTGTTTTCAACATGGTATGATCGTTGACAATGTCCACCCTCTTCGGTGGGTGTTTTATGCTGTGCTCGATGGGTGGTGCCATTGAGTAAAAGCATAGCCAGCGCTTATCTGCCTTCAGTCAAGTGCGAAAATTTTTTTCACCATATAAAAGGAATATAAAAGCATGGCTGCTCCATCAGAACAACAGGAAGAGTATAAAAAATGGCAAAAAGGCCAACGACACGCGACGTTCCCAAGCGGTCACCCATCTAAGTACTAATCGCGCCCGATGTTGCTTAACTTCGGTGATCGGACGAGAACCGGTGTTTTCAACATGGTATGATCGTTGACAATGTCCACCCTCTTCGGTGGGTGTTTTATGCTGTGCTCGATGGGTGGTGCCATTGAGTAAAAGCATAGCCAGCACTTATCTGCCTTCAGTCAAGTGCGAAAATTTTTTTCACCATATAAAAGGAATATAAAAGCATGGCTGCTCCATCAGAACAACAGGAAGAGTATAAAAAATGGCAAAAAGGCCAACGACACGCGACGTTCCCAAGCGGTCACCCATCTAAGTACTAATCGCGCCCGATTTTGCTTAACTTCGGTGATCGGACGAGAACCGGTGTTTTCAACATGGTATGATCGTTGACAATGTCCACCCTCTTCGGTGGGTGTTTTATGCTGTGCTCGATGGGTGGTGCCATTGAGTAAAAGCATAGCCAGCACTTATCTGCCTTCAGTCAAGTGCTAAAATTTTTTTCACCATATAAAAGGAATATAAAAGCATGGCTGCTCCATCAGAACAACAGGAAGAGTATAAAAAATGGCAAAAAGGCCAACGACACGCGACGTTCCCAAGCGGTCACCCATCTAAGTACTAATCGCGCCCGATGTTGCTTAACTTCGGTGATCGGACGAGAACCGGTGTTTTCAACATGGTATGATCGTTGACAATGTCCACCCTCTTCGGTGGGTGTTTTATGCTGTGCTCGATGGGTGGTGCCATTGAGTAAAAGCATAGCCAGCGCTTATCTGCCTTCAGTCAAGTGCGAAAATTTTTTTCACCATATAAAAGGAATATAAAAGCATGGCTGCTCCATCAGAACAACAGGAAGAGTATAAAAAATGGCAAAAAGGCCAACGACACGCGACGTTCCCAAGCGGTCACCCATCTAAGTACTAATCGCGCCCGATGTTGCTTAACTTCGGTGATCGGACGAGAACCGGTGTTTTCAACATGGTATGATCGTTGACAATGTCCACCCTCTTCGGTGGGTGTTTTATGCTGTGCTCGATGGGTGGTGCCATTGAGTAAAAGCATAGCCAGCACTTATCTGCCTTCAGTCAAGTGCGAAAATTTTTTTCACCATATAAAAGGAATATAAAAGCATGGCTGCTCCATCAGAACAACAGGAAGAGTATAAAAAATGGCAAAAAGGCCAACGACACGCGACGTTCCCAAGCGGTCACCCATCTAAGTACTAATCGCGCCCGATTTTGCTTAACTTCGGTGATCGGACGAGAACCGGTGTTTTCAACATGGTATGATCGTTGACAATGTCCACCCTCTTCGGTGGGTGTTTTATGCTGTGCTCGATGGGTGGTGCCATTGAGTAAAAGCATAGCCAGCACTTATCTGCCTTCAGTCAAGTGCTAAAATTTTTTTCACCATATAAAAGGAATATAAAAGCATGGCTGCTCCATCAGAACAACAGGAAGAGTATAAAAAATGGCAAAAAGGCCAACGACACGCGACGTTCCCAAGCGGTCACCCATCTAAGTACTAATCGCGCCCGATGTTGCTTAACTTCGGTGATCGGACGAGAACCGGTGTTTTCAACATGGTATGATCGTTGACAATGTCCACCCTCTTCGGTGGGTGTTTTATGCTGTGCTCGATGGGTGGTGCCATTGAGTAAAAGCATAGCCAGCACTTATCTGCCTTCAGTCAAGTGCGAAAATTTTTTTCACCATATAAAAGGAATATAAAAGCATGGCTGCTCCATCAGAACAACAGGAAGAGTATAAAAAATGGCAAAAAGGCCAACGACACGCGACGTTCCCAAGCGGTCACCCATCTAAGTACTAATCGCGCCCGATGTTGCTTAACTTCGGTGATCGGACGAGAACCGGTGTTTTCAACATGGTATGATCGTTGACAATGTCCACCCTCTTCGGTGGGTGTTTTATGCTGTGCTCGATGGGTGGTGCCATTGAGTAAAAGCATAGCCAGCGCTTATCTGCCTTCAGTCAAGTGCGAAAATTTTTTTCACCATATAAAAGGAATATAAAAGCATGGCTGCTCCATCAGAACAACAGAAAGAGTATAAAAAATGGCAAAAAGGCCAACGACACGCGACGTTCCCAAGCGGTCACCCATCTAAGTACTAATCGCGCCCGATGTTGCTTAACTTCGGTGATCGGACGAGAACCGGTGTTTTCAACATGGTATGATCGTTGACAATGTCCACCCTCTTCGGTGGGTGTTTTATGCTGTGCTCGATGGGTGGTGCCATTGAGTAAAAGCATAGCCAGCGCTTATCTGCCTTCAGTCAAGTGCGAAAATTTTTTTCACCATATAAAAGGAATATAAAAGCATGGCTGCTCCATCAGAACAACAGGAAGAGTATAAAAAATGGCAAAAAGGCCAACGACACGCGACGTTCCCAAGCGGTCACCCATCTAAGTACTAATCGCGCCCGATGTTGCTTAACTTCGGTGATCGGACGAGAACCGGTGTTTTCAACATGGTATGATCGTTGACAATGTCCACCCTCTTCGGTGGGTGTTTTATGCTGTGCTCGATGGGTGGTGCCATTGAGTAAAAGCATAGCCAGCACTTATCTGCCTTCAGTCAAGTGCGAAAATTTTTTTCACCATATAAAAGGAATATAAAAGCATGGCTGCTCCATCAGAACAACAGGAAGAGTATAAAAAATGGCAAAAAGGCCAACGACACGCGACGTTCCCAAGCGGTCACCCATCTAAGTACTAATCGCGCCCGATTTTGCTTAACTTCGGTGATCGGACGAGAACCGGTGTTTTCAACATGGTATGATCGTTGACAATGTCCACCCTCTTCGGTGGGTGTTTTATGCTGTGCTCGATGGGTGGTGCCATTGAGTAAAAGCATAGCCAGCATTTATCTGCCTTCAGTCAAGAGCTAAAATTTTTTTTCACCATATAAAAGGAATATAAAAGCATGGCTGCTCCATCAGAACAACAGGAAGAGTATAAAAAATGGCAAAAAGGCCAACGACACGCGACGTTCCCAAGCGGTCACCCATCTAAGTACTAATCGCGCCCGATTTTGCTTAACTTCGGTGATCGGACGAGAACCGGTGTTTTCAACATGGTATGATCGTTGACAATGTCCACCCTCTTCGGTGGGTGTTTTATGCTGTGCTCGATGGGTGGTGCCATTGAGTAAAAGCATAGCCAGCATTTATCTGCCTTCAGTCAAGAGCTAAAATTTTTTTTCACCATATAAAAGGAATATAAAAGCATGGCTGCTCCATCAGAACAACAGGAAGAGTATAAAAAATGGCAAAAAGGCCAACGACACGCGACGTTCCCAAGCGGTCACCCATCTAAGAACTAATCGCGCCCGATTTTGCTTAACTTCGGTGATCGGACGAGAACCGGTGTTTTCAACATGGTATGATCGTTGACAATGTCCACCCTCTTCGGTGGGTGTTTTATGCTGTGCTCGATGGGTGGTGCCATTGAGTAAAAGCATAGCCAGCACTTATCTGCCTTCAGTCAAGTGCTAAAATTTTTTTCACCATATAAAAGGAATATAAAAGCATGGCTGCTCCATCAGAACAACAGGAAGAGTATAAAAAATGGCAAAAAGGCCAACGACACGCGACGTTCCCAAGCGGTCACCCATCTAAGTACTAATCGCGCCCGATGTTGCTTAACTTCGGTGATCGGACGAGAACCGGTGTTTTCAACATGGTATGATCGTTGACAATGTCCACCCTCTTCGGTGGGTGTTTTATGCTGTGCTCGATGGGTGGTGCCATTGAGTAAAAGCATAGCCAGCATTTATCTGCCTTCAGTCAAGAGCTAAAATTTTTTTTCACCATATAAAAGGAATATAAAAGCATGGCTGCTCCATCAGAACAACAGGAAGAGTATAAAAAATGGCAAAAAGGCCAACGACACGCGACGTTCCCAAGCGGTCACCCATCTAAGTACTAATCGCGCCCGATGTTGCTTAACTTCGGTGATCGGACGAGAACCGGTGTTTTCAACATGGTATGATCGTTGACAATGTCCACCCTCTTCGGTGGGTGTTTTATGCTGTGCTCGATGGGTGGTGCCATTGAGTAAAAGCATAGCCAGCATTTATCTGCCTTCAGTCAAGAGCTAAAATTTTTTTTCACCATATAAAAGGAATATAAAAGCATGGCTGCTCCATCAGAACAACAGGAAGAGTATAAAAAATGGCAAAAAGGCCAACGACACGCGACGTTCCCAAGCGGTCACCCATCTAAGTACTAATCGCGCCCGATTTTGCTTAACTTCGGTGATCGGACGAGAACCGGTGTTTTCAACATGGTATGATCGTTGACAATGTCCACCCTCTTCGGTGGGTGTTTTATGCTGTGCTCGATGGGTGGTGCCATTGAGTAAAAGCATAGCCAGCATTTATCTGCCTTCAGTCAAGAGCTAAAATTTTTTTTCACCATATAAAAGGAATATAAAAGCATGGCTGCTCCATCAGAACAACAGGAAGAGTATAAAAAATGGCAAAAAGGCCAACGACACGCGACGTTCCCAAGCGGTCACCCATCTAAGTACTAATCGCGCCCGATGTTGCTTAACTTCGGTGATCGGACGAGAACCGGTGTTTTCAACATGGTATGATCGTTGACAATGTCCACCCTCTTCGGTGGGTGTTTTATGCTGTGCTCGATGGGTGGTGCCATTGAGTAAAAGCATAACCAGCATTTATCTGCCTTCAGTCAAGAGCTAAAATTTTTTTTCACCATATAAAAGGAATATAAAAGCATGGCTGCTCCATCAGAACAACAGGAAGAGTATAAAAAATGGCAAAAAGGCCAACGACACGCGACGTTCCCAAGCGGTCACCCATCTAAGTACTAATCGCGCCCGATGTTGCTTAACTTCGGTGATCGGACGAGAACCGGTGTTTTCAACATGGTATGATCGTTGACAATGTCCACCCTCTTCGGTGGGTGTTTTATGCTGTGCTCGATGGGTGGTGCCATTGAGTAAAAGCATAGCCAGCACTTATCTGCCTTCAGTCAAGTGCGAAAATTTTTTCACCATATAAAAGGAATATAAAAGCATGGCTGCTCCATCAGAACAACAGGAAGAGTATAAAAATGTCACTTGACCCTCCATCAGAACAACAGGAAGAGTATAAAAAATGGCAAAAAGGCCAACGACACGCGACGTTCCCAAGCGGTCACCCATCTCCATCAGAACAACAGGAAGAGTATAAAAAATGGCAAAAAGGCCAACGACACGCGACGTTCCCAAGCGGTCACCCATCTAAGTACTAATCGCGCCCGATGTTGCTTAACTTCGGTGATCGGACGAGAACCGGTGTTTTCAACATGGTATGATCGTTGACAATGTCCACCCTCTTCGGTGGGTGTTTTATGCTGTGCTCGATGGGTGGTGCCATTGAGTAAAAGCATAGCCAGCACTTATCTGCCTTCAGTCAAGTGCGAAAATTTTTTTCACCATATAAAAGGAATATAAAAGCATGGCTGCTCCATCAGAACAACAGGAAGAGTATAAAAAATGGCAAAAAGGCCAACGACACGCGACGTTCCCAAGCGGTCACCCATCTAAGTACTAATCGCGCCCGATGTTGCTTAACTTCGGTGATCGGACGAGAACCGGTGTTTTCAACATGGTATGATCGTTGACAATGTCCACCCTCTTCGGTGGGTGTTTTATGCTGTGCTCGATGGGTGGTGCCATTGAGTAAAAGCATAGCCAGCGCTTATCTGCCTTCAGTCAAGTGCTAAAATTTTTTTCACCATATAAAAGGAATATAAAAGCATGGCTGCTCCATCAGAACAACAGGAAGAGTATAAAAAATGGCAAAAAGGCCAACGACACGCGACGTTCCCAAGCGGTCACCCATCTAAGTACTAATCGCGCCCGATGTTGCTTAACTTCGGTGATCGGACGAGAACCGGTGTTTTCAACATGGTATGATCGTTGACAATGTCCACCCTCTTCGGTGGGTGTTTTATGCTGTGCTCGATGGGTGGTGCCATTGAGTAAAAGCATAGCCAGCACTTATCTGCCTTCAGTCAAGTGCGAAAATTTTTTTCACCATATAAAAGGAATATAAAAGCATGGCTGCTCCATCAGAACAACAGGAAGAGTATAAAAAATGGCAAAAAGGCCAACGACACGCGACGTTCCCAAGCGGTCACCCATCTAAGTACTAATCGCGCCCGATGTTGCTTAACTTCGGTGATCGGACGAGAACCGGTGTTTTCAACATGGTATGATCGTTGACAATGTCCACCCTCTTCGGTGGGTGTTTTATGCTGTGCTCGATGGGTGGTGCCATTGAGTAAAAGCATAGCCAGCGCTTATCTGCCTTCAGTCAAGTGCTAAAATTTTTTTCACCATATAAAAGGAATATAAAAGCATGGCTGCTCCATCAGAACAACAGGAAGAGTATAAAAAATGGCAAAAAGGCCAACGACACGCGACGTTCCCAAGCGGTCACCCATCTAAGTACTAATCGCGCCCGATGTTGCTTAACTTCGGTGATCGGACGAGAACCGGTGTTTTCAACATGGTATGATCGTTGACAATGTCCACCCTCTTCGGTGGGTGTTTTATGCTGTGCTCGATGGGTGGTGCCATTGAGTAAAAGCATAGCCAGCACTTATCTGCCTTCAGTCAAGTGCGAAAATTTTTTTCACCATATAAAAGGAATATAAAAGCATGGCTGCTCCATCAGAACAACAGGAAGAGTATAAAAAATGGCAAAAAAAGGCCAACGACACGCGACGTTCCCAAGCGGTCACCCATCTAAGTACTAATCGCGCCCGATGTTGCTTAACTTCGGTGATCGGACGAGAACCGGTGTTTTCAACATGGTATGATCGTTGACAATGTCCACCCTCTTCGGTGGGTGTTTTATGCTGTGCTCGATGGGTGGTGCCATTGAGTAAAAGCATAGCCAGCACTTATCTGCCTTCAGTCAAGTGCGAAAATTTTTTTCACCATATAAAAGGAATGTAAAAGCATGGCTGCTCCATCAGAACAACAGGAAGAGTATAAAAAATGGCAAAAAGGCCAACGACACGCGACGTTCCCAAGCGGTCACCCATCTAAGTACTAATCGCGCCCGATGTTGCTTAACTTCGGTGATCGGACGAGAACCGGTGTTTTCAACATGGTATGATCGTTGACAATGTCCACCCTCTTCGGTGGGTGTTTTATGCTGTGCTCGATGGGTGGTGCCATTGAGTAAAAGCATAGCCAGCACTTATCTGCCTTCAGTCAAGTGCTAAAATTTTTTTCACCATATAAAAGGAATATAAAAGCATGGCTGCTCCATCAGAACAACAGGAAGAGTATAAAAAATGGCAAAAAGGCCAACGACACGCGACGTTCCCAAGCGGTCACCCATCTAAGTACTAATCGCGCCCGATGTTGCTTAACTTCGGTGATCGGACGAGAACCGGTGTTTTCAACATGGTATGATCGTTGACAATGTCCACCCTCTTCGGTGGGTGTTTTATGCTGTACTCGATGGGTGGTGCCATTGAGTAAAAGCATAGCCAGCACTTATCTGCCTTCAGTCAAGTGCGAAAATTTTTTTCACCATATAAAAGGAATATAAAAGCATGGCTGCTCCATCAGAACAACAGGAAGAGTATAAAAAATGGCAAAAAGGCCAACGACACGCGACGTTCCCAAGCGGTCACCCATCTAAGTACTAATCGCGCCCGATGTTGCTTAACTTCGGTGATCGGACGAGAACCGGTGTTTTCAACATGGTATGATCGTTGACAATGTCCACCCTCTTCGGTGGGTGTTTTATGCTGTGCTCGATGGGTGGTGCCATTGAGTAAAAGCATAGCCAGCGCTTATCTGCCTTCAGTCAAGTGCGAAAATTTTTTTCACCATATAAAAGGAATATAAAAGCATGGCTGCTCCATCAGAACAACAGAAAGAGTATAAAAAATGGCAAAAAGGCCAACGACACGCGACGTTCCCAAGCGGTCACCCATCTAAGTACTAATCGCGCCCGATGTTGCTTAACTTCGGTGATCGGACGAGAACCGGTGTTTTCAACATGGTATGATCGTTGACAATGTCCACCCTCTTCGGTGGGTGTTTTATGCTGTGCTCGATGGGTGGTGCCATTGAGTAAAAGCATAGCCAGCGCTTATCTGCCTTCAGTCAAGTGCGAAAATTTTTTTCACCATATAAAAGGAATATAAAAGCATGGCTGCTCCATCAGAACAACAGGAAGAGTATAAAAAATGGCAAAAAGGCCAACGACACGCGACGTTCCCAAGCGGTCACCCATCTAAGTACTAATCGCGCCCGATGTTGCTTAACTTCGGTGATCGGACGAGAACCGGTGTTTTCAACATGGTATGATCGTTGACAATGTCCACCCTCTTCGGTGGGTGTTTTATGCTGTGCTCGATGGGTGGTGCCATTGAGTAAAAGCATAGCCAGCGCTTATCTGCCTTCAGTCAAGTGCGAAAATTTTTTTCACCATATAAAAGGAATATAAAAGCATGGCTGCTCCATCAGAACAACAGAAAGAGTATAAAAAATGGCAAAAAGGCCAACGACACGCGACGTTCCCAAGCGGTCACCCATCTAAGTACTAATCGCGCCCGATTTTGCTTAACTTCGGTGATCGGACGAGAACCGGTGTTTTCAACATGGTATGATCGTTGACAATGTCCACCCTCTTCGGTGGGTGTTTTATGCTGTGCTCGATGGGTGGTGTCATTGAGTAAAAGCATAGCCAGCACTTATCTGCCTTCAGTCAAGTGCTAAAATTTTTTTCACCATATAAAAGGAATATAAAAGCATGGCTGCTCCATCAGAACAACAGGAAGAGTATAAAAAATGGCAAAAAGGCCAACGACACGCGACGTTCCCAAGCGGTCACCCATCTAAGTACTAATCGCGCCCGATTTTGCTTAACTTCGGTGATCGGACGAGAACCGGTGTTTTCAACATGGTATGATCGTTGACAATGTCCACCCTCTTCGGTGGGTGTTTTATGCTGTGCTCGATGGGTGGTGTCATTGAGTAAAAGCATAGCCAGCACTTATCTGCCTTCAGTCAAGTGCTAAAATTTTTTTCACCATATAAAAGGAATATAAAAGCATGGCTGCTCCATCAGAACAACAGGAAGAGTATAAAAAATGGCAAAAAGGCCAACGACACGCGACGTTCCCAAGCGGTCACCCATCTAAGTACTAATCGCGCCCGATGTTGCTTAACTTCGGTGATCGGACGAGAACCGGTGTTTTCAACATGGTATGATCGTTGACAATGTCCACCCTCTTCGGTGGGTGTTTTATGCTGTACTCGATGGGTGGTGCCATTGAGTAAAAGCATAGCCAGCACTTATCTGCCTTCAGTCAAGTGCGAAAATTTTTTTCACCATATAAAAGGAATATAAAAGCATGGCTGCTCCATCAGAACAACAGGAAGAGTATAAAAAATGGCAAAAAGGCCAACGACACGCGACGTTCCCAAGCGGTCACCCATCTAAGTACTAATCGCGCCCGATGTTGCTTAACTTCGGTGATCGGACGAGAACCGGTGTTTTCAACATGGTATGATCGTTGACAATGTCCACCCTCTTCTGTGGGTGTTTTATGCTGTGCTCGATGGGTGGTGCCATTGAGTAAAAGCATAGCCAGCGCTTATCTGCCTTCAGTCAAGTGCGAAAATTTTTTTCACCATATAAAAGGAATATAAAAGCATGGCTGCTCCATCAGAACAACAGGAAGAGTATAAAAAATGGCAAAAAGGCCAACGACACGCGACGTTCCCAAGCGGTCACCCATCTAAGTACTAATCGCGCCCGATTTTGCTTAACTTCGGTGATCGGACGAGAACCGGTGTTTTCAACATGGTATGATCGTTGACAATGTCCACCCTCTTCGGTGGGTGTTTTATGCTGTGCTCGATGGGTGGTGTCATTGAGTAAAAGCATAGCCAGCACTTATCTGCCTTCAGTCAAGTGCTAAAATTTTTTTCACCATATAAAAGGAATATAAAAGCATGGCTGCTCCATCAGAACAACAGGAAGAGTATAAAAAATGGCAAAAAGGCCAACGACACGCGACGTTCCCAAGCGGTCACCCATCTAAGTACTAATCGCGCCCGATGTTGCTTAACTTCGGTGATCGGACGAGAACCGGTGTTTTCAACATGGTATGATCGTTGACAATGTCCACCCTCTTCGGTGGGTGTTTTATGCTGTACTCGATGGGTGGTGCCATTGAGTAAAAGCATAGCCAGCACTTATCTGCCTTCAGTCAAGTGCGAAAATTTTTTTCACCATATAAAAGGAATATAAAAGCATGGCTGCTCCATCAGAACAACAGGAAGAGTATAAAAAATGGCAAAAAGGCCAACGACACGCGACGTTCCCAAGCGGTCACCCATCTAAGTACTAATCGCGCCCGATGTTGCTTAACTTCGGTGATCGGACGAGAACCGGTGTTTTCAACATGGTATGATCGTTGACAATGTCCACCCTCTTCTGTGGGTGTTTTATGCTGTGCTCGATGGGTGGTGCCATTGAGTAAAAGCATAGCCAGCGCTTATCTGCCTTCAGTCAAGTGCGAAAATTTTTTTCACCATATAAAAGGAATATAAAAGCATGGCTGCTCCATCAGAACAACAGAAAGAGTATAAAAAATGGCAAAAAGGCCAACGTCACGCGACGTTCCCAAGCGGTCACCCATCTAAGTACTAATCGCGCCCGATGTTGCTTAACTTCGGTGATCGGACGAGAACCGGTGTTTTCAACATGGTATGATCGTTGACAATGTCCACCCTCTTCGGTGGGTGTTTTATGCTGTGCTCGATGGGTGGTGCCATTGAGTAAAAGCATAGCCAGCATTTATCTGCCTTTAGTCAAGAGCTAAAATTTTTTTTCACCATATAAAAGGAATATAAAAGCATGGCTGCTCCATCAGAACAACAGGAAGAGTATAAAAAATGGCAAAAAGGCCAACGACACGCGACGTTCCCAAGCGGTCACCCATCTAAGTACTAATCGCGCCCGATGTTGCTTAACTTCGGTGATCGGACGAGAACCGGTGTTTTCAACATGGTATGATCGTTGACAATGTCCACCCTCTTCGGTGGGTGTTTTATGCTGTGCTCGATGGGTGGTGCCATTGAGTAAAAGCATAGCCAGCGCTTATCTGCCTTCAGTCAAGTGCGAAAATTTTTTTCACCATATAAAAGGAATATAAAAGCATGGCTGCTCCATCAGAACAACAGAAAGAGTATAAAAAATGGCAAAAAGGCCAACGACACGCGACGTTCCCAAGCGGTCACCCATCTAAGTACTAATCGCGCCCGATTTTGCTTAACTTCGGTGATCGGACGAGAACCGGTGTTTTCAACATGGTATGATCGTTGACAATGTCCACCCTCTTCGGTGGGTGTTTTATGCTGTGCTCGATGGGTGGTGCCATTGAGTAAAAGCATAGCCAGCATTTATCTGCCTTTAGTCAAGAGCTAAAATTTTTTTTCACCATATAAAAGGAATATAAAAGCATGGCTGCTCCATCAGAACAACAGGAAGAGTATAAAAAATGGCAAAAAGGCCAACGACACGCGACGTTCCCAAGCGGTCACCCATCTAAGTACTAATCGCGCCCGATTTTGCTTAACTTCGGTGATCGGACGAGAACCGGTGTTTTCAACATGGTATGATCGTTGACAATGTCCACCCTCTTCGGTGGGTGTTTTATGCTGTGCTCGATGGGTGGTGCCATTGAGTAAAAGCATAGCCAGCACTTATCTGCCTTCAGTCAAGTGCGAAAATTTTTTTCACCATATAAAAGGAAAATAAAAGCATGGCTGCTCCATCAGAACAACAGGAAGAGTATAAAAAATGGCAAAAAGGCCAACGACACGCGACGTTCCCAAGCGGTCACCCATCTAAGTACTAATCGCGCCCGATGTTGCTTAACTTCGGTGATCGGACGAGAACCGGTGTTTTCAACATGGTATGATCGTTGACAATGTCCACCCTCTTCGGTGGGTGTTTTATGCTGTGCTCGATGGGTGGTGCCATTGAGTAAAAGCATAGCCAGCACTTATCTGCCTTCAGTCAAGTGCTAAAATTTTTTTCACCATATAAAAGGAATATAAAAGCATGGCTGCTCCATCAGAACAACAGGAAGAGTATAAAAAATGGCAAAAAGGCCAACGACACGCGACGTTCCCAAGCGGTCACCCATCTAAGTACTAATCGCGCCCGATGTTGCTTAACTTCGGTGATCGGACGAGAACCGGTGTTTTCAACATGGTATGATCGTTGACAATGTCCACCCTCTTCGGTGGGTGTTTTATGCTGTGCTCGATGGGTGGTGCCATTGAGTAAAAGCATAGCCAGCGCTTATCTGCCTTCAGTCAAGTGCGAAAATTTTTTTCACCATATAAAAGGAATATAAAAGCATGGCTGCTCCATCAGAACAACAGAAAGAGTATAAAAAATGGCAAAAAGGCCAACGACACGCGACGTTCCCAAGCGGTCACCCATCTAAGTACTAATCGCGCCCGATTTTGCTTAACTTCGGTGATCGGACGAGAACCGGTGTTTTCAACATGGTATGATCGTTGACAATGTCCACCCTCTTCGGTGGGTGTTTTATGCTGTGCTCGATGGGTGGTGCCATTGAGTAAAAGCATAGCCAGCATTTATCTGCCTTTAGTCAAGAGCTAAAATTTTTTTTCACCATATAAAAGGAATATAAAAGCATGGCTGCTCCATCAGAACAACAGGAAGAGTATAAAAAATGGCAAAAAGGCCAACGACACGCGACGTTCCCAAGCGGTCACCCATCTAAGTACTAATCGCGCCCGATTTTGCTTAACTTCGGTGATCGGACGAGAACCGGTGTTTTCAACATGGTATGATCGTTGACAATGTCCACCCTCTTCGGTGGGTGTTTTATGCTGTGCTCGATGGGTGGTGCCATTGAGTAAAAGCATAGCCAGCACTTATCTGCCTTCAGTCAAGTGCGAAAATTTTTTTCACCATATAAAAGGAAAATAAAAGCATGGCTGCTCCATCAGAACAACAGGAAGAGTATAAAAAATGGCAAAAAGGCCAACGACACGCGACGTTCCCAAGCGGTCACCCATCTAAGTACTAATCGCGCCCGATGTTGCTTAACTTCGGTGATCGGACGAGAACCGGTGTTTTCAACATGGTATGATCGTTGACAATGTCCACCCTCTTCGGTGGGTGTTTTATGCTGTGCTCGATGGGTGGTGCCATTGAGTAAAAGCATAGCCAGCACTTATCTGCCTTCAGTCAAGTGCTAAAATTTTTTTCACCATATAAAAGGAATATAAAAGCATGGCTGCTCCATCAGAACAACAGGAAGAGTATAAAAAATGGCAAAAAGGCCAACGACACGCGACGTTCCCAAGCGGTCACCCATCTAAGTACTAATCGCGCCCGATGTTGCTTAACTTCGGTGATCGGACGAGAACCGGTGTTTTCAACATGGTATGATCGTTGACAATGTCCACCCTCTTCGGTGGGTGTTTTATGCTGTGCTCGATGGGTGGTGCCATTGAGTAAAAGCATAGCCAGCACTTATCTGCCTTCAGTCAAGTGCTAAAATTTTTTTCACCATATAAAAGGAATATAAAAGCATGGCTGCTCCATCAGAACAACAGGAAGAGTATAAAAAATGGCAAAAAGGCCAACGACACGCGACGTTCCCAAGCGGTCACCCATCTAAGTACTAATCGCGCCCGATGTTGCTTAACTTCGGTGATCGGACGAGAACCGGTGTTTTCAACATGGTATGATCGTTGACAATGTCCACCCTCTTCGGTGGGTGTTTTATGCTGTGCTCGATGGGTGGTGCCATTGAGTAAAAGCATAGCCAGCGCTTATCTGCCTTCAGTCAAGTGCGAAAATTTTTTTCACCATATAAAAGGAATATAAAAGCATGGCTGCTCCATCAGAACAACAGGAAGAGTATAAAAAATGGCAAAAAGGCCAACGACACGCGACGTTCCCAAGCGGTCACCCATCTAAGTACTAATCGCGCCCGATGTTGCTTAACTTCGGTGATCGGACGAGAACCGGTGTTTTCAACATGGTATGATCGTTGACAATGTCCACCCTCTTCGGTGGGTGTTTTATGCTGTGCTCGATGGGTGGTGCCATTGAGTAAAAGCATAGCCAGCGCTTATCTGCCTTCAGTCAAGTGCGAAAATTTTTTTCACCATATAAAAGGAATATAAAAGCATGGCTGCTCCATCAGAACAACAGAAAGAGTATAAAAAATGGCAAAAAGGCCAACGACACGCGACGTTCCCAAGCGGTCACCCATCTAAGTACTAATCGCGCCCGATTTTGCTTAACTTCGGTGATCGGACGAGAACCGGTGTTTTCAACATGGTATGATCGTTGACAATGTCCACCCTCTTCGGTGGGTGTTTTATGCTGTGCTCGATGGGTGGTGCCATTGAGTAAAAGCATAGCCAGCACTTATCTGCCTTCAGTCAAGTGCTAAAATTTTTTTCACCATATAAAAGGAATATAAAAGCATGGCTGCTCCATCAGAACAACAGGAAGAGTATAAAAAATGGCAAAAAGGCCAACGACACGCGACGTTCCCAAGCGGTCACCCATCTAAGTACTAATCGCGCCCGATGTTGCTTAACTTCGGTGATCGGACGAGAACCGGTGTTTTCAACATGGTATGATCGTTGACAATGTCCACCCTCTTCGGTGGGTGTTTTATGCTGTACTCGATGGGTGGTGCCATTGAGTAAAAGCATAGCCAGCACTTATCTGCCTTCAGTCAAGTGCGAAAATTTTTTTCACCATATAAAAGGAATATAAAAGCATGGCTGCTCCATCAGAACAACAGGAAGAGTATAAAAAATGGCAAAAAGGCCAACGACACGCGACGTTCCCAAGCGGTCACCCATCTAAGTACTAATCGCGCCCGATGTTGCTTAACTTCGGTGATCGGACGAGAACCGGTGTTTTCAACATGGTATGATCGTTGACAATGTCCACCCTCTTCGGTGGGTGTTTTATGCTGTGCTCGATGGGTGGTGCCATTGAGTAAAAGCATAGCCAGCGCTTATCTGCCTTCAGTCAAGTGCGAAAATTTTTTTCACCATATAAAAGGAATATAAAAGCATGGCTGCTCCATCAGAACAACAGAAAGAGTATAAAAAATGGCAAAAAGGCCAACGACACGCGACGTTCCCAAGCGGTCACCCATCTAAGTACTAATCGCGCCCGATGTTGCTTAACTTCGGTGATCGGACGAGAACCGGTGTTTTCAACATGGTATGATCGTTGACAATGTCCACCCTCTTCGGTGGGTGTTTTATGCTGTGCTCGATGGGTGGTGCCATTGAGTAAAAGCATAGCCAGCATTTATCTGCCTTTAGTCAAGAGCTAAAATTTTTTTTCACCATATAAAAGGAATATAAAAGCATGGCTGCTCCATCAGAACAACAGGAAGAGTATAAAAAATGGCAAAAAGGCCAACGACACGCGACGTTCCCAAGCGGTCACCCATCTAAGTACTAATCGCGCCCGATGTTGCTTAACTTCGGTGATCGGACGAGAACCGGTGTTTTCAACATGGTATGATCGTTGACAATGTCCACCCTCTTCGGTGGGTGTTTTATGCTGTGCTCGATGGGTGGTGCCATTGAGTAAAAGCATAGCCAGCGCTTATCTGCCTTCAGTCAAGTGCGAAAATTTTTTTCACCATATAAAAGGAATATAAAAGCATGGCTGCTCCATCAGAACAACAGAAAGAGTATAAAAAATGGCAAAAAGGCCAACGACACGCGACGTTCCCAAGCGGTCACCCATCTAAGTACTAATCGCGCCCGATTTTGCTTAACTTCGGTGATCGGACGAGAACCGGTGTTTTCAACATGGTATGATCGTTGACAATGTCCACCCTCTTCGGTGGGTGTTTTATGCTGTGCTCGATGGGTGGTGCCATTGAGTAAAAGCATAGCCAGCATTTATCTGCCTTTAGTCAAGAGCTAAAATTTTTTTTCACCATATAAAAGGAATATAAAAGCATGGCTGCTCCATCAGAACAACAGGAAGAGTATAAAAAATGGCAAAAAGGCCAACGACACGCGACGTTCCCAAGCGGTCACCCATCTAAGTACTAATCGCGCCCGATTTTGCTTAACTTCGGTGATCGGACGAGAACCGGTGTTTTCAACATGGTATGATCGTTGACAATGTCCACCCTCTTCGGTGGGTGTTTTATGCTGTGCTCGATGGGTGGTGCCATTGAGTAAAAGCATAGCCAGCACTTATCTGCCTTCAGTCAAGTGCGAAAATTTTTTTCACCATATAAAAGGAATATAAAAGCATGGCTGCTCCATCAGAACAACAGAAAGAGTATAAAAAATGGCAAAAAGGCCAACGACACGCGACGTTCCCAAGCGGTCACCCATCTAAGTACTAATCGCGCCCGATGTTGCTTAACTTCGGTGATCGGACGAGAACCGGTGTTTTCAACATGGTATGATCGTTGACAATGTCCACCCTCTTCGGTGGGTGTTTTATGCTGTGCTCGATGGGTGGTGCCATTGAGTAAAAGCATAGCCAGCACTTATCTGCCTTCAGTCAAGTGCGAAAATTTTTTTCACCATATAAAAGGAAAATAAAAGCATGGCTGCTCCATCAGAACAACAGGAAGAGTATAAAAAATGGCAAAAAGGCCAACGACACGCGACGTTCCCAAGCGGTCACCCATCTAAGTACTAATCGCGCCCGATGTTGCTTAACTTCGGTGATCGGACGAGAACCGGTGTTTTCAACATGGTATGATCGTTGACAATGTCCACCCTCTTCGGTGGGTGTTTTATGCTGTGCTCGATGGGTGGTGCCATTGAGTAAAAGCATAGCCAGCACTTATCTGCCTTCAGTCAAGTGCTAAAATTTTTTTCACCATATAAAAGGAATATAAAAGCATGGCTGCTCCATCAGAACAACAGGAAGAGTATAAAAAATGGCAAAAAGGCCAACGACACGCGACGTTCCCAAGCGGTCACCCATCTAAGTACTAATCGCGCCCGATGTTGCTTAACTTCGGTGATCGGACGAGAACCGGTGTTTTCAACATGGTATGATCGTTGACAATGTCCACCCTCTTCGGTGGGTGTTTTATGCTGTGCTCGATGGGTGGTGCCATTGAGTAAAAGCATAGCCAGCACTTATCTGCCTTCAGTCAAGTGCGAAAATTTTTTTCACCATATAAAAGGAATATAAAAGCATGGCTGCTCCATCAGAACAACAGGAAGAGTATAAAAAATGGCAAAAAGGCCAACGACACGCGACGTTCCCAAGCGGTCACCCATCTAAGTACTAATCGCGCCCGATGTTGCTTAACTTCGGTGATCGGACGAGAACCGGTGTTTTCAACATGGTATGATCGTTGACAATGTCCACCCTCTTCGGTGGGTGTTTTATGCTGTGCTCGATGGGTGGTGCCATTGAGTAAAAGCATAGCCAGCACTTATCTGCCTTCAGTCAAGTGCGAAAATTTTTTTCACCATATAAAAGGAATATAAAAGCATGGCTGCTCCATCAGAACAACAGGAAGAGTATAAAAAATGGCAAAAAGGCCAACGACACGCGACGTTCCCAAGCGGTCACCCATCTAAGTACTAATCGCGCCCGATGTTGCTTAACTTCGGTGATCGGACGAGAACCGGTGTTTTCAACATGGTATGATCGTTGACAATGTCCACCCTCTTCGGTGGGTGTTTTATGCTGTGCTCGATGGGTGGTGCCATTGAGTAAAAGCATAGCCAGCACTTATCTGCCTTCAGTCAAGTGCGAAAAATTTTTTCACCATATAAAAGGAATATAAAAGCATGGCTGCTCCATCAGAACAACAGGAAGAGTATAAAAAATGGCAAAAAGGCCAACGACACGCGACGTTCCCAAGCGGTCACCCATCTAAGTACTAATCGCGCCCGATGTTGCTTAACTTCGGTGATCGGACGAGAACCGGTGTTTTCAACATGGTATGATCGTTGACAATGTCCACCCTCTTCGGTGGGTGTTTTATGCTGTGCTCGATGGGTGGTGCCATTGAGTAAAAGCATAGCCAGCACTTATCTGCCTTCAGTCAAGTGCGAAAATTTTTTTCACCATATAAAAGGAATATAAAAGCATGGCTGCTCCATCAGAACAACAGGAAGAGTATAAAAAATGGCAAAAAGGCCAACGACACGCGACGTTCCCAAGCGGTCACCCATCTAAGTACTAATCGCGCCCGATGTTGCTTAACTTCGGTGATCGGACGAGAACCGGTGTTTTCAACATGGTATGATCGTTGACAATGTCCACCCTCTTCGGTGGGTGTTTTATGCTGTGCTCGATGGGTGGTGCCATTGAGTAAAAGCATAGCCAGCACTTATCTGCCTTCAGTCAAGTGCTAAAATTTTTTTCACCATATAAAAGGAATATAAAAGCATGGCTGCTCCATCAGAACAACAGGAAGAGTATAAAAAATGGCAAAAAGGCCAACGACACGCGACGTTCCCAAGCGGTCACCCATCTAAGTACTAATCGCGCCCGATGTTGCTTAACTTCGGTGATCGGACGAGAACCGGTGTTTTCAACATGGTATGATCGTTGACAATGTCCACCCTCTTCGGTGGGTGTTTTATGCTGTGCTCGATGGGTGGTGCCATTGAGTAAAAGCATAGCCAGCACTTATCTGCCTTCAGTCAAGTGCGAAAATTTTTTTCACCATATAAAAGGAATATAAAAGCATGGCTGCTCCATCAGAACAACAGGAAGAGTATAAAAAATGGCAAAAAAAGGCCAACGACACGCGACGTTCCCAAGCGGTCACCCATCTAAGTACTAATCGCGCCCGATGTTGCTTAACTTCGGTGATCGGACGAGAACCGGTGTTTTCAACATGGTATGATCGTTGACAATGTCCACCCTCTTCGGTGGGTGTTTTATGCTGTGCTCGATGGGTGGTGCCATTGAGTAAAAGCATAGCCAGCACTTATCTGCCTTCAGTCAAGTGCGAAAATTTTTTTCACCATATAAAAGGAATATAAAAGCATGGCTGCTCCATCAGAACAACAGGAAGAGTATAAAAAATGGCAAAAAGGCCAACGACACGCGACGTTCCCAAGCGGTCACCCATCTAAGTACTAATCGCGCCCGATGTTGCTTAACTTCGGTGATCGGACGAGAACCGGTGTTTTCAACATGATATGATCGTTGACAATGTCCACCCTCTTCGGTGGGTGTTTTATGCTGTGCTCGATGGGTGGTGCCATTGAGTAAAAGCATAGCCAGCACTTATCTGCCTTCAGTCAAGAGCTAAAAAAAATTTTTCACCATATAAAAGGAATATAAAAGCATGGCTGCTCCATCAGAATAACAAGAAGAGTATAAAAAATGGCAAAAAGACCAACGACACGTGTTGTTTCCAAGCGGTCATCGATTTAAGTTCACGACAACAGTCCGTGAGCGGCACGGGCTATTTAAAAGGGTTGATTGTGGGCCCCGGACCGCAGTTCGGCCATTACTGTTAATCGATGGGTGGTGCCACTAAACGCAATATTGACTGTTTGATCGACCGGAAGAAGTAGGGTAATTGATCTTGAATGGACCTATTTAGCGCTTTTTAACACCACCACTCGCACTCCTGGTCAATTTACTCGTCATTTATAAATAATATGTGGTGATGTTACTATTTGTTGGAAAGTACTACCTTTTTTCTACATTATCAGTACTTTAAAAATGTATAATTGATGAAACTTTTATTAAATATATCGTTTTTTGCCAAAGCCTTTTTTTGATCTTGAATGGACCCAACATGATCTTGAATTGGACCTATTTTTGATTTTGAAATGGACCTAAATTAGGATTGTCATAGTTTCTTCCATGTAAATGAACAAAATAATAACAAAGAATTTTTTTTAATAGTACAACTATACTACTGTTATTTATTAATAGGACACAAGGTTGAACAGCTTTTACCTTTCTTATACTCTGTTAGAAAGGTATGAAAGTCGGTTGAAAAATTTGAAATCAGTCACAGTCGCCGAGGGTCTTGTTTTTATGTCAGCCCAACAATTGAACAATGTTTCAGTGACATGATATGCGTTATGTATGTATCTGTGTGTGACATTTGTATATTGGGAATTTATTATTACCTGTATTTCAAATATGGTTGAAACGATTTCTACGTCATAAAAAAATTATGTCGCCTATTAGTTTCAAAAATTTAAACCATTCATTACAAATATGTAATATAACTTGTTTTAAACGTAGTTTATCAAGTACAGTGGGGTTCGAGTTTTTATTTAGTGACTACATATTTCGAAAGGTCAGACTTTTACTGACGTAGGACTACGTCTTACTGCAAAGCATCTAAAGGTTTGCGACAGCCCCTGTCGAACATTTTGAATATAAAACCGTTGCAATCGTGAAAAATTCGTTAATTAGTGGTAATTATTCAATTTTTGACACATTTATATGCAATTTTTTCAGTTGAAAAATGGTCTAGATTTTGCCACGGTTTCGATTTTGGCAACATAGGCGACACACATTTGTTGTCAAATTCGAAATCATACTGTAAATGGTGCTTGAAAAAATTAGACTTGGTAATTCTACTAGATTTAAAGGTAAGCTTAGATACTAGGTTTTAATTTTAAATGATAGTCGATGAAGAACTGTAACAGATAGAAAATAGGAAGTTTCAAAAATGAATACTTTAGATCTCAGAGTCACTCAATTTCGGTGGACAAGGAGGTATTAATTTTATCACAAGTCAGAGGGGAGAGATGCTTAAAGAAAACTTTACATCCCCCAAGAAAAAAATCAGAGGGGTTGTGTATAAGATGCGACCACGGATGACGTAGTACAACGTTAGTCGGGTTGCATGATTTTGAATATTTTACTAAACTGATTTTTAATCTATCTGTCAATCGACCAAAAGGTGATGTGAAGTCAACCTGCTTACTTATCGGCGGAATATAAGGCCTTTGCAAAATATTTGTTAAATTTTTGTCACCCCCCTTTGGAAATTGGCTTGAAAAATCGGGGGGCTAAAAAAATTTGGAGGATATGAGTATAAAATCAATTGTCCGTGGGCTCTACAGCCTGAAAAACTCGAAAAATGACTGTACTTAAAAATTCTAGCACGAAACAGAAATGGAAATTCGAATTCGGAGTTTCCGAAAATCGTCCAAAAAAAATTCTCTCGTTTTTGTCTTCTTTTCGTACATTTTTGCATGGAAAATAATAACGTATATATTAAAAGCAAGAACAGATTTGGTTTTCACAATTTTACTTTATTCTGAGCCTCATAATTATTTTAACTAAACTAGAAAATTATCAAATACAATATTATTTTTTTAGGCATATCCAGTTCGAAAATGGTCCAGATATTGATCCAAATTTTATATTTTATGCACCATATCATTATCCAGGCCTTTACCTAATTTCTAAATCCTCCATTGACGCACAGATGATTTTATTGCCAAACCGGGTAATTTTGTAGGGCGGTTGGGCATCACAAAGTTTCACGAGGGTGAGGAAGTTGGCGTTCTTAACCATCAGAAGTGGCTGCTTCTTTTTACTCAGACGAGTCTGATTTTGTGACTACAGGATCCGGTTGAATTTTATTGGCCTTAGGGTTTTCGATCAACGCGCTAAAGGTGTTTTGAAGCTTGGTATATGCTTGATTAACGTGTTTAAACTATTTCTAATCTGAGTTTTGTCAAAACTTAAACTTGCAGCAAAACTTTTTGCTGTATTTATATGGAAAATACAGGACGTTATTTGTCCATGAAAAAAAATTTTGATTCCAACCATTTTTACGATGTTGCCCGTAGATAGTTAAGCAGGGATAACCACTTTAAATAGAGTTTGGAATATTAGCTTCGTAACTCAATTCGAAGTTCCAATATTAGAGTTTCCTATACAATAAAGCTATATATAAATCTTCAGAATTGTATTCTCAAATAACTTGTTTCATTCGAATTCGAACACATAACAAAATGGCGGACATTGAAACATAAAAGTATGGTTTTCTAAGCGAAAAAATTGACTTTAAACATTTCTAAAAAATTCAAAAATTACAATATCAAGAAAAGGATGGGTCAAACACTAGATAATTTTGTTGGCTTTCAAACAAAAAAAGAATCATAAGAATTGCTTGAGCCGTTCTTGAGATATTTATGGTACCGACTTTCAAAACCTGGTTTCGAGAAAAACGACGTTGAAGTTTTTACTCGTTGTTTAATCGCTCCAGACATGCGCGGTACAAATAGCTGTAACTTTGTCAATATTTGGAATTCATGCAAACGACTTCAAATCCCTCTTATCTTTTGATCCATCTTATCTTTTAATCAATGATGGTTAAAATTTTTGTACAATACTGAGAATAAATTAAGTTTATATTGTTTTAAGCATAAAATGACATATGTTAGCTAACTAATTAGGAAGACTTTTTAGTTTCAAAACTAGAGGCTACAATGTACAAACACTATGAAGCAACTACGAAAAAGGATGAGTGATAGTTCGTTTTATCAATATAATTAAGTTTTTATTTAGGCTATAAATCAAGCCTACTTTCAATATCCCGTGCTTATAGATTAATTATAAACGGAGATACTATAGTGACAACAAACAGTTTTATATGATTTGGTTTTAATCACCGTGCACTTATGTGAATGTATTCAAATTTTCACCGATCGTGATCAATTTGAATACATTCACAAACAGTTTTATGGAATATACAACGGCGTGTTCGTTAGTGGTAGGCAATGATAGCTACCGCCAGTGATGTCTCGGAGCGCAAAACTAGGTCCATTCTAAAATCAATACTAGGTCCATTCAAGATCAAAAAAGGGGGTTAACATTTTTAAGGAATTTGAAGATTTTACTGGTTTTACTGAACTTTTAAATACCTAAATTGAAATTACACATATTTTAGCATCATTTTAAGAGTATTGTTTTATTTCAAACCAGAAGGGTTCCGGGTAGTAACAGTTTGAAAATGCTCTATGGTGACTGCCAAAACGCTGAAAAACAGCTACTTTTAAATAAGCGGCAATAAAGTGGTTTTGGCTATAATTTTAATTTAATTTTAGTATATTTACGTTCAGAAATGATTAAAGATAAACATAAAAGCTAAATACAGTACAAAGACTTGATAATTATATCCTAAAATTCTTATTTAAAAATAGGTCCATTCAAGATCAGAATTCGACTAGGTCCATTTCAAAATCATTTACCCTATTCAATTCACAACACCGTCACAATTTGAGAAAATAGTAAACAAAATTTTGTTTATTTTTGTGACTTTGACGCACTCTTTCTTGAATTGCTTGAACTATGTTTAGATTTTTTTAGAACTTCAAAAGTCCTGAAAGGTAAACATACCATTAACTCCGAAGTCTTTTTGAAACGTTTTCAAACGGTTTCACTGTGTTATATTCATTTAAAACCAAAAAATTCAATGCCAACTTTTTGTTCTGTTAATTAGTTCATTTGAAATTACAGTTTCTCAAAAGTAACACATTTAATTGCTCTGTACCATAAACGCGAATGATTCGATTATCCTCTAAATGGACATGAACGTTTAAAATAGTCGTACCATCGTGAAAATCTTAATTGTAACGCATGTGAATCAGTTGGTTCGAAATTATGGAGTCAGTTCTGGAATTTTTTGACTGCCAGTAGTAAATTGTATATTATTTGAATAAGTTATTAACCTTTCGATGAAAGCCTTTTAACTAACACATCTTTATTTTAGAACACATTTTTGATGTAGTAGAGCATAAATTATTGTTATAAATTTGTAGCATCGCCTTGAATGTATAGGTTCCATGGTGTAACGGTTAGCACTCAGGACTTTGAATCCTGCGATCCGAGTTCAAATCTCGGTGGAACCTCTCTTTTTGCTGCATGAAATGAACTAATAACTAAACTATTATAGTAAAAAACTTGTATGAATGATAACAAACTACTATTTATTTTATATTTATTATCACTTTACGTTTTATAATTCATAAATTAACTTGACGTGATGAAATGTTAGATGATTTTTGCTAAATGTTCTTTTTAGTGTTCGCTTAGACTAAGTTTTACTTCAAAAAGTTAGCTTATTTTAAAGAACATCTATGTTGTTTATGTTTAAAAATCACGTATGTATATAATTCCCTCATAAAGGTCACAGTCTTGTGAATTTTTAATTAAAACAAAAATAGGATCTATCATTCAATAAATTTTGAATACATAACAGTTTTTTAAACTTTTTAATAAAACGACATTTATTATGCTATTCACAATAACACCTATGTTACACTTATGGAGTGCGTGCTGTTATTTTAATCAGCATTAAAGGTTAATTAACCGTAAATCGCTCATTACCCGCTGTTTTTCAGATAATTAATCATTAAACGTCATTAACTGTTGTTTTACGGGTTCCATTACTAGGTACAAGTACGTAAATTAATAAAGAAAGCATTTGATTTTTAAATATATTACATAACGCATTCAAAAATGGATTCTAGAACCCGATTAGTATGGGGGGTATAGCTCAGTGGTAGAGCATTCGACTGCAGATCGAGAGGTCCCCGGTTCAAACCCGGGTGCCCCCTCGTGTTGACTCTTTTTGCTGCTACATGTTCTCAGGATGGATAAAAATTAATGCGTTGGGTGTGGATGGGGTGTGTGGGGTGGGGGTGGAGGATGGAGTAGTTGAGTGGGGGTTTTCTAAGGTTTTGTGGGGAGAGTTGTATTGAAAGTATGGGGAGAGGAGCTCTTCTTCTTCTTTGGCGTAATCGGTGTTGTGGTTGCAAATTATACACTAAATAATTGTGTTGAAGAATTTGTTGTATTTCTTCAACGATTTGTTAAAAAAAATTTTGATCTCCAAAATAACCATTTTGGCACTTTTTCAATTGTAAACTTAATTGTACTTAAATGAATAACAAGAAAATGTGAAAATGAGAAAATGTTGCATTTAAAGTGTGTT
Organism: Sabethes cyaneus; assembly: GCF_943734655.1. Lineage (NCBI taxonomy): Eukaryota > Metazoa > Arthropoda > Insecta > Diptera > Culicidae > Sabethes > Sabethes cyaneus. The sequence continues at coordinate 233,216,565 of NC_071355.1, forward strand.
ATGCTCGAGGATAACCAGTTTTAGTATAACCACTATATTTAGCCCTGTCATAAACAAGAAATGCACATAATGAGTTTATTTTTTCTTGTGTTTCCATGTTTTATGATGGGTTCTAACATTAAACAAATCAACCAACCTGTTTTGTTTCATTTTATTCTATGGGTTAGAATGTAATTAATTATTAATTTCTCTATTAAGTGTTACTTTATGCGTCAATAATAAACAAGTATGCGTATCTTTTCCTGTGGGAAAAGCTGCTAATGCTTTAAGTTACGAATCGGCGATAAGCAAATTATGACGGAAAATTTCAGACGGTTTCAATGGTTGGATAGTATCGATTATAATGCTAATTCCAGAATAAATCCATTACTAAATCCTATGAAGGTTTACAAGTACAAGCTAGTCACTTTGTTTAGCTGTAGTTGATTTTCAGTAACAACATCACGCAAAAGTATGAAAAATAAATCTGACTTAGTTGTTGCAAATCATTGGCGCAATGACTCCCTACAACAACATTTCATCAACGACGTTCATTCATGATAATAAGGGAATTGATAGCTTGATTCACATTGATAATAGGATATCACTGTTTATTAATGTTAAAAAATACATTAAAAAAAGAGGTTCCACCGAGATTTGAACTCGGATCGCAGGATTCAAAGTCCTGAGTGCTAACCGTTACACCATGGAACCGTCGAATGATCGCTTGCTTATAGTTCAACACACAATGATGACCGTCGGTTTGTCAGTTTTGCTATAATTCATGAATATTATAGTAACTATCAGGACTGTCCACAGTTACCGTCACATGATAGTTGAAGCAAAAATTCAGAAAAGAGTTTTGTAGCGCGTAGAAGGGATTTAGCTTTGCAATGGCATTTGCTTATTGCAGCTAGAAATAAAACCACAGCAGCGTCGGGTCAAAAATTTTCTTCGCTACGATCCCATTGTAACCACGGTTCCATGGTGTAACGGTTAGCACTCAGGACTTTGAATCCTGCGATCCGAGTTCAAATCTCGGTGGAACCTCTTTTTTTTGCTTGAATTAAAATTGTCGGACAGACTAGTAGAACATCGAAAGGGGAGCCTTAAAAAATGGAATCGATGGATACAAAAATACCGGACGAGGGGGCACCCGGGTTTGAACCGGGGACCTCTCGATCTGCAGTCGAATGCTCTACCACTGAGCTATACCCCCGTGACGATGATTCGTTTCTAATAAGAATATATAAGCAATCTGTTATTTTCTTTGTTCGTTGGAATGGAATTATTTAAACTTAAATGTGTGTTGGTGTTATGCTCATGCGCATTGGAAAGCATGAATGCCATTAAAAGAACATATTATATGAGTTCGGCGTGGCCACATTTAAATGGGCGTGGTTAGATTTATACATAATCAATTCGTGCATTTCTCGCGTCACTTTTCATTTCGTCCAATGTAACAATTGTAAACAAATCCGGTTTATCACAACAAATTATTGCTCTTTTTAAACTCTATGTTATACAAAAACACCTGCCCAAATAGAATTATTTTGAGGTGAAAAAATTAGCATTATCAAAATGTCCAATGTGCACATTCGAATTACGAATGACTGACTGTTACTTCGGTCGTTCTCATCTGATGTCCAAAGTGCAAAAAAAATCAAAACAAACCCAATCTGTACATTGGACGTTTAGCAAGTGAAAGTTTTTTTTCGCATTATTTATGCATTTTAAGTGAAACAAGCGGTCTAATATTGAAAAATAACCTCGAAAATAGCGTAGCACGGCAACGCACGTATTTTACGGTGATCTCGCTTAATTTATGTGCAAGAGCCTGGAAAAATAAAACCGTCCAAAGTACAGCATGAGATGGTAAACAGTCCAATGTAACTTTTTCCATAATAAACCAAAACTGCTTAGTTTTAATTAGATTTTTAAAATCTCCGTTAAATATTGAATGTTATTATTCATCAACCACGTTGAGTGAATGACTGAAAATTATTTCATTTTGAAACAATTTAAAGTTCAATTCGAAGAACTTCGATCTCGTTTTTCTCAATATGGTGGAATTGTTACATTGGACGAAATCAAAAGTGACGCGAGATTTCTTCTCGAGTGGAGCGTAGTGATGAGCAGGTAAGAATAGCTCAGGTGCGAAGGATTGGACTGAAGAAATGTGGCACGGGATTGGAAATTACATGATTAAAGTAGCTATTCACTCTCGTAATGGGACACTACGTTTTGGTTTCGCTTATGGTATCGATGAACGACCGTTGATTGCCTCTTTCCCCCACCCCAATACACCCGAGCAGTAGCAATTCTGGAGCTGTCTATTTGTGCAGTTGTACATTTTAATTGATATTCGACTCAATATCGGTCTGACTGGATTGATTCGATTGGAATATGTGGACTGGAGAGAGGAAGGTAGGCATTGTTTTATGCAGTCGGGAATATGGATTTTTGTTGTTCAAGTGTATATTCAATTGTATCTTGGACAAAGCATATTTGACGATATTGAAAATTGACTTTAACTCTTGAATTGGTTATCTAAGATCGTGTAGTTTCAAACGAAAGTATTTACTGTAGTTTCCATGTGCAAGATTTTGGAAATAACACTATTTGGTGACATTCTAGAAACATTACCCCTGAAATTTTTATTTTGGTAATATTTTTACGGAAATTTGACAAAAGTTCAACGAATGATACTTTGGAAATACTTTCTTACACACTGGAGCAGTTAAGCTATGAGTTGCGAGCTTGAGCGCCTGTTACCCAGGTAAGGGGCGGCTCTAACAGCGTCTGTCTCGAAGCGAGCGGCTGAATATCTAATGTTGTATCCCGGAATTCATCCGTCCTGTCATTGGAAGACATAACCTTCATCTTTCGACCAATGATAGCGGTCTGAGGCTGCTAAATTTATCCGCGGCCAGAGCAATGGCCATCTGTAGTACGTACTTTCCACGAAACGGAAACACACCTAGAGGCTTCCAAATGGGAACCCGATGAAGGCTCGCACTGAGAGGACGCTGCGTGTCAATGGCTGACGTCTGACAGGGACGGCTGATCAACGAATCGCCGAATAGCAGGAAGATATAGGTGGGCTTTGCAGGAACCTCCATTGTGCCATTGAACCAACTACGGGAGAGCTGGCAGGCACAAAATGAAAGACAGCGTAATATCTGGTTTGATGCCGAATGCCAGAGCGTGACAGATGAGGAGCACGTGCTTGTCGGCGCAGAGAAGAGATTTGCTAGTAACGACACACGAAGTTTCTACAAAACGCCGAGGTGCAGGAGTTTTGCCATGCCTGTGCTGTGCAATGATAGTGCTGTCAAACTGCTTATTGGTAAAACGGCGGTAGCAGCCAGGTGGAAGGAGCACAGACGTTGTTGAATGGAGAGGTACACATGCAGATGGCCGTGCTGTGGAGCCACCAACACAAGAGGAGGCAATCAGTGAGTTGAAAAACGCTAAGGCTGTTGGAAAGGTCGGTATCCCTGCCAGCTACACTTCTAAAAGCAGGGAGCGAGCGGCTGTACGTACCAATCCATTGTCATTGTCAGGATCTGGGAGAAAGAATAAATGTCGGAGGATTGGTTAGATGGCCTCATTCGCCCTTTTTTCAAAACAGGACATCGATACGAGTGTAAAAACTGTCGAGGCTTAATAATGCTCAAAATCTACCTAAAGTACTCTCCCGTACCCTGTTGCCTGTTCTGTAGACTGAGACTAGCATATTCATAATCTATTTGGGTACTTTCAGGCGGCGTACGATTCAGTCGAACGAAAGGAACTGATGATGAGGCAGAGAATACTAGAACATAGTTTATCGTGACGCTAATTACGCTGATTCGTGCGACGCTTGATGTGTTAAAATCATGCGCCAGAATAGCGGAAGAGACCACAGCCGCTTTCGGGACGATTGACGGACTGAGGCAAGGTATGCACTCTTTAACCTGCTATTCAATATTACTTTGGGAGGTGCAATACGCAGAGCAAACATGGAAAGCAATGAGACTATCATCATGAAATTCAACTTGCTTCTTGATTTTGCGGATGACGTCGATATCATCGGAATGAACCGTAAAGCAGTGTAAGAGGAATTAGGAATTTTAAAGGAGAAGTAGTGAGATTGGAACTTATCATTAATTCTGCCAAATCAAAATACATGGTCGCTGGGTGCTGGCAGGGAACCTGGAAGTCCAAATGATATGGGTAACGAGGCGGAGCTGGATGGCGAACGATATGAACTAGTGGAGGACTTTACATACCTTGGTACGCTCGTTACACGTGACGACGATGTAAGCAAATCTGCATAAAACTGGTACTCTACAGAACACTAATGCATCCAGTGACCCTCCACGGACTTGAATCATGGATGCTAAAGAAAGTTGATCATAGAGTTCTTGCGGTTTTTGAGCGTAAAATTGTGGCGTAAAATGTGATGTAACCACATGAACTACGAGCTATATAGCAAATACACAAATATGCTGATATAGTGAAGGTACTACAATGTGGCAGGCTGTCGTGGCCAGAATGCCCGAAAACCCAAAAAAAAAAAAATACATTCAAGTGTCACTTATTTGGTAATGTCGGCGTTAAGGGCCAAACAGAATGCTGCGCCAACGCATCCGTCACCGTCAATTTGACAGTTAAGCCATGGGAAAATTGTCAGAATAATGCTGACGGACGCGTTGACGCAGCATTCTGTTTGGCCCTTAAAGCCGACATTACCAAATAAGTGACACGTGAAAGTATTTTTTTTCGGGTTTCATAATGTCATGTTTCTTTAGAAATCGTAGTTCCGATAACAATTAGTTAAACGAAAAATGTAATTGGCATGATTGAACGTCAATCGATTTCATACATACCAATTGAAATATTTACACATTGTTTTAAGAAAAAAAAAAGAACTACGTCACTCAACCGCATCACACGGACGCCGCCGCAACCTATTGCGCGAAAATTTTCAGCACAGCAAGCACCATAGCATAGCATAGCAGCAAAAAAAGCTGCTCATTAAAATTTTAATGAGCCATAATTAATCGAATTACAGAAAGCAGCTTCATTTTCAGCATTACACAACCATAATCACGGCTGTAATCTCCCTTGCCGAAACAATTATTGTTGCCATCGAATAGCAGCTGCCGGCCGCTGCGCTCAGCGGCAGTCCGCCATGTTTGCCATGTTTCCCTGGCTGCATGCCTAGCCTACTGGGGTTGCTCCACAATCCGTTGGTATGCTGTGTATGTATTTTCCGATTGCATACATATTGGGCGTAAATGTTGCCGTTTGCCGTGGCTTACACTCCCTGACTCGGCCATGTATCCAGTTGGGATCCGCCGCTGGACATGGAGGTGGTTGGAAAATTCACCCACTAATTGAGCGAAGCGGCAGGAGCAGCATCATGACATCGTTTAACAACGTTCGGATGTGGATTTCTGTGGAAGAAGTAATATTCCGACATATCACATAGCCTAATGACGATGCTTTGTTGATGTGTCGTAAATAGGATATGGTGGACGTGGGTTGTTAGCTTATGTACCAATTACGTTCTAACTTTTGGCTTCTTTTCCTCCCTAAGGAAATCTGTCTCGAATGCGCATGTTTGTTCAGTGTTGCTATCATTGCCAACATAGCGGAGTTTGCATAATAGACTGAAGAAATAGGAAATATAAAATAAACTAGAAACATGGAACAGCTTAATAGCTGGAACAAGGAACAATAAGCAAGGAACAAGATTTCAACAGTGTGACAAGCAGCAGAAAAAATTGAAAAAAGTTGACTAATATTTGTCATACCTAGTTCCTAGTAGAATTTGTAAACTGAAAAAGATTCAACTTTTCCATATTTCCTTCCTACTACTGTTTATTAAATCAATCATAACATTAGAATTGAAACAAAAAAGTTTCATCTTCTGTAATGAAAAACTGATTTCTTTCCGCTTTCCCACAAATCGAACAACACTGCCCGTGCCTGACTGAGAACAGTGCAGTGTGACGAATGTAAAACACGACAAAAGCTTAATTTAGCCGCAATTTAGCAGACAACTTATGCGCTTACGGGGCACAATTCATTACGGAAATATGTACCTAGTCCCGCACGTCTTCTGCACTGACTGAGAGTACACTTGTTTGCTCTCCGTTCGTTCCGTTTCCTCCCGTTGATGGATGTCCTGATGTGCATGAGCGTGTGCGTAATCATCGTAGGTGTAAGTGCTAGCTAGCTGTGACGTCCTTTCGTGCAAAAAAGCAACAGACGCTGCAACATTTATACATACATATCCTTAGCGAGCGAGTGGGGTGATTTGCTTGCGAAGGGAGGCGTGTGTTTGGTATATTCCTCGTGAGCGGACAAGGGACGCGTGGGGTGCTACGGTGGGCTATACATACAAGATCGTTAGGTGCTTCTAGGAGCCTCGCAATGTGATAATAAGCGGAAAGGTTTTCCGCTTGTGCAGAACCGCAAAGTGTTCTTGCTGCAGTGTATTGGTGCTGTATGTACCTACGTAGTACTTCCCCGTATATCCTGAGTTATGAGGCGGGAATAGGAAGTGCAGGGGTTGGTAGTTCTTGCTTTCATATATGCATCGTTAGGAATTTGTGATATGATGCGCTTGCCACATTAAAATCTCAGGGCTTCATAAATCTTTTAAACGTCCATCGGAAAGCATCGATTAGGTCGGTTATCGGTTTGGAGACGTCGTTCAGTGCGTGAATGTCCTCCGGTCTGTTAGCATCCTGTTTTGCTCGTCCAGGAAGGGATAGGATCTGGTGCTAATTGGTTAGTGGGTACCCATGAAAGTACAGGGTTGTGACTCAGTGGTTATCCCAACGAACCTGTGCAATTCCAATTTAAAGGCATTAAAATGTCCCTGCATACGGTTGCTTATAAGGAACCACACAAATCGCCGTTGTCAATCAGTGGAAACACTGCCAACGGTACGATTCCAGCAAAAACACCATTTTCTATCGAGGATATCCTGTTTCAAAATGGAAACGGTAATAATAACAATAGCAGTAATACCAACTTTAACGTGAAACCCGTCGGCGAAACGAAGCTGCACGGTTCATCACCCGGTTCGCAAGTGATCGATAGTGGTGGCAGCAATAGCAGTAGTAGTGTGTCGCTGGATTCCTGCGGCGGAACCCGAAAGGTTCCACAATTTGTGAATAATAACAGAAACGTGGACGGTTACAATAATAGCGGTAATTTAGGTGCTAATAAAGTGATAAGCGGTGGTGGAACGAGCAATAGTGGAAACAATAGAGAGGTGAACGGCACCGGTAACGGTGACGAGGATTATCGGAAAGCATTCCATGCAGAAAGGTGAGTCTAGTTTTATATACGATACGATTTTTCTGAAGTCGTTCTGATGACCGTGTTAGTAGAATCTGCAAATAAACAAAGAAAGAAAAAGCCTTTTTCTAGGTAAATTCTTGTAACTTTTTGTTATACAAGCCGTAGGTAAAAGATGTTTCTGTCAATATATTATAATAACGAATTAATGCAAAAAGATCACGTGACGCTAATCGTAGATGAAAACAACCAACCGATTCTGGAATTGGAAATTGTACTCCGTTGTCGTTTTTCAGTTTGAAATTTCGAAAATTCCGATTTTTTTGTGTGCGTTAAGGGGACATGAACGACTAAAAATTTCGAAAAAATCTTTATTTTTGTATTTCAGATTTTGATTCTGCAGTCTTTTCGCTTATTTTGATACTAAATTTGTAATGATCCTACCACGAGAAGTGGCCGAAAAACGATCATACATATAAGCATTCCAGTGCGGCGTGAAACAACTTCGGCGGTATAAAACGCCGCTCCTGGAAAATCACGATTTTCAAATTTTATGTACCTTTTTCTCAGAAACTACACAACATATTGGAACAAACTTTTTTTGTTTTGTTGGTAGTAGCTTGGCAAAGACTTTTATAACTGTTGAGGTCTGTAAACGAAACTCAGCCAGAGAAAAAAGAAAAAGAAGACAAAATTTTATTTTTTCTGGCATCTTTCCTTCCTTTTTTTTCGTTTTTCTCAAGCTGTGTTTTGTTTACGAAACTCAAAAGTTATAAAAGTCTTTGCCAAGCTACTACCAACAAAACAAAAAAAAAGTTTGTTCCAATACGTTGTGTAGTTTCTGAGAAAGAGGTACATAAAGTTTGAAAATCGTGGTTTTCCAGGAGCGGCGTTTTATTCCGCCGAAGTTGTTTCACGCCGCACTGGAATGCTTATATGTATGATCGTTTTTCGGCCACTTCTCGTGCTGGATCATTACAAATTTAGTATCAAAATAAGCGGAAAAGACTGCAAAATCAAAATATGAAATAAAAAATCAGAGGGGTTGTGCACAAGACACGACCGCATAGGTGACGTAGGACTACGTAAGTCTCTTTGTGGCGATAGCAGGATGGATCCAAGTATCCAATACGATTCTTCGTGTATACAAGCTACAAACGTAACGTTTATCAAAGTAGTAACATTGTATACATTCAATCCTAAACCGATTTTGGGGTTATATCCATGAATTGATTGAATCTATTTTATTTAAACGAAACCAAGTCACACTAAACCAAACAGTAAACTTTTATGAACTGTTTCTATGTTGAATAGTGCTTTTGCTCTAGTAATCGGTAGACGGTACGCGCGAGTTTTCAAATAGTTGAAAATTTTGCTCAACTTTTCTGCGACTTACACTGATAATAAAACATTTACAACCTGCAGACGTTTCGGAAGTCGCAGAAAATGTCGCGCGTGACCAGAAAACTTATTTCCGTCATTTGTTGGTCGTCCGCAATGACGGAAAATTCAACTTTTCCTTTGTTGCCTGTGTTATTTGGTAGTAACTGGGCAAGAAAATATAATAAACTCTTCAATCGTTCTGTGGTCCTTAAAAGGACCTGTTGTTTGATTATCATAACTCCTGCTTGCAATAAACTTGCACTAACGCACTTAACGTAATTCTCTGTTCGGTAAATTGGAGTACCGATAACCGCTAACCAGGCACGGCTTATTGCAACGGACCAACCGGAAAGCCTCAGCAGCTATGCGATCGACGAAGCCGTTCGTGTATGGTCCTGAGTCACGATGAAATACCACTCCAAGTGGCCAGCTGCAAGTGGCGTGGGATGATTCTGGTCGTTTTGTTGTCGCAAGCAGCATATTTCCTGCCAATTCCAGAACTTCAGCAGCAGATATTCCCTCACGGCAGCGAAACGAGTGCTCCAGCTCCAACATACGCTCAGCATACTTTCCTTTCCTCAGCAGCCGATGAACACGATCGACCGGGAACTGCAAACGTGCACGAGTCGAGCGTGACTTTCGTTTGCCATGCCAAATGATGTTGGCAGTAGCTCAGCTAGCGTTTAGCGTTTGAATAATGCTGTTCGCCGGCTTATCTCGTGTTATGTAGCAGAGCAAGCGACAAGAATCGGCCACGCCTATTTTTCATGGTCCTTCATTCTATCATGTGCGTTAAATAAAATAGAGCATTGTAATTTCAGTCTGAACAAAAGAGCAAAGTTACCAGTGAGCCGTTCGCCATTTTCTGCCAAAGAAAAATTACGCTACGTATTATTACTGTAGCATTGGTAATGGATAAATTTGTGTTGCTAAAGAAAACCGAGTGAAAAGCCTTAAGTTTCATCAATTACCGAAAATCGTTCTTTGAAGAACGAACAAATTTTTATATGAAGATGCAAAAGATGTTACTAAAACTATTTCATTTTATTAAATACATGGTTTTATGCATTTTGATGCTTGACCGAAAACATTTACTTGGAGCTGGTAAATTTGTTGGCTGCTTTGGTACCTTCCGAGACGGTCAACTCAACCAGCAGCAACAAGCGAACAGAAGCGCGACAGGTGATCGGTTAAAATTATTTGATAAGAAGCGAACAATGAGAATCAATCGAATCAAAATCAGTGAGCGAAAATTCCTCAAATCTTCATGAACATTATGTTCATTTAGGCTGGCAAATGAGTGAACATGTGCAAATATATCACCTCTGTTTTCTAACTCCTATCTCTACCTCCACGAGGTGCCGGCTGGGGTACGGTAGCCAAAGTTGCGCACCTGGTGGTACGCAACTTTGGTTGTCGTATGCAGACAGAGAAGGTGGAACACTCGCCGTGTGGTTTCCGGCTACCTAATCGTGCAGTTCGGCGCAGGATTTTCGGAGGGCGCGGCTGCGGGGTGTGAGCACACCGGGAGAGAGTTATTTTCTCAGCTGGCTTAGCACAGAGAGAGAGAGAGAGACTCTTAATCGGTCTGTTTTACACAATCTGCACTTACGCCCTTTGGCGGTTGGTGCCGAATTGTACGTTTGGGCAAAAATTGAGCCACGGGACCTGATCCTGCCGGGAGTCGGCAAATCAGGTGCCCCTAAGTCAAGGTCTATCTCCGTGCCGATGACTGAATGGCTGGAGGGGTGAAAACATGCCAGTCGCGAACGGAGTGCTTTGGGCATCTTGCCCCTACTGTGCCATGCGGGGCTCTGGTACGGTCGATCTTTGTTGTCCCTTGCGTTTCGTGGGAACAGCATAGTAGTCCTGCCCAATTTCCCTTATGGGTTTTACGCCAAGTGCGTTCTGGCCAACTTAATTGGCTTCGCTTACAATTTGCTGTCTGATCTGTGTTGGAGATTGTTTGTGCATATACTCCGCTAGTCAAATAGTTAGAGTCGCACAAATAAATCTTCAACACAAACGGGCAGCAAATTTGTATTTATGCGAAAAACTTTTTAATGGCTCTGTCACCATCGCATTGGTCCAGGAGCCATATTTTCGCAAGGGGTACTTTCATTCGACAGATATTGGAAACCAGAACTTTGCTGTTTTCAGCAAAACTGGTATGACAAATCCTCGTTTGATGCCCAGGGCATGCATATTGTTGCATAGGTCAATTAGTGCATGCCTTATCTCTGAGTTGACTACTCGAGATATTTGTGCAGTCACAGTAGAACTCGTCGTGGATGATGTCCATAGGCGCTATGTCTACTGTTCTGCATACTTACCACACGATGAACCGTCTCCCAGCGACGATTTCAGAAATGTGGTGAGATACTGCCAATCTAGTGGGCTTCCGCTCATTGTAGGCAGTGATGCCAATGCCCATCACATCATTTGGGGCAGCTCGGATATCAATCTGAGAGGCTCTGATTTGATGGAATATTTGAGTGGTACCAACCTTGGAATACTCAACATTGGCAATTGTCCAACTTTCATACGAGCTGGTAGAGAGGAAGTGTTAGATATAACACTCTGCTCTAACAGGATCAGTCATGAGTTGGCACAATGGCATGTTTCAAATGAGACACCAATATCTGATCATTGCTTTATATATTTTGATCATTTGGGTGTCTCCTTGAACGCTGCAACATTTCGCAATCCGAGATTTTCTGACTGGGAACTCTTTGAGGAGGAACTGGCGACGAAATTTCAAGGATTCGAACCGACGATTGAGTCATCGATCGACTTGGATGTGGCTGTAGATGTCACAACATCTTTTATTGCGGAAGCTTTTGAAGTAGCTTGCCCACTAAAAACTATTAAAACGACTAGAGGAACACCATGGTGGAACTCTCATCTCGCGGAACTAAAGAAACGATGCAGGAGAGCCTGGAATAGACGTCGGAGGGATGGCGTGGAGCCTTTCAAGCAGGCCCGGAAAGCCTATGCAAAGGCTTTACGATCTTCAGCACGCACGAGCTGGCACAGGTTCTGTAGCAACGTTTCCAGTTTCGGCGAGGCAAGTCGACTTAATAAAATACTGTCAAAATCGAAAGATTATCAGGTTAATAACATTCGAAGTTCGAACGGTGAATACTGTTCGAATGACAATGAAATCCTGGAATGTCTCTTTTATAGTCACTTTCCGGGCTGTGTGGAACCTGAAGTTCGAAACGATCCAGAAATCGTTTTAGGTGGCTTAGACTCATGGGCTTTTGCTCGGAGACTTGTCACAACTGAAGCGATTGAGTGGGCCGTGAACAGCTTCTCTCCATACAAATCTCCTGGAACAGATGGAATATACCCTATTCTACTGCAAAAAGGATTCAAGTACTTCAAACACATTCTGAGAAGGATGTTTGTGTGTAGTATTGCTATTGGGTACATCCCAACTCAATGGCGTGAAATAACCATTAAGTTTATTCCTAAAGGTGGACGCGCGACATACGAGCAAGCCAAAAGTTTTAGACCAATCAGTCTAACGTCTTTCTTGCTTAAATCACTTGAGCGGATTGTTGATCACCACATCCGCGAAACAAGCTTAGTAGAAGTTCCTCTTCATTCAGCACAACATGCTTATCAAAGTGGCAAATCTACAACCACTTTATTACATGATGTGGTGGATAAAATTGAGGTTGCTTTTTCACAAAAGGAATCTTGCTTAGGAACTTTTTTGGATATTGAAGGCGCGTTTGATAACGTATCTTTCGCTTCCATTTTGGAGGCTGCTCGTTATCATAATGTGCCTTCAATAATCATAAAGTGGATAGAACAAATGCTTAGTAACCGATTGCTTTTTTCGTCCTTACGGCAAGCAAGCATTTGGAAGCAAAGTGTTTGTGGATGTCCACAAGGTGGCGTTCTCTCGCCTCTTTTATGGAACCTTGTGGCGGACGGCCTATTGAGGAAACTCAATGGTCTAGGCTATCCGTCATATGGTTTTGCGGATGACTATCTCATCCTAGTAGTTGGAAAGTGCATAAGCACATTATTTGACTTAATGCAGCAGGCACTACGTGTCGTAGAAACGTGGTGCCGAGAAACTGCACTTTCGGTAAATCCGAGCAAAACATCTATCGTCTTATTTTCAAGACGTAGAAATACCTATGGAGCTCGCGCTCTGCGCTTTTACGATTCGGATGTTGATGTTGTGAACGAAGTGAAGTACGTGGGGTTGATTCTCAACTCCAAGCTTGACTGGTCCACAAATATTGATTTCCGAATTAAAAAAGCGTGCATGGCCTTTGGGCAATGTAGACGAGCAATTGGCAACTCTTGGATGAATATGAATATATGGTACTACCACCTGCCTTAGCAGAACATCCGTTCATAGCAATGAGCCTATCATGTCAAAAAGAGTTGAACATATTCAACGATTGGTCATGCTTCCCAACTCTTGTATGACGAGCAATTGGCAACTCTTGGGGGCTTAAACCCAAATACATACACTGGTTATACACGGTCGTTGTCAGACCAATACTGGCGTATGGTTGTCTTGTATGGTGGCAGAGAGGGGAAGTTGTGACTGTCCAGACAAAGCTAAACCATCTTCAAAGGATGTGTTTAATGGCAATGTCTGGTGCATTTACTACAACTCCTACTGCCGCCCTAGAAGCTATTTTCAATATTAAACCTCTACACTTCCACCTGAAGCAAGAGGCACTAATATGTGCTTATCGACTACACGCGATTAGCCTTTGGCAGTCTGTGGACGGTTCCACTGGTCATACTCGACTGTGGTCGCAAATTGTTGCTGAGGACAAGTTTGCCCTTGCTCCTAGCGATGTAACGCTCATGCGTACTTTCCCGTATAGGACTTTCTCAAGTGACTTTCCTCCTAGAGAGGATTGGATGTCAGGCTACATGGAAAGGAAAATTTCCGACTATGTGGTCTGTTATACCGATGGTTCCTTGTACGAAGGTCGCGCGGGTGCTGGTGTTTACTGCCGTGAGCTGGAATTGGAGGAATCCTATTCGTTGGGTAGTTACTGCACCGTTTTTCAAGCTGAAATCTTTGCAATTATGTGCGGAGCTCAGTTTGCACTTCAGAAAGAACTGATAGGCAAGATTATCTACTTCTGTTCTGACAGTCAAGCCGCTATAAAAGCCCTTTGTGCGGCTAATTCTAAATCTAAAACAGTCATCGCCTGCCACACCCAATTAGAAGAACTAAGCATTCTAAATGCCGTTCATCTGGTTTGGGTTCCTGGCCATTCTGGTATAACCGGAAATGAATGGGCTGATGAACTAGCAAGATCTGGAGCAGAAAAGTCGGTTTTCGGACCGGAACCTGCTTTACCAATTGCGGCATGTTGGATAAAACAAAAGATTCGATCTTGGTTTTCATCTGAACATGTACGTTATTGGGAAAATCTTGAAACTTGTCGTCAAACGAAAAGTTTCATTGTTAAGCCTTGTGAGAAGGTTGCGAAATTTCTTTTGCAACACTCAAAGGTAAATTGCAGTATTCTTGTCAGATCACTGACTGGTCACTGCAGACTAAATTATCATATGGCTACGATTCAGCGAACTGAATCGTTTCATTGTAATTTATGTGAATCCGACTACGGTACACCATATCACGTAATTTGCAACTGTCCTGCAGTAGCACAATTGCGTCATAGGATCTTTGGATCCTACGTCTTAAATGAATCGGATTTTAGGAAACTAAAATTACGAGACATTTTGATGTTCCTTACCGAAAGCGGTATTGAGCTATAAGCTCTTATTTATCATGAGTATACCCCCCAGGGGGTGTACTTTTGATAAGTTAACTACCAAGGATTGCAGTATCCCCTCGGGGGTACAAAAATCTCTCGGTATATATATGTTTGTGTTTGTCCAAATTCCTCATCCACCCCTTCCTATTCCTCCTGTTTTCCTTCCCGTCCTCATCAGGTAAATGATGACACGGGCAAGATGGGCAAGGCACAAATCTTCCACATGATTGTGAGGAACGTGCTGCTCGAGCCAAAGATGCTGATACCTGATACCTGATAATGGATAAATTTGTGTTGCTAAAGAAAACCGAGTGAAAAGCCTTAAGTTTCATCAATTACCGAAAATCGTTCTTTGAAGAACGAACAAATTTTTATATGAAGATGCAAAAGATGTTACTAAAACTATTTCATTTTATTAAATACATGGTTTTATGCATTTTGATGCTTGACCGAAAACATTTACTTGGAGCTGGTAAATTTGTTGGCTGCTTTGGTACCTTCCGAGACGGTCAACTCAACCAGCAGCAACAAGCGAACAGAAGCGCGACAGGTGATCGGTTAAAATTATTTGATAAGAAGCGAACAATGAGAATCAATCGAATCAAAATCAGTGAGCGAAAATTCCTCAAATCTTCATGAACATTATGTTTCGTCCTTAAAAGAACATTTTGTCGACATGATATGTTGGAAATTTAAGCCTTCTTTTCCATCTTCTTGGGCAGCAACAAAACAGCTTGCATGTTGGGAAAAACACTTCCCTGAGCAGTGGTGACACCGGACAGCAATTTGTTCAACTTTTCGTTGTTGCGGATGGCCAACTGCAATTGACGTTAATTCTGGTCGTTTCGTTGTCGCGAGCAGCATATTTCCTGCCAATTCCAGAACTTCAGCAGCCAGATATTCCTTCACGGCAGCGAAACGAGTGCTCCAGCTCCAACACATGCTCAGCATACTTTCCTTTCCTCAGCAGCCGATGAATACGACCGACCGGGAACTGCAGACGTGCACGACTGCATCACCGACTCACCGCTCGTGTTGCCATTGGTGGTATCTCAATAGGCAATTTTCAAGCCAATTAGCAATCAACGAGAAAGGGTAGGATTTCATTTAATTCTTTTTTATCTTTGTTACAGTAGAATTAAATGGAACTTTCCATCAACTTTCTCAGTGCATCCTGAATTGCACCAAGACTTGTTCGATGATAATTGGAAATTATTCCAACCAATCACAAAGCGACAATTTTTAGTACGACCGAGTTAGAGTTATTTTCAATGACGCGCATTGAAAATCAATAGTTTTCTATATTTTCCAAATCGATTTTCCGATCAATTGGTGTAATTATCTTGGATATCTATTGAAAAATGACTGAATTATAAGCCGAAGCGTGAAAACGCGTTTCTACTTTGTTGGCATCATTTCCAACAACCAATCACGAAGCGATAGAATTCTGGTAAAACATAGGTTCATTATTTTCAATTTTTCAATAGTTCAACATCAAGAATCCATACTTTTCTTCATTTGGATAAATTCTCAGAAGATTTTCAGATCGATTGGTGTAAGAATATTGAAAATCGATCGGAAAACCACTGAGCTATTAGCACTCAAAACCTATCATTTTTCGTGATGCTCACATTTTTCGATTTTTTGGAATGACACCCTATCTCAAAACTTGCGGTAAGACGTAGTCCTACGTCAAAAAATTATGTTTTTTTGAATTTTTGGTCGTTCATGTCCCCTTAATCCCTTAATGGTATTTCGCAAAAATCCAGCATACCATGATCGCATATAATTGCGATCAGCTCCTAATTTGCCGATTTTTCGAAGATTTAATCCGTAGTCATTGAGTATACTCAAGTGTCGTCCTATGGATCATCCCACGCGAAGTGTCCGAGACCCGTGTAATCGACATTCACGCATTTGAACCAAATTTTGCCAGATTGTTCGTTTTCGGTTAGGAAGTAAAAATCCAAAATTTGGTGCCGATTGGACATTCCCTCGATTAATGGGAGCACTTCGATTTTTAGGGAAAATACCCGTTTTTGTCAAAACCTCTTATTTTCTTTTGCTAGAATGCAGTATGGCCCATGCTATTATTTGTTTAAAAACGCGGAAACTATTTTGTAAAATTATGAATGCGCATTTTATTTTGGTGTAAAACAAGCTAGCTCATAATTGTGTAGCTTGAAGCATCAAACATAGCCACATCCAATCCATCCAATCAAACGATTATCCGCGATCTCATTTCACATGTAAGAAATCACGGTTTTCTCTTAAGCTTTTACCACTAGTCGGTATGCAAATTTCATAATAAATAATAAATACAGTCTATCTAATTGATATACTGTCATACTCGATGCTTCATCACAAAAACGGCATTAACTTTACGTCCCCGACATAAAAAATGATGGTACAATCAACCCCCGCTAATATGAAAAACAGCTCGTTCAGATTGGGCGAGTTCATTTTTAGTCTGAATATTTGGTAACTCTATTTATTTTCACATACGCGCAAGACGCGAACCCTATGAACTTGTTGTTTTGATTTGACGAAAACAAACGTTTTGAACACATTTCAAACATGCGCGAATTCTAAACGTTCGGTTTGTAGAAGACGAAATTGGCTCGGCAGTTTCGACTAAAATGGTCTATTTTGAGTGCTGGAGAGAGGTAAGTTGCATATGAGCTATATAGCCAAAGCTCTTGAGCAAGAGGAAGCGCATTAAGATTTTTTGCTTTTTTTTAATTTACCGGTCAACTTTAACGTCAATTGTGTGTGACGCTTGATCGGTTTTTAATGTGAACGCATTCATACCACCGGGGTACAGATTAAAAATGTTCAGATTAAAGAAGGTCATACCAACGGGGGTACACGGTACTTGCAGTTGGCATTTTTGGAGATAGCTCCACTTATTTTCATTTGATTTTTATGCAATTAGTCTTAAAAGAACCACAATAGATTGGCCTTTAATGAAAAAATAAGGTAATAAATTTTGGTTTCATTTTCTCGGAAATATTCCAGATCACACTGGGGTTTTTTGACTTCATAAGTAGCATATGAAATAATACTATAAATCTGCTTAACAGAGTGCGCAAAAGTTATCCATTTCATTTGTGGTCAATAAGAATGAATCTTACATTATCCTGTAGAGCGCAAGTTCATGTCCCACACTCCGGAACATCCGGTATCGGTTCTACCGGAACTGAAAATTGGTCGTTTTGAATTCTCTACAGTAATATGGCAAATGAGATATCAAATCAAAGGATTTTTCAACGCGAGTCCAGGCCATTCAAACAGGCCAATTTTGAGTTCCGGTTCCGGTTGAGTTCCGACAACGGATATTCCGGAATATCTAGATCGAGTCCAAATACATCCAAAAGTCCACGCAAGAACTCGCGTTGAAAAATTCTTTGATTTGATTAGTCATTTGATTAGTGTCATTCCATGTCAAGTGTCCGAGTGCCATGTAATCGACCTTCTCGGATATGAACCAAATTTTGTCAGATTGTTCGTTTCAGGTCAGCAAGACAAAATCCTAAGTTTGGGACACGGACACGTTTTCGTCAAATCCTCTTATATTCTTTTGCTCTTAACTCTGGAAATACTAGGTTTAGAAAAGACTATTTTATCATGTTTCCAAAGGAAATTGTCCAAGGAATCCGAAAAAAATATTAGTTTTTGGCGGCAGTGCTGCCAAATATTTTTAAATTCGATTCAAAAACTAAATTTGCATTTTTCTATCAATGAGTACAATTTGACTTGAAAAATTCCAATTCTATCATATTTTTCAGATTTTTTTACATAAAAATCGCTCAAAACTACGAGGTGTTCTTTGCCGATCCAGAGTTACAGCGATTTGAACAAAGAAACCAGCGATTTTTCATAAATAATCAATGGTAAAATTACATTTTCTTGAAACACTGACTCTCTTAGCAATGCAAAAATACTTTGTGTTATTATGAAAGTATATATACCGTAGGTAATAAAGTTTTTTCTCAACCGTGTTGCCAACTTTTTAGTTTTTCGTATAATTTATAACGCTAGTTATGGGAATATAAGTTTAAAATGGCGTAAAATATTCTAGCTAGTTGTCCGTAACATTGTAAAATGTTTTTCAGCTCGCTGATAGCCTCTAGATTTTACCTCCTTTGTTTGTTGCTGCTATGATACTAATATTGATTTAATTAGTGTGGGTAATACTGAGAAAAACGGAAAATTTGGCAACACTGTTACGAAAAAACTTTTTGTATACTGTATACATGCTTCCACGGTACCGCACAGTGTTTTTGCAATGCATAGAGACTCACTGCTTCAATGAAATATAATTTTACTCTTGATTATTTATGAAAAATCGGGGGTTGGTAGCTTAAAATCGCTGTAACTCTGGATCGGCAAAGAACATCTCGTAGTTTTGATCGATTCCTATGTAAAAAACCTGATTTAATCCACCTATTGGTGAAAGGAACCTTTGTTATACGGTCTTACTTGCTATTTGAGATAGAAATCGACACGTCTTCGGAACATAATTCATCTATTAGTTAACGTTGCATTGTGCGTTGGTTTACATAAAAATTTTGGAAATTGAATAAGCTTACAAAATTTGAACAAAATAGTAGCACTTACAAATTTTGATAGTTCTTTTTCTCATGAAATTGCTGAGTAAGTTGTTACTAATGTGGGTAAGTGCAAGTAAAAGTAAGTTGTAAGAAGAAATATTATTCTTTAACATATACATTGCGTAGTAAAGGTCTAGTTTATAGGTTTTTGAACTATGCATAACTATGCATCAATAAGGTTTTCTTGAAAAAATTTCATCAATTTTTATTAACCTTCGGTTACTCACGCTATTGTATACTGAATAACATGTGTAGGTTTTTGAATGCCATATTTACCAATCGGAGTTTAACTAACGTATATTCTTCAAAAAAATGTTCAGCAAAATGTCTGAATTATTCAATGCAATAATACTTTAAATTGTTAGGAAACTAGATCAGCATAAACCGAGAGCACAGAAACGAAGCAAGCAGCATGTGAGGTGTACCCAAGGTTGCCACCTGGTTTTCCCAAAAATCTGGCCAACACGAATAAAAGTGTCTGGCAAAAATCTGGTGGTAAATTAGTCTGACGGCGTTTCCTGAAAAAATCTTGCTCGTTTTGCTCACCGTAGATGCAAAATTTTGTCCAAAATTAGAAGTGATGACCTTTTTGCAAGACGGATAATCGAAAATCTGGCACAGTGCCAAATATCTGGAAGGTTTTAAGCTTTGTCTGTTGGTCTGGCGCGCAATCAAAAATCTGGCAAAATCCAGATTTATCTGGCATACTGGCAACCGTGGGTGTACCGCTATTGGCCCCAAACTGGAATTTTTTCACGTTACTTCATATGGAAAAATGATGTCTGTATGTAGCAAAACTATCAGCAAATGTAAAATGTTTAAAATGTATCCGTCAGTTGGTAGTCGAGTAATTCGGGGTTAAAATCAGGGTATTTTTATAATCAAAGTTCTACAGTTCCTAAACAAGCAAACATAGAGGTATACTATTTTCAGCAAAGTTGTGTATTTTTACTATTTGTATAACTTTGTAACACATGAAAAAGTCATACAACAATTACAAAAAGAGCTAAAATAGAAAAACTGATTTTACAAATACAGAAACAATAAATAAGATTTCTCTGTCTTCGCTTCTATCTCAGGTTACAGTCTTCAGCAAAATTTCTTGTAATAATAGGCTCTAAAACTTTGCAGAACATATCAATGTGTTATATTGAAACTGAAAAAAATTTTTTTTTCACTTTTAGGGGGATTAATCCAAATTTAAATTGCACCAGATGATAGAGCATTCAATTTCAAGAAACTCTTCCAAAGGTTCGATAAACTTAAAAACAAGTTTTGCTAGTCAAAACTCTAGTGCGCACGTTTTCTTTGGTTTTGGGTTATTGTGCGCGCGAGTAACTGTGTTGCAAAAGTTGGCGCGAGCGTTCGAGGATTGATATCTTTTGACCGGTAAAACCAATTCTTCTGAAATTTTGCATATATATTCGTAGTGTCAAAACCTCTCGTTTGATATTAAAATAATTGAAATTAGGTAAATTATCTTGGTTAAAATCATTGTAAATTATTGTTAATTTTGGTGTGGTGTATACGATTGCTCATAACTTTCAAATTAAACGTCCAATCCAAAAACCATTCAATAGTGATCTATCCGGCTATATTACCTGCCAAATAAAACTAATAGCGCATAAATCGGCTTGGCCATCTCTGAGAAACAGGTGATCATTTGAACCTTATCAAAAATGGTTTTTTAAGGCTAACTTTTAAACTGCTTGTCCGTTTTCAATAAAACTTGGTAAAAAGTTTAGTAACAGCAAGAGCTTTCGTTTGGTACTAAGATCGTTAAAATTGGTTGCGTAGTTCAGGAGAAACGCGTGTCACGTAGTTTTCACATTTTTGCTTATAACTTTTAAACGAAACGTCGGACCGCAAAGCAATTCAATAGTGATATACTAGACAATAATACCTTTCAAACAAAAGTAAAAGCGATCAAATCGGTTCAGCCATCTTCGAGAAACAGGCGATAGAAAATGAGCTGCACACACACATACACACATACACACATACACACACACACACAGACATTGCTCAGTTCGTCGAGCTCTATCGATTGGTATATGTGATTCGGCCCTACAGGCCTCGGATCAATTTCGTGTTTTTCGACCAATTTCTAAACCTTTGTTATATAGTATAACAAAGGTAAAAATCTGAGGAATACGACGAAATTGAAAATTTTGAAATCAAATTGTACTCATTGAGAGAAAAACGCAAACTTAGTTTTTGAATCGAATTTAAAAATATTTGGCAGCACTGCCGCCAAAAACTAATATTTTTTCGGATTTCTTGGACAATTTCCTTTGGAAACATGATAAAATAGTCTTTCTAAACCTAGTATTTCCAGAGTTACAAGCGAAAGAAAATAAGAGGATTTGACGAAAACGTGTCTTTTCGTTAAAATTGAAGGTACTCCCATTAATCGAGGGAACGCCCAATTGGCACCAAACTTAGGATTTTTTCTTGCTGGCCTGAAACGAACAATCTGACAAAATTTGGTTCAATGCCGAGAAGATCGATTACAAGTTTGTACGTTTTCTCGGTCACTTGACGTGGAATGACCCATAACCATTTGCAATATTTCCAAAGAAACTTAAAAATGGCCAATTTCGAGTTTCCGTTGAACCGACAACGGATATTCCGGAACGTCCAGATCGGGTCAAAATACTTCCAAAAGTCCACCCAAGAACTCGCATTCAAAAATCCTTTGATTTGATATACCCCATTTGCCATATTTCTGATGAAAAGTCAAAATGGTCAATTTTAATTTCCAGTAGAACCGATACCGGATGTTCCGGAGTGTGGGACATGAACTTGCGCTCTACAGGATAGTGTAAGATTCATTCTTATTCACCACAAATGAAATGGATAACTTTTGCGTACTCTGTTAAGCAGATTTCAGAGTTTTATTTCTCATGCTGCTCATGACGTCAAAAAAAATCCCACTGCGATCTGGAATATCTTCGGGAAAAGGAAACCATAATTTATCAACTTATTTTTTCATTAAAGGCCAATCTAATGTGGTTCTTTTAAGACTAATTGCATAAAAATCGAATGAAAATAAGTGTAGATAGAGCCAAAAGTGTAACTGCAAGTACCATCATTTTTAATGTCGGGGACGTAAAGGCTAAAAAGAATAGAAACAGTCATAGTCCCAAGATGCTTCCCTGAGATACACCGAAATTGTTACTAAAACTGCAAAAGCTGATGTACCCCAGCTGGTTATTCAGTATGTGGTCTACCAGGTACCATTGACAGTGTATATTGTGTCTATTTAGTGTCCGCTTACAATAGGCTGCAGATAGGATAGGATACTCAACCGGATGGCCGTATGATGTTTAGTAATGTCACGCTGCCTTTTTTTGACTCCTTTTTCATGGCTGAGAAAAAGTATGGATTCTTTCCATCCCTCAGAAAATTTCCGTCTTGATAATAACACATTGAAAAGCGGAATTCAACATAATCAGCGCATTACTTCAGTACCATCGATAGAATATCGTCAGTTCAAAGTGCTTCACATCCGCCGTGAAAGGCGAACTGATGACATGGGAAAAGCTAGAAATAGCATTCCGTTGGAATCAAACACAGGGTTATAGACAAGCCAAACAGTTTATCTACCCAAACCCTGCATTAGCTAAAAAACTACTCCATTTAACTCGTAGTGAACTACGCACAATCACGGGACTCCTAACAGGACAGAGCCCCGCTCTTTATCATTTAAAGAATATCGGCAAGGTATCATCCGACACCTGCCGCTTTTGTAACTCTGAACCTGAAAGTTCAGCGCATCTGCTCTGCTATTTTGCTATTGCGGAGCTCTTGCATTATCAAGGCACAACTTCTTAGGAAGTTTCCCTCTTACTCCATATCAGGTATGGAGCCTAAATCCCAAAACGGTCATTGGCTTTATAAACCATGTAATGCCGAATTGGGGCACAGGATTATAACTATCCCGCTCAACTCCATCAATGGGTATGAGGGGTCCGTAAACTGTGTACAGCAATCGGGGCCTGCCACAAAAGACGATCATTAAGACTGTCGCAGTGGCTTTTTAACCCAATGCCCTTCTGGCATACAAAAAAAAGTGCTATGGAAGATTTCCATTTTCGAATGGCAGATAGAACATCTTTTACAGCCAACCTAATGGCTCTTAAATGAACAGTGCTGCTGAGCACAGATCTCATTGCCATGTTTATAGATGGCTCATTTTAAGCCCAACCTGTAACGTAAAATCGTCCATGTGGTCGAACAACACAATCGTAATTGTTGAGAACGATGATCGATCAATATTTCACCGTTCACGGTGACTAACTCCAACAATATGCATATTTTATTTGATGGAAATGTGATTGTTAATTTTCATTAAGGTGAAATTAGTCGTCATCGATTGGCCCGAAAACTGTAATTGGGCTCTCCGACGAATAGTTAATGATTGCTAGTTTTACGTTAAATATTTGATATTTTCTATACCATTTAGCTCGAATCAAATGCAAATATTTTTTTCGTACTTCGAACGAAACGCGGAGGAGATTAGTCTATTTTTGCATGCAATTATTCGTTTAAGAAATCGTATCTAAACAATCTATTTACTGCCACAGGTACAACAAAATACCCCACCCTCCGAATGGTCCACCCAACGGCAGCTCCACCGGACCACATGGACCACACTTCGGCAGCCCGAATCCAAGCGTCATCTACTCCGGCAATCCGTATGGCGACCCGGGATACCTGCAAATGGCGCTGGGTGCTTACCTCGCTCCATCCGCTAGTGGGTACAAGACGGTGGACCCGTACTTCCTTTCGCAGGGTAGGTTAATTGTTTGGCAATGCCACATCAGTGATCAAATTAGGAAACAGTTTTCCGCTTCCACACTGCATGTTAGACTACAACACGTGATGGAAGAGCAGTTGATGTGTGCGAAAGTGTTTTGTGTTGATTCAATTACTATCGAAATTGATTTTTGGTCTTTCTGGTCCTATTTAGCAGGTTTGTTCGCCGGTTCTCCGCTCTTCCCTGGTGGCGGCTGCCCTGACATAGCTCTAGGTCTGGGCATGGGTATGAGTGCTTTGCGGCACTGTCGGCGACGGAAAGCCCGAACAGTATTCAGTGACCCACAGCTGACCGGTCTCGAAAAACGTTTCGAAGCTCAGAGGTGAGTTTTTTCTCTGCTTCAGTGCTGATAATGTGTTTGAAAATTTTATTTAATTACCAAATAACAGTTTGACTAAGTTTCGTAGTAACAAAATTGTATTGGTTGTTTTTCTGGACAGGTACCTTTCGACTCCGGAACGAGTTGAGCTGGCTTCTGCGTTGGGTCTGAGTGAGACCCAGGTTAAGACGTGGTTCCAAAATCGCCGAATGAAACACAAAAAGCAACTGCGTCGAAGGGAAGTCAACAATACTGGTAAGATGCCTCAGACTATCGAGTGAAAATTAATTAAATTGGAGCGTCTTTAAAGTTTAATTTGTCGGCCTACGTACTTTGAGGGGCCAGGGGCGGGAGCCTTCAGGGAAAAGTTTGTCTTTGTCTAATGTGCTGTTCTTTTGGGTGCGTTCAAAGAAAGGCCAAATTAGTATGATTCAATTATGATGCTTTTACTTACTTCATGAAAGCGTTGTCCACTCGATCAATAGCTAATGAAAGTGTATTACTAGTAAGATGCTGGAAGAAAAGTTCTTTTGTCAAAATTTAGGCCAGTTTGTTGCATGTTAGATTCCTAATTTTGCCAAAACAGAGAGAGGTTTGATGTTTAAGCCCGAAAAACCATATTGTTGCCGTAGTTTCTAGTCCTATGAACTTCATTTTTGAATGAAAATTTTTGTGCGGTTTAAGATTAATAGATTAATAATAAAACACTTTTCTCTTGCAGAACCTGTTGACTTTTCCCGTAACGAATCCGGCTCTATATCAGGTCCTGTTACCAGCGGAGGCGCATCATCAGTGCAGGCGGGCGCTTCCGGTGCCGGTAATGGAGCCAGTCGACTTAGTGCCGTCGGTAGCGGTTCGGCTGGGAACAAAAATGGCTTCGCAATGTACGGAAGCAGTAACAACAGTGGCGGACAGAAGCAATCCGGCAAAGCGTTGGCTATCGGTACACCGATAGGCGGAATTCTCAAGGAACTGCATCATAGTTCTACAAATTCGCCGTTTAGTCTAGTTCGACGAACGATGTTAAACCGAAGCGGGGACGGTCTCAGTGATGACGACGATGACTTTGTTAACGATTCAGATGAGGATTGTAGTGATGTAGACATCGTAGGAGACGAAAAGGGTTACATGACCTAGATGTTGTGTCAATTTTCCCGTTAATGGTAGAACCGTGTTAGGAAGTGTTAGAAGTTAGAATGCTAGTCATTAGGTTGTACTGCTTGAATGCGTTAAAGTGAGCACAGTTTTCTTAATCTACAATGCAGTGGTATTTCATCATGTACAAAACCAAATGCACCAACGCGGAATACAATTACTCAACATCAATTTACCGCATAAACCACCTGTACATAAATTGGATTGCAAATTCTAAAATAAACCTTCAACTAGAGCCAATGAACGCTAATTATAGTCGGTAGCGTAGTAATTACCAACCACAAAAGCGGATAAATTGGTCAATTCATTAACTGTAACTAGAAACTGCAATATCTAGTTATCACACAAACACACGCTGGGCCACAGCAAGCGATGATGATGACATGTCACCATGGAGAAGCCTCACTTTCCACCGAGTCCTCAGCTCCATACAGTTCGCTGGTTTACCGATCCTAGAGAAATCTATTAAATCAACCTGACAATCCGGCACCCTATGCACCGAGAGGCGGAGCTAAAGTTCTATACATGTGTGCGACGGGTAAGTTTTCCCTTATGTGCAACTTTTCCATGGCGCTGTTGTACCATTCCAACACACGCACCAACACAGCCGTACATACCTCTCAACCTATGTATACAGCGGGAAAAAGAGCGAACAAAAACATAGGAGAAAAAAAACCTAAAGGAGCTCAACACAATACACAACTGCCGCATACCTCCCTAGGGAGACAGCAGGCAGGATACCGGGAGGAAAATCAGCACACGACCGTTTACCGAGCAATCAGTGTCGTCAAGTCATGTTTTTCCTCCATCCTGTTTCCTTCCGTTTTTCGTTGGCTGACGACGGCTGGGCTGGCATGATGTTGCTCATTAGAGCCAATTACGGGTGATGAAGATACGACAGACTGATGGCTATACCTACAGGCTATACGGTTTTGGGTCGATTTGCAGACGTCGTAGCGAACTTTCGCGAATTGTTGAAATATCAATCTAGATCTGTGTAACGATTGAGCAAAGCAAACTTTAACAACACGACATTTCTAAATTTCATTTTCGATAATCAATAACTTTTTTATTTTTATTGACCGAAAGTACGACAAGCTTTTAGAACTTTGTTTCGTTTTCTTCAATTAATTCTTCAGAATTTTTCTCTGATTTTGATGTCAAGATAGGCTACATCGGAATAAACATCCAGACCAGAATATTTGCAATAGATTTTAGACTTTTTTTTTTGATTTTTGAAAATCTATTTGCAATAGATATTCACAGTTTATCGTAGAAAGAATCTGCTTGGCTCTATGTAAGTTAAAAGTATATATTTCTAGCACGTAAGCTATTGATTTACTTGACAAAATAAACGATATTTGCCCCCGCGACGATTCTGGCATGGTTTCGCCCGCGCCGCCGGTTATAATTCATCGCGTACGAAAGGGTGGGAAATTAGCAATACATCAACTTACTTAGGTCTTTTTGAAAATGTAGGTTTTTTATACGGCGGACTTTGCAGCTACAGTAAAGGACTATTGCGGTGCTTCTTAGTGCAGTCCTTATTTACATATCATACGTCAAGATTACCTGGATGGATTCAAAATGTCAGCGCACAAATCGATAGGAAATCTTTCCAGCAATTTTCCTATTTCTTCTTCTTCTTCTTCAGCATAGAGCCGGGGTGGCTCGTGCTGTGTCAAGCACTCGTTTCCATTCAACTCGGCCTTGGGCCACTCGTCGCCAATTTTCTAGTCGTCTCAGACGTCGCAAATCGCTTTCTACCTGGTCGAGCCATCGTGCACGTTGGGCCCCCCTGTTCCTGGTGCCGGTGGGGTTGTTGAAGAGGACTATTTTCGTCGCACTGTCGTTCGGCATCCTTACGACGTGTCCGGCACACCGTAGCCTGTTAACTTTCGCTAGATGTACGATGGCAGTCTCCCCAAGCAGTGCCTGTAACTCGTGATTCATACGCCTCCGCCACTCTCCGCTTTCAGTTTGTACTCCACCAAATATCGTCCGCAGTGCGTATGTTCTCCGTGAGCAGCGTCACGGCTTCAAGTCCATAAAGAACTACTGGTCTAATAAGGGTTTTGCATATTGTTAGCTTCGTGCGGCGGCGTATGCTTCCTGATCGTAGCGTTTTACGAAGGGCAAAGTAGGCCCGATTTCCCGCTTGGATGCGCCGCTGGATCTCCTTACTAGTGTTGTTGTCCACGGTCACCCGCGATCCCAATATACAAACTCTTCTACTACCTCTAGTTCGTCGCCGTCAACGGTTACCGTCCGTAGGAGACGCGCGTTTGAGCCCATTCCTTTCATGTATTTGGTCTTCGGCGCATTTATTTTAGCCCTGGACTCCGCTTTCAGTCTGGCGTAGATAGTCTCCGCCGTCGCAAAGTTCCTGGCTATGATATCGAAGTCATCTGCAAAGCCTAGAAACTGGCTACCCTTGGTAAAAATCGTGCCTCTCGTTTCGATGCCCGCTCGTCGGATCACCCCCTCAAGAGCGATGTTGAACAGCATGCAGGATAGACCGTTACCTTGTCTCAACCCTCGCCGTGTCACGAAGAGACTCGAGAGTGTTCCAGAGATGCGTACGAAACACATCACTAGATCCAATGTAGCTCTGAAAAGTCGCGTCAATTTGTCCGGAAAACCGTGTTCGTGCATTATCTGCCATAGCTTGTCTCGATCGACTGTATCGTATGCTGCTTTGAAATCAATAAAGATGTGATGCGTGGGCACGTTGTACTACCGACATTTCTGCAAGATCGGTCGGAGGGTAAAAATTTGGTCCGTAGTTGCGCGAGCCCCTATGAAACCCGCCTGATAATTCCCTACGAAACCTTCCCAGTAAACCATTTGGTTTGTATATCTCGATTGCAACTGACATATACGAAATCATATCTGAACGAAAAAGTTATATTTCACGCCATACCAGAACTTATATGTACCAAAGTGGCGGCGATATACGTGGTAAAATTTTGACAATTATTTGTAATTCTATTTTGCGTAGTTTTTATAACACGCAACTAAATACTCCTGAATATATGATTAAGATATAATCATCTCCTGAATATATGATTAAGATGCAATCATCTATACTGCTTTATAATTCACAGTCATGAATTGTATATGAAGACACGCACGACTGCAAAACAACTTATTGTTCACTTCGATTTGACATACTCTAATCATTATACAATTCCAATGTGAAATTGACATGGAAACGATTTAATGTGAACTTTCTATTATGATTTTGTGTTATCTGGGTTGTTCTATCGGTGACAACCGGCGCAACAGGATCTAAGCGAGTACCTTGTAGGCGGCGTTTACCAGCGTAATACCGCGATAGTTGCAAGCAGTCTAGCTGATCACCCTTTTTGTAGATGGGACAAACCACTCCTTCCATCCATTCCTCCGGTAGTTTTTCCTCCTCCCAAATTCTCGAAATAACCCAGTGTAGAGCCTTTGCTAGCGTTTCTCCGCCATGTTTACAAAGCTCTGCAGGTAGGCGGTCCTTCCCAGCGGCTTTATTGGTCTTCAGCAGCCCGATTTCTCGTTTGACTTCTTGGAGATCAGGTGTTAGGACATTACTATCTTCCACGGGCGCTCCTAGGTTAATTTCCGTTGTGCCTCCTTCTGCGACTTCGCCATTGAGGTGTTCATCGAAGAACTACTTCCATCTGTCGACCACCTCGCGCTCGGTTGTGATTAGATTCCCTCCCTCGTCCCTACACATGTCAGGTTTCGGTGTGTAGCCCTTCCGAGTTTAGTTCACCTTCTCATAAAACTTGCGCGTGTCATTAGCTCGGAATAGTTGTTCCAATTCTTCACGATCTCTGTCCTCCTTTTGGCGCTTTTTCTTCCTCAGGATCGTGGTCAACTGGTTCCTAGCTCGTCGGTATTTGGCCAGGTTCTCTCTAGTGGCAATACTTAGATAATTTTTCCAAGCAGTTTTTCCCCTCCACCGCTTGTTGGCATTTCCCATCAAGCCAATCATTTTGTGTATTCCGAGGCTCAATACCTAGTACCGCGGTAGCGGCTTCGCCGATGGCTCAGCATATTATGTCCCAACGGTCTTCGAGGTTTGAAGCACCTAACTCCTCGGAAGAAGGAGTTCTCGGCAGCTTGCGGGTTATCTAGCTGCCTGATGTTCAGTCGAGGAGGGCGACGTGTCGTGTCGTGACCGTGTCCGGTATACAGTGGACAGCTTTGAGCGCACATGTACTGCTACTAGGTAATGGTCAGAATCAATATCCGCACCCCTTCGGGAGCGTACGTTCGTGATGTTAGAGAAAAACCAGCCCTCTATGAGAACGTGGTCAATTTGGTTCATTGTACGTTGGTCAGGTGATCTCCAGGTGGCTTTGTGGATATCCTTGCGCGGGAAAAAGGTGCTTTGAATCACCAGGCATCGGGAAGCTGCGAAGTTTATACATTGTTGGCCATTATCGTTCGTGTCGGTGTGCAAGCTATGAGGTCCTACCACCGGTCTATACATTTCTTCCCTACCGAACTGGGCGTTCATATCCCCGATGACGATCTTGATGTCCCGTGACGCGAAGCTGAAGAAGTTGGTAGTGCCACCGTTCTGGTAAAACTGATGGACCTTTCCGCCGCGGATCTTCCTTCCCTTCTCTCCTTTGCGACAGATTTCCTGCAGAGCTACGTTGCCGAGTTTGCGGGGTTCCAGCTGTTCAAGGAGCCCCCGCTCGTAACCTGCGCATTTTAGCGATTTGCAGTTCCAAGTACCGAGTCTCCATTCGTCGTCCTTGTTCCGTCGCCTGGGACGATGCCGAATATTCCGCTCCGAATTTTGTAAGTGTGATTTATTTTGGTGTGTAGCCGTACTGGGGCAATACCACCGAGTCTCGCGATGGGGCTGCCATCTTATAGTGCCGAGACTCACTTAGATTCCACCGGGGTTGGTTATCCGATCTCCGCTAAGGTTGCACGTATTCCACCTGGTACCACGAGGAGGTCGGGATCGGAGTTGCTGGATAAGAGGCTAACGACCACTGTGGGGTCTATATTCCGCATTATCCAACCATTTACCAGGTTTACCAGCAATTTTCCTATTAAACTTACCTAATTGGCCTAACGTCTTATGACAAGGCCTACGCAGCATAATTTCTCCACCTATTTCGGTCCATGGCAGCTGATGCCAGTCTCCAATGCAGCAGGTACCCAGTGCTCGTCAGATCTCGCTTCATCTGGTCTTACCAACTCGCTTAGTGTGCCCTCTTCGTCTTGTTTCTACCGGAATCGATGCGAAAACCATTTTTGCTCGGCATAGTTGTTCGGCATTCTAGGAACCACATCCTATCCAACGTACCCGTCCAGCTTTAACTACTGTACTTTCGGAATACTGAGTTCGCCGTATAGACGCGTAAGCTCATGGTTCATTCTTCACCTCCATACACCGTTCTCTTGTACGCCGCCAAAGATGGTTCTTAGCACCCGTCGCTCGAAAATTTCGAGTGCCCGTAGGTCCTCTTCTAGCAGTGTCCACGTTTCGTGCCCGTAGATGGCAACCGGTCCAATTAGCGTTTTTTACAGTCTGCACTTTGTACGGGGGCTCAGATTGTTCAACAGGAAGTGTTTGTGGAGTTCATAGTAGGCCCGACTTCCTCTGATAATACGCCTTTTAATCTCACGGCTGCCTGGTATTGTTGTCCTTTGTTGCCAATGAGCCAAAGTATACGAACTAGTCGACTACCTCAAACCCATCCCCGTCGATTACCACGGTACTGCCCAAGCGGACCCTGTCGCGCTCGGTCCTGCCCGCCAACATATACTTCGTTTTAGACGTATTTATCTTCAACCCAATCTTATCTGCTTCGCGTTTTAGTCTGCCATCGCCTAAAAAGTTCTGCCTACAGCATCCACATCGTCAGCAAAGCAGATTAATTGACTGGATTCATTGAAAATCGTGCCCCGATCGCCGCCTTTTGACACCTCCAAACGCAATGTTGAATAGCAGGCAGGAAAGAACATCTCCTTGTCGAAGTCCCCTGCGAGATTCGAATGTGTCCGACAATCCACCAGAAATTCTCACACAGCACTGGATCCCATTCATCGTAGCCATGATAAATTTAATAAGCTTACACGTATTGTTGATCCGACGAGCAAGAATTGAAGTGATAGGTACGATTTTCAGCAAAAGTAACTAACTGCATGATTGTGAGGGTGATGGTGATGCCATGGTATGGAACATTGTTACGGTGGAGGCTATCTACGCTAGACTGAAAACAATATATATAAGGAAGAGGCTCAAAGGAGACAAACGCGCGCCTCTAATGGACGGCAACGAGAAGTCAACCATGCCTACTCACACGCGAAAGAGTATGAGAAACATAGCATTCAACGCTTACGCCGCACACGTAGGCGTAAAAGTAACAGCCGCCGGTGCTGTATGCAGACATTCTGCTACCCACACACTTGCGCACGCATATCCTCACTTCCTCTTCCTGCATTGCTTATTCTCGAGTCAAAAAACTCGCGGGGAATCAGCTACCCGTGAGGCTAATGGCGCACTGGGGTACAAATTTTGCATTAGTTGTTCTTCTTCTTCTTCTTTATCGCCCTCGATTCTACTCACGGGTGGGAGATAGGAGTACGAGCCATCGTGAGTAATCGGTATCAGCAGATCGGGCTGCAACGACAAACGACGAACGATGACTGTAGCTGTTAGCTAAACACACACTCGCAAAAATTCATTGCAGTACATGAAGAAACAGGAGCGGGAGTTTTAAAGGGATGTTTATGTCGGTGTGTTCATTAGAATGAGTACGCGTGTGTGAGAAAATTAGACCACAAGAGTGTGGGCTTCGCAGCACTGATGGACGGTACCCGTTGGGGGCAGCGAACGAAGTGGTAGATGAGTTCGTGGTATTTGGCATCGTTGGTGATCGCGGACAACAACAGAAGTAAGGAGATCCAGCTGCGCATTCAATCGGAAGACCGAGCCTACTTTGCCCTTCACAAAACTCTAAGATTAAGAAACATACGCCACCGTACAAAGCTGACCCTCACTATACTGGCAATTTTTTATGGATTTAAGACTCTGTCGCTGTTCATGGAGGTCATATCCCAAGCAACAATTTCAAGTTTTATTACGTTCCACTAGTAGTTTTCATGACCAATTCCATAAAACCGCCAATAAAACTATGAGCTCCACCAGAACTTTCTGATGACCGCTATAAAACTGCCTTCCGACCAAGTGGCCCACTCTTCAGAAGGTTTTCAACCTCTTTAAGAAACAGGTCATAAGCTGAAATAGTCTTATCACGCTCTGCTGAAAGCAGCAATAAAACCGATTGTGCTTTTCGCTGCTTGACAGCTACCGCCATAATTTAATAAAGCTTTTCGCTACAAAGCTATAAAGCATACAGCTTGCTCTGGTGAAAAACTAAATCCGTTCACAAACTTTATTAACTTGAAAATGCATACGTGTGCAGAAAAGTTAAAGTTTTACTGGCAGATAATAAAATATCCCATAGAATAATTAATAAATTTTACCATTTTATACTGGTTTGCAATACATACACACGCATAAAATTTTATCGTGCATATTGACATGATAGGTGGATAAAACCAGTGCGCCATCAAAATTATGCAATTTTCGAAAACTGGACATCTTAACAAAATAAATATATTCAGTTAGTCAATCTCAATTTCTTGTAAAATCAATTTAGTTGCTTCCTGTGATAGCAAAACCGAGTGATAATAACGTTCTTTCTGCAAAATACTTTGTTTTGATAAATTTTTCTTTGCGAGCTAAAACAGAATATGTACTAGAATATGGCAATATGGCCTCGCATAAACAAAATGATTTCGGTGTTGAATTCTAATATTCTTGATAATAGCAGCGATAGATCTGATTGGTTTTAATAGCTCTATATGACTAATAGATTTATTGCGGTTTGACAAGCAACCGTAATAAGATCTTCTTCGATTGGGGCGTATTCATACGCCACACGTATGGTAAGTTTTATAAGAGGCGTGGTGCAGCCAATTAGTTTTATCGTGGTAATATAAACAGCCACAATAAATTTGCTTTATTAACGGTTTTATTATGATTTTATAGCAAGCTACAAGTGTATTTTGACTCGTATCCTCTGGGTATTGCGTAATATCATAATAAAACCAGAGGTAATCATTAATACCGCAATAAAACTTATATAAACTTGAAGTAAAACCAAGTGGCTTTAGAATTGTTACTTGGGATGCGCCCTTGCCGTGTTCGAGCGGTGCTGCGCCTGCGGATGATGATATTTGGCGGAGTACAAGTTGAAAGCGACGAGTGGCGTGTTCTATTAATCACAAACTACAGGCACTACCTGGAGAGATTCCCAAAATGTTTTTGTATGAGTTAACATGTGACTGAAGTTGGTCATACATAATGTAGGCTTCATCGTCTATCAAAACATAACTTGGTTTGGTTAAAGTAATAAATGCATCAACGGTTATGTTTTGAAAAATATATTGAATGATCACTTTAATGGTAGTCATTTAATGCAAGCTTTATTTTTTATCAACGCGTACTCAACAAAAAATTGTGATGAAAATGAATCCATCCTCAGGTGGATTACTTTGAGGAGATTTATTTAAGACGTATAAATAAATAAATGACATCTGCTGTTCGTTATAGGGTCGTCGTTTGATCTCTCCGGGGATGCAGCGAGCGGAGTAACGTAACGACCGACGTAAAGGGCAGCATCACAGCAGGTGAAAAGCAATAAACGCTACTAGACAAAGGGTGCGAAATCATCTCTCTGTGAGCGATGATTTTCAGCGAAATAAGGCTTATTATTTGCACTTACAAGGCAGGTGTTGTCGTAATCTAGACTTTATAGGATTACTTTACAAATCAGGAAGACAATAGCGACACGCAGCGGTTATTGCAACGACAACATCACAATATTGACGGAATCCGGGATGGCATGGCATCGACAGTTACTCGTTAGCAGTGAGGGTTCGACTATCTATAACAATAATTTAGGAATTACCTTGGGGTTAAAGATGATGATTTCCGATTTGTTTGTCTCATAAAATCAAATTCGTGGCAGTTGTTGAATCTAGACGAAAAAGTGTTGTTTTTGTTTGGAAACATATCAGGATTTTATATTGCAATAGTTAGACGTTGGTAATTTGATATAATGCAATATTCAGAAGATGTCTATCATAATTTTCGCTCGCAAACACCAAAGAAACTACGTTATATTAGTGACAATCAACAAACAATTAGAAATTTTATGACATTTCCCTCGACCAGTAGCATGCTTTGTTCTTTCACCCTATCCAGTCAGTCTCATCATAATAGGAGGACGACAGCTCCTATAATCACGCCTTCATTGATCGTATCTAAGTTTATTAACAATATTTATACATCGTACAATGTAGCGGAAGACAAGTGAGAGAAATCGGAAGCTCTCATAAATTAAATCAGTTCCGCACAATTCAACGGCATTTAATGTTAATTATACCGATACGTTTATACATATGCGATATACACTGCCTTCTCAATAGGCGCTGCTTTTATCATCACCAGCGATCTGCGCTGACGCTTTTCCCCCTTGCTCGTATGTTGCTAAACATGGTAGGGTAGATGCTCCAGTAATGGAGGGATTATGTCGGGGGATAGTGTGTAAAGAAGATTTGAACGCTCAATTTATCAGTTTCCTATTGAACTACATGATAATATGGTGCACCATAGTGTTGGCTTTTAATACATACCAAAATTATACCATTCTGCTGGTTAATATATCTAAAATATTGCTTTTCCTGACATTAATATGTGCTCCTAAAGTAGTGGTAATGTTCCTATAATAGTGGAAAATTTGCCTATAATAGTGGAATGTTGTTTACCGCCTTAGCAACGCTTGCAATGAGCATGGCAGCAGGTGGATAACAACGTAGGCTTGTTAAAATGCTATGGTTGGTTACGAATTTCTTAAGCAATTACACTCTATTGGACTGCTGAAAAGGAATTTGTAATTTTTACACCAACATCTTGAATTTTAACTGTGTATCTTAGATAAAACTGTTAACAAATATATATTTACCAATAGGATACGGAAATTATCTCGAAATCCGCCAAAATTATGATATATTTCAAGTTTCCACCACTACTGGTACTACCACAACTACTGGAGCATCTACCCTAGCAGTCATCACGTACCTAATAATGTTATGTTATTTCTGTTAGAAGTTGATGAATCGAAATTGAAAAACCGACAGAATTCCAGTCGACGGGGTAAAGCTGTACTTGAGACTGTCAGTGGATTTTGTCGTTGTTAACAATCAATGACAGCAGAAAAATACCACAGAGTGTAATCAAAGTAGCCCCCGTTGCCAGTGATCGGGTGCAGGTCTCAGATTGTTAGAAAACAGTTAATTGTTTATTATTTTACTAAAAGACCCGTATTATCCTTTCCAAAACAATAACGAACACTTCGCTTTGTCATTATTGAGTAAAAATGGAAGTAAAAATTGTGGAATTCGCTTTTCCTGAATCATTTACGGAATACTCATTGGTAAGATATATGCCCGTATCGGTTATAAAAACAGTTATAAACACTAACACTTAAAAACTTGGTCGCAATACATAAATGTAACTAATTTCACTGAAAAAAAAGCGATCTCAAGGTATGCGCTCACTTGACAAGGATATTTTTCTCCCCCTTTTTATTTCTAAAACCGACCGACGAGTCCTATTGTTTTCTTTCAGAAGTTGAGAAGCGACGGAAATACCGCGGAACTTGAAATGATAGCACTTTGTTCTTGGTTTTCCCCAGTTTCCCACTCTCAGAGGTGCAGCACAGCTTGACAAAGGCGGATGGTTAAGTGGAACTTCGTAACCCCCCGCATATCCGCCTGCTGATGTTTTGGCCTGACTTCAGTCGGGCGGGGATCATAGACTGCAGTGTAACGTATCAGCGGAAGTCGTGCCTAGAAGTGTTATAACAACATGGCTCTTTGTTCGTTCATCATTCCAGTCGACCTTTTGTGTTTTAATCTAAACGGTGTCATATGTCGGCATTTTGATGCGTGCCACTGTCATGGGAAAAAGTACTACAAACTTATCAAATCCGAGCTGGCTGGCAGGCAGGAGCAGCAGCAGCAGCAGTTTGCTTATACAAAGCATGTTTGACCTAACTTGGTCACATCACAGCAGTCTGATACCAGGCTATAGTTGGAAGGTCTATTATGGGAAACTGTCTCATTAGCACCGAGGCCTCGGAAAGATTTAGCCACTTGACTGCACTACGTGTTTGTGACGATCCGATGAAATGAGATAAAGTTGTGCGAACTGCTTCACGTCACACTTCAGAATAGCAGCATTCCTAAACGAGTCCGCAGACGTGAGGCGTGATGAAAGATGGGTTCTCGACTCTGTTGTTTTGCTTTTCCTATAAATTGCGTTGCACCAGCAATATGCATTGAGAAAATAAAACGAGATTTCAGATACATACCCAACATTTTTCATGTCAAAAATAGGCCAGTTTTCATCAGGGGTGCAAGAATGTGTTATGAATTTCAAATTTATTTCACTAATTATGTTATTTCAATTTGCAACACTGCAATTTGAAACTTTTTTGGTTACATTTATTTCCGTGTGTTCAATCGGATTTAATTATAATAGGATTTAGTGCTAATTCCAGTCGTGTGAAGGAAAGCCACTACGATTTTCATCATTTCTTGAATAATTTTTAACAAATAATTCAAAAGTTCTTGTACTGATTTGACTCAACCACACTTACCTTCAGATCAGTGCAATTTAATTTCACTAAAAAGCGATTATTATTAGCGTTTTATTGAAATTACGCCACTGACTTTATGTTTTAATCATAGTATTGTTTTTAAATCCGTCCAGCAATATTTTCCTACGTTCGAACTAAAAATCACAATAGCAACTTTTAGTCTTCTGAAATAATGATTGTTGATCTCATTGACTTGTTGACTTGTTTTTTATGTCTTTTTGCTTGTTGTTTGATTCATTATGGCGATTCTTAGTGCTAATAATTAGAAAAATATATTGGCGATCCTGCCATGTCAGTTCCAGTTTATTACGCAATATGCATCAAATGTAACCCAATTAAATAATCTATAAGTGATAAATATGCGGAAACATTGGAGGCAAAGGACAAATACGTGGTAATAGGAATATTTGTATTAATAAAATAAAATTTGTTGCCAGATTAGCTTACGGTAAGATTAACGCATAGGCAAGTAGAATGGTCGATGTATAAGTAGTTGCGTACAGTTTTAGCTGATGTTTTCAACGCATAAAATAAATAATTGCAGGGAATTTTCCAACCGCTGCATATGTTAAAAGGACCTTTCATGTTACAAATATGGCTTTCTACCAGGGAAAAAATTAAAAGTTTAAATATTACTGGATTTTATGACTTTTATCATTACAATTGGCCAAAAGCCGATTGAATGTTAAACCAAACCAGAAAATATTCCGAAAGGCATATTGACGACCTCTTTAATTTTCATTTGTACGTTTCTCATTTTACCCATCACAATCGAGACTCCGCAACAAAACATGCATATTAACGGATATTCACCATTGAAAGAACTCCTAAATTCAATAACAACGTCACAATGAGCACCTAATCCGGTGTCCGATCGACACAAAAAGGCAAACCATCGAACGAGAAGTGTGCAGCATGTATCCCGGGGCGCAGATTCGCTTTCCCCCGATGTTCCTTTTTGAATTGGTAGCAAAACCGGCGGAGAAAATACCGGCGCTCGTCGGCACCCCAATGTTATCCTGATGCCTGATGTTTCGAGCGGGATAATGCTTCCATGCTGGTACTACGCTGCTGCGGCAGCAGGTTGACAATGATGACACCGTCTTGGTACTGCGTCACTGAGAGTAAGCGCACATACGTAAGCACTCTAAACACTTGAAAGGTCACCATGGAAAAAGGAAGTGAACAGGATAGAAACACTCTAGAATTATTTTTCAATGTTCTGGGGATGGATATCGGAGTTAATTTGGACGATTTGCTTATCTTTTAAAATACATCTGCTATTTTTTCATAGCGGGAAACCCGCTGTTTGGCGCTATTTTTCTGTTTTGTTTCGAATGCATTATGTAATAAATACTACCCGAGGTGAATTATTTTGTAATTAATTTGCTTTTCTCTTTGGAAACTGCGTTTCCAAACGGAATAAAAAGCATT
The DNA here is from genome assembly GCF_943734655.1 of Sabethes cyaneus. NCBI lineage: Eukaryota > Metazoa > Arthropoda > Insecta > Diptera > Culicidae > Sabethes > Sabethes cyaneus. The sequence goes on from NC_071355.1 coordinate 233,255,093, forward strand.
GAATACAGTTTTACTTACCTCTAGAACAACACATTTTTTACACTTTCACCTGGAATTTTATGTTATCGTTATGCTATGAAAAAGATTTCCCAGCATACATTGTTTACAAGCTGCAACTAAATGTCAATTATGCCCTATTGTTGCTTCGCATGCGATTGAACAGAAAAAACGTTCCGTTCCTCTTCAACCCAATCTGTTTCATCTCAGCAACTTTGTACACCTAATTAAAAGGCAGCAGGCCATGCTTATCATATCGATCTAAAAAACGCATTCATTCTGTCAGCACGTTGAACACTTTATTTCACGAATTTACTCTCGGTTCCCTCGTACCTACGGGGAGACAATCTGCAAGAATGTTTATTATTAAATCAGTGGCCATGTGCAGAATCTGCCGTTTGCATTATCTTGATTCGAATCTCAGTTTATTAAATTGCAACCATTTCCGTTGTTCACAGAGGCTGTGGATCGGTGAAGGCGTTACCGTCCGTAAAAGGTCACGTTTCGTATCCGTGCATTTTGAAACAATCTAAAAGTGACTGTTAACTTTTTCCCTTCAACTGTAACCTGTCATTTACGAAAAATTTTATTATACCCCATCCAGAAGGTGATTCAATTTACCGTACCATGTAGTTCATATTGTCTACGGCGTAACACGCGTCTATTAATAGAGGATAATCGCGTTAGCCACCCCTTTTTCCTTGTCAACTCCGTTGACGTTCGTCCGTTCGATTCCGATTTGTTGGGAAAAACTCAACTAGAAATAAAAGATTAAATCAATTACCGGTAATAATCACTGCGGGTTTGTTGGCACAAGGTGACTTTGATTCTGCTCTAACAGTAAAACCTTTATCGGTTGCTGTTGCTACTGCTGTTGCTGCCATCAGCCCACGCCTTGACGTTTTGTCGACTGACGCCTGTGTCCTGTGCACAGCGCGTCCTCATCACGCGTCACGTCGCTCTCAAGTTGCGCCACGTGCCCGCATTCAGCCGGAGCACGCGTAGCTGATTTTCAGCAATTAGTATGTTTACATGACAAAGCCGGCCTTGATTTCACCGCAGAGCCAGCAAGGGGTCCAACGGCGGCCGCACTTTGGCTCCCGCTGGGAAATTAGGTTGAATAGTAGCACTTTTTCGCTGTTGTTTTATGCTGGTAAAATTCGATGGTGTTTTACCGGTAAAACATTTTATGGCTCCCTTCGGCTTGCCGAAGAGAAGCGGAAGCTGCATTCAACAGCGGAAAAAACTGCTCAGGTAAGGTGTCAAATTTCAGCAAACGATTATCCTGAGTTTGAGAGCATGCACGCGGCAGCTGATGGTTAAGTCGGCTTTGCTAGCGATAGTTGACTGAGCGAATAGCAATTAGCCTTGTGTTGTAGCATTTTTGATAAAGATAAATATTAAAAATTACAAATTTGACGGTTATAATTACGACTGCAACAACGACCGGATTATGCTCCATATTGATTATATTGCCGAAAATCGCAATTTAAAGGGACAACGGAGTTTTTTTTTGACTTAAAAAAGCAATTTTTATTGATTATTTCAAAAAATTAACATTTTAAAAATACACTTCCAAGCAATTTCCTAGCGCAGTTTTTTAAACATGATTTCGGACTTGATCCCATGAATATCTCAACAACGGCTGAAGCAATTCCGTTAGAGATGCTAGTAATCCAGTTGGTCAATAAACTTATTATCATTTTGTTCTAACGTTACTATCGGACGTCTTTTCATTAGGTTATGGGCTATCGGTAGATCCCATAGCAACGAGCTAAAGAAAGTGATTTTTTTCGAATGCCAGTACCGCATTCTTCTAGAAACGAAGTTGCATCAAATTCAAATCCTGAAGTTGAAGTGGCAGGATCTGGAACCGAGGGAAACAATCCAAGCGAAACCAGTTCACCGCGGATCAAGTCAAGTAGGACCAGGTCAAACGTCAGAGAAATGTTTCTGAAGGTATGTACCACCATGCAAATGGAGTCGGCTCGTTATCACTGGCAGAGCGATTACGTAGCCAAGAAAACTACAGCTCGTAGACCTTTGCTATCAAAATGATGCTCATTTGTGAAGGGAGTTGGAAAGCCATTACCGCGGACAATTCACCGGAGCAACTATCGGGCTCTTGCGACGATTTGTTTCAGTATTGACCCTATGAACTTATAGTCTGGTTCAAGATGTGACGACCGTCAAGAAGACATGGAATAGCCTGAACACTGCTTTCCAGGCTGGCGGTTACGTCCGGGAAATCTAGCTGTTTCGGTAGTTGATCAGGGTCAAGCTTGTGGAATGTAAAACGGTCGAAGTCTACGTTAATCTCCTGATGACCACTCGGCACAAGTTGACTGCAATCAAAGTGAATGAACGTTGAATGTCTAGTATCCAGTACGATCAAGGACTTTTCGACATCGAGGCTAATCCTCTTACAAATCAATTCAGGAATCCGAGGAAAACCAATTGGAGTTCCTTTAGGGATCATCTGATTGCCTCTAGTGACGCTAGTGACCTCTGACCTGCAATGTAGGATCACAGACGCTTATAACACAAACTGTCCCGTAAACACGCGAACAGTTTGCCGTGATGTGCCCTGGTGGAATGAGACGTTTAGCAATCTCCGTCGGAAGGCACGGCGTCTGTTCAACAGGGACAAAATCACATCTAACTGGGAAGAGTACAGAGCTTTCCACACCAAATACAACGCTAAGCTACGCAAAGCCAAAAGGAAATTACGAGTTAAATTTTGCGAAAGCATTCAAACTCTGCCAGCGGCTACGCGTCTGCAGAAAGCGATGTCCAAGGTTCACTGCAATGGTCTAGGCTAGGGCAATTGAAAAAAAGGATGGGAGTCTCACTGTTACCACCAGGGAAACTCTAGAAGTTCTAATGAACAGCAGAACATCAAATGGGCACTCAGCTCTTTTGAACCAATGAAATCTCCAGTTCCGGATGGTATTCTACCCATTTTCTTACAAAAAACGGACGGTGTTATAATGTCCGAGCTTATCAACCTCTTTCGAGCCAGTTTTACTTTGGGGTATATCCCGGAGAATTGGCGGAAAGTAAGGGTTCATACCTAAGGCTGGCAAAAAAGACAAAACCATGCCTAAGGCTTTCAGACCGATAAGTCTGACTTCAATGCTTCTTAAGTTGATGGGGAAAATCACGGATAACTAAATCCACAATGAGTTTTTAAAAAACTCTCCTTTACATGTAAATCAACATGCATACCAACACGGTAAATCTACGGAAACCGCACTGCACTGCTTAATGAAGTTAATTGAGAAATCGCTCAAATATCAAGAAACAGCACTTTGTGCTTTTCTTGATATTGAAGGCGCTTTCGATAACACGTCCTTCGCGTCAATTGATACGGCTCTCTGTCAAAAGAGAATCGACCGCACTGCAATGAGCTGGATTCTAGTAATGCTCTCGAGCAGAGAAATTACAGCATCATTGGGAGATACGTCGGTCACGATTCCGGTGATCAAAGGATGTCCACAGGGAGAAGTTCCTCCCCCCCTGCTCTGGCCACTGGTGGCCGACGTACTTCTTCACAAGCTATCACAGCTTGGTTATGAGACCGTTGCTTACGCCGACGACGTTGTACTTATCGTCAGAGGTAAGTTTGACGCAATATTGTCAAGTGGCTTGCAAGGAGCTCTAAACACCACCATGTTATGGTGCTCACAAGAGGGACTTAATTTTAACCCCACCAAAACAGTCGTTACACCATTCACTAGGCGAAGGAAACATACCATTACTCCCCCTATACTGAATGGTGTCAGACTGGGCTTCAGTAATGAAGGCAAACACCTCGGAATAATTGTCGATAAAAAACTGAACTGGGCTGCCCACCGAGATTATGATTATGATTATGATTATGTTAAGAAAGCAACTTCGGCTATCTGGGCATGCAGCTCACTGTTTGGCCAAACCTAGGGATTGAAACCACAACTAGCCTTTTGGTCATATACTACTATTGCACGGCCTCGGATAACCTATGCTGTAGTCGTATGGTGGCCAAAGGTGAATGAGGTGACAGCCCAAACCAAACTAAACGAAATTCAGCGCCTGGCCTGTCTTACAGTTACCAGTGCCATGCGCGTACAATACCTACTGCAGCCATGGAGGCAATGCTATGCTTACTTCCTTTGCATCTTCATGTGAAGAACGAAGCAGCGCTCGGCGCACTACGGTTGCAAAGGAGTAAAACTATACTCGAAGATGACTAAATCGGTCATCTTCGCATACTTCGGGAGTTCAATCTGACACCCTTAGAAACTTCAGTCTCTGACTGCATGGAAGCCAGGCCCAATATGGACGTTCCATATGAGATGATTGAAACAGATCGCTCAATGTGGAATGATGGAGGGCCCGACCTTCCATCTGGAACTATCTGCGGAGTCTACGGACCCGGTATCAGGGAAATTATCTCATTAGGACAGCGGCCCACCGTTTTTCAATATGCAGCAATATGCTTGAAACGAAAGTACAGGCATGCGAAAATCGGTATCTTCACGAACAGCCAAGCAGCACTACTGGCAGTCAAGTCCACCAAATGCGTGTCCAAATTAGTCCCGCCAAAACAAAGTTTTATTACTTTGGGTGCCCGGTCACTGCGGAAGCGAGGGCAATGAATTTGCTGACAACCTAGCAAGACAAGGATCAGCTCAGCAATTTATTGGTCCTGAACCGTTTCTGGGCACCTCCACATCCGCCGTGAAAGGCAAACTGATGACATGGGAAAAGCTAGAAATAGTATCCCGTTGAAATCAAACACAGGAGCTAAAAAACTACTCCATTTAACTCGTAGTGAACTACGCTCAATCACGGGACTCCTAAAAGGACACAGCTCCGCACTTTATCATTTAAAGAATATCGGCAAGGTATCATCCGACACCTGCCGCTTTTGTAACTTTGAACCTGAAAATTCAGCGCATCTGCTCTGCTTTTGCGGAGCTCTTGCATTATCAAGGCACAACTTCTTAGGAAGTTTCCTTCTTACTCCATATCAGGTATGGAGCCTAAATCCCAAAACAGGATTACAATTGTCCTGCTCAACTCCATCAATGGGTATGAGCGGTCCGTAAAATGTGTACGGCAATAGGGACCTGCCACAAAAGATGATCATTAAGACTGTCGCAGTGGCCTTTTAACCCAATGCCCTTCTGGCATACAAAAAAAGGGCTTTGAAAGGTCTGAGATCAAGCTTACGGCGGTTGTTGTTAAAAGATAGATTCTCCAAAATGTCAAATGGCTAGAGGAGTCGGCAGAATGCGATGCTAAAAGGGCGTTCTATGGCTAAAGCAAGAAGAAGGCCTTGAATGTGAAACCGGACAAGTCCAAGGTGAAATGTTACCGGTGTAACCAGGTCGGACACTACGCGTCCGAATGCTAGAAGGAACCGGTGTTTTCAGATGAATCACAGAAGGGTAAGAAGAAGTCGAATACGCATTTGGTGTTTGTGGTGCCGGACGTAGGACAATTGATCAAGGAAGATTGGATTTTCGACTCTGCATCTTCGTCCCATAGGTGTGGTGACCTTGAAGAGCTGGAGAACCCTCGAAAAATGACTGACAGCGTAATCGTTGCCAACAATATCAGGATGTCCGTAGTGGCTAAGGTTGACCTGAACGAAGGAAGAACTGAGATTCCAAGTCCGAGGCTGGAGTGTTCGTTGGATATACAGCAGAGACCAAGGGATAAAGTGTCTACAACACACAATCGAACAAAGTTTGCGTTAGTCGAGACGCTATGTTCCTGATTGAACAGTAAAGTGGTCAAGAAAGTCTAGAACCAACTGAGCAAGCAGTGATGGAGTTTCCAGTAGCAGAATAAGAGGTTGCTGACAAATTGCCTTCCATTCCTCTGGAAGACGATGTGACTGTACATGCTGAAATTCATGCTGAACCAGAGGAACATCTGGAGGGACACATACCAGCTCGAAGCGGTGGTACGAAGCCAACGGGGTCACATATATATGCCAAAAGATTACTAATGGGTTATATTTTGTTTTTTGAAAGTTTGAAAAGGATCGGTCAATTTGGTAATTTTTTACAGCGTTTCTTCTGTGGTGCAATTTGATGTGGGACACCCTTTACGGACGATCTTCTGAATATTTTGAACGACGAACAACTGGTCAAGGAGGTCAGGGAGCAACTGATAGAGACATTCTTGATGAAAGATCTCAACGTTTGCTGTAGGAGTTCGGCATGAACGTGTTCGCATGTAACACCGTGTCAATACTATTTGACCCGAATGAACGCTGACTAAGGAGATTTCTCGCTCAAGGGGCCATATCGCGATATATCGTAAGAAGTCAGAGCTGTAGATTCCTTTAGCGAACGAAGGATCAAAACCTCGTGTACGGTGCATATAAATGTAGAGGCTTTAGTGATGAAATCTGCGGAAACGATGCTTAAACGAAAAAGTCTGTAACCGGATACGTATTTGTCAATGATAGAAGAGCGATAGCATGGAATTGTAGGCGACAATCAACCGTTTTCTTTCAACAACTGAGGTTGAATATATGGCGATGCAAGAAGCTTTATGGCGGAGATCGTTCAGAGCTGAGCTTTCCAGAATCGAAGCACCACAGCCATTGTATTGCGATAACAAGAGTGTCCTTTGCCTAGCTTTTCCCCTAGACAACAAAGCACATAGATTTGCGTATTCATTTCGTTAAGGAACAAGTTGAAAGGAAATCCAGCGAGCTACTCTACGTTGAAATTGGATTGCAAGCTGCACGTGTCCTGACGAAAGCTGTTCTTTACCCAAAACTACAAGAAGCAAGGCGGCCAATTAGACGTTAAAGGAATTCATTGTTGACGGGAAGTGTTAGAGATCCTAAATAATCCATGAATTCAGTTAGACTATAAACTTATTAGGTATCGTTTTGTTCTACCATTGCTATCGGACGTCTTTCTATTAAATTTATTCAAACACTTTATTTTCTTTCAAAATTATCTAGTACAAGGTTAGTCAAGAGAGGTTTTCTGATGGTCAAATTTGTTTATCACCACCGCTGGGTTACCCTTGACGATCACCGAAATTTTCAAAGCGAAAACTGTTGAATGTGTAGGGTAGATGCTCCAGTAATGGAGGGATTTTGTCGGGGGATAATGTGTAAGGACAATTTGAACGCTCAATTTATCAGTTTCCAATTGAACTACATGATAATATGGTGCACCATAGTGTTGGCTTTAAATACATACCAAAATTATACCATTCTGCTGGTTAATATATCTAAAATATTGCTTTTCCTGACATTAGTATGTGCTCCTAAAGTAGTGGTAATGTTCCTATAATAGTGGAAAATTTGCCTATAATAGTGGAATGTTGTTTACCGCCTTAGCAACGCTTGCAATGAGCATGGCAGCAGGTGGATAACAATGTAGGCTTGTTAAAATGCTATGGATTGTTACAAATTTCTTAAGCAATTGCACTCTATTGGACTGCTGAAAAGGAATTTGTAATTTTTGCACCAACATCTTGAATTTTAACTGTGAATCTTAGATAAAACTGTTAACAAATATATATTTAACAATAGAAAACGGAAATTATCTCGAAATCCGCCAAAATTATGATATATTTCGAGTTTCCTCCACTACTGGTACTACCACAACTACTGGAGCATCTACCCTATAAACAATATCGATGGTTGCTAACCAATCGCTCCGCGCGCTTCTGTTCTACAAACTGTGAATACTAGATCACCTTTTTGAACTCACCTTGATCTTGTGTTTAACCTATTCTTTCTTCGCTTTTGCAATTTTTGTATTAGGTATTTAGGGAAGATGAGAGTCAATTTTTTAAAACTAAAAACTGATGAGTGATGTGCGTAAATAGTCAATTTCAAGGAGCTGTAGAGGCAGGTAAAAGAGGTTCCCATATGAAAAAAAAACATAATTTTTAATCTTAGTTTAAAAAATATTTAAAATAAGTCCCTTAGGCCATATTTTGTACGAGATTTAATTTAAACGGTAGGTAATTCATTTGAGCTTTACTGTATTTGTAGAGGAAATAGAAACGCTTATTGCGATGTTAATTCATTTGAAAACATAATTTTTCCGTATACCTTCCTGTTAATTAAAACGGACTTATTTATAAAATGCAGCATCCGCATTCATACGCGAAATCGATAAAGAAGACTAGCATATGAGGTTCTAAAACAGGGAGTACCATTAAAGCGCATGTTCTGTGTTGGGTTTTCCCCGCTATCTTACTGCGTAAAATAGGTTTTAGTACGAAGTTCTGTATGAAGCGTTGTTAAGTTTAGCGAATCACAATTTATATATGTACGTTTGATACGACTTATTTATAGTACAAGCTGTTTGTTCAAAATAACCTTCCTAGAAATAGTTCCACTTTCAAAACTGTTAGCAAACATTATCGACTTAAAGGAAAAATTTCGGCACACAGGTAACACAGCTGTACCTTTGAGACGCTGTGATGTGAAACGCGCTTACTTTTCAACTGACTTTTTAATCTTTTATTCTAACCTTTTTTTGTTGTTGTTGGCATAAATTTCATTTCGTCGTGTATTGTTTTGTGTTGTGATGGTCAGCAAAATTTGCATAATTCATAGGCAATATAGTAATATCAATGTTCACGGGTAGTTTTTTTTTCTCGAGTGTGTATGATATATCATATGTATACATAGCAGTAGTATCAGAGTTTTTTATCTTTATTCATTTGTCTCCTCAAAGTGAAGAATAGCAGTTACTGGATTTTGTCTGAACAAATAGTACAAATATCTATTGGATAGCTCTCGTAGCAAAGCCATGCATCTTCTCATATATATAAAACTTTTCGTGAGAACATTTTCCTATCCCGAGTAGTGCTGCAGTCATATTTACACACATATTGGCCTTCATTTTCATTCTATCATTTTTAGGAAAGTGCTTAAGAGTGTATATACAGAGTAAGAAGAACAAATGAAACGTTCTGAAATCATTCAATGGAAACATTAATCGGAAGAAGTAGTTAGTGGCGGAAAAGATGAATGGAAAAGTCGGAAGATTTTCAATATAACAGCGTATATCGTAAATGTTTTGTTCTCTCGCATTCAATCAATAAACTTGGTTAAGGTTCCAATGCTATGGGGAAATTATTGTCGTATTTTCTACTTCTTGGCTGCGTTTCACTTTTGTTTCATCAATTTTCTTTTCACATTTATTCGGGGCGATCTGTACAGTATTTTGGGTAAACAGAAAAATAAAAGAACAATAACAAATTTTTTCCTAAAATCCACAAGAAACAAACGAATGTGTTTACGCGTCATTTTTGTCATCTTTTTAGCAAAACGAGTAATAAAAGTCGAATTCGTTTTTGAAACGATCAAATAAACAAATTCCTATCGCGCAAGGCTCGTCGCGTAAACCTTTGCGTTGATACAGACAAAACAATAGACCTACTAAATAAACCTAGAACCTACACGATTAGTGTGTGTGTGATGTACAACTTAACGACTTCTTCAGTGTAATGCCTAGCTGTTTTTTCCCTTTCTCGTGCTTGCCTCTATTGTTCAATGAAAACAGATCAGTAAAACTAGCAGACTTCACTTGTATGTACATTCCAATCCAACCATAGATATTCAACCAAAACCACGGTAAAAAATTCTAAGCAAACCGCTAAATTCCATTTAATATTCTTGCCCGGGCAATAGTTCACCATTCCGTCTTCGGCATATTTACCGTTTTTACTGTTTTTTTTGTAAAAAAGAAGACAAAAGTCTAGTAGTAGTGAATGCATTCATTAGATAGTAAGTTGTTTCCTTGTTGGTTTTAGCAGTCAATTATTAAATGCATAAAATAGCATTCCGTTTTTTACCTTGTTTTATAAGCAGTTAGTATTAATTAAATAGCAGTTACACGTTTGCTTCATCAGAGTATTATTCATTTTGAATCTGGTGTTGTAAAGTATAGAAGGAGTGCACGAATGAGATTCTCTCTCGAAAAATTGGATCTTATTTCTATCGTACAATAGTTACAGAGTTGTAAAATAAATATCTTTCCATCAGAATATCAAATGACGCCTCTACTATAAATGATGGTTTCTAATTTTGTCCTATAGTAGTTAATCTGTTTTTCTTTTAATGTAGAAAAGTGTAGTCACAGGAATCTATGCGTAGTGTAATCGTAAGAAGTAATATCAATGGCTTGTGTTTCTGACTGTTTTTTTTTTTTTATTTTTCGCGTCTCTTCTGTGCGAGTCTGCGCGGTTTTCAGCTGGGCTATTTAGTAATTAAAAATATTTATCTACCCACAAAACAAACAAGTCGCAATACCAGGCTTCTAACACAGCTACTCGAACGACGAATTTTCTTTTTTTACGACTGGTTTTGTGACCGTGACTCGAACATCGCTGCTACATCTTTGATTGAAATCTGTGGTGAAAAACGATCCCGCCTGAAAATAGAAGAAATACATTAGAAAAACGAGCATAGTTTGAAGCGCAAGTAGCTCTAGTGAGTGCAGTCGATAAAGGTTTATTTTCTAATGAAAACTAGAAAGTAATTTTTAATATTGCCGCTGCTGACAGTGGCAGTATGGTATTTCATCGGTAAAGTAGTGATTGTTGTAACCTATTTTTAAACATAATGAAATAGATAATGTACTAAAGCGCGAGCTTGCATGCAATATGCCTAGCAAGTTCGATTTCTTGATTTCGGCGAATGTGAGCTTTTACAAGCAAGAGTTATTAAATTTTGTGACAATCTTTATGCTTGTTGGTTTTGCTACTAAAAAGAGCTTTTATTTTTAGAAGGATTGACGATTTTAATTTCAGCAAAAATGCATTTTAGAGGAAAAAATATTGACTTTTAACCACATACCGTGCTGCATCAAAATCGGGACGGTACCAATATTCGGACATCTGCACCGCCTGCACCAATTATTTTATGTAAATAAATGACAACTTTTTATAAACTAGTAAAAAATGTAAGTTTCGGTTAATTGAACTAATGTTTAATGTTTTTCTTAAAAAATGTACGAGGAAATGTTTCTTCTTGTGAAATGTGCGATGAAAAACCTAGCAGTAACTACGTTCCGAGAAGGAGCCTTGATTAGTGCAACCGCTAAATGCTGTGGAGTTCCAAAAAGTACGCTAGCAAATATCATAAGGTTAAAAATCGAGATATGCTGGTGGTCGAAAGGGGGGCATTCAGCCTGTGTGGTTTTCAATGATGAGGAGAAAATCGTGCACAGAGCATTTCATCGAACTTATTCCCTATGAAATACGCTTTTATTAAATACTTCAAAGGCATTTAATGTATACGTATTAAATCAGTCGTTTACTGAATAAGTAGGCATTTGCAAACTTCTTCAATGACAAAAAGCGGAATCAGGTATATTTTACCTATAGCCTATAGCAGAAAGTTTTACTTGTTCGGAAATCGATTCAAAATTATCCGGATTTTTATTCAATGAAATTAAGGTGTCCATGAATAAGAGCAGCCATTTCATTTCTTTTATTTTAATGAATTGCGTTTCTCAATGAAAAAACAAAAATTCGTCGAATTAGAGAATACCAAAGTAAGCGTTGGATTCATGACATGTAATTATACAATAACAATCGCTTCATGGGTTGTGCTGTAATAGCAGCAAATATGGTAGGTTAGTTTGTTCGTCCTATTTGGATTTATTAAAATGCTGTTCGCTGAAGATAGAGTTATGGGAACCATCACTAAAGACCTAATGAATGAAATTCACTCCTTAGGCAGGAACGGAAAGGAAAGCAGCGTCTCGGCTCCCAACTTCGAGGAGATGCAGCAAGAAATCGAATAGCTTAAACCGGCAAAGTCGCCGAAAAGGACCGACTCCCAGCAGTGTGGGGGTTATATGGCCTTGGTACAGTATATCGCTTATCAGATCAGAACATGCCTCGCGCTATATACCACCTCGGCAGCGTTACACTGTGCCGCCGATGCGACGAACTGTCTAAACAGTTTTTCGAACTACGCAAACTACGCGCATTCACTCGAAGCTGCGCTGCCGGAAGAGGACGAGCTGGACGAAGCCCCTCTCGAGGACTATTGGAACACTATCAAAACAGCCATCAGCAGTTTAGCGGAGAGCTCCATCGGGCATGAGGCCCGGAATCAGTGGAACGATTGGTTTGACGATAAATGTAGGAGGGATGAGGAAAACGCTGCGCGGGCGGCCAAGATGCGTAGTGCCACACGTCAGAACGTGGCAGGACACAAACAGAAGAAGATGCAGCGAAACCAAATCTTTCGGGAGAAAAAGCGCTACCTGGAAGAGCAGGAATATGCAGAGTTGGAGCGGCTGCATCGTTCTCAGGAAACGCGAAATTTCTACCAGAAACTGAACGGATCCCGCAAAGGCTTTGTGCCGTGAGCCGAAATGTGTCGGGATAAGACTGGCAGTATTCTGACGGACGATCGTGAGGTGACCGATAGGTGGAAGCAGCACTTCGACGAACACCTGAATGGCGCCCAGGCGGAGAACCATGGCGGCGGGGAAAGCGATTTCGACGGTGCAACAAACGGGGAAGAGGTGCCAGCCCCATCTATCACCAATTGCGAATAGATTTGTGGGAACTTATCAAGCCGGCTTCGTCGAAGGTCGGTCTACAGCGGATCAAATATTTACACTGCGGCAAATTCTCCAAAAGGGCCGTGAATACAGAGTTCCCACGCATCATTTATTCGTTGACTTCAAAGCCGCATATGATACCATCGACCGGAAAGAGCTATGGAAAATCATGGACGAGAACAGCTTCCCCAGGAAGCTCATCAAACTGATTAAATCTACGATGGATGGTACGCAGTGCTCTGTTCGAATTTCGGGTGGATTGTCAAGTTCATTCGAATCACACAGAGGGCTTCGTCAAGCTGATGGTCTTTCATGCCCGCTGTTCAACATAGCGCTACAAGGTGTTATGAACCGAGCGGATATCAACACGCGGGGCACGATATTCAACAAATCTAGTCAAGTCGTCTGCTTTGCCGATGACATGGATATTATCGGCAGAACATCTGTGGCGGTGGCTGAACAGTGCACCAGACTAAAGCACGAAGCAGAAAAGATTGGGTTAAAGGTAAATACGTCTAAAACAAAGTACTTGCTGGCCAGCGGAACCGAGGCCGAACGACACCGGTTGGGCAGTAGTATATTGATCGACGGCGATGAGTTTGAGGTAGTCGATGAATTTGTCTACCTTGGCTCACTGGTAACGGCGGACAATGATACCAGCCGTGAGATTCGGAGGCGTATTATCAGCGGAAGTCGTGCTTACTATGGCCTCCACAAGCAATTGCGGTCGAGCAGAATAAGTCCCCGTACAAAGTGCACCCTGTACAAGACGCTTATTAGACAGGTTGTTCTCTACGGGCATGAAACATGGACAATGCTCGAGGAGGACCTGCGGGTGCTCGGAGTTTTCGAACGACGAGTGCTAAGAACGATCTTCGGCGGCGTACAGGAGAACGGGGTGTAAAGGCGGAGGATGAACCATGAACTTGCACAGCTCCAGAAGGTGGTTAAAGCTGGACGATGGGCAGGGCATGTTGCAAGAATGCCGGACAATTACCCTGGAAAAATGGTGTTCGCCTCAAATCCGGTAGAAACAAGAGGACCAGGAGCGCAGCGAGCAAGATGGTTAAACCAGGTGGAGCGAGATCTGGCGGAGAGTACTCTGTGTCGGAGGAATTGGAGAGCGGTAGCCCTCAACCGAGTTACATGGAGAAACTTTGTTCCACAGGATTTGTCTTAGGACGGCAAGCCACCTAATTAAGTAAGTTTCAAGCTAATGACACGCGCCAGTGTTATGAGAAATTGAACCAAACTCGTAAGCGCTATTAACGAATACCTTACATGTAAGCGCGAGGAGATTGACAAGTGGAAACAATTCTTCGATTCGAAATGGTACACGGAGTACGTGTCTACGCACCACAACTTTATTGACTTCAAAGCAGCATATGATACAGCCGTTCGAGACCAGCTATGGCAGATAATACAGAAGGGAGAAGGGAGAAGGGAGAAGGGAGAACACGGTTCTCCGGACAAACCGACGCGACTGATCAGAGTTACATTGGATCGAATGGTGTGTTTCGTGCGCATCTTCGAACCACTCTCGACTCGAGTCCCTTCGAGACGCGGCGAGGGTTGAGAAAAAATTGGACTATGGAAACGTTCGGTTGCGTTGTTCACTAAGAATTAGTTTTTTCATGTTGAACATTTATCAAAAAGACGTGGAGATATCCTAAAAAAGAGCACAGATGATGTAAAATATATCTATCGATATCGATATACCTAATAAACACTAAATTTAGCAACAATATCATCCAAAAAGATATAGATCTGGTTTACTGCTTGAAGGTTAACATTGATGGCAGATGTGATACCATCATTTTCAATATATTGGATAGATGTTTTAAAAAGAATAATATTCAATATTTGAATGAAAAAAATGCTCCGGTTGCAATTGTAACAAATCCCAAAATTAACTTGATGATGAAACGATAGAACAAAAGGCGTGCTCTGGTGTGATTGCGCGATATAGAAAAAGAAGCTACTTTTATTATGGTGCTTAGAGGAAATAATACCTTTCACAGAGTGTGTGCACTTGTGCTATCAGCTACCGGGGTGCGAGGGGTTCTCTAGGACAGACTATAAACTACATCCAGCTACCGGAGGAAAAAAAAAATAAAACTAAAAAAAAAAGAAATCACTCGGTACTCACTGTGTTCCGGAGCCGCTCCTGGCAAAGCCCTTCGTCGTCGTCGTCGTCGTTGTCGTCATTGCACCGTTGTAACTGTCCCGCTCCCGGCGATCGGCAGCAATCGAGACCGGATAGTCGCCACTGTTGGTGCTATTCCGCTTATCAAACTTTTGCCGCGTCTTGAACTCGAACTTGCTATCACACACCTGCGAAATGGTGGCATCCTGTGGAATGTTTGCAACGATTCGCGGCGGACTGCAGGATGCTACGATACAATCGTTTTGATTTTTCTCATCGCTTATCCGTCGCGTTCGACCAGCACCGGTGGCAACTGTGTTGAGCGAAACGGCAGAACATAGACTGCCGCCTCCAGCACGACCGCTACCGCTGTTGAACTGTTGCTGGTCGGACAGTTCGACGCGGGATTTCGAACGAAAACGTAACGAGTCATACTTTTTACTAGAGTCGACCGTTGTATCACAATCACCGTTGAAATCTCGCAGTTCCGACTTGGATTTCGATTTCAGCCGACCGTAGTCGGCGGAAATACGCTCCCCTTTGAAAGACTCGGACCGATACTTTTCGCTCAACTGATGGCGACGTTCTTCTTTTATTTTCTCTATTCGGCTGCGATCCAGCTTGCAGCTACCGAGCATTTTCAAACTGGAGAGACTGGTTATACTGTTACGATCTTCATCCTGTTGGAGCAGTTGTTGGGAATCTCGTCGGTTGAGCCGATTATCGTAGTTATACTGGACCAGAGAGATCCGGTTTTCGGTGGTCGGTGTGATGCGCACGTTGTACGCTCGCGCTTCTTTGGTGTCCTCTATCTTGGTGGAAAGATCCAGCTTCAAATCAGACGGTGGTGAACATTTCTGCGATTGCTGTTGCTGCTGCTGTCGGCAGCAGTCGTGCGGGGAAGTAGCACCAGCGCCACTTCCGTCGTTCACGTTTTCAATTCCTTCGCCGACCAGCGAGGGCAGCTTTTTCGGCGGGTTGAGGCTCTTTGGTCTGGTAAAGTCCAGCGATTTGCGCCGGTTCGGGTTGTTCTCGTTTAATATGTTATCGATCTCGGGAATCTGCTGGATGCTTTTGTTGAAGCTTTCCAGCTTACGAGCACTGCCGAATTCGCGAATGAAAGCATTTTCGTCCAGACTACGGGTTATGTTCGTTAGGTTTTGGTAGTCTTTTGCGGACTTGTTTCGGATCGTTACCACCGGTCCGGCGTTTCCCCGATTGTTGTTCAAGCGAGATTGCTGCTGAAAATCGAATGGTGGATTTGCATCCACCGGACTAGTTTCGAACTTGATTGCTAGCTGCTTAACGTTGACATTGTTGGTTGACGGCTTGAGTTCGATTTTGGGAGGAATTTCTATTCGGTACTCCATTTCGTTGTCCATATCGCTGCGATCTGCACAGAGCGAAGAGAACTCGTCGTCGGTTGTAGACTTGAGTGTCGAGCAAGTAGGGGTTACCGGCCCTGGCCGCATGTTTTCGTAAACTGGTGCAAAAGGCTTTTTCCTCAGTTCGACGTTCTCGTACAAGGAGACGTCAGTGTTGTCAAACTCAAGACTATCTTCGTTCACATCGGACATCGGCACATCGTCACTTTCTTCTTCACTCTTGCTCGTCAGAATGAAATCTATTTTCTCCTTCATCTCGGAATGGGACGAATCCGTCCCGAGTCTAGAAATAGCGTCTTGCTTGTTATTGTTTATACCGTCAGTATTTTCTTCGTCGTCCTCCTCCTCCTCTTCTTCGTCTTCGTCTTCTTTGATTTTTAGCTTAACTTTCGACTTTTCTTCAAACTCGTCTTGCTCAGGTACTTTTACCTCTTCCTCATTGATGGACAAATCCACCAATCTGGAAGACGTCTCAACGTCACAGGGTTCTTTCGTATCCCCTTCTTGTTCACCCAACAAATGGTTCACCTCGGAGACTGCATTTTTATAGAATTTCACCTGTTCGTAAACCATTGTTTCATCGAAATTGGTTTCTAGTAAACGTTTAGCCGCAGCTGCCTCTTTTCCGGCCTGCTGTGAAGGCGAATCCAGCGGAGTGACCAAAACATTTTCATAGATACTTCGTCGTTCCCGTTGGTATTCGTCTTCGTCGGGCAAATCTTCGACAACCTTAGATTGCGGTACATTTTTTGGTGAAGTCGGAGTGGCCGAGCCAGTTGAATAGGCTGGCGAGCGGAAAATACTGTCTTCCTGTTCTTTCCGGATCGGGGAACGCACGTTGTAAGTGATGTTGATTGTGGCTTTGATCGGTGTTCCCGGTTTATTTGGCGCCATCTTCGGAGCGAATGTGACCAGCTCGCCCGGTGAAAGATCCGGATTCAGATTTTGGTAGCAAAATTCGCTCGGAGTCATCGACTGACTAGTAGTGGTCGTCGTTGTGTTCGTATTTGTATTGTCCGAGGCGAAGTTCGATGGGGTGTTGGGGGAGGAGGTTTTCTTTGCCGACAAATGGTTTCCACCGCTCAGTTTGATTCCCGCTTCGCTTAGATCTAGCGAAAGCTCCCGTTTGAGTGCCTTGATATCTCTCGTTTCCGTTTCGTCTTTGGTTTTGTCTAATGACTGTGATAGGAGCTGCTGTTGCTGCTGCCCTAGAACTCGCGAAATGTCCATATCGTATATAGGAGTATTTAGATTGCTACTGTTGTCGGAGCTCGTCGATCCGAGCAGCAGTGAATAGCACGGACTCTGAATCGGCGATTGGGGCGTCATCACACTGAGTTTGCTCTTCTGAGTGTCGCTTTTCCGCAGTACATTCTCGGAGCAACTGCGGGGAACTACCTGCAAGTCGTCACAAGCCCTACTACCCTCGCCGGAGTTTGAACCGATCGTACCGTTGTCGCCGCTGGTACTTCCGCTGCCACTGTTCGCTTGATAGTAGCTGTAACGGCCCGGATATTGGGGCGGCTTGGCGGCCTGGCTGCACAGAATAAAACTGATGGAATAAAAGGGGGAAGAGATAAAGAGAGGTGATCGAGTAACAACGAAACGCAACTAGAGCTTACGAGTGAACTAGATTGCGAACGATTGTGGACTTGCGATCTTCAATCATAGAAAACTTTAGCAGTTTGAATGCGAAGAAATTAATAGAAGTCGAAAGCAATTTATTACAGACATCCACAATCATTGGCAATCCGTTCAACAAGATGATCAAAAGGAGCTTGAGAAAGAGGACGGTAAGCCTCATGCACGATGATGATGGTAAAGGTTGATCTAGTAGATAGAAAAAAGTGAAACAATGAAATTTCACCGGAACGGAAACTCTAAGCTAAACTTTTAAAATCGGACATCCGAGATTTATAAAGTAAATACCTTTCGTAAAGCGACGATCCGTTCTTTTGCACTGCGTGTTGCTGATGCTGCTGCTGCTGCTGTTGTTCTTGGTGCTGTTGCTCGTCAACGTTCATCGCCTGTGCATCCTTAGTCGAAGGTCCCCTGTTTTTGGCACTAGATCCCGGATAGCTGAACCGGGTTTCCTTAATCGGCGAGTCGTATTTCACGTAGCTATACTGAGGCCCTGGATAGGAGTTCCTCATGCCGACTGGTTCGTTCTCACCGTCTGAATCCTCCGGCAATGGAGACCGATGAACCTGTGCACTGGTAAAAATAGTATTGTTGTTCAGTGAAGATCCCGCGCTGGAAACATTGTGCTCCGGAGTATTGCAGTCAATGTACTGGATATCACTGAGCTGGTCTTCCAATTTGTACCGTTTGCAGAGGCTTTCGTCCGTATTTGCCGAGGCAACCATCCACTGTTGCTGTTTGCTGGTCTCCGTGGGACTCTGAATGTTCAAACGAGGCTGCTTCTTGGGGCTTGGATTCACACTGTTTCCTCCGCTAGTGTATTCCTCCGGGCGTGCCCGAAGTGTTCTCCTTACAGACTGCTACAACCATTAAGTTAAAACATTCGATTGATTCAACTAAAATTAAATGAGAAACTCACCTCCTTGGCCACCTTTGGGCTGCTAACTAAACTCTCGCTCTCGGAAAAGATACGCATTTCTGGTTCCTCCCGATCGAAGTTTAGTCCAAGTTCGGATAGTTCCCGACTGGGACAGGTAACGGCACCTCCCCGCAATGGTGACTGCAGCAAATCAAAGTACGAATCGTGCGAAACTGAACGACTGTGGCCGGCTGTTCGCAAACTGTCTACCGAACTTGATCGTGCACAGGACTCGATTGTGAGGGATTTCCCGTCATAGAGATCAACACCTAAAAAGTCGAAACTAACAAGAAAGAACGAACAAATAATTTAGCTGGAAACTTACTCTTAGTCATCTTATCCTGCAGTAGCCCGCTGTTGCTCTCTTTGATGCAGCCATTCTGGTCCGGTTTCATACGTTCCTCATCCGGTGTTCTTCCGTTGGCGATGATCACGGGCGGATTCTTCGACGTTGGTGTTGATGCGTTACTGTACTCCTTGATGTCCTGATTGCTGTTCGATTGCCGCGGCTGCCTGGTGAATATAGACTTCCAAGACGAATGAGATTTCCGTTTATTCCAGCTTCTAGGTGAAAAAAAAAAATCAAATTAGTAAGAGCATCGAGTGAACAACACTTAAAAAAATACCTTGGCACCGGCAACACCGTGTGGTACTTATCCGGCAAACTGGATGGACCACCACCGACCTCGATGTACGATCCAATGTGCGTTGAAGGATTTGTGATATTGATGGGGATCGTCTTTTCGCTGTTTTCCATACAATTCTTCCGAATGCGAGCCTCCTCAAGGCTCAACAATTTGGCTCCTCCTACACTTAAACTCTTTGGTCTTTCCATCGAAAGCGACAGATCCTGTTCCAGGCCACCATGATTTTGAATACTATTAGAGTCGCTAAGCGAATTCGGTTGCGACTCCACGTAATGGCTGCCGAAATCATCCGCATTATCGTCGAAGATCTGCTCACAGTTACTGATCAAATATTCCGTGACAACCGCCTGTACGCCGACTCCGCGAAGCGCAGCTACTCCACCAGTTTCCAAAGCCGGCGATCGCAGTAGATTCGGAGCCCAAACGATGGCAATGTTACGTTCCGTCATTCCCGTGTTAGCCGAATGGCGAGAAATTTTGTACAAATGTGTCGCCAAATATTTCAGTGTCCGATAGTGGGGTGGCGGCAATTTCTGAACGGTTTGACGGATCAATCGCAGCTTGAGATCGGTGGACGCATCCGGTCGGGTTTGAATAGCGTCTACAAAGTGGTCGTACAGCTGGTAGGTACACAAAGGATTTGGCAGCTCGCGAAAGTACATCTTCAGTAAGGAACTCACGGCATGAATGTCTTGTTTAATCTCTGGATGCGTTAAGTCTGGAATTCGCTCCTCATCGAAGGCACGTCTCAGCTTCTGTATGTTGGAGGTGATTCCGGACAGACGATAAATTCCGTCCACTATACCATACTCTTCGATGAACTCCGCGCAACATTTCAGAACCATTGGAATGTCTTGGCCACTGTTAAGCAAGTGTTCGCCTAGATCGCACGAGAACACTCGCTCTTTATAAATTCCGCTTTGCTTCAGCCGACGCCTGGAAGGTCTTGACAGTATGAAACTTCGAAAGAAAGCTATCAGTTTACCATGTTTTCTGAGCACTGGCTTCGTTGGTGACACAGCCAGGGAACCAACCAGCGGAGCTGGAAACGGCATATGGCGAGGAACCTTATCGCCAATCGTGGCTACGCAGCTCTGTGGAAAGAATCCAACTTCGTATTGGTTTTTCTGCAGATGACTTTTCTTGCCACGCCACCAAATTGATTCGGCTGGGCTTGGCATATCAATCACCGAAATCATGTCTCCCACCTCGATAGAAATCTCGTCACATGCCTGCGCCACATATCGCCTAACTCCGTAAGCAGCTCCCACTGCCGGCGTGTTGATACACTTCATTGTTTGCTCATCTGCCACCGGAAGTCTGCGTCCTTTGTTGTCGATCTGCAACCATGTTAGTACGGGTCCACAAGTCATAGCATCCGAGGCGATAACCGACAACCGATTCAGATAGGCCCCCACCAACGCTTCCAACTCTTCATCCGGTTTTTCCGAAACATCCATCTCCTTTAGATTCTCCAGCTCACTAACCCTCCGATCGTACACGCACCGGTGCAGCATCTCGTCCAGAAAGCGCATATTCTCGAACGAACGCTTGATCATGAAAGAATCCGACCGACCGGCCGTTATTCGGATGATGAACCAGATATTTCTAACCACCGCCGTCGTTTGGGAGCTACTGAGATCGGTACTAGCCAGGAGGGAGCTTTGGCCACTCTGCGGTCCCAGCTGGGAATCGTTTCGCTCGTCCGTTACCAAACGAACCGTCAGTTTACCCAGCTGAACACGCTCGTAGTGGAAGTGGGCACATTCTTCTAGCTTCGGGAAGCGACAGGACTGGAAAAAGAGATGAAACAGAAAATAAAGAGGTCAAGGGAATTGCGACTTAAGTGTGGGGTTGAGTTCGAGA
Source organism: Sabethes cyaneus (assembly GCF_943734655.1). NCBI lineage: Eukaryota > Metazoa > Arthropoda > Insecta > Diptera > Culicidae > Sabethes > Sabethes cyaneus. Next base: position 233,276,251 of record NC_071355.1, read on the forward strand.
GCGTGTGGGATTTGCTTGCGTGAATGAAATAGTAGGTATTTAGCCAGTATAGGAGATAATAGTATGCATTTCAAACATTTCAGGAAAGCCATTAGCGAATGTCAAATTGAAAGATTATTTTATGGGATTCCAAGTACAAAAATTGCGTAAGCAAACTGCTTATTACCTGTACGTAGCTGTGTTTTCCCCTTTTTCCTTTATGTTTTTACTTTTTACTACCTTTCAACATCAATCTCGCTCTTAAACAGGCTAAGAACGGCGGAACCTGGCAGTAATTTGCTTCAAATATACCCCGTTCTGTAGATTCGAGCGTTACGGATTTTTTAATAGCGGTAGTTTTTTACAATTGACGGAGGGAATGATAGAAGAAAGTAATTAAACAAAGGTATTAATAGTATCCCATGGGAGACAAGGCGTAAAGGAGAAAGAGCGGAAAATGAGGTAAGGGGTCATTGAAGCAACGCTTATTAAATTTGTATAACGTTCCTATTTGTCCAAACTGCGGGACGGTTTTGAACTGCTAAATTAAAAAAAAATTCTTGCCAGAAAACACAATGTTCGAAAATTTACCCCTTTCGACCCTTATGTGAAGTAAATCCTTCACTCTCTCACTCAAGTCTTTCTTGTTACTGTTTTTGGGTAAAATCATGCGCCTTTTGGAACTCGTAAGGCTTATGGAACTTGAGTTTTTTTTTCAATATGCGGCGGATGCTGCGATAAGATATTTTCAGTTCTATAGTAATTTCTAATTGGAGCTTCGTCGTGGGTTTCGCTCAAGTCGCTTCTTCACTTTTTAAAAAAAACATTTCAGGTGACATTGTGACAACTGTCATTTAACTAATTTATAGCCAGCTGCTATGACAACGGCCTGAAGTCGGTTACACTTCGAGTGACCCGTCTCTGATACTTAACGAGAGGAAGATAACAATTATTTTGTTAGTGGGCTTCGGCTACCGTGAACGTACCATATTCTGCGAAGTTAAGACATTTTCATGATTCTTCCGCTATTCTAAGTATCCTAGATTTAAATTAACAACGTGGATAGCCTCAACGTGTAGTGCTACGGTCTATAATATCTGGTAACAAATATTGGAATTATAAGTCGACAAACAATGGAGTATATTTTTCGTTTTGTAAACTTATCCACGGTGCATAATTCTGCGCACTTTCTTGCCCATGTTCCTAATTCTGCGCATGTTTGCTTCTAATTCTGCGCACCCAACAAGTAAAAATAAATACTCTTGCCATGCTGTTTATGTCTTTATACGCTGAAAGCACACCAAAAAATCCGGCATTAGCCATTACCATAATTAAATCCATGACCCGGCCTTCTTGTGCTGTCCGGGTGGCAAAGGAATATTGGAAGGAATATCATTTTGATTGCCTCATTTTAAATATTTTATTCTCGATAACGTGAAGGGTGCTTTGTTTCGGGTTCTCTGCATACTGAACATTACACTTTAAACTAATATTAAAAGTTGTGTTTTCATGTAGGAACCACTTCCCCACTCTCTGACAGCCCCATGAGGTTGGACATTAAAAAAAATAGAAGACATGGTTTCATGAATTGGCGCTCGTAGGTTCGGACCCCGAGACACAGGATGCCAATCAATGCATGTTAAAGATTAAGATTCTGCTTGAATTTTCATGCCTCTATGCCTCAGCCATTTGGGCGAGGTTGCATATTCTTTCGCGATTTCTTCGTAGGATACATTACTGCGCAGAATTTGGAACATGAACAAAAAATCTGTGCCTAAATCTGCGCATTATTGAATCGCATTTTTCTAAGGAAAGCAATGCATGCTATCACTCTTTTTATCTAAAACATGACTAAAACTAATGATGATGATGATGATGGGCTAATTATTCTTTCTAATTATGCTGGGGAATTTGATCATTGCAAAGAATTTAGATCATAAATTTGTTAATTTTCTAGAAGGACAATCTTAGCGTTGGTGCTAACGACGATGCTTTCTGTCATATAAAATACTTACAGTTTCAAGTTAAATTATTTCGCTCTCAACTATTATGGCCCGTTTGTGAATAATGGCGTAATATTCAACAGATATTTATAAAAAAAATAACGCAATGATCATAGTTATGCACAATGTTAAAAATTACTTATATAAAGAAAAATGCGCAGAATTAGGAGCTGCGTAGAATTAGGAGCGGTCACGGTAGTATATTTTCGAGAACTTTATGCAACAGCGTTTAGTTGGATTTCAGCTTTCCAAGGTTTTGTTTGATAGTTCGTACGAGGCGCTCCCATGCTCCGCCCATATGTGGTGAAGCGGAAAGAATGGAATTCCACACAAAGTGTGAGACGAGGTAAATTTTGCTGTAAGACGATTCTCTGAGTTCTTGGCTTACTAGATCGTACCTCTGCCGCTATATATGACAGATACTAGCCCCACTCTAGCCATTTTGTCTCTATTTGCTATTATACAAGAGCCAATAGTCATACGTAAGAACTAAACCATTCCGTAAAACTCAGTATGCAATTTTTATATAGATTACGTCAAATTTGAACGTTTTGTGTGTGAGCCACAGTCAAGATTCACTCCTAGGTTGCGAATGTGATTAAACCGTTCAGTGGATGAACCAAAATAGAGTACCTAATTGACAGTAATAAGATCTAGTTTGCTGTGAAACGATATAACTTTGCATTTGAAGACACTGGTTGTTAGCAACTTATTCGTACACCACGCCTCAAATAGGTCAATTAGCTGCTGCAATCGACTGAAACAGTCGAGTTTTTACGGGCAGGTTATCTTAACATCGTCCGCGTAGCACAAACGAGATCCAGATGGCAGCAATATAGACAGTTCGTTGATAAATAGAGAGAAAAGCAACCAGCCCAATTTGCTTCCTTGAGGAACTCCTGATAGATGGAGGAACAGTCCGGACCGACACACAAAAAGTGCCCCAGCTAGCATTTTCATATGTATAAAAAAGGTAAAAATTAGCATTACGTACAGATATACATGCTAAATAAATCGTATTTCATGCGCAAAATTGGCATATCCGTACTATTTTGGAGGCGATATACGTGATTACGAATAATTTTGAGCGTTACGACTATATAAGTATTTATATACGATAATATCCGATTAAGCGCGAGTCGCTCCGTACTACTCTACGATTTTGTGCTGAAAATCGTATGTATGTCAGTCATTATCATTATATACGACAGAAAATCAACTTGATCCCACTCTTTCCAGCCTTAGTAACGATTTCGAGTTTGTTAGGAAATATTTACGATAGTTTTCGTACATTGATATACGAGTTAGTGCTAGCTGGGGCACCAGTAAGATGAGACTTTATCCATTTGGTAAAACGACAGAAATTCCAAGTTTCACCATCCGATTTAACAATATTTCGTGGTCGACACGGTAGAAGGCGGATTTTAAGTCTGTAAATATCGCGTCTAGTTGCGCAATCTCCTCCGTGTTATTTTAACAGAATGCAACAAACTACGTTAGATTAGTAGCAACTGATCTTCTAGGGAAAAATACACGCTGATCCATGGATAAGTATGGCGCATATAAAAAGTGCGTCGGGGATTAAACTTTCCGACACTTTTGAACAGGTTGGATCTCTTGATCTAGCAGAGTGCGAATATTTTGTGCTTTTTGATTGCGGTTTCAGCGAGTTGGTCGTTTACATAGAATACATTCGAGTTTGTCGCATCAAATGGAGTATCTCTGATTGCAGAGGCAACCAGAACTTCCGAAGCAACAAAAACATCAAAGGAATTCTTAAAGTGAGCGGCGAAAAATTCACATTTTTCCTCTGCTTTATTAGCACTTTCACATATTTCAGCATATTTCACGCCACATAAGAACATATAAGCATCAAAATGGAGGTAATATACGTGCTACAATTTTGACAATTTTTTGTATTCAATCTTACATTTTATACAGCGGATTCTAGAACACACAACTTAATACTGCTCAATATATGATTAAGATATAACTTAATATTACAATCAATTATTCTGCTTTTATAATTCAGTCATGAGTTGTATATGAGGACTTTCACGACGGCAAAACAACTTATTGTTCACTTTGCTTTGACATACTTTGATCAGTATGCAATTCCAATGTAAAATTGACATGCATACAACTTAAAATGAACTTTTTATTACGATTTTGTGTTATCTAGGATTCTCCTTGCTAGCCTGGAAAAGCTGGAGTAGCCGCACCGTTCTACAAGTGGTAGCACTTGTACCTAACACACCGTAGGCTAAGTGTTAAGATCGGGTCCGAGTTTTCTAACTCGTTCTGTAATATCTCTGGCGTTCCACAGGGGAGCAACCTTGGACCACTGCTGTTTTCTTTTTTTATAAATGAACTGTCAGCTCTCCTGCCACCTGGCTGTCGGTCTTTTCATACTGACGATGTAAAATTCTTCAAGATAATTAAAATGGACGCCGACTGCATTGAACTGCAACGTCTGGTGGATAAATTTGAAGATTGATGTTCGAGTAACCTGCTTACCGTTAGTATCTCTAAGTGCTTTGTCATCTCTTTTCACTGTAAAAATTAGCTTATAGTTTTTAGATACAACATGGCGGGACATTTGTTACAACGCGTCTATTACATTCGGGATCTTGGTGACGTCCTGGATAGCGCACTAACTTTCTGTATACACTACAACGATCCATTGAGCCGTATGAAACTATTTTAGCTTTGCTTCCTCCATAAGATGTACCCGGGAAAAGCAAAGTAAATAGATTTATTCATACGGGCTATTATCTTCATATAGCCAATAAGCAACTTGGATTTATTTCTGAAATCGCTAAAGGCTTCAGAAAGATAAATAATCATTTGTAGAAAATTATTGCGATGAAACAGATTGCCAGAGATTAATCAGACAAATAAGTTAATTTTTTGCGAAAATAAAAATCGCAATACCATGTGAAGTATATCACAGAACCCCAACACCGAGGATATATTCTGACCGAGACCGTTAGCCAAAAAGCACATACCACCACCGGGAGGCACGTTTCCGCTACCAACCCCGTATTTAATTACCGGCTGAACCGTACGGCGGGGACCATCGTAGCAGGTACGTATGTTCGTCGGAAAACGTCAACAACGACGACGATGACTCCGACGACAGCACCACGCCGACCGGTTGAGTAAATCATAATTCGATTTGCAAGTTAATTATGCACGTTTTCCCCACCGATGCACTTTCGATTGCGGTGCGGTGCGGTGCGGTGTGGTGTGCTCCCGACCGGTCGACCGACAGACCGACGACGCACTGATACAGTCCTGTCGTGACAGTGGTGGTTGCGTCGAACTTGAGGGTGGTGTTTACAGTTTCATGTTTCCACTTTTTTTCGCTATTTTCAATGCCGCGACAGACAGTCTCGGCTGCTGGTTTGTGATTTTGAACTGGCACCGGTTGCGCATTAGGGAAAGAAAAAAATGCTTGAAACGTTTGAAATGCCAAAATCAGGTTATAAAGTAGCGTCATGGACGAATATTTATAGGCGACTGGAAGTCTACAGCTAGCCGTTAACCGTAACTAATAAAACTCGTACTCACTCCGCCTAAATTCTGCGACCGCGTCAGATTGGCACTCTTGATGTGCGTTGAATCGGAGGATGCGTTGGAAATCTGCGAAGTGTTCATAACCGAGCCTCCATATTCCGACGTCGTGACGCTGCTGTTGAACATGTCGTAGTTAATCTCTGACTCACTATCGCTGACGGTGCGCTGTTTTTCGGACATTTTGATGATTATACCGGCGGTAGTGGCACTGGCAGATTCCGACTGAGATGTACTGGCGGATCCTGCTCCGAACTGGTAGTGCTTACTGGTGTTACTCATCATATCGGCCCGGGGTTGGTGAACTGGGACTCTACAATGGGTCTGTTTACGGTTTAGTTTGACAGTTGCACTGTCTGCGAATGTTTGAGTACTTCAGGGTAGCTCGAGGTGGGCGGCCTACTACGCCGCTGCACACCAGTGGAGCAGGCTTCCGGCACCGGTTGTGTCACTTTCCAAGCGACACATCTCAACGGGTGTTTGATTCTGCAAAGAGAAAGTAAAAATTGGTATCATCAATAAATCAGCCTACCAAATGTACTGGTTGGGTAGCATAAACAAGCAATAGACCTGTGGGGGACAAGGGGAACAATACGGCAGAAAAAGGTGACTGTGTAGTACAAACAAAAGATAAAAGCAATTCGATTTTTATCCGTCTTACTGAAACTGTGAGCCGGATCGGATCGGATCGGAACGCTTCAGCCGGAAAGCCACTGGCTCACTGATTGCATATCGGGTTCACCGTCAAGAGGTATGTCAACGTTTGCATTGCACCCTTTCGGTGTGTCTGCCTGCTTGTCTGGTATGCATCGAACCCCAACTGCTGTCGAGCGTACGAAATCGTCATGTAGGGTGACCGGGTGACGGAACGATACCTGCTTGTCGATTCGATAAAGTTTTGCAAGAGTAATAACCTCATGGCTTTTTATGGCTTGGTTGAAAATCTTAGGCTTACAATCACAGTGCGATCATTAAAATCTCGTATGATTTTTATCGATTTTATAAAATTTAAATCAATAATTAGACTCGATCTCTCAATCTACCTTCTACTTCGGGTCACCCTTCTGTGCACTTTTTTCCGTACTGCCCAGCCTGTGCCCAAGCAAATAGACTAAATTGCCTCCGGTGTTGTCTTTTCTCGGTCGGCTGAATCCTACGAAGAAGGCAGCCAACTCTCTGCTCGCTTTCCGGCTAGCTGTAGCTTTAGCTCTAGCACTGTGTTAGCTCGCTCGCTCGCACAGTCACAGCTCCGGATGCCTGCCAAAGTCAATTCATGCAGATTGTTCACCTTACCCACTTTGACGGTAGTATAAATTGCCCTGGTCCTCCCCGCCGCCGGAGTGATTTTGCTTCGGGGAAGCATATGTAAACGACGAAACCCACCCCTGACGCCTCCGAAGAATGCACTTGAGCTACCTCGCACATACACGACGACGACGACGACGACACCCTGCCTGCGATTCATATATCGTTGGCCCATGGGAGTGATTTAATGCATATTTAATAGCCTGTTGGCTATAGACGACGTGTTATACCAGTGATGCCTCTTGCTTCCAATATGACGTTCCAATTTTTCAGGAAAAAACATAAATTGACTGGCATCACTGCGCATCAACCAGGGCTAAGGATATGTTTGTTCAGTGCAGTGACAAAACAAATTTACATAGAGGGCTGTGATTCTTCCGGATGTTCGTTCGTTCATGAGGGCTCCCATTCTGGAAATCCATTAGTCAAATTTGCAATATCTTCAAAAGTGTAAATAAATCTCTTGGGGTACCTTTTCAAGCAGATTAAAATCACGCAAACAGGCAGCTTTCAATGGCGGTTGCAACAAGCTTGCCGCTATCTCGACACTAAATGTGATATTAAATATTCACGACTGGCTCATTATAGAGGTTTCCATTTTTAATTGAGTTTTCTGGGTTATCACCAGTGCAGCCCAGCACTAAAATTGGTGGCTGTATTACCATTGCTAAAAACACAAAAAAACCGGTGGTTTCAATTTGGCTCAACGTTGCCTTTATAATTCATAATTAATCGTCGTCGTCACCTTCTCTGGGGTGCTGCAGTAGGTGTGCTGCAGTTCATTGTTTGGGAAGGGCGCTACGTGATGCCGTGAAAAACCGGTTATCTGTAAGTGATAGGCAATCAATTAAACAGTCACGTATCAGTCGCAAATGTGGTAAAAGATAATTTCGTTTGGCATGGAACAAACTGGGTAGCACCAAAATTACACTGTTGTTTCCATGGAACTCCTTATTCATTGGCGGTATGCTAATTGAGAGGTACGGGGTTGATAGATAGGGTTGTCTGCTGCTGCGGCGCAGTTTTAATTGTTCACCGTATACTTATACATGTCGGATAATACATCTGTATGTTCGAGCCAGTCGGCCACATTGATTGATTGTAACACTCATAAACCAGGTATACTTAACTAGACAACGGATAATTATGCAGCTGTTGACAGCAATTTTATTAATAAATTGACCGATATTGAGGTCGAACAGCGAACTTGTAGGTATGCCCGGTACCGTTGTCTAAAAGAAACACATTGCAGCCTTAACACAGGCTGTATTGAGTCGCTTTCGCGGTACTTGCAGGGAAAAACCGGTGAAGCTACTTGTAAATACCAATCAGTAAACCGTACGATACCGAAGGATGACGAATTGCTGCCAGCGGCAGTAGGTGAACTGATTTATGATTTTATTAAGAGCATTTTATAGATGAAACGATGCAAAATAGGGTCTCACAGCAGTCTTTCAGTTACACCTTAGTGTTGGTACTGAAGGGTATAATCATAATGCAATTTGATCATATTGTCTAGTTGATAGATTTGATTTCAACATTCAAAATCGAACTACTGAAAATGTGAATTGTTAATAATTTCTAATTTTTTTGAGAAGAAAAACAAATGATATTTAGATAAATCACTTCCATACTGCCGTCATATGCAAAAGTGACGTTAATCCATTTTGCACATTTTTCAGTACAAGCAAAAAACGAAAATTCGAGGCAATTTCTCAGTAAAGCCCAATTTCGGAATTTGTTTCTGTACAAATTGCTTATTTTGATGTATTTTAACTAACTATTGGTGTTTCGTTAATTGTTTTGTTGATTACGCGAAATCCAAGCGCTAACGTCACTTTTGTGTATAAATACAAATTCAATTTTTACGTTTCGCTGCAAAAGTGACGTCGGCGAACAAAACGGCAGGGATAGCATGCAAATGCGAAATTTAACATGAATGGTGTCTTTGGAGAAGTTATTTTAAAAAATATGGTCCACCTTTTTAATTCATCGTGGTGATCATATATCCACCAATCAGGGTGATAAAAAATTTGTTTCCTGTAAATCGATACAAAAATATGACATTTTCATACACAATTTGGAACACATTAAAATAAGCAGCTTTGATGAATACCTTAACTCTTTTGTAACATATAATGATTCAGAAAAAAATCCTCTAAAATCATTGTATACCAATAACTTTGCAAATGCTTTTTTCTGTGCTTTCAAATGTTCTAGCGAGTTATTCGTTATATTAAAACACATACTTTTTCTGACGACTTATCGCTAGGATGCATCTGAAGCTGAACCCCCAAAACCACTCATATGCGAATGTTCTTTGTATCTTACATTAATAATATTATTTAAAAGGTTGCCGAGGACATCTACCATATTGAAGCTTTTTTAAAAAAGTAACTCTAAAACTGACTTCCATGGAGATTGATCATATATAATTTATGTCAAATATAAAGCGCTTATTTTAATGTTCAATAATATTTTCAGCACATACCACTTTTTCATAATATGTGTTTTCGAGATAATCAATTCACCGTTTTGCAATAGTTTTAGACGTTTTGCTTATTGCTGGAGGGGAATGACTAATTTCCGATCTGGAACCCTGTTATGCAGGGTATCAAATTTGTTCTTTTAACTTACTTATTGGCAAACCATGCTTTGACCATCGCATGCATTTCTGGCCATATTGGAATAATTTGGATGCGTTTCAGATGTGGGTTAACCTGGGTAAACATTGCATTATCTAAATCTTTTAATTTTTATTTAATTTTTAAATATGAGAAAATCAAGAATGCACTTTTAGGTGAATTGAGCCACTTTTTCAATAAAAACATCTGATGTGACATATTCAATTGAATTAATGTGCAACAAAGTGGTTTATACCGCAGTTAACACTATAACGTCACTTTTGCAGCGAAATGGCGGTTACGTCACTTTGTTTTTTCTATTTTTTATATAGTTTTCGATGAAAATGCATTCAGTTCTCAACAGCAGAAGCAAAAGCATGTCATAAAGCACCATTTGGCAAAATGATACCATTTTTGACCAATTGGCGTTTACGTCACTTTTGCATATGACGGCAGCATAGCATTAAAGGCATTTTTTTTGCTTTTGATCATACTGACTGCCGATTTCCACTACGGAAACTTAACAGACTAGGAACTTCTGACGAATTCAAATTGTTGCCTTCAGACATAGTTGACGGTTCGTAGCGTCGTAGCTTTATGGCTAGGATTTAACGAGTCCTGTAATTCCTGCAAAAAATGTGGTGTTCCACCGAGAAGTAATTCAGAACCATTACTTTTTCTCATATACCTATTTAAATGACGTGTGTTTTATAATGTTAACAATAAAAACAACATTTTGCTTACTTAGCAGCTATAAATCCTACTGTGTCAGACTATATAAAATACTATATTTTAACTGAGATTTCCTATTTTAAACCAGACTTATGCACCGGTAGCGGTGCACAAGTATTCTGCTCCGATCATAACTAACACGCACCCCGTTTAGGTGCATTTTTTCAACTCGCATCAGAAACGAATATGAAACCTCACGTCGGTGCCATTTTTTTCTGTTTGGCACGGAGCAATGTCTGTTCGGAGCGCTCTGGTCGGCACCCAGGCAAGAACGTCAGCCGAACACACGCGCTGGAAAGCACCCGCTGTCGTTCATAAATTTTTACCGTATCCCACTTAGAATGAATCTTCGTTCTTCCACTATGTAAGCGAAACCGTGCCAGCTTCCCGAGCAAAGTTTTAGAGCAAATTGAAAACAAAATTTGTTACCTTGATGTAACTGATTTTGATTACTCGGTCTGATTTCATTTTGGTCGACTTAGTGGTTAAAATATCAAAATTGATAGCAAAAATTCCACACCGTGAAAGGAAATCGAATACTACTTTTGCTATCAAAAATATCAAACGGAATACTAATTTTGCTGTTATACAATAGTAATGGGAAAGCTGAATTAGTTGTCATTTTGCTATCATATCATCAGGATATTGCTATCAGAAGATACTTTGAACTGACCATTTTACTAGAAAAAAATTTATGTGAAAAAAGATTAATTTAAATATTGTAGGTTTATTTACATCATAAATAGAATATGTCAGCACTTTTTTTTCATTAACAATGAAAACGAAATGAAAGCAAAATCTGATACATCATAAGTGCCATTTGGACTCGGTATCAAAACATGATTGCTAGTTGATATCAACAGCATAATATGTAATAATTTTAATATACTTTTGTTGTCAAACCTTGCTCGGGTTACTAGCCGGCACCAAACTTGAGCGTGGAGCCCGAGTGTGCTAACAACTAAGTCATGTCACCGAACATGAACGTATAAGAAAGAAAGAATGCAAAGTACGAAATCATGCGAGTCTTCGCACCGTGCTCATCCGTGCCTAGTCGAAGGCAAAGCACCGGGTTCACGTTCTTGCGTTTTTCGGAAGCGTGCCAATATGTAGCAACGGCACTGCGTGCTTTTATTGAAAGCACTCGTTGCGGTGCGTATCTGGAAAGGTAGCAGCCGTACGGCTCCGAGCGGTGTTTATAACAAGTCTGTTTTAAACACACTTGACTGATTTTAACTACATTCGCTGACTAACGGGCTCGATAGTATTTGGTTTGTTTGTTCAACTGTCGTTTCAGTTGTTCATTTTCTTTTCGCCGCGATGAGTGGCTCATCTGCACCTCCTACCCGTGAGCCATTTCCGTTTCCTAAGCGATTACTTCCACATTCTCATTGCCTAATACATGCTAGCATCACTAATTTAATGAAATTTGTAGGAATGTAGAAGGGTGACATATGAGTTGAAGCGCAGTAGTTCTGATCAGAACGTAAAAAGATACAGACGGAATAAGATGCAGCGACCTCAAATCTTCCGGGAGAAAAAGTGCTGCCTGGAAGAGCAGAATTATGCGGAGATGCGCATTTGCATCGTTTTCAGGAAACGCGAAGGTGCCAGCCAGCAGAAGCACAACGCATTCCGCAAAGTATTTGAGTTGCGAGCCGAAATGTGTGAGGATAAGAATGGCGGTTTCTTAATGGACGATTTTGCGGTGACTGAAAGGTAAAAGAAACCTTTCGATAAACACCTTAACTGCACCCAGGCAGAGAAGCAACTTCGGCAGTGCGACAAAAGTGTTAAGGAGGCCCTCAAGCGGCTGATCAAAAATAAATTGGCTGGGAACGAGATCAAATATTTACGCAGCAGCAGATCCATCAAAAAGTCCATGAATACAGTGTTTCCACGCACAATTATTTCATTGATTTCAAAGCGGCGTATGATACAATTGACCGTAAAGAACTATTGAAAATCATGGTCGACAATGGCAATATTCAACAAATCTAGTTAATTCGATTGTTTTTGTAACGCTGCGATGTCTTCTGGAAAGATGCCGTTTTTTGCGTTAATTTACTACCATGAGAATTTTGCAGAGTGGGGCCCCTAATCTCAAATGCCCGGTGGGCTCTTCGACTCCCAGTCCGCTCCTGTACATCATCAGTCCTTTCATCAGTCCTCTGTGGTTTTTGGAAAACTATCGTTCGGATAGATCACGAGAAAGGTCATTGTGAAACTTAAGATTGGCTGCGATAGCTGCGTTTGAAGATTTTGAGGTTCATTATAACAAACCCAAATACTCTCCGATGTTGACATTGAATCGCTTCCAAGAAGGGTACCCAGCTAGCATTATCATATGTATAAAAAAGATAAAAATCAGCATTACGTACAGATATACAAGCTAATAAATCGTATTTGATGCGCAAAATTGGCATATCCATACTATTTTGGTGGCGATATACGTAATTACGAATAATTTTGAGCGTTACGACTATATAAGTATTTATATACGACAATATCTGATTAAGCACGAGTCGCTCCGTATTACTATATGTCATGTATGTATGTCAGTTATTATCATTATATACGATACAAAATCAACTTGGTCCTACTTTATTCAGCTTTAGTTACGATTTCGAATTTGTTAGGAGATATTTACGATATTTATGATACATTGATATACGAGTTGGTGCTAGCTGGGTACCGTCCGCAGTTTTTTTTTGGCTGAAGGTTATCGTTCATTTCGTGCCATCAAGCAACCAAACCGAACACTGAAACAGTACATAGTCGCGCTCAGAAATTGTACAGCAAATTTCTGATCCTTTCTCATGAACGACGGAATGTATGCGAAGATGGATTTAGGGTACCTTTGCGGACAAAAGGTGATTTGTGGTCACGACTTGAGCAGATAGTTACGAAACTCTTGATCTGGAAAGGAATATATGCAGCTGTGGCTAGAAATTCAAGGTTTTCCTTACAAATCAGACTATGCATCCGGAAATTCATAAGGAGCAGTGCCTGTTATAGGGTATTCTACCATGCGCAAACAAGGTGTCTGTGAGCTTCAATGGTACCGTGACAACGGAGTGGATTTAGTCGAAAAAGATCTCAGCTCACCTAATTAATTTGTCGTAAGTTTTGTTGGATCGAAAAATGTGGGGCAATTGTTATGCAGAAGCTGAAAAAGAGTGACCAGGTGATTTGAGATGCTGCAGCAATGGAGAGGTTGTGGGACAAAAGGGGAAAAAGTGTGGTAGTGTGTCCAGAAGATGATAAGAGGTATTTGAGGGAAAGTTGGCAACTTCATCAAAACCAACTACGGACAAAATTATTTTATATTTTTTCATAAAAGTGCAACAAAGAAGCATGTGTCAAAATTGGTTGAAAAATATTTTTTTTTAAACTTTTAGTACCAATATTATTAACTGTTTAATCTGTAGTTTCGAAATCATATGTTGTGGTTGCGTAATTTTCGACAATGATACAATATGAACAAACAACAGGTGAAGCTGAGACACGAAAAATGAAAGGCTCGTGACATACAGATAACTCGATTGTCGGGGCGTATGTGGTCCTTACTGGTTATCGCTTGATCAGACTTAAAATAAAGGGATAACACCTAGGCTTCGATAAGCTTAGTAAACCATCCCGATCAGTTACTTGCGTGCGAGAGCCCATTTAGTCCAATTTTCATTCGTATCGTCATCAGAGGTTGGAAAACTCGCAAAATGAATATATACGCCGAGCATCGGCAAACGGTTTTTATCATGATAAAACAGCTACGCGAGTGGTTCAATTCGCCTATAACAATGAGCATCATACATTCACGCTTCATAGCATCGCTGAATATACGAATATCGTGAGCAACGCAAAAGTGCAAATTACTGTTTTCTGGTGCTTGTAAAGCCACTAACACTACTTTAAACTATTCCCTTTTCGTGGTAATATTATTTTGAATACTTTCTGGCGTCCCCGGACATTCTATATCCGATAAATCGAACACACTCAATGTTCAATATTCAATTTTTGAACGAATTCCGATGTTCACATTGAGGTTCTGTTCGTGATAAAATTCAAAGCTGATGCGTGCATTATCGCCGAGGCAGGCGAATAGTGTGTGTTCATGAGGGATGTTCATCGATTCAAACGATCACTTTTTCGCGAATTCTCCAACCACTGATCGTCATTTACATATCTGCTAACCTAACATCAAACCACCTCACCATGCATTCAACCTCTCAATTTTGCCGCCAGCTACTTTTGCATTTGTTTTAAGTCCAGAAAGTTTTACAATACAAGAGAAACATAGCCCTTGTTTTGTCTCCCACCCAATTATAAATTTATTTAACATACATTATACATTTGTGAAACCAGGGAATTCCATTGTACCAACATCTGACTTGACGACGACCGTAAGTTACCGTTTATTCGCTACAGCTTAATACCGAACGATAAATTTTCTAGTTTTTAACCATAGTGATCGGTTTGATTACCAATCAATGTGCGTATTGCGATGTAAGTTAATTTTCTTTGACATTAGTACAATGCCGAATGCAGAATATAACTTTAACAACACCACTTTTCAAAACGTAGCCGATGAGAGTGTAACAGTTAACGTGGATTGCTACAGTGTCATGATCACGAACTTTTTAGTAGCACAATTGGGTGCCTGTAATGTGGGGAAGTTGTGGTTTCAACAAGACAGCGCAGCATGCTTCACCACGCGTGTCACAGTTATGTATGGAATGTATGTATGTAAAGAAACTATGCGGTTCAATCTTTGTGAAACTATGTTGATTCTGTGGTCTAAGCCAATGTTTGACACCTTGTAAGACAACATTCGTTACGTTATAATTGATATACGACCTCCATTGCTGCAAAAAGTGATCAAAAATTGGGCTTCCCCCTCACAATCTGCCGAAAATTACTTTTAAATAAAAATGACAAAGTCTTTCAAGTAATACCATCTATCTGTGATATATTTCAATTTAAAAACTTTTCAACATCTTATAATGTCCAAAAAATTGATGTGCACTTTATTTATCCATCTGGAAGTCACAGTAACCGCATTCAGCAAAAATCTCCATAACAAATTATTTCAGTTTTTGCGAGAATTGGCGAAATGCATCACAACATGTGGTTCGCATTATCTGAACGGTCAGAAGGTCACTATCAGCATAAATATTAAACATCATCGCTCTAAAATGGAAGTCCCCATTCATGAGCCAATTTTATTGCTCACAATATCGATTTCAGTCACCATTTGTTCTATTTGATCGAGCAATAAATATATTATCAAGCAGAGAAAGAGCTGAGTCATCGCAACATCCGATAGTCATTGGAGAATTGCCAAATTGAAGTTCATTTATTACTCTGACGATGACGGCATCGCATCGCTTTGTTCATGGTCGAACAGCAAAAAAAAAATTTTTCCCCAACAAGCACTGATTCGAATAATACTCAAAAGATGCCGCCGCTAGACGTTGACCTGAAATGGTGACCCTAATGTGAAATATTTCAAACAACACTGGAGAGCTCTCCAACCAATATGTAAAGGTAGTTGACCTCTCGGGACACGGGGTAGTCAAGTCAATTTCGTTTGGTAGTTTCACTTAGATTTAACAGCAATTTATGACTGTGTTCCGTTCCAAAACAATGGATTGTGCGGCCTCCTGCCTGTGGTTTTGATGCCGCGAACGGCCAGCCACAACTTGCGATAATGGCAGATAATGGCAAATTGGTTTTTCAACGCCGAGTCAATGATCCCTTTAAACTTTCCATTTCGAAGCGACCTGCCGCCGCCACCGCCACCGCTCGCGGTAACCGTCTCGGTCTCGGCCGTGTGTTTACATAGAATGTCCAATTTTAGCCACTCATCCACCAGAGCCGCCTTTAATGTTGCGTTTACATTTATTATTAAAGCACAATAAAGTTTGTCTTCTAATGTTGTTAGTCCATTTTTTGTTGCATTCTGTAGCGGCTGCCACTTCGTGAGATGGCGCGTTTTTTTTTCAACATTGTTAATGTTGAACGCTGATGCCGGTGCTATGCGATAAATATACGAAATTAAATTTTCTTCGCCGATTACTTGCCACCCCTCCTCTGCTTCCTTCCAGCGGATTTTGCGACTTGTTTTAGCTGTCCCGTGTGAGTAATTGCAGCTCGAATGGTTATAGCACGCCATAAAATATTCACTGTGCGTTGACCGGGTAATGTTAGACGAGCTTCGCGGCATTATAATCGTTTTTCGTTCGTTTTGCTGCGGTATGCACAAGTGGAAGGTGGAGGAGAGATTCGGCGGAAGAAAAATAGTATCAATGGCAAGCAATTTCGTCCTGAGACTTTCTACTTTCTTCTGCAAAATTTGGGTTATCTATGTGACGTGCGAATAATTTTATTTTTACAGTTTTGCTTTGACAAATGAACAATTTGCAATTTGGCTACTTTCACATTTTCTCGTTTTAGATGTTAATTAGGGGCTAAGTATCATAGTTGGCAAAGTAGATAAAAGTACCCGGATTTAAAGCAGAATAAGTTACAATAGGAATGTGCATTGCTGTAAAGATCGTTGCGAATGATACCATCAACTAAACATAGATTTACGAGCATCGTTCCCAATAAGTAGCATCGAAAACATCACTTCTAGTATATGCTGTCCAAAGACAATAGTGGAAAATCAACTCGAAAGGGCACAGTTTACAAGCAGAAAATTTATGTTCGCCGCATCAACTAACCATATGCACTCTAACACTGTATTTTGTACATAGTGTTGGATATGCATCAACAGGAACTCATTGATGCCAAGCTGAGCTCTACCCGGTGGAAACAAAACGGCAGCAGCGGTATCATGTTGTACCAGCCAGCATAGCAGCAGCGAGAAGAAATAAATGCATCGGCATAAAAAACGAAATAGAGCATAACTTTGTTGAACAAAAATAAAACATTTGAAAAGAGGAAATATTTGCACTACTCTTTTATTGCTTTTTGCATCTGGAGGCAGCTTGCCTTTCCCCACACGTTGTTGCATCCTTTCACTGGACTGCGCAACAACCGACACATTCCGAACACCGACTATAAAATAAAGTTCGAGACGTGAGTTCATCTGAATCGTCCCTCTCTAGTCTCTACTGCTGCTGCTTGCTTCTCCAGCCAGCGAGCTGTTCCCTAACCGATCATTTTAGCACGAGGATGTTGCTCTTGTTGTTGCCTTCTAGCTTGCTGATTATTTGTGTCACGCCGGGTGTGATCTTCCGATAGGTTTTAGGAGAAAGGGTTAATATTTCTCTGACGTTGCAGCGACACAAACATCCTGCAGCTGTGCCACTTTCTCGCGAGAATCCTACACAATAGGAATATGTACGGTGCGGTCCGGGGCGGCGGCAGTGCAGTACCATAGGAGGAGATGTACCGACACCATAAAGCGTGACATCAGCGCTCAATAAAATACGCTGTTGTGGATTAGCTGTACACAATTTTAACACCACGCTATACGACTAAGTGTTTTCGGAAATAGTCATTTAGACGTAGAAAAACAAACTGTCTGAAATGATCGTTACCTCCAGACAAGTCAAATTGGAAGTGCCAGTCTTTAGTAAAAAATCTGAAGAATTTGTGATTTTGCAAGCGTCTCAATTGAATTTGCAAATTGAAAGAGACGAAATTTATAATGCTTCTATTTATTTATTATTGTGATAGATATGTATTCCGTTTTCAGACTTGTAAATCGGCCATAATTGCTTTTCCCACGAATAGCCTCTCGTGAATGATTTCTTTTGCAGAATAGAAAACTTAGAGGAACAAACACAGTAAACCTTGAACTGTTTGTGCCTGTGCTGTGTGACAGATAAAGGAATATTAACAGGTGTAAAACTGTACACGCTAAATAGATTTTATTTTCGCCTTTGAGCAGGGATGTCAATTTCTTTGAGCACTGAAAAGACTGACTGATGGATAAAACAAACCGATGACACCGTCCTATAAGCATAAGCATCCCAAGTATCAAAATGGGTTTTATTATGCCCTTATCAGGTCTTTTAAGACAAAAAATGGTCTTGAAAACCGTAATAAAAGTTCAATAAAACTTATTGTTGCTTGGGATTGGATATCGCCCGTGTGCTGCTACTCCGTTGTGACCAGGACTAATGAA
This sequence comes from Sabethes cyaneus, assembly GCF_943734655.1. Classification (NCBI taxonomy): domain Eukaryota; kingdom Metazoa; phylum Arthropoda; class Insecta; order Diptera; family Culicidae; genus Sabethes; species Sabethes cyaneus. The sequence continues at coordinate 233,294,607 of NC_071355.1, forward strand.
AATTGCAAAAGAATGGCTAGAAAAACCACGCTTGGGACAGCAAAACCGATAGACAACACTGTCCTATAGACAAAAATCATATCTAGACGAGACAGACCAATGGAAAACCTTATAGATCGACAGATAAAACAGATAAGACAGATCCATGACAAGACTGACCAATGGATAATACATACGTATGGACTAAACAGACCGATGGACAAGACTGATGGATGAACAAGACAAGACATCGCTTAAAAAAATAGAGAATGGCGGACAAGGCAGAGCGAAGGACAAGTCAGATCAATGGACAATATAGACCTACGAACTAGACAGATCGAAGGACAAGACAGAGCAGTGGACAAAACTGATCGATGAACAAGACAAATTAATGGTCAAGAGCCTTGACTCAAGACAGATCAATAAAATTAGACAGACCAAATCACAACACAGCACAGTGGTCTAAACAGCGAAATACGTGATCGTTTGATATAGCGCCGAAACGTGAGGTTTTTCGCATATAGTGTCTTTAAGAACATTTCTTTGTATAATAAGCCACTTCTTGTGAGAGAAATCTTTGGGTGATTAATTCCCTTAAAAGTGAGATACGAAATTTATTTTCTCGTATATTTGAGATACAGGTTTAGCACTTTCGGCAAAGTTGTAGAAAATATCAATACAAACAACTTTGTCAAACACCCCATACTTGTATCTCTTCATGGAAATTGTCTATGAAGCGTTATTCATGGACAGACCCTTCAAAACAGTTTTTAAACCCTGAGTTATTTTGGTCAACTTTTACGTCTTCATAGTGTTCTAGACAGTTGTTTATTTTGCTAAAATCAACGTTTTTGTAGAACATTACTACACGTGATTTTCTGAAGTTTCGGAGATATTGAGCATTTTTGATGAAAAATAGTACTACTTTGAGCTTAAGTATTTCCAAAGGTGGCAAATGGTGGCAGATCAAACAGATTTGTTCTATCCACTTTATGATTATTGAAGGCACACTATGATAACGAGCAGCCTCCAAAATGGAAGCGAAAGATACGTTATCAAACGTGCCTTCAATATCCAAAAAAGTTCCTAAGCAAGATTCCTTTCGTGAAAAAGCAACCTGAATTTTACTTACCACATCATGTAATAAAGTGGTTGAAGACTTGCCACTTTGATAAGCATGTTGTGCTGAATGAAGAGCATCTTCTACTAAGCTTGTTTCGCGGATGTGGTGGTCAACATTTAAGCAAGAAAGACGTTATACTGATTGGTCTAAAACATTTTGCTTTTTGCTATTTGAATACTTTCTGCAGTAGAATAGGGTATATTCCAACTGTTCTAGAAGATTTGTATGGGGAGCAGCTGTTCACGGTTCACTCAATCGCTTCAGTTGTGATTACTCTCCGAGCGAAAGCCCATTGGTCTAAGCGACCTAAAACGATTTCTTGATCGTTTCGAACTTCAGGTTCTACACAGCCTGGAAAGAGACTATAAAAGAGACATTCCAGGATTTCATTGTCATTCTAACAGTATTCGCCGTTCGAACTTCGAATGTTATTAACCTGATAATCTTTCGTAATATTTTAATTAATATTTTATTAAGCCGACTTGCCTTCCCGAAACTGGAAACGTTGCTGAAAAACCTGTGCCAGCTCGTGCGTGTTGAAGATCATAGATCAATGCATAGACTTTCCGCGCCTGCTTGAAAGCCCCCACGCCATCCCTACGACGTCTGTTTCAGGTTCTCCTGCATTGTTTCTTTAGTTCCGCGAGAATTCCTCTAGTCGTTTTAATAGTTTGGTTTTTGGTATTCTCGTTTGCTGCTTCATTCGTTTGCCTACAGCTGTTCTCCAAATAATGCGGATTCAAAAGAGAACGTTTCCAAAATTGAAAACGAACTCTACTGCATCTATTCTTACAAGATCTTTAAAGTAGTGATCAACCACAAAACCGTTCAAAAACGTAACAATTTTCATTACATAAATTTCAGGTGAAAAACGCATCTCTTATTCTTATTCTCTACCGCTTGTCCATACCATTCCAGCTAGAACTGTAAGCAAGAAGCGGCGAATGCCAGTCATTTCTATACTGCGACATTTTCTGCGACTGGTCACGGTACAAATAAGAATGTTTGCTTATCATCATGTGAGCTAGTTTCAACGTATCAAGAGATAGGCTCTCTCGATACAGAAGCAATACGAAGTGACGGTATTACTGGTTATGACATGTACAGCCACATCCAAGTCGATCGATGACTCAATCGTTGGTTCGAATCCTTGAAATTTCGTCGCGAGTTCCTCCGCAAAGAGTTCCCAGTCGGAAAATCACGGATTGCGGAATGTTGCAGCATTCAAAGAGACACCCAAATGATCAAAATATATAAAGCAATGATCAGATATTGGTGTCTCGTTTGAGACATGCCATTGTGCCAACTCATGACTGATCCCGTTAGAGCAGAGTGGTATATCTAACACTTACTCTACCAGCTCGTATGAAAGTTGGACAATTGCCAATGTTGAGTATTCCAAGGTTGGTACTACTCAAATATTCCATCAAATCAGAGCCTCTCAGATTGATATCCGGGCTGCCCCAAATGATGTTATGGGCAATGAGCGGAAGCCCATTAGATTGGCAGTATCTCACCACATTTCCGAAATCGTCGCTGGGAGACGGTTCGCCATGTGGTAAGTATGCAAAACAGTAGACATAGCGCCTATGGACATCATCCATGACAAGTTTTACTGTGATTGCACAAATATCTCGAGTAGTCAACTCAGAGATAAGCCATGCACGTATTGACCTATGCAACAATATGTATGTCCTGGGCATCAAACGAGGATTTGTCATTCCAGTTTTGCTGCAAACAGCAAAGTTTAGTTTTCCAATATCCGTCGAATGAAAGTACTCATTGCGAAAATGTGGCTCCCAATCCTGAACCAATGCGAGGGTGACAGAGCCATTAAAAAGTTTTTCGCATAAATACAAATTACATTGGCCGTTTGTGTAGAAGATTTATTTGTGCAACTCTATTTGCACTATGCTCTATGCAACTATTTGACTAGCGGACTATTTGCACAAACAATCTCCAACACAGATCAGACAGAAAATTGTAAGCGAAGCCAACATTGTTGGCCAGAACGCACTTGGCGTAATCGTCGTATGGGAAATATGGAGAAATATGGGAAATGGGATAGAACCGCTATATTGTTCCCACGAGACGCAAGGGACAACAAAGAACGATCGTACCAGAGCTCCGCATGGCACAGTAGCGGAAGGATGCCCAAAACACTCCGTTCGCGACTGGCATGTTTTCACCCCTCCAGCCATCCAGTCATTGGCGCGGAGTTACACCTTGACTTAGGGGCTCCTGATAAGCCAACTCTCACGACAGAGTCAGGTCCCGTGGCTCAATTTTTTGCCTAAGTAAACAATTGGCACCAACCGCCCAAAGGGCACAACTGCAGAATATGTAAACAGACCGATTGAGGGTCTTTTCGTCTATGGTAATCCAGCAGAGAAAATAACACTCCCTCGGTGTGTTCACACCCCGCAGCAACACCCCCCGAAAAATCGGCGCCGAATTGTATGTATGAATTGTATGAACCACACGGCGAGAGTGTTCCACTTTCTTTGCCTGCGTACAACCAAGGTTGCGCACCCCAAGGTGCGCAACTTTGTCTGTCGTACCCCGACCGGCACGACGTAGAGGTAAGGATAGGAGTTAGTAGACAAAGGTGAAATATTTGCACATGTTCACTCATTTGCTAGTCATCCGGATAAGCGGTGTAATCAAACAGTAGACATTTAAGTGAAATATATCATTCGCATAAAAGTGGATAGAATCTATAGATTCCTACGTCACCCCATTCGCAAATCCTACGTGGTCATCAAATTTATTTTTATGTTGGCAACCCTTATTGTAAATCTCGTCTGTTGCGTTACGCTTTAAGAATAACGCTCCTCTGCGTAAGAATTTTTCCATTGTCGACCATTTGTTTGTAAGATTGATATGTGTGTCCCGATTTCAGCTCAATCAAAGCACTGATATCTTTTTGTTATAAACTGAATGATTTAATACGAATTTTGGTGATAGCGTAATAATTAGTATATTGTTTTAATATTTATTTTCTACGGAGAGGGTAATAACATGATGGCCGCTAATCAAACGCAGCAAAAAACAGTGCAGGTAGGTTTGGATGTTTATTAGGTTTTTCGTCGATTTGTGTTATAGAAATACTTTCCACCAGTTTGATGAAGTTGATCTGGATGAAGTACCCACAGAAGAGTCAACCACTGGTCGAAGACATCTTTTCACCAAAGAGCTGCGCCGTATGATGTATGGTTTCGGCGACGACCAGAATCCGTACACGGAAAGCGTTGATTTGCTGGAGGATCTGGTGATAAAATATATGGCGGAAATCACACGCAGGTTTACTCTCTCTCTCTCTCTCTCTGGCTGCCTTTATATCGTTAAACCGGTATTTTTCCGTGAAACTTATTTTTCAGGGCTATGCAAATAGGCTCTGCCGGACAGATACGTGAAGATGATATATTCTATCTATATAGAAAGGACGCTTGTAAATATTCCCGCGGGAAGAATTTACTCGCGATGAACCAAAAGTTAATGCGGGCTAGAAAAGCCTTCGACGATTGCGTGTACGCTCAGGCCGAAACCCAGCTTGAGCAAGAGTGAGTGATTTTATTTTTTTCCTGTTTAAAAGCAAAAGTTTTTGTAAGAATAATTTCATTTTTATTTCGTAACTGGAAGCACCAGAGTTAAAGGTATAAATAATTGTGCATAAAATATTTGTTTGCGAGTGTATTTGTAGTTATAAATAATTGTGTTGTCCTGCAAATAAAAATTCAAAACAATAATTGCAATATTGTATGCTGTGCCCATCCACTTGCGAATATTCCATAGGACAACTTCTAGCAATTTTCTTTGTTTTTCTTGCAAATACAAGATAACACTTTTGTTTAACGTCAACTTTCTACTGCTCCTTCTTGGCTTTTGTTTTACAATACCGGAATGTTTAGGAACTGAAGCTCTCGCACCTCTATTGCCCGAAGTTGTCATAAAACCGGGTATGTTGGCTACTTTTCAACAAAGTTTTTCTCCAACTTAACCTATGAATGTGTAATACAAATAGTGTACTCTGTATCATCATGTTAAAATTCGATGCACAGTAAAGGAAGAAAAGCTTCATTTTTTTCGAAAATCGTTTGAAAGAAATTAAAACCATTCCTCTAGCTCGATGATGCAATAAAAGCTGTCGGTTTAGGAAAATCCAACCGAACAATACAAATAAAGTCATTGAAGAGAAAAAGCTGTATTTCTAACGAAACGGGCACTACACTGTTGGCACCAGATAGAAGCTGATCATCCTATCTAGCAAGTCTGCAGAAAAGGCCAGGCCACAGTCGCGGTCGCCTCGGTGTCGACGGCAACGTCGTCGGTCGGAACGTGAGCGAAATGTCTGACCGACCGCACCATCAGCATTCGTGAATGCTCCGATGAACAATCATATGGGCGGAAAAATCATTTAGATTCCAGTGGCAGGCACAGGCAGACACGCGGGGCTCAACTCATCTACGAGTGAGATGATGCTTGCCTTTGCCTCGGCTTAGACTGGGAAGACAGCAGAAGCTGAGCTCGCTTGGACCCGGTCCAGAAAGGTCACCAACAACGGCAAGATTTTCGGTGTCAAACGGTTCGACTATTTATCCATTTTTATGACACCGTTCGGAGCGTAAAAACGATTCCAATTTGCTCCACTCGGTTCACTTCGGTTGGGCAGCTTTCACTTGTTCTACATGTAAGCCTGAAAGCGAAACGGGGAGTCAATGCCGTGCGGGGTTGGCGGCAGTAACCGGCTTACTACTCGTCCGGGCTCGATTAAAACCAACTGTGACTCGGTGCCGGGAACCTACCCGTGATAAGTTAGTAGCAAGCACCAGTAGAGTAGGTAGCGAAAGAGGCAATGACGAGTGTCTCGATATTAAAACGAATTCGCAAAATCGATACATTGTATGTGCCTAGCCCGCGCGACATAATCGTATCTATATGCGAACGAAAACTTCCTGCGAAATGATGTCAAATAAAAGGCCAGACATTCGACGCCGCCGACAGTTTCGCCGAGGACGCGTCGCAATGCCACGGATCGGAAAGGGTTTCACCGCAGGCCACCGCAGACGGCGCGCATATGCAGCAGGAATGGCTTTGGAGCGATAGCACTTTGCAGGGGCTTATTCGTACACTTCAGCTGTTTGCTTTCGACGGACACAATGCAGAGCAGGGAAAAAACGTAATAGCCACAGGTTGAAAGTGAAAGCACCATTCTTGCCGTTCGACTATTATCTTAATGATGAAAGAGAGAGAGAGAGAGCGCGCAGTAAAAGTGCCCAGGAAAAGTCTGTTTGATTTGTCGTCGCAGCGCACAATTAGAAAAGAAAAACGAGAAAAGGTAGTTTCATCATCAAGAGTGACGAGATTTTGCGCCCTGGGTTGTGGATTGCAATTTTGTTTCTTTTTTTAATGGCCAATCGGAAATAATTTTACGGCGAACTTATGTTTGATGAAAAATCTTTCAGTCAAAGAGAAGATACATCATTATCTGCTACTGTAACTACTTCCTTCGTTTGGCTTTTCAACAGAGGCGACAATGTACACGTAGAAGGAAACCCAGCCCCGTGGAGTGGAAAGACGAATCGCAAGCAAATCAAAGCACTTTCATCTTCCTGCTCCGGTGGTTTTAAGGTGCTGCTATTAGCAGTTTTCCAATGGAAACTAAAATCACTCAACTCATACGAAACGCGTAATGGCCAACATAAAATATTTCCTAGTTTTTAAGACTGCTTAAAGTCTGTCATGATGGGTATTGTTTCGTTTAGCTGTTTCTTCTCGAAATATCTAGGAAAATCACAGTTCCTTTTTAAAACCACTTTTATCTCTGTTTGAATAGTGAACAAGCAAAAGTTGTAATAGCTTGTATACCATATCATAATCTATGTAGTGGTAGATGAACCGATTGAAATGGACTTACGCTAGCGGGCACTCCATGCGTACTGCTACTTTGTACGGTCAATTTATGTTCACTTTCACTGCAAACATTGTGGATGTGGAATCAGAGCAGGTAGCACAATAAAGACTGTCACTGGCCAGATACTCCATAACTTTCTTCACATCGGGTTTTCAAACTCTTCATTAGGCGTTTCGGTTAAAAGCAAGTTTTCTGCTTCTACCAGTTGAGCAATTATTTAATTCCTGCTACTTCATGAGATGTTCTTCTAACACCCCAAAAAATTACCTTCCACGAATACCGTTGTTGCTATTGCTGGTACCACTCGAACAGATCGTCGTCGTTTACACTCCATAATCTCAACCCGTTCCGTTCAAGTGAGTATAATCGGACTGGCGAACCGGTCTTGACCGTGCGGCCCCTAAAAACAGGTCCACGGATATGCTGTGATGCTGCTGCTGATGACGATCGTGCACGCATTTAACTCACCTGCAAAGCGAAGAAGAAAGTGGAAACAAAACAGATGAATAATCAGTACACGAAACGAGTAAATAAATTTATTTGCTATTAGTATTTGAAAGCGGGTGATTTGCTTGTTTTTGAAGGTGCGAATGGTGATGTTCATATTTAATAAAAAACGAGAAATTAACTGTAAATCACAGTACGGCTAATTGGTGTACCGCTAATTTATGCGCAGTGTTGACCTTTATAAATAACAAAACAGGTTTAAGTATGAAAAGAAGAATACATACTGGTTCCCTATACCAAACCATTGATCCAATCCAAGCTTACTAAACAATTTCCACAATATTTCATTAAAAATTGTTAGTAATGGGTGGAAAACTCGCGCAAAAATACCGGGTAACAATTTACTAACAAGCGCACGATTTTTTCGTCACACCTCGGTGCATTAGCGCAGCGGCGAGCTCGATTTTCTGGGCAATATTTTGTGGCCCATTTCGCCGTCAACGAAAACAATCGTTTCGCTGAGCTGCGGAGAGTAGAAATAAACACACGCACAGCATTGGAAACATTGGAAAGTTGTACCACATACGGAGACGGCACCAACCCGCCAGCCGCCAGCCGCCAGCCGATCATCGTCATCAGCCAGTCAGTCACTCAGTTATGGTACCTCACTGCACTGTTTACACTTTGCGCACAAATCGAGGAAAGGAAGTCAGGGGCAAATCTAAACGCTTAGGCACCGCAGCAGCCAGCAGCGCATGTACCGGTACCTTATTGCACAGTGTTCGGTGTGTTTCAATTAAACCGTGATCGAATATTACATCGAGCGGAAGGAGGTCTAGACGCCAACGTAAACTGTGACCAACACGAAATCGACCACAAATGCACACTGCTAGTGGCAGGCAGCATCAAGTGAAACATTTGCACATATTCCAACCTTGAAGTGTTTTTGCAACGGTATATGTGCGTGTGCATATGTACGCTGCAGTTTGTTCTGCATCGACTAAATTGATTTAAATGGAAGATTTATGGAGCTCCTTGTACCTTCGTCGTCGTCGTCGTGTCAGCAGCGGATCCGACAAAATTCATATGTGAGATTGGCGAAGATCGTGCAATTTTAGCAAGTGGTTCGGCTCGCATGCGGATAATCGTTTCGGTCGAAATATCATGTGATGAAAGCAAGTGCTGCCTTGTTTCACATTCCAAACAATGTTATCAAAACGGATTGTTGAAACGAAGTTATGAAGATTTATGATTATTGAAGGACTTTGATAGCATGATTTCAAATCTCTTTAATATTTTTGAGACCCCACTCAAACGTGTAGCCAGGCTATGCGCAGACATCATAAGGAGACAGTTTGAAACAATCAAATAGCAAGAGCTCCGTAAAGGAAAATGCCTTATGGGTCAGAGTTGACAATTTACGTGGTTGCTTTGGAAAATGATTGTTCGCCTTGATCCTCCAAACAATCTGACACAGCTGCCTTCGTTCGTACTGATTCAACCAGTCACCGGTCAAGTTCAGGTAACTGGCTTGAAACAATGAATTAATACGGGTTATCATTTACAACCCCGATTCGCCATTCATCGATTTCCTCGAAAATAGTTACGAGCACCATTCATTGTGCTAGATTGATTTGATGTTTAATGGTCTTTCAAGTAGCATGAGGACAACCAGTCTGAAATTATGTCTGTTGAAAGATCATCAATCAGCTAACGTTCTCCGCACCGTTCCGTTCAAAGCCTATTTTCGAATAAGACATTCGCTAATCCTTGAGAGTGATTCCTCACTTTAAGAATTACTACGTTCAGGGCTATCCTACTCTTGGTAACCCAAATTTACTTATTTAACTGTATCACCACAGCCAAGCAAAATTTGAAAAAGTAAAATATGGGACATTTATAGAACTAATTATTATCTATAAAATTGCTAAAATAATAATTGCTCTATCTCAAGTATTTACAGCGCACTCCTGGTTCACGCCCGTTAATGCACAAAGAACGCTCTTTGTGTAGCACTCAGTGTAAACTGGAAGTGCGACGTAAATACAAAAGATAGAGCAATTTTTAATTCAACAATTTTGTAGATAATAATAAGCTTTAAAAGTTCTGCTTACATAACTTTTCCAAATTTAACTTGGTTGAGGCCGTATGGCCAAATAGGTAGAAATAAATAAAATCAGAGACTGAGGCCGTTGCAGGAAACCTTTGTTGGCGAATACCAGTGCGGTTTTCGAGAGGGGCGCTCCGCGATGGACCAAATGTTCACCTTGCGACAAACCCTATATAAATTCAGGGAATTCAACATGCAGACTCACCATTGATTTATAGCCTTCAAGGCGGCTTACGATTCAGTTCAACGAAATGAGCTATGGCGCATTATGCTTGAACATAGTTTTCAAACACAAACACAAACGACAAACAGCCGCCGTTGCTGAGTGCAGACACTCTGCTACTTACATACTCGCAAACGGACAGCCTCGAAGCGACAGTCCGCTCACGAGACAAACAACTCTCTTTTCTTCTATATCTTACGACCTCGATTCTACACGCGGGTGGGAGTGCGTGCCCTCGCGACTTCGAGAGTGATCGGTATCAGCTGCTCGGGTTTCAATGTCGAGCGAGAGCGACGACCGTTGCTGTTAGCTATATACACACGCGCAAAACCTCGTCGTTACGCATGAATAAATAAAAGCAAGAATCCAAAAGGGATACTCCGTTCAACAGCGTCTGGAAGTGCTCCTTCCACCTGGCTGATAAGGCCGTCTTGTCCATAAGCGAGTTGCCAGCACTATCATTGCATATCATAGGCATGGCAAAATCCCTGAGCCTTACCGTTTTGTAGAAAGTCCGTGTATCGTTTCCAGCGAATCACTGGTCGGCACCGGTGACTATGTGCTCATCTTACTGGCGTTTTTAAGACGGTGGACTATTTTTTCCGGGGCTCTAGTCTCTTTATACCTTTCTCTGTTCTGAGGTGTAATGAAACATGAACTCGCACAGCTCTACGGCGAACCCAGTGTCCAAAAGGTGGCTAAAGCTAGACGACTACAATGGGCAGGGCATGTTGCCAGAATGCCGGACAACTACCCTGCACAGATGGTATTTGTCTCAAATCCGGTAGAAACAAGATGACTAGACGAGATCTGGCGGAGAGTACTCGGTGTCCGAGGGATTGGAGAGCGATAGCCCACAATCGTGTAAATTGGAGAAAGTTTGTTCAACAGTCTTTGTCTTAGGACGACAACCCATCTAAGTAAGTAAGTGAGCAAGCTTTCTGGCGTATTCCGCTGCCAGGTCATCTGTCGTCAACCGCTGGATGTTGAAATGCAGCGTCCTCTCAGTGCGAGCCTACGGCGCGTTCGACAACCTTGGGCGAATCGACGGCGACGACACGATGATGTAGTGGTCAGAGTCGATATTTGACCGTACATCGATGGTCGAAAAGTGTCAACCGTCAATCAGGACATGATCGATCTAAGAGTTAGAGTCTCCATTTGCATGCCTCTAGGTGGAGGTGGTGTTCCGAATATTCTGACGTGAAAGCTAGGTGCTACAAGTACTTAGAAATCTAATATTCAATTTTGAATCATTCATTCATATTGAACTACCGACAACGGCAAATGAAACAATTAACGTAAACGTTGCTCCGAAGTTTTAATTTCCTTCAACCAGATTTTGGCTGACTTTAAAAAGCAGGAAGTTTAAAAAACTAACCTTTGAGAGCTAAAATATCAGTGAATCATGCAGCACTGCAATTTATGAATAAATTGTAGTGGAGGGTAGGAAACTGAGAGAGACAAACACTGAGAGCAGCTCAGTAGTCATGTCCATGGGCTTCCAGATAAAAGTATACTAGCAGGGGTAAAACTGTATGCGCTGAATGCGTTTTATATTCGCCTTCATGCAGGGCTGTCAATTTTTTCGAGTACTGGGCGCTACAGACGGCCCTTCTTCTGGCGGCTACGAAATTTATGAGCCTTAGATCGTCATCATCTGTCGACAGATGAAGGCGGTATCTTTCAATGATTGGATGGCAGAGTTCTTCCCTCCCGATCTGTGCATTTGCATGTCCGATGATGATTTTCACGTCATGTTTTGGGCACTCTTCATAGGTCCGTTCGAACTTGTCGTAGAACCCGTCCTTAGCATCATCTTTTGCTTTCTCAGCGCTGCGAAACCGACTCCTGTATTCTGCGTTTCTACCGCCACTGTAGTAAATGTGGTAAATACTCGAAAGAAATACCTGCAATAAGGTCTACCGAACAGAAATCCCTTTCTCCGAAATTTGACCGCCGAACTTTCTGAATAGCATCGAGCTCCATATCGAGTCGATGAGTTCTTGAGCAAGCAAGCCAGCTCGTGCAGGTTCGTGGAGTGTTTGGACATTTCAGGTACCGATTTTCTTATCGTTATCCATTAATCGTTGCCTTGTTCTTTGCCGTGTTCTACACCGATTGATAAGTTCCGTATTTTCATTTCCATTTTTCGCGGTAAATGAGAGTTTCGGTATACATACTACCTTATGCGCCAATGGAAAGTATGGGAAAAAAGTGGCCTTCGAATTTTCAAACGAAACAACCTGCAAAATGTTCATTTCCATTCCCATTTTTCGTCAAAAATCGACTTTCTGGGACTGATTTTTTCGAAATACGATTTTTGACAAAATCGAACCATTAGGTTCCGTTAAAATCCATTTTCATCGGCCCCCTACTGATGGGCCCCTGCCATCTTAGGTACAGCTTGCGGGATATTGCGATTCCTGTTCATCCGCTCGCTCCAAGACGGACATTTTTTGAGCCGCCCCTCATCTAGGGCACAGGCGGTCAAGTTGGCACCTGCTAGTTTAGCTGGTTCAGTATGTATCGTTTGTGTTAGATCTGCGAGGAGGGGCTAGATAGGGGCTTGAGAGAGGCAGAGGAATAACATTTTACGATTCTCTCCCCATTTTTTACGCGATATCGCTGAGGTATTAACGCTCAAATCCTAACTACTTTTCGTGTTTAGGATTTTTGTCATCCAATCTTGCCGTAAGACGTCAAAAGATAAAACATGTAGAACCGATATGCACGCTCTAACAATGGGATAGCACTGACTCTTGTAAATGAAAACAAATAGAGGTTCAAGAAATGTGAACGTTTAAAGTTGGTTAATGTTCAGGAAAATCGATTCTTTTTTTGCATGACCCGTCGTTAATTTTTCGACCATAGATAGCTTAGAAACAACAAAAAACACCATCCATGATGTAGAATATATGTTCTTCCTGTTTTTCTTTTTTGTTCTTAAGAGTTATGAAATATTCGAACAAGCAATCTTTGAGGAAACCTAAAATTTTCCTTAGAGTTTTCTGGGAAAATATTTGAAATCGGATTTTCGAATTGGCTCACGATAATAGTGCCGATTCTCATTCTTGTAACCATGACTTGTTTCAATTGATAGCAATTTTCGGTGCAGCTTAAGCAGACTTGTGTTACAGTACCACCCCGCTAATCCGACAAATTCATGGCCGGATTAACGAATTTTGACTCGATAATCCGGCAGTCAAACTAACGTCAGCGGGGTTTTGAGATGTCGTGTTGTTTACATCCAGACATAAACAACTCCGGAAATTTCCGAAAAAAAATGTTGCAAATACGCAATAAATTTGTGTTGTACTAAGAAATGCTCAATTTATTGTATAAAAGACTTTTAAATTCTTGTTTAGCTTAGAAATGAGCGCAAGAACATCAATCTTTTGAGAAGAGTGATGAAAAATGGAGCTCCTGGCAAAATTGAACGCAGTTATAAGGAGCACCATTTACCCTTTCCATTTAGTTGGAATGAGTAACATCTTGACTCAAATAAAGACACCCAATGAAAGCAGTGTTCGGTTGAATGAAGCTAAGTACAATGCTTTTTAATTCGGAATTTTCCGGATTAGCGAGATCCGGACTATCGAGTCGTCGGATTATTGGGTGTCGTATTAGCGGGGGTATACTGTACTAGATAATCGAAGACGTGACTTCTCTACAAAATATGAAAGACGGGATTGGTCCCAAACTGGGTCCTTGCGGTACACCGATTGATAAGCGAATGATGTATAACGTGCAACATCCTATCAGTTAGGTATGACGAAGAACACAACACTTACAGGCTTGATTTATATAAAATTAAATTAATATATATCACTATAATACAAATCAACTTGAACCAAGAAATTTAAACGTACGATAAATTTTGTGTAAAACCGAATTACGTTAAACAGCGCTTCGTCTGCCGTAACTATCAGACGAGTGGTAGCCAGATTTAGTAAATTGGTAGCTACTAGGGATGCTATACCGGTTTTACCGAAACCGGTTTTACCGGTATTACCGGGCTATTTTTCAATACCGAAATACCGGTTTTTCCACGATCGAAAACCGGTATTTTCGGTATTTTTTGCTTGGTCAAATAACAACTCAAGAAGCCTGAATCGCCGGGAAAACTTTTGAAGCATAGGGTAAACTTAATTTCATGATTGAAGGTTCTACAAATAATAACTCAATAAGTAGTTCTTCCAATGGGAACATCCCGAAATACCTCACCGCTGCCAGCAGAGAACCGGAGTGCCTCGTGTTTTTTAAGCAGTCGTCTCCATTCAACTCGTTCCGAACCATGGGCTCGTTGCCAATTTCCCATTTGTCTCAGAAGTCGTAAATTTGATCGAGCCATCTTGCACGTTGAGCCCCTCTGTTCCTGGTGCCGATGGGGTCGTTGAAAAGAACTATTTCCGTTGCACTGTCTTTCGGCATCTTCGACGTGTCCTCCCGACCGTAGCCTACCGACTTTCGCCAGCTGTACGATGAATCTCCCCGAGCAATGCCTTTAGTTCGTGATTCATACGCCTCCGCCACTCTCCGCTTTCAGTTTGTACTCCACCAAATATCATCTGCAGCATCTTCCGGTCAAACACGACAAGGGCGCGTATTTCCATCGTAAGCGATGTCACAGTTTCAAGTCCGTGAAGAACTACCGGTTAAATAAGGGTTTTGTCCATTGTCTGCCTCGTACGGCGGCGTATGCTTCTTGATCGTAGCGTTTTGCGAAGGGCAAAGTAGGTCCGATTTCTTGCTTGTATGCGCCAAATAATTAAGAATATTGCACAATAGAAGAAATGTGCGATATCAGTGATGCTGTTCAGAAAATCTTCAGTAAAAATTAACAGAGTACTCTAGAGAAATGTCAGAACCAAACAGGGAAAAGAAATTCGTTCGGTTGCTAGTATAAACTGGAATAGAAATAACTTTATGTTTAGTTAGAATACCCTGATGGCAGGGCTGAGACAATTCTGCGGGCTTCAATCATCGCTTCAAACGTTTCTGTCCGATCTGAGAAGCAACGATACGCTTTACTTAAGCGTTAAGGAATTCATGAAGAAAGAAGATTTTATCGCAGTGCTAAAACCAGTCTGCTGCTGTCGAATTGTTTACCGGAAAAATTGCAAACTTTACGAACAACGAACTCTAAAACTACTCTCGGGACACCTTTCAGGTACCGCACAACTACTGTGCGAGTTACTGTATCAGTAGAGTTTCAAGGAGAGCTCGTATATTTAAATTTATTGGTTTTATAATTAGCCACACTATTCGTGATGACTTTGTAATATTCTTCAAGGCTTCTAGGATGTTTTGATAATAAAATTCTGTTTTATTATTTTAAATGTCAATGAAATAAATTCAGAAGCCGAGCAGGCAGAGGAACCAAACCACCTGAACTTTCAGTTATAATTTATCATAAATGTCAGTATCTAAGCAGCTTATTAAAATAAACTCTTGAACAAGGGTTTTCCTAGCCACATTTCTAATTTACCGCTAGGAATTGTTTTTTCTTTCTCTGTGGACACCGAATGAAGATGCTCTGCCTCCGGAAGATTTTCATTAAAATTTGTTCTGACAAATGACACGGTAAATTCACTTCGCATTGTTAAATATTATTATTTTAATGAACTAGTCATTTAGTTGCGCCAAAAAAATTGAGTACCATTGATTATGGAAAGATCCTCTTCAAATCATATAATTTTTAAATGCAGTTCTCAAATGTTAACTTTTACCGGTTTTTTACCGGTTTTACCGGTATTGCATTTATCAATACCGAAAAACCGGTTTTCAAAATACCCCCCGGTATTGGCATCTCTAGTAGCTACCGAGCTTTTCGTAGTGATCTCATTCTGGTTAATAGAAATAGGGATTTTAGGCATGTAGAAGTCACATGATCGTACACGATTTTTGAATTACAAAACCTTTTCTTCCTACAACATGGTGCAACATACCACACTGCGACCTTGCCTTAAAAGTTCGACGACTCGATTATTTACCAAAATAAAACATTAAATTCCCCAAAAATTAGAAAATTTGACACCGTCAGACTATTTTCATCTGCTCACTACTGTGCCCCATTCAACCGCAAACGTTTACCACCGGGCTCGGAAGCTGGTCGGAACAAGCAATAGAACAATTCAAGATATCTAACTCGATATTCATACTACTATAGCAGTCATGGTAAATGAAATTTCGCAGTCATCGAAAACTGGACCGTTTGAATGCACCAGTACATACAAGTTGTGACTGTCATTCGAGCGATACTTTCTTAAAATCTTAAATAAAATTTTCCACCGAGTCAAGCCAATGGGTAAAAATATCGATCAAATTTCCTGTGTTTGATTTCAATTTGAAACTGTATCATCCTTATTGGTATGACGTATTCCGAAATCGCTATTTAACGTTAAACTTTTAATAATCAACATTGGTTTTTCAACGGAAAGCAGTTAAGGAGCTTAGATAAATTATTAGTCCATAATGCAAGAATATTGACCAAAAATGAGAAGTTATTTCGCAGCAAAAAATGACAGACTGTAATGGTTAATAAAAATGACTTAATTTTCTTGCTTTAAAACCCAATTCCGCGCAAGTTCCACTCGATTAGCAAACTACCTGCACAAACTTGCCATGAATAATTGAGATAATTCGTCAAAATTATCTTTCCTGCGCCTTAACTGATATAGAGCGCTCCATCATCTGCTCACTACTGTGCCCCATTCAACCGCAAACGTTTACCACCGGTAATACATTGACCGCCCGTCGTTGGCACCGTATCGCAACAGTGCGAATGACAACTTTTTAGGATCACCGCGTATCTTCGATGATCATTGCATTTCCTGTGAACGGCGTCGTCGTCGTCGTCATCAACATCGACATAACGCATACCGTTTGCCATTCTTGTGGGATCAGGGAAATTGCCGTAAATTAAGATAATCAACCTGAATTAAAATTAATTAATTCCGTCGTAATCAGCTGCTGAATGACTACTGTATGCGCTCGAACTCCACCGGAGGCAACCGGAGACCCTGCTCGCATGGCTGGTGGAGTGACCATTGATGAATGTTTCCCTCTCGAGTTCCACCGTAAGAGCCAGTGACAGGCACAGGCTAGTTGTGTTATGTTTGCACGATGCGATAAATTGTGATGTTGCTTTCGTTTTATAGACTGAAACAGCGATCTGATGGTCGTTTATCTGCCGGGCCGGTCCGCTTTCCTTGAAGGAGTTCGACGACCGGTCAAGTTGACTTTCAAAGTAGCTAAATTGTCTATCCGATACAAGGTACGAGCCATAATTCTATGCGGATATCTCTTGCAATCGAATTCGAGGGACGTTCTCCTTGAGACCACGGCGGTGGTGCAAAAGATCGTTACCCTAAAACCCATTCTTCACCTTTTATATCGATGGCAACAGAAATCGTGCTTGTGAAATCGCCTTGCTTGATGATTGGTTGTGGAAGGCCACCAAGTCGCGCGACCTGTTCAACAAATGTGAAATAATTAGCACCGGCCGGCGGAGAATCATCCACGCGAGAAAACTGTTTCGAAGGATATCGATTGCCTGCTAATATGTTAAACAAATCTGTTCAAAGTGGCAGATTGATAGCAACACCGACGGCTTTCGCTAGACATCCCAAAAATAGTCCACCGTGTTTCGGCGCTTGGAAGTAACTTTTGCTATTTTGACGAGCAGAGCAACATTGGAACGTCGACGGATGGCGCTCATAAATGCGAAATGGTAAGCAATTTTCCAATCACTCAACAACACATGCCGTATGTGCTGAAGCACGTCCAAAACGACAAGCGTGGCGAAGAGAAATTGATGTGCAAATATTTGGATTTTTCTAACACGGCAACCAACCGGCAGACAGACGGACAAACCGCTCCGTGGGTGGCTGCAGAAGTGAAAATAAACACTTCGCGCAATCGTTAAATGCTAATCTACACGCACTTCAAAAATTGAACAGCTCAACGAAAAACCTGTGTATTGAATTTCATGTTGTTACGTTTGCGGGATCTATTTTCGGGCGCGCCAGGGTAAAATTAGATCTCGGCGTGCGCAACAGACCACCAGATTCTCGCTAAATAGATAAGTGAATCGATGCACTGCACGCCGCCCGGAAAGGTATGTACGTACCTACCCGCGTGCACGATTTATTGCTAATTAGTTTCAGCCCGCTTTCCGACCGATGGATGATCGTATGCGTGTTCGAAATGGCACTACTTAATTACCTAATGGTAGCCTTTCTGCAGCTGTGGAGGTGAACCTTAACGGTGACCGCTGAGCAGGACTGAGAGGAGTGTGCCTTCTCCTCTGGGCTGGAGCTGCTGACTAATTGGGGTAATATTTTTCGACAGGTTTATTGCTTTATTAGCTCTTGCTGATAGTTGGACTGCTGCAAAACATGCTGACTTAACGCTCGATTTGAATCGTGCTTTCAGGAGCTGATTCTAATGAGTAATGAATTATATGAAGCGTTCGATACTTTCAGATCGATGGAGTGGCAATTAATTTCAAAATGTGCTATAATTTGAAAAATCACATCATAAAAGTTTCAAGTTTCATTTACATTTATTACTTCCTTGCTGTGAAGTGTACACTGAAGGAAACTGTTATGTTCAATTTATTTTAAGTTTAAGTTTATCGGTATTTAAGGAGGAAAAAAGAACACACTGAACACTTTTATCTTTGCACAATTAAATAACTAAGCAAGTTCGAATTATGCGCCAAATTTATTCAACAACAATCTGTTTGAAGTTGATCAGTTGAGAGAAGTACCAGTTACGTTTGGCATTTCTTTTGAACATCAAACAGCTAATAACACTGTTTATCATAAATTACAACCGAAGATAATACGACACTAGAAAATTGCTACAGCAAAAGGCCAGGTCATTTCATCACATTGGAGTCATCAATCTTCGTCCCAAGTTTATTTTTCTTCGCCTCGGCTGCACTGGAAAATCGGCGGTTACGCACCCGTCGTCGGTGACCTGGTTTACGCGCCGCACACTTATTGCTTCCAAGCCAAGTTTACATCTTCTCGATACGTGCTTACACGTTTGTGATGGTTGTGGCTGCATTTTACTATCAAAGTGCTTTCATCGACGGTTCATAACCTCAACTTTTCTCGCCAGATTATGTCATGCTGGTTGCTCAAGTTTCCCGCTGTGCGTTACTATTATTGGTGCTTTCAAAGTTAGCCCGATCGATCATTGCAGTCGCGGAAAGACCATTGTCACGAGGATTCAGCCGTCTTTATTGTTTGAACTATCATTGTTTGTTAATAGTTTGCAGACTGCTGTCAGATACAATACGTAACCATGCCAATCAGAAATTGTATTATATTGTAATGATATCTAAAAATATGTTTAATATTTTTTACAGAATTTATCAAAATCTCAATCCTTTTAATTGAGCAACTCAAGACCAAAACTAGCGTAACAATCCTATGGACTCTAACATTACCCCCCAGCAGAGATTCGACTATATGTTGATTGGTTTGTTGGCCAAACGTCACATCTTAAAACCAACGATTGGGGACTGGCTGGCTTATCGTAGATGAAATGTGATACAAAACGACAGTTTCAAATTTAAAGCAAGAAGAGAAAAACCATTGATCATTAAAACATGCGCTGTCTTGAGCTGGCAAAATTAAGATGCATCGCATCGTTTTACGAGGCGAATCAATTTTATACAACCGACACACATGACCCAAGGAAGGAGCCGAGCGCAGCGAAAAGGATGGTCAATGCCGGCAGTTTCCCGCCCGTCACTACGGGACGGGGATTAGCTTACATCGTACGAGCCTGGGTAGTGTATAGTGTAGTACACGAGATCCCGCTGCAGATAGTCTACTATACACAACGGTTATACCGGGTCGTCGCAAAACTGCATAACCATCTGAACCCGTCGATCTACGTATTTATACGTTCTCGTCTTCGTCATCGGATGTAGGTCAAACTAATAACGGCGAGAGTGAAATTTACGACCGTTCCGAACGCGAACCGACAATCCGTTTGATTCCGCGAAAATTGCGCTATTAAGCTGTGTCGTTTTGACGGACAACAGACTGCGCGTCTTTACGCTAAGCCAATCTAGGCGAAGAAGTCATTCTCTCCCCGTAGTAAAGGCATCGTATATTTTCATTTTTGTTTTTATTTTGACTGCTGAATAATTCTTCATATATGTAAAACTGAGAAAGTTTACGAAGCGTATAAAAGAGGGTGTTTCCGAGGGTCGGAGCTGGTGTAGGCATAAAATTATACTTTTATAACTCAATATATGTTGTGCGATTTTGGGTAGCTGCCAGTAAATTTAATTCAATTTAGAGTAGGTTAAGGCCTTCGAAAAATGTTAAATTACAACTTAATTTGACATAAAACACGAGCAAGATTTGAGCCAACTAAAAATGTAAATGACTTTTGATGCCAAATAGCTTAACAACGACACAAGTGGTACTTTCTATATTTTTAGAAAAAATATTCGTAAACTTCTATTCGTAGTTCATAAAAAATGTCATACCATTTAAAAACATTCGTAGGCATATATTCTACCGCAAATGTAGTTATTATAAATGGTTCATATCTGGTACGAAAGCATATTCGTTGCACATTTTGCACCAGAACCCATTTGACGCACCTTCATTGTCTTGCATGGTTATTAACGAGATCAGGCTGCAAAGATTGTACGTAAGCGAAAATAAACGTGTGCAATTATAGGGCCCTATTCTATAAGTCACTTTGCTCGACTGGTCTACTTTTGATATTACATAAGTCACATGGGACATAAATTGACAACATGACAAGTCGCGTAACTCGAGTGAGTCGACCACTAAGAAACTAGCGACTGAACCGTCAGTAAATGACGTGATTTTGTTTTCTTGTGGTCGTGCATCGAACCGTTAGCTGCCCGTTCTCCCCGCATTCGACAGTGTCTGAGTCGAGTCGAGTTGCTCGATATGACTTGCAAAATAGGACCCATAACCTGCTTAATATGCAGCTGTCGTGGTTCTGTGGTTTGCGACGTCATCGGCTGTTCGTCCGGAACGGGCATGGCAAACGAGCTTAACATCGATTCCCGATCATGTCAGTTTTTTTTCGGAGAAAAAAGATTTCACTATTTTCCGATAGATGTCGGTATTATACCTACTACTTTTATCATGAGCTTTTATAACATTCGTATAATGCACGAATCATTTTTAAAAATACAATGATTACGTACACCTTTGCTTATATGTACGAAATATTCAGCACTGATTTTACAAATCTGCTTTATACTAGAAAACAACACAACAATTCCTGAAACAAACTTTCATTTTCGTACTATAAATTATGCTTTTTCTTAGTGCACTCCACGTTATTTATATACTCTTGGGGAAGAGTAAATGTTTAATGCGAAAAATGTAGATTTAGGCAAACTAAAAAATTCTTAATATTAGGCCCAAAATACAGAATTAGTGAAGATGAGTCCATCATCGATCGAACCGGCTCATGTATGGTGTAATCTTGTCTATCCAACGGTAGTCTCAGGAACTCTGCACGGCGAAGGTGGTATCCGGGAAGAACGTTCAGATCAATAAGTTCAAGAAGGTTTGGTGCATCAATATCGCCAGTTGACAGTTTTGCAATAAAGATGACCTTAACCCCGTCCTTTTCGCAGCTTGGGATGAAAATCAACTCGCATTGATTTTCGTATGGTGGCAAAATCAGGGCATTATTCCATGGCAAGTTTCGCAGAGCGAATCTGACGAAGCTTTTTTAAACGGATTCTATTCGACCGGTAGTGGAACTGTAGTAAGGGTCCCATATTACTGTAGCGGTTTCTAATAACGGTCGAACAAGACTAACGTATAAGCATTTCAGTTTATACGGGTCCTTGAAGTCTCTGGTAACTTTGCTAATAAATCCGAGTTGACGGTGGGCTATTGAAAAAGCCCTCGCTTTCGTAGTGATTTCTAAATGCAAGACCAATGTCTAGAGTCACTCCAAGATTTAGAACAGTTTGTACTCTGTTCAATTGTTCTGCATTAATAGTAGAGTCAAATGATAACATACTCTTTCTACGATGGTAGCTAATTATGCAACATTTAGCTATACTAATTTACATTCCACCACTAAGCAAATTTCTAAGGTACGGTTTGGAGCAAACGACAATCATCAATGTTGTCAATGACTTTGAACGCCTTTAAATTGTCAGCATAGACTAAACCGGAGCTATTTCGTTAATGAACAGCGAAAACAGGAGTGAGCCAAAGTTGCTACCTTGTGGCATATCTGAACTTCAACATGCATGAAATGGATCCAACAATGTTCACCGCCAACTTTCTTCCGCCCAAATAAGAACGAAGCCAATAAACGCAAAAGGGCAACCAATTTTGTTTAATTTTGCAAACAGTGTCGAATGGTCTACTTGGTCAAATGCTGACTTGAGATCGGTGCAGACCAAATCAATTTGTCGCCCTTGTCCAATGTTACGAATTCTTTATTCAGTTCAATTCAAATATTCAACTATTCTAGCTCATGAAGGTTACGCGTGCGAAGTTTCCCATTTTGGCTATTAAGAGACAAACTAGAACAACTGGCTCAATATATTATTTCCGTAGATGTTCCAACTTTGCTAAAACTACCGTGCAACACTTCTTAGAACTTGGCAATAATAAAAGAATTGATAGTAATTGAAAATTATGGAATTGTATCATTTTTTTGGAAATTAAATTGATTAAATTAATTTGAAATTAAAATCAAGTCGCAAATGTATTAAACTCAAAACAGTAAGAACAATTTACGCTAGGTCAAAACAGTGACAAAATTAACAACGGAAACAAATGATAGAACCCGTGAAACAACATGTACCAAAACCAAAACGGGACAACACTGTTGGCTTAAAGTATTTAGACAAAGACGATCAACCCTTTAAGCCCTGATGAAGATCCAAATCGGTATCGAAACGTTAGGATAAAAAGAAAATAGACGCACGAATCCCCATAGTTAGTTTCGTCGGAAATCCATGTTCTAGCATTTGTCATAGCTCATTTCGATTGACTGAATCGTACGCCGCCTGAAAGTCCACAAACAGATGATGAGTCGGCAAGTTGCACTCCCGGAACTTGTCTAGTAACTGTCGTAGGGTAAACATTTGATCCATTTTGAAGCGACCCTCGCGAAACCCAACTTAGTACTGCCGACGAAGGAGTCCGCTAACGATCTCAGTCTACAGAACAGGGTACGGGAGAGCAATTTATAGGCAAGGTCAGCTCAATGATTGCCTTCTAACCTTCTTCTGTGTTAAATGCTCCACAGCTTGGCCATCGTTCACAATTCTATTCTTATTCCTGCTGATCTTCGTGTTTACCTGTTCATTCAACAGCTTCACTGAAGGTGCTCGTTTCACCTGACTGCGGCCGCCGTTTTGTCTGGCGAGTCTTTCCTCTGCACCGACGGACACGCGTTCTACGAACTCGCGTTTTTTAGACGGTGGACTCTGTTATCCGCAGCTCTAGTGTCTCTATACTTTTCTCTGTTCTTATGTGTAGCCACAGTGAGCATGCGACTCCTGCATTCGGCTTCAAATCAGTTTGAGCGCTGTCTTTCGGGCGTCATGCTCAACACCGCTTTCGATACAAATGCTACAAATATATCTGCTTAACTCTATAAAAATTGGTCTAACTGAACTAAGGTTGTTTCAAATTTTATTTAAGGAAACTGTATTGATATAAATCAACAACTCCTGCTTAACATTTCAAAGGGACTTAAGTAGCATTGAGAGACTCTCTCAGGTGTCTCTCTTCCGTTTATTACGGCGACATAGCGAGCTTCTTAACGATTAGCTAGTTACTGACGCCAGCAACCGATTCATCATGCAAAGCTGATATGTTAAAGTGCATTTGCACCACCGTGATCGCCCGAAAAAAATAACCATAACACGAAGATAAAAATTATTGTAACAGTAGGATACAAAATACAGTAAAAACAATAAAATTTATCTTCGGAAAAGATAACCAAACCATCAAACTTATTGTTGTCCACCTAACTTTCATGGTTTTCAGAGATTCTACCATAAAAATGACGGGTTGCTAAGTATCTTAACAATAAAAAAATCTAGTTTTTCGCGAACAAAAGTTTTCATTTACAGTAAAAGTTATCGTCCTTTTATGGTAATTTTTTTAGGCGAAAAAACAAAATATGATTTAAAAAGGCAGCAAATTTGTGATGAAATAAGGTCAATTCTATAGTATAAAATGAGAAACAAAAATAAGAATAAAATTTGAATTTGAGGCACTTTTACAATGAATTTACCATAAGTTTCAATGTTCACAATAACAACTGGTGTGGATGCATTGTTTCTACTACAAAGTTTAACGTAATTTTTTTTTCGGGTTTCCATTTGGTGCTTAGGGTGCCACTTTCTAAGCAAGCAATCACCATTTTTGCCAACCTTTCCTTCTTCAAAAATTCATAACTTTTGAACCACTAATTTGATTTTAATTATTTTGGTATCAAATGAAGCTCAAACTTTTCAGTTTCTACGTTTTCTCATGCTGTACGGATCAAAAATATATATCTTAATATTTTTTCTGAGAAGCTGAGAAATGTTTACATAACATATCAAAAATGCAGAGGCAATACTTTTTAGATTTTAAAGAAAAAAATTTTGCGAGAATACAATGAAGACGCATGGTGTTCTGTTTGCGTCTGTAATGAAATATTGATATTTTTGACAAAGACAACCCATAAATGTGTTTCCTTCCTTTTCCAAATTACTTATATGAAAACAACGATATTAGACGTTCCTAAGTCGTGTCGATTTTTACCTTAAGTGATAAATAAGAGGTTATAATAATTCCTTTCACCAATTGATGGATTAAATCGCATTTTATTAAGGACTCTTTGGGGAATTCCCGAAAATTGAATTAACTGAGCACAAACTCAAGCTTGCGAGAGCTTTGAATCGAAAGTATTCCGGGTTTAGAAAGCTTTGATATGAGTTACGTGTAGTTTCATTTATAAAAGCTTCTTTAGTAATGAAGCGATTAACCTGACTCTTATAGTAGTTCTTTTCGTTTTATTGAGAACTGCGTGTTTGGCCATTTTAGCTTATTCAGCGTATTTTATATGGCACTTCCTTTTCTAAAGGAGTTTTTAACCCGCAATTTCTTTTGTGAGCAATGAAGAATTTGTATACGACAGTTTGTTTGAATAGTCATTTTATTCATAATTTTTTTTATCGTAGATTTTATCCCGTTGCTATCACGGAGGTTCATTAGCTCTTTTTCTTCTGTCAGTCATTGTAGCAGCCATTGACCGCAATCTGTCTTTAATTCAACTTTCCACCTTTTGTCAAGTTTAATGAGGATTTATTCAGGATAGGATTTTAAGCACATGCAGTTCAACGCAGTAATGAGTTTAACCGTTATGTGTGCAACAGGATACCCGGGTACCTTTTCAGTTTTAAAATAGTTATAACTCATTCAATTTAAAACATACGTCATTGAAATTTTGCGACATTGTAAAACTCGTTGATCTTAAGTTATTGCGGTTTTTTGGTGCATATCCATAAAGGGGATTAGCAATGAGAGGCACTTGAATTTTTTTATTACGTAGGAGGGCGACAAGGGTACCCGGGTACCCATGATTTGCTATGTTCATAACTTTGGCTATCTTGAACCGATTTGGATGAAACCAGTGGCATTTGATTCGTACATTTATCTAGTTTTGATTAGATAAAGCATTTGGCCATCAAATGATATGTAGTTCCCGGGAATCGATAATTCCGGAGCAACGTCCGGTAAAACGTAGGAAGCCGCTTGTTTTGAAAGAATATCAGCTTTCAGCGAATCTATAAGCTTTGAACTTGACATTGTGGAACCTTTTTTCATCTTATTATATAAATTGGTGACTTTAGATCGCATTGGCCATTCCAGAATTGGGTTCCTGTAGGGTTATATAAGGCCAGTTGGGTACATAACCCAATACTAGAATTGGTCTTAGATCTCTTAGATGTTTTGGACTGATATGGCCAGTTTAGTACTTATTAATAATTTCGGAATTGATTCCAAATGTATAACGGATGGTTCTACGTTTTGAACTGATCTGATAATGCTAAGCATTATCTTGAATCCTGCGGTATCATCTGTGACCCCGTAGAAACCATTTTCGAAATAACCAATCAAAATACTTCGAAATGTAAAAAATATCACCTACCGAACTAATTCCAAGAACTTTGATACCCATATTGCTAGGTTTTACTTCCAATCCTAGACTGGCCAACCATGACCCCACAGGAACCTACTCCGGAATGGCCAACCTGATTCATCTCATTACATGAAATAGTTCATTGTATGAATTTTTAGAGTTTTTAAATTCGCATGACTGATTTTCCTGCAATACAATCAGTTTTCTATCCCACAGCGGACACTCTGTCGGAATTCCGGATTTTCGGGCCCTGTATGTCTTTTAATGGCCAAACGGCCGAATGATTCAAAACTAGATAAATTAACGAACCAAATGACACCTATTTCATCAAAATCGGTTTAAAATTGTTGATGTTATAACAATATCAATTGTGGGTACCCGGGTACCCTTGTCGCCCTGCTAAAGGTGTTTTTTTTGTCGCACACATAACGGTTAAAGAACTCTTAGTTAAAATGATATGATTGAAATATACTGTTTCTTGGGGATGACATAACCGTTTTGCTTGCCACGAATAACAGACAAAACCTATAGACTGATACTCGCTGAAGTACAAGTTCCCATCAGCAATTCAGTGGAAAAACTAAAGTGATTCGAAAGTATAAAACAATCATCTTCGCTGTCACTTTAATATACTTTATATAAGTACCTACATTAGTTTTTCATAATATTCAGAGAAAGTTGAAATCAACTCAGCAAAAATAAACAATTTAATTGCTGTCCATACTGCGCAAAAAATGATTCGCAAGCAATGTTTCTCGTGACCAGACGGAGCAAAAATTCGTTTATTGCTTTGCGTTACTGTCATGGACTGACTGAATCAATTAATGCGGATCGCTGAGATTATTCGACAGACACCGTCAATCGATGCGTCGACAGCCGTAAAATTAATTTATTCTCTTGCGATGGATGGTTGCGATGAGAAAGCTCCTCGCGTTTTACAAACATGCAATATTTATGTTTTCGCATTTCACGACTGTGCATGGAAAAAACTACCTCATCCATCCCACTGACCTCGAACGGCAGGCAAAACAAACGCGCTTTTGCACACGTGTTTTTTTTTTGGTTTCCTTTCTCTGGCTGCAGTTCCACATTGAATCCGGCGTTTATTAGTCGAATGCGTTGTATGGATGTGCAATCCTTTTTCCCCCCAGAAGAAAATATTGGAAACTGTAATGTTACAACAGTACGCACGCACGCCGTTCGTTGTCGCTGCTCTAATATGAAATGCAACTTTCCAATTCTACAATCCGGCCGGCACTGTCCATGTTCAATTCATGTCCCGACGAATCAACATCGGCTGTACCAGATTCACTGATCCCGCTTGTACGAGAGCGTGAACCACTGGATATAGGCCAACTCAGTCAACAATATAAAAACTTTCTCCTTCAGGCGCCCTTCCCATTGCATCCCGAGATCGAACGCCGGTTTCAACCAGATCAATCAATTGCCAATTACCAATTTTCAGAATTGGAAAATATGGCATCTCTTGTTAAATCTGCTCCGGTTTCTCACGATTGGCATCAATCAACGAATACTTTGAATGAATGCTGGGGGGTTAGCAGAGCAAACTCCACTCCACCGGTGACCGTCAGTGAGACTCAACAAGTTTCAAAGTTTGACTTATAGCACACTTTGCTCTTTTCTGACAGCGGCTAAATTTGGACATCATGATGATGAATAGTTCTTTTCACTCGTTAATTTTTCGTCATGATTCACACTTGTTCATTTCGGCGGAACATTTAGCTTTTCGCAGATTCATCAATTCGAGGTCCCGTCCCGATGGGAATTTTCGAGTCCCCCATCATCCTGCGAATATACCCCAACGACAGTTCACTGGTTCAATGACATCCGCGTGCAGTGCATCTCAATTCGTGTCACTCAGACCCGCTCGACCAAACGATCAACCAGACAGCCTAACGGAGCTTAATTAGTCCTGAAAGAGAAATTCCCTCTTGAGCAATTGACTCAGTGCGGTGTGCCGTTGTTTGTTGGTGCAGATTTTTTTTATCTCTGGTGCAATACGTATCGATTGTTAATCCGAAAAAAATGCCAAAGTGAAATTCAAACTGTTTACAATCAGCTCGGCTCAGCGAAAGAAAAACATTTTAATCGAAGAAAAAATAATTGGTCATGCTGCGCCTCCGACGAATGGCCCGGCCCGTACCGTACAGTCAGTCAGTCAGTATACAGATGAAAGCGGATGAGCGCCAAGCGTGCAGTTGCAATTTGTGCGTAATGCGTTTGCGTGTCCGAGCTGGAAAGTGAAAATAAACATTACATAAACAATGCGTGGGAAATGGCTGCCCGGCTGTCGATTTAAAGCGACGATGACGACGACGGATGGCGAATGTTTTATTGTGTTTTTTAAACCGATTGAATGTTAGAGACTGTACAAAACTGTGCCTTCACCGCTAATGTAACTTTGAACAAATCAAGTTCTTTTTTTTTCTTTTGAATTTCGGACGAAAGTAGGTTTGTAAACAATGCATGTTGAGGCACTCAGCTCAGGAAAACAAATGTGTTTTATAGTCCTTCACAGTCCTTAATCTGTTTGTTTTATGCTCTTGGCACATTTTTTTGTAAAACGAGTTGACGGTTTGTAAATTTCGTAAAGTAGATACTTGTGAACGAATAAACAACACAGTTGAATTGTGGTGTTTATAGATCCCGGGATATTTCGAACGTTGTACCCTACGTGGTCGACTTATTTCCAACGTGCTCTTTTCCAACCAATACTGAAGTCAGGCACATTATCACAAAGTCGATAGATTTCAATCCATACCCTGAAAACAAACGGTAACAGAAACGATCAAGCCAGCTTCATTAAAATCATAATCGTTGAAAACAATTCTTCTTGCAACCGCATCATCAAGTGGGTTAAGATGCCTTCTGATGTCTTGATTACTAAAATCCCCGCAAAATAACCGTACCCAGAACCGTGCGGGACGAGGACGAGCAACATCGCCGGCGCGGATCGCGCTGTGCACTGCCTTCGGTTGCTTGCTAAGTAAGCACACTTCATTAGCGTCGTGGTTCGCAAATATAATTTTATCTTCACGCTCGGTTAAGTTCCGATTAATAATATAATCGGCTCAAACAACAAGTTCGCAGCAGAACCGTTTCTCCGGGCCGGCCGGGGTCCGAATCACGGCCAACCAACAACGCACTGGAACTGGAAGAGCTTTTGCGTTAGTGTACCGTTTTCTTTTTATTCATCCGAGAATCCCTTTTTTTCTCTTACGGAGTCACGAAAACCAGATCCAAAGATTGCGATGCAAATATTATTATGAACGGACATGGGAGCTAAACATACACAGGTCCGAACAGGTTCCCGAGCAATCAGCCATACTTGGCTGAATTTATTGAACCTAATTTGTGCATCAATCAGTCCGCAAACGCAACGATGCGGTGTCGGAGAGGTCCAGGTGGATGGGAGAGGCTTTCCCATATGCATGGGTATTTGTTTTGATTTTTTTCCCTCCTTGTTTGGTTGGTTGGCTTTCGCCAAAGCTGTTTATTGATAGAGTTCCGACACGCAAGCTCGCATAAGCGATTGGGGCAGGTAATACATCCACCGCATAGGGATTTGCACGTCGTGATGACGCCTCCACCCGCAGCACATGGCAGACATAGCAACTGCCAAGGATAGGTGAAGTTCGTTAGATAATTTGATGGCAGCCCGCGATCGATGGCGAAGGAGGTGTGGAGTGATAAATGGTTACCGATTGAAGCTAGTTTCAATTAATGATCCATAAGCGTGTGTCCAGCGACGGTTAAGCCTATAACCGGCAGGACCAGAGTCATCGCCATTGCCAGGCAGGCCAGGTCACCG
Source organism: Sabethes cyaneus (assembly GCF_943734655.1). Classification (NCBI taxonomy): domain Eukaryota; kingdom Metazoa; phylum Arthropoda; class Insecta; order Diptera; family Culicidae; genus Sabethes; species Sabethes cyaneus. The sequence goes on from NC_071355.1 coordinate 233,324,423, forward strand.
TCTCTTCGGAACGGGTTTTGGTTTCTATGATACGTTTTTATCGAAGGTGTGCACACTAATCGGCAGGCACGCGAATGGAATAATCATTAATTTATGAGCATGAAAGGTTTTCTTTCACAGCGGGCCTCGGGGGTGTCAAGTTCAGTGGGCCGTGAAAATGGCACGATTCGTCCGATTATGTCATACTAGCTTGAGGCTATAGAGTGACCTTTCAAATGCAAAAACGGCTTGAAGTGTCCTATTATGCTGAATTGAGCTCTTTTTTACAAGGACACTCCGAACAAGGCAGACGCTCATCAATTAAATATTAGCAAATTGCTTATTTTTTACCCAAATACTGACGAATTTAATTTTAGAAGAGTGCTTTATCATGGTAATATAGAATTACCACTTGCACCAATTGTAATTTGCACGAAGAAAGGATTATGAAAGGCCTGAGAATAAACCTATGCTAAAGTCACATTGAAATCGATTTAGCTTTCTTTAGCTCTTCTTTAGCCCTAACCAAATATGAAGGAATCGAACAAATCGGTTTTCAGTGTGAAAAACAAATCGTTCCTCCCGAGTAAATTGCAAGTTAGAGCTAACTTCCTTAAGTAAAACCCGATTTAATCCACCTAGTGGTGAAAGGAACCTTTGTTATACGGTCTTACTTGCTATTTGAGATAGAAATCGACACGTCTTCGAAACATAATTCATCTATTGGTTAACGTTGCGTGGTGCGTTGGTTTTCATTAAATTTTTGGAAATTTAATAAGTTTACAAAATTTGAACAAAATAGCAGCACCTATAAATTTTGATAGATCCTTTTTTCATGAAATTACTGAGTAAGGGTAAGCTGGTTGTTTCTAATTTGAGTAAGTGCAAGTAAAAGCAAGTTATAAGAGGAAATATTATTCTTTAACATATACATTGCGTAGTAAAAGTCTAGTTCATAGGTTTTTGAACTACGCATAAATTTCTGTAACGCCATTATTTTTGATTGACATCAATAAAGTTTTCTTGAATAAATTTCATCAATTTCTATTAACCTTCGATTACTCACGCTGTTGCATTTTGTACAACACGTGTAGGTTTTTGAATGCCATATTGTTATAAAGTTACAAATCTCTGCTTAACTAACGTATGTTCTTCAATTACCTTGTTATGAGCAAAATGTCATAATTATGCATTAATACTTTAAATTGTTGGGCAAATAGATCAGCATAAACTGACATCACAGAAACGAAGCAATCAGCATGTGAGTTGTACCGCGATTGGCCCTGGAAGTTTCTCTCGTTTCTTCATATGTAAAAATGGTGTCTGTATGCAGCAACATAATTAGCAAATATAAAATGTTTAAAATGTATCTGTTGGTAGTCGAGTCATTCGGGGTCAAAATTAAGGCTTTTTTTAATCAAAGTTCTACAGTACCTAAACAAACAAACATAGAGGTATACTACATTAATCAAAGTTGTGTATTTTTACTATTTATACAATTTTGTAATACATGAGAAAGGAATGCAACAATTACAAAAAGAGCTAAAATAGAAAAAACTGATCTTACAAATTCATATACAATGAATAAGATTTTTCTCTCTTCGCTTAATAAATAGAAGGTTACTGTATTCAACAAAATTTCTTGTAATAATATGTTCTAAAACTTTGCAGAACACATCAATGTGTTATATTGAAACTGAAGAAAAATATTTTTTTTATTTCACTTATAGGGGGATTAATCAAAATTTAAATTGCACCAGACGATAGAACTTTCAATTTCAAGAAATTCTTCCGAAGGTTCCATAAACCTAAAACCAAGTTTTACCAGTCAAAATTCTAATGCGCATGTCTTTTTGGCTTTGGACCATTGTGCGCACGAGTAACCGAATTACAAAAGTCGTTGGAGTGTTGGAGGGTTAATATCTTTTGATCGGCAAAACCGATTCTTCTGAAATTTTGCAGATATATTTGTAGCATTAAAATCTCTAATTTGATGCCAAAATAATTCAAACTAGATAAATCATCTTAGATGAAATCGTTATAAATTATTGTAAATTTTAATGTGTTGTATTCAATTGATCATAACTCTCAAATTAAACGTCCAATCAATCTCTATTAGGTTATGTTACCTGTCAAATGAGACTAATAGCGTCTAAATCGCTTTAGTCATTTCTAAGAAACAGGCGATAATTATTACCTTATCAAAACAGGTTTTTTAAGCATAACTTTTAAACTGATTGTTTGTTTTCAATAAAATTTATCCGAAAAATTTAGTGTTAACAAGAGCTTTCATTCGATACCAAGATCGTTGAAATCGGTCATTTGGGTACGGAGAAAATCGTGTCACGTAATTTTTACTTTTTTACTTATAACTTTTAAACGAAATGTCGGACCTCGAAACAATTCAATAGTGATATACTAGGCAATAATACCTCTCAAACAAAAGTAATAGCGAACAAATCGGTTCAGCTATCTCCGAGAAACAGGCGATAGAAAAGTTGCGCTCCGCACATACATACACACATACACACACACACACACACACACACACACACACACACACACACACACACAGACATTGCTCAGTTCGTCGAACCCTGTCGATTGGTATACGTGGCTCGGCCCTCCGGGCCTCGGATCAATTTCGTGTTTTTCGACCAATTCCTAAACCTTTGTTATAGTATAACAAAGGTAAAAAAACGAGAGAACTTCCTTGGGCGTGTAATCACTGAGTCCGATTTATCGGTCAGGGATCTGCAGGAGAATGGTGATGGCCTTTGAAAAGAACCCAACACTGGAGATACTGAATTACAAGCAATTGCATGTAATATTGCAGATACGCAAATGGCAAAACTCATTAGATACGTTACAAGTAACTTACGCTAATACGTATGACACAGACTGTAATTGCAAGGATAGTTGGAAGTTTCTACCAAATAGAACAGTAAATCCTAGTCTAGTAACACACTACAATAGCCTAGTTATAGACCAGCATTGTCTCTTACAGCTATCCCAAAAGCGACAATAAATAGTTGAGAACACAAATGACTTCTTGGAGGAGCTTCTGAAGGGGCTGAAGAAATGCATCATTTTATTCGGAATTTTTACGCAGAATGCTAGGTTTTGCTGCCTTTTGCGATATGCACTGTGGTTTGTAAGGACGACAAGTGGAACGTTTTTCCTAGCGTCTTTTGCTATCATTTTAAGGTGAAATTAGCTTACATCGATTCTGCCAATTTCAAAAGCAGTTTTTTTGTTGGAAACAAAAATTCTGTTCATGAAAATATATTCGCTGTGTCAAGTTGACAAGAAGAAAGCAGTATTTGCATTTTTTAAAACAGATCCCCGCGTTTGGGTGCACAAACTGCTTCCGAAATTGGGCTCTTCGACAAAAAGTTAATTTCCCGATAACAATTTAGTGTTTTCGGAACTTTTGTTCGTATGATTACCATAATTTGAAAGTGTCAAAAGTTAGTCATGTCTTACTATGCAAAGCCTTGGCCTTAAACGTCTTTATGAGACTTGACCCTTCTTTGTCGACAGACTTCGCAGCCGGCTATTAGAGTACAGGACAATTACGGGTCTAGTGCAATGGCTTACTAATATGATAAAAATCGAAAAGCTAACTTTTTCGTGTTACCAGAGAGAGAGAGAGAGAGAGAGAGAGAGAGAGAGACATTCTTGCTTAGGGCAAAGTTGTAGAAAATGTAACAGCAAGCACCTTTACTGAAGAAATGACTGTTTCTATTTTTATCAGGTGAAGAGTTATAAATTTTTTGATTGGAAGTACACTCAAATCTCGTGTTACGTCCACTATTGGGGGACGTAAAAAAATCGGTCTAAAAAAAGAGAAAAGAGTTAATTCAATTTTTGGACGTAAAACGAGAAGACGTAAATTCAAATTTTGGACGTTAAAAACTGGACGTTAATTCGCATTTTGGACGTAAAAAGAAGACTTCATTTCATTTTCCTGAAATTACCGCATGGTATTTGACGAGGGCGTTAGTTCAAAATTTAGACGGAAAACGATAGGACGGTAATTCAAATTTTGGACGTAAAAGAAGAGGACGGTAATTCAAATTTTGGACGTAAAACGAGAGGACGTTAATTCAAACGTCGGACGTGAAAAAAGGGACTCAAAAAGAAATCACGTAAAATGAATGGACATAAAAAGAGGTTCTAGTGTACCTTAAAAATTAATTTGTCATACTAAACATTTCGGCACCAACTTTTCAAAAGGGCCAATCTGCAAAATGTAAACAAACCGAGTAAGGGTTATTTTCTGCTGGACTAGCATAGGAAAAGAGACTCTCACTCGGTTTGTTTACATTTTGCTGATTGGCCCTTTTGAAAAGTTAATGCCGATTTGTTAGTTGCTTTTTACAAGAATACATTGTTCTAGGCTTGTGCTTAAATATGGGTGGGTGGGGACAGTTTGTAGTGCATGATCTAAGCTTCAAGGGTGAAGCACAGATTCCATGTCCTCACTTTGCCTAATGGTTTGTGAAGTTAAGGAAAAATAAAGCTTAAATAAAATAACTTAACTAACTTCTAGAGATTTAGGGCCGTCTGCAAAAACGTATGGTTCAAGCGTTTCAATATTTGCATAGTTTTTACGACTTTTTTGGAGTTTCCTCTACCATTGAAATAATTTTGTAAAAAAATTCCTGATAATATTTTTTCTGGGCTGCTGAGAAATTTTTCTTGCAAAAATATAAAATTACTTTTTTCGGTCATAACGATAAGAAATACGAAATAAGAAATGATAAAACGTTATTGTAGATTTTTTATCAATAAAAGAAACAAAAAATATTCGAACGAGAAAAGGATTTTTTAAACGTTATCATTAGGTAGAAAATACTATTCTAAACTTTTCTCTTGAACTTTCGCTCATGATAAAAAAATTTGTAAAAAATAAGTCCTAGATTATAATTTTTCTCGACTGCTAATTGAAGAAATATGTGCATCCATTTTCATTGAAAATTATTTGTTCTATCAATATGCTCATGAAAAAACAGGATATTTCAAAGGAAGACTTGAGTGTAAAAACTATCGACATAACTTCGCTCGATTCTGACTACAAGGTATTCTTCCGTATCTGGTTTTGTAGACTGAGACCGATGGCGGAGTCCTTCGTCGACGAGCACCAAGCTGGTTTTTGGGAGGATCGCGTTCCACGACGGATCAGATGTTCAGATCAGATGAAACCTACATCAGTTACAAAACAAATTGCGAGAGTACAACTTGAAGACCCATCATCTGTTTGTGAACTTTAAGGCGGCGTACGATTCAGTCAGACGCAATGAGTTGTTGCAGATGATACTAGAACATGGTTTTCCGACGAAACTAGCTAAACTGATTCACATGACACTGGATCAAGATCATGTGGCAGAATAGCAGGCAAATGTGGAAAGGAACGAGACTATCATTACGAAATCTCATATCTTCTTGGTTTTGCGGATGACGTCGGTATCATCGGAATTAACCGTAAAGCAGTGGAAGAGACCCTTAAGTCTTTTCAATTGGAAACAGCGAGATTGGGGTTTACCAATAACACCGTCAAAACGAAGTACCTGATTACTGACTGGGATCGTAGGAATCCGTTTGGTGTTTTGTGCTGGTGTGGAGCTATTTAGGGAACGATATAAAGTAGTGGAGTAAGTCAAATACATTGGTACGCATACATTGATATGTGACAACGATGTAACCCGTGAAATAAAACGACGAATTGCAGCCGTAGGATTATGAAGCCAGCTGAAGACCCATAGTAGGGCAGTTTACATAAAACTGGAACTTTACAGAACACTGATCCTTCCGGCGACACTTTACGGACATGAATCAAGGTCGCTATAGGAAACTCATTGACGAATGCTTGGAGTTTTTGAGTGTGAAAGAGCGCGAACAATGTGGTAGGCTGCGGTGGGCTGGACACGTAGAAGGAATGCCCGATAAAAGAGTAGCCAAAGCTATTTTCAGCAAAGAACCAGCACGAGGCCGTAGACTTCGGGGCAGACCCCGCGCCGTCTGGGACAATGCACGTTGAACTTGTGTTCGAGGGGATTGGAGTACGGCACCCAGCTAACATTTTCATATATAAAAAAAAGATAAAAATTAGCATTAGGTACAGATATACATGGTAATAAATCGTATTTGATGCGCAAAATGGGCATACCCGTACTATTTTGGAGGCGATATACGTGATTACGAATAATTTTGAGCGTTACGATTATACAAGTATTTATATACGATAATATCCGATTAAGCGCGAGTTGCTCCGTACTACTATACGATTTTGTGCTGAAAATCGTATGTATTTCAGTTATTATCATTATATGTGATAGAAAATCAACTTGGTCCCACTTTATCCAGCTTTAGTTACGATTTCGAATTTGTTAGGAGATATTTACGATAACTTCCATACATTGATACACGAGTTGGTGCTAGCTGGGCAGCCCATGACCGATTGTACTGGATGACCATAACTTGTTCGACCCAAGATCGATAACGGACCGCCACTAAAGTAAAGTGGAGTATGTAAGATGACCATGAAAATCAGCATATTCCCATTAAAGTTTGCTGGGAAAATAGAAAAACTCGATCTTTTTAATATTATTTTTGTTCATAGGTTCGTGACCTAATACCAGAACCAGATTTCTATTGGAATATTCTGAAAAAAAGAGGAGATTTGTTAACTATTGTTTCATAAACCATGACACCCTGTACAAAATTTCATAAAATTATGGAACCTTTCGACTCAACCAATACGATAATTTAACCAATACAACCAATACAATCAACCAATACGAGGAGAAAACGGAAGAAAGGATTTTAACGCAAAACGCTAGGTTTTGCTAGTTTGGGTGCTAGAATGGCACTATCTTGAAATTGTTTACGTCAGAAAATATCCGCAGGCATCAGTTGAAAGTGGTCCCAGACAAACTGCGTGGTGAGACGATCATGCTTATCCAATAGCAGTCGGCATCGCATCGAGTCGCAGCTAGTCGTTTTATGCAATTTAATTGGTTACAATCCATTCTACGGTATGAGACCTTAGATCACATCACACAAAATCAAACCAGACAAAGGATTCGTTGATAATCTTTTTATACAAATAAAAAAAAATCTGTAAATCATCAAGCATAAAGCTTCCGTGCGGTGAAGCAAGTTCCATACCAGGCATATATCGTATATGGTCACCGAATTGATTGTAACTGTCAAGGACCGGCTGGAGCATGGGGTTGGCCATACTCCAAAGTACCCATTTATCATCCGGTCAAAGGATACGAAAAGGTTACCCGAAAATTGTATTTTAGTTTCGTCTAACTGCAAAAACAAAAACGACGTGCGCCGTGCATTACTTGCTTCGTTGCAAACAATTTGGATTACATTAGTTTTCGGTACTGAAATTTTCCTATACTGACCCAATGTTTCTTCGCAAACTAGAAAATCGCTTTTACTACCTCAATTTTCTTGAATTTCTATCAATTATTTTCTTTTCAATTGGCCTCGACAACCATAATAAATGTGGTTTTTGGCCATGATACTAGGAGCAATTCTTCTCCAAAATAAACTAGAAAGAACTAGAGATAATATCAAATTTAAATGGTAATTTTTTCGTTGTTCACTGGTATATTAAAAGATAAATGATGAAATGTGACCGGGGTGGTAAAAACATAACATTACCATTTAGTTGCGTGAACATCTACTGTATGTGTTAGGTATGGTATTTACCTGTAAAGAGATAATAAGAAACAGATTATTAATTATAATAATTTATAACAAAGTTTAAAAGAAAAATGGTGCCACAACTTGGCTATTTTTTAGTTCCGTAATAAAAAATCGGTTGTTTGAAAATTTCAACAAAAAATCTTTAAAACTCTTTCTCCTAGTGAACAACGTGATTCCAATATAATTGCACAACTGTTCAAGAGACTAAACGGTATAAGTTTTCCATTACTATTAGATCACTTGGAAAAGGTTCTAATTATTTCCTTCGGAAACCTCAACGTTTCGAATTGCATGGAATACATTTTCTAGAAAGTAAATACATTATACTACCAATTAATTAATCCAGCTGCGATCAACTTGAACCAAAGGTTATACCACTAGTCAGCGCAAGCGTTACCACGGGGGCTGCCGGTTGCAGTCGCGCATCAGTTGCAACAGCGACACTTGTTTGCCAGCCGATGCGGTTCACTGGCAAACCGCAGTGTAGTGTACTGTTCAGGAGACCCGCACGCGGTCCACCAGCCAGCACCACCCACCCGCTCCTCTACCGATCGAAGCGAAATGTCTCAAATTTCACAATATTTTCTCAACCACCAAGCTCGAGCAAAAGGGACAGGGAAGCCCCCGTTGCGTTGTTTCACGGTGCACCGGAAAGATTTGCCAGACTTTACTCGCTAAAAGCCGTAGCAGAGTAGGTCGCGCTACAGCTGGTGCATCGTTTCGTATGCAACTTCTTTTTTAGTGGTCGCGATCGCTTCATTCTGATCTTTAAATGCCGTACGCGACTGACGAACGACACTCCGCGTTAGGACCACACGAGACCTTCGTTCGACAACGCTTTCGTAGAGTTTGGCGCGAAATAGTGCGGACTCGCAGGTTACCGCACCGTTATCTTAATTGTATGTAAATGACACCACCTAAAGCTATGCATACTAAGATTATGTGTTGTGATAGAGCAGTTCAGTGCAAACATAGCTGTATCATTTCTACACAACTGTAAATTGCCGGAACGGATGATGACTATATTTCAGTCGCGATCGATGATTAAAAGTATTTCACTGCGAATAGTTATTAATTACCAGATAATCCACTGGCTCTGTGCTCGTCATGACTGTAGTTTAGCAGGCAATATATCACGCGGTAGGAGAGCTGTGCAGCATAAAGATTTCAGGTTCTCTTGTTTTGGTCACACTCGAATAAAGTCCTGTGCGTGTTCCAAATGGACACAAAACGTGCTACCGCTGGCTGACTTAGAGTGAGCCGACGAAGACGTTGACGACGACGACACGAACAGTTCAATTTCCCATGTCGTGAAATCTGAAACCATCTGTTGTTGTTACTGCACGACGGGACAAGGCAGAAGTTTTTTTCCTTTATGTTGTTTATTGTTTAATATTGCTTCGATAAAAAAAACACTATAGAACATCCACTCGATGCAAATGTACCCGCCCGGCTGCCATATGGCTCGCACAGTTTAAATACATATCTAATAACGATACTTTGTACTTTGGTTCAGTGTAAGCGGGACTGTTATGCAACGTTCGCTAGCTTAGCTAGGCTATAAAGTGCGACCTGAACTGTGAAAAGTGGAGCAAAAAATACCTAAGTTCACATCGCTTATCTTGCTTAAAAATATCTCTCCGGTTCCCCCCATATAATCAACTCAATCATCATGTGCAGGACGCGGTGGTAGTTGCAGTGGCAGTAGCAGTAGCTCAGTAGCTATCGAACGAATGCGGTGTGGCGAGGTTCGACCCATTTCGATTGGAACCGAAAGATAACGGAAGGTTAATTGCTGTCTCAACGACAACAACGACGATGACGATCAAAAAATTCACGCTGGTTGCAGTTCCCGGTCGCATTACGGTACACCACTTTTTATATGTACCCGGCCAAGCTTCCGTAGGAAGGAAAACGCCCTTCCTCGCATAAATTTTTTTTTTTTTTCTCGTTTCACCTAGTTTTTCTGAAGCATTTTCTGCGTTGATTATACCGATCGAATAAGAATAAAAATGAACCTAGGGATATATTTCAGTTTTAATAATTTCACTTGTTCAAAAACATTAGGGTTATCATGTATGTTTGAGAAAAAACTCCATCATGTTTGACATTTCATGTGCCATAAAATTTGACTTTCGAATTTGATATTGATGACCTGGAACTTGAAGCTGAAAGCTCGTTTGCTCAAAGAAATTAATTTCTACCAAAGATTTTTTGGAATTACATGTCTTTTTGAAACTTTCAAGTTATATGCAATTAACGACAAGCCTGTAAACTATAAGTAAAATAAGTGCCATGAAAAACTGAAGTTCAGAAAAAGTTTGTTAAAATTATCGCTGAACTCACAACTGAGAAAATTTTGTGAATGATACATGGAGATATGGCAACCGTGCTCTATTCTTATATCGAGTAGAAGTTATTTCACGTTCTTTTTTACTTCCTTCTTTGATACTGAATTAGCACCAGGAACAAACAATGTGTTGGTACGCTTGTTCAATGAGATCGCTAAACCAACGCTCTCAACGTGTTGAACGTCGCTCATCAAATTCGTAGCTAAATAGACGAAGCACAGACCGTAGGAATATGCAGTAGCAGCGCTCATAGCAACAAAAAATTCAAGGAGATTTCAAGAACATGAAGTTTAAACCTTGATCACAAGCGCGAAACTCACATATGAATTTCTTTCGCTATTATACGCGATGTCTCTGTTGCTATGCGATGTGAACCAAATTCAGCTGTGAGCATTTTGCTTAATTCTTCCACGGCTGGCATTTCATACAACGAACCAGAGAGCAAAAGAGAATCTACCGTCCGAGAAAACATCAGCAGCGAAAAACGCAGTCCACTTTCATGAATTAAGATGGCAAACATATTGGTGGAATCAATATTTTTCCTTCACGGGAATCGACATTTTCTTAACTAGACTAGAAAGTAACAAGCCTAATGAGAATTAGATAAACATGTAATTTAAATGTGCGTTTTAGTTTAACTTTGCGATTTATTTAGAGATTCATTCCCTCACGCTCACTCACAGCTATGTATCGCACGAGAGAATGGCTTTGTTGTTCAACAAGGAATTTGTATGAGCATAGTTCCGGGTAGCAGTTGAAGCAAAGCAGAATGTGATCAAGCGGGAAGAAATATGTATGAGTTTTGTGCTTCTTGCTATGATAACAGAAAAACTCACGCGTGGTTTTTTTCTGCTTAAGATCAAGCTGACATGATTCACAGTTGATTTTGATTTTTGATGAGTTTTGAGATTTTGAGCTTTTACCAAAGAACGAAATAACGAGCATTCTAATAAGAAAATATACTGTCTAAATAAAATTCGTATTACGCGTCGGTAAAAGTCAAGTAGTAGTAACACAAACTTTAGATTTAACAAGAAACAGTTAACATTAAATTAACATTTCTTGTTAAATCTAAAGCTTGTGTCACTAATCAACTAAATTCAAACATACAATTCAACGGTGATCCAAACATTTGAAATAAAAAAAATAATATTTCGATGGAAAAACCTAGAAATATGCACATTTTGCTCAATACTCCTGCAATATAAACTTTTTTGGAAGCAGGGTTGCAGCTAGAAGCCAAATATAGATGTTTGGTGTTATTCTGGAATTCAATATGACGCACAGTTATTCAATTTTTATTTGAAGTCATGGAATATGAACTTTTTGGAACGGAGATGACAGTTAGATGCCAAAAATCGATATTGACGCCATTTTAAAATTCAAGATGGCGGAATACTATTTAATATTTTATTTGAACCCCAGAAAAAGGTTTTTGTAAAACGAATGTAGCTGCCTGTTAGAAGCCAAAAATTGATGTATGACGATATGTCGTCATACATTAGTTATGTTCGAAATATTCAATTATTCGATTAATCGATGAGTAGTCCCAAGCAGCAATTTAAGTTTTATTACGCCAGTGATTTACATGACCAATTTTATAAAACCGCTAATAAAACGTATCCGTAGTTTTGCAGCATATGCGCATTAAATTTTATTATATTGGCAAAAATCAACGCGCCATCGAAATTATGCAATTTTTGAAAACCAGTTGTCAAAACAAAATAAATACTTTCAATTAGTCAATCTCAATTTCAAGCGAAAGTTATTTCAGTTGCTTTTTGCGACTCAAAAACCGATTGATAATAATCTTTCTACAATTGGGTATTTTAATTTTCCCAGAAAGTGGCTTTTTAACCTCATTTGATAGCTCGTCGTTTTCTGAATCTAACAGTTCTTTTTTATTTCGATTAAGACTGTATTTGATGAAAAAGTTAATAAAAATCAAAAATAGAATGATTTGCTGTTTGACAGATATCAACCAAGCCGATTGATTGAAATGATGTCAGAAGTTCTCTCCCACTCTTTTATCTTTCTGATAGAACTCTTTATTTTGACCGAGCTTTTGACAGCTTCCATATGAAACCTGTATCGTCCGATGACCATAGTTTATCTATTCACTATGTTGTCTAAGGCGGAATTTCGCCGTTGATGAGTTTAGCCACGAATATAGCCTGATGCATTTTACGCCTGTGTTCGAGTGTATCGAGGACAAGTAGACGACATCTATTCGGGTAAGGTGGCAGGTTTTCAGGATGCCATGATCACGTTACCAAAAAACCTTGGGTATAACCATCTTTAGACATTACTCTTATTTATCGACAGACTTCGCAGCCGGTTATTAGAGTATAGGACAATTACGAGGCTAGTGTAACGATCCTCCTGACTCTAGCAGCACCACCCAGTCGAGATTGGAAGTGATCGCTAAAAGACAAAAACGATGTTTGATGGCTCTTTAAAATCCAAGATTATGACTGATTAATGAATATTTTGCCTGACCAACACAATATGAATTTTTTGGAACTGGGATGACTGCATTTCATTGAATATATTTATTCAGTAATTATTCAGTATTATTTATTTCTACTTTAAAATGGCGTACAGCCTTTTAGTCAGCCCAGAGGTACTACTCTGATCTAACAAGCCAGTCGTCGTATGCTCGATTCGAAATCTTTCGAAAAACAATCAGAAAGTGAAATTTCGTCGGAATGTAGCGTCCACAAATTGCTTTTTAGTAGCCTGAACCGAAGATGAAAAACGAAAATAGCAATGAACCCAATTATCCTCTCTGTGGAATTCCTTAGCAGGTCTAATATGAACTCATCTATCTAGTGAAAGTTACAGAGGGCTTAAGTTTTGTATAGAAACGGTGGATGAAAATGAGTTTCGTACGAAACTCATATACTGTTTCAGATTTGAAGGATATCAACCTTAATCAACCGTAAAGCAGTGGCTCGAATAGTAAATTTACGATTTCTGATTCATTTAAATTCGTTGCCTTATTACAGCAATTGACCCAACCACGTCGATAAATTTAGTCCGACAGAGACGACTAAAAGTACGCGACGTTGTGGCTCTCTCATTGCAAAAGGGCGCAGTCATGAAGTAATAATTTAATGTGGATGCCGTTTACATTATTTTAAGTAGAAATAAACATCTTTGCAAAACAAGCAGCATGCAGCAGTCCCGTCTTGGCCTGGGCTGGCAGGCAACTTCGAGGGCCCACTCATGATTTATGGTCTCGCTGCTGCCGATCCGATGTACTTGCCATTAATACAATATTCTCCTCTGCAGAAAAAGAACTCGTCCTCGTTTTTCGTGTCACCGTCGTGGGACAAACATGCCAAACCAACGTCATTATTAACGTTAAAGCTTTTTCTGATTAACGGTTCACTTGATACTCGAGTGGAGTGGGTGTGAGTCCTCTTTCCATCCTTCCATAGCAAGACACAGATTGGCATCTGTTCACGATCACGAGTCCTACCTCCGCCGCCGCACCGGTGTTTCCGTGCCGCCCTGTTAAACAGCGCACATATAAGGTAGCTTCGATGGTTTGCCGGCGATGACGGCCCGGTAACTTGTTTTCTTCAACTTGTTTCGATCGCGAACACGTAAATCGTGGCTCTGCTCTCTACATTTCGCATGTTATTTACCTTGTATCCAAAAGAAAGGTAGGCAGATAGACAAAGCCGGCAGCTCCGAAAAAAAACTGTGTCATTCAGAGACGCCCAAATACTGTGCTCCGAACTGTTCCTTATAAGGGGCAGCGAGCGGCGAGACCAACCCATTACGCGCGCACGCGAATCCTCCACTGAGGCCAGCAGTGGAGACGTCGGATATGACAAACGACTGAACTAGATGACCGAAAGGGCTTGCGATTACGCAAGAGCTATCGAAGTGATTTCAGGGTCTTTCTCATCGTAAAAGTGAAGTTTATCGGCCTCTTTTGGCGCTTAGTTTGCACTTTGTTGCGTCCCTCTTTTGTTGGCGGGCAAATTACGTTTCTAGCGGCTTTCCACTCCACATACGGTAGCAATTCGAGCCACGTTTCGAAACCTAATTAAAAGTGCCTGATTAGAATTTACTGTGTGGGTGACATACGAAACATCTATGTTAAAAGGGCTTTAAGCCGAAAACGGGTGGGAAAAAGTACGTTTTCATCATGTTTCAATTTAATTACGTGAATAATGGTTGATGAATCGATCATGAGACTAAATTCGAAACACGATTCAAAGACTCTGGTTGACTGGTGCGCAATGTTTACGCAACGCAAATTGTGCGTGATTGTTACATTTCCGATATGAGTGTATGCAATTTGGTGGCGCCGGCCGAAGTCCGGAAGGCGCCAAAGCCCCCGACAACAGCAGGCGGATCTGGTCGTTTTGGCCTAATATTAAAGCAGTTTTGCCGCATGCTTGCGGAGGCCGGTTGCATACTGAGCGTAACACGTTGGCCGGTCCGGGCCAGGCCAACCGCGGGAGTTAAAAGCCCGATTGCAGCGGAAACTGCGTAACTTTCGGTTGTCTCATGCGCTGCTGGCTGACTGATGCACACATTTCTCAACCGAATGATTCACGAAGGTAATTTTTTATGAGCTGCCTAAAAAGTTTTAATTTTCTATGGCTCGTAATAATTGAAAGCCAAAAAAAGAAGTAGAAAAAAAAATCCGAATCATTCGGAGAAAAAAGAAGAAATGGAAATATAATGAACAACACAGTCATGCACGCGTCGCATCTGTACGGTGGTCACGATAGATCCTATTGATGCACGCAGAGCATTACGAACAAATTTGAACCACTCTACAGTGGGGATTTGTGCAATTGAATGATTACCAATTTACATGACTCTCCTCGTAACGGCTCTGTACTTTTGTCTCAATGCTTATCGTAAGCAGTATGATTGTTGGTACTTCAACTTCTGGTTATTATTCACATTAAATAACGAGTAAAAAAATTATGCAAAGGCTTAATTATGAACAATGAGGACTTCACCTTATCTATACCAATGATTTTCGATTCAGCAACTATTTTTATGTATTTCTGATAGCAAAAAAAAATTGAAGTTGATTTTATCATATGTTTTTACTTGATAACGAATAAATTTTCAATGTTAATTTCAAATTTAATAATTAATTCAAAATTAATAGGAGAAAAATAGGTTGTCAAATTATTTGAATTGACTTTTTGCTAGATTGAAACTTGAAACTCAATCGGACGTCGTTTGCCAATACCGGAAAATGAAAGTAGCGATGACGACTTTAGAATCTACTAAAATCGTACTATTTCTGTGCAAAACAGAAACAAATCTTTCAACTAAACCGCACTTGAATCAGGAAATGAGTGCAAGCGGATTATTTCTTCCTCTTAAAAACGCTCCGCTTTACCGACGATGAAGCGCCTAGTCGGGGCTGATTATAAGAATGGAACTGGCCTTAGGTGCGGTATGAAGGCATAGGCAAGTTATAACCCTAGCCTTCGCACGTTCTGGCTCTAGAAAGCGAGGCTGGTTGAAGTTTTTCTACTACTTTACCACGGAGGAGAAAATGGATGACAACACCGACGCCCATGCACGGATAAGCAGTTTGCTGAATTTATAGCGATACTGCAAAAGGAAAGAAGTGCGGAATACAGAAAAATACACATGTGCAATACCACAATAAATTAAGATATTGTCCACACACAAAAAAAAACAAGATCAAGTTCAAGTCGAAGCTCAAACGCATGTGCTAACCCCAATTCAATCCAAAATTCAAATCCTAGTCCAATTCATATTTTAAACTCGAATTAAATCCAAGCCCAAGTCTAAGTCCAAGTACAAGTTTCAGTTGAAGTTTAACCTCAAGTCCAAGTCGAATTCCAAATTCAAGTGCGAAACTAAGTCTAAACATAGCTTTCTAAGTCTAAGTCTTACGTACAGCAAACTGTTTGATTCGTGTGGTCTATTCTTTCTTCAGATTGACATGGGTTTACGCGAAGACCCCAATAGAAGACTGTCAATATTCGGGAGACACTGACGATAGCTCGCTCTGACGACCAATATTCATACCAACATGGCAGTACAAAATTCAGGAGCGCTTACTAACACTGTCGTATCAAGAATTACAATCCACAGTACTCGGTTCCGGGCTACTCGTAGCCAATTCGTTAAGCGTCTTCACGCAAGTCGGTTTCAACCTGGTCGAGCCATCTAGAATGTTGGGCCGCACTATTCCAGGTGCCGCTGGAATTCACAAAGAGAACGGATTTCACTGCAC
This sequence comes from Sabethes cyaneus, assembly GCF_943734655.1. Taxonomy (NCBI): domain Eukaryota; kingdom Metazoa; phylum Arthropoda; class Insecta; order Diptera; family Culicidae; genus Sabethes; species Sabethes cyaneus. Next base: position 233,340,734 of record NC_071355.1, read on the forward strand.
AGTCGTCCGGCATCCTTGCGACGTGGCTGGTTCACTTTCACCAGGTGTTACTTTGGTAATCTCTCCTGTTACTTTGGTAGTGCCTGCAACTTGTGGTTCATACGCCTACGCCACTCTCCGCTATCCGTTTGTACTCCGCAACAATAGTCCTTTCGTTCACATATGGCAAGTGGACATACATCTTTCGTAAGCAAAGTTACTGTCTCAAATCCGTAGAGGACTACCGATCTGATTAGCGTTTTAAACATCGTCAGCTTTGTGCGGCGGCGTATACTCCTTGATCGAAGGCGGCTTGCTGAGGAAAAAGTAGCCTCGACTTCTAGCTTGGATGCGTCGTTGAATCTCCTTACTCGTATTATTGTCGGTGGAGACCAAATATACGAACTCACCAACCACTTCCAGTTTATCGCCGTCAGTAGTCACTGTTTGTGGGAGGCAAACGTTGCCCTCCAGAGAAAGCCTCTTTCAGCCCCTCCCTACCGTATATTTGATTTTCGATGCATTGATTTGTAACCCCATCCTCCTAGCCTCCGTTTTTAGTCCCGCGTAGATTGCCTCCGTAGATTGTAATGAAGTCTAGGTCGTCTGCGACGGCTATGAGTTGGCTACTCTTGCGTGAAGATCGTTCCCCTAGTTTCGATGCCCGCTCACTAGATCACACCTTTAATAGCGATATTGAATAACATACACGGCAATCCATACCCTTGCCACAAACCTCTGCGCGATTCGAAAGGACTCGAGAGTATCCCCGATATGCTCAGGTAGTAAGTACATCACACTCTCCAGGGTAACTCCAGAGACCTTAGTAAACTTGAATTAAATGGTTTAACTCATATCTTAGTTGAAGAATACTATGCGTAAGATTGGGAGCATGCATTTCATATTTTTATTGAGTGGAGTATCCCAGAGGAACAACTTGGGACTTTAGTTGTTCGCGATATTTTTCAATGATGCTACCTCGATGGTGCGGTATTGATGTCAACGTAATAACTGGCATTCAGCGTCTCAAACAGCTTCTTTATGAAATTTTACTGTATTTCACTACCCATTATAGGCGTTGAGCTCAACACAGTTGAAGAAATAAATGACTTAACAGTTCTGATAGATAAGAAACTTTCCTTTGCCAATCATCGCTATGGCTGGCTGACACTTTTATAAAGAAGCCTGCCTTCGGAAATACAGTTCCGATATCGCTCCTCGAACAACATCCTTAAAACCTAAGGACAGAGAGAATTCAAAAACAATTCGCTCTCGTTACTCTGCGCAATTTTGGCGAGGCGAGACCTAAGCGCAAGTCCAGGTCTCATTTCAAGTACGAGTCTAAGTCCAAGTCCAGATCCGAGTCTAAAGTTAAATTTATGTCCAACTTCAGGTTCAAGTTCAAGTCTAAATATCAGTACGAATCCAAACTTGAGTTCAAGTACCAGAGAATCTGAGTTCGAAGTGTAATTTCAAGTCTGGATTCACGTCCAAGGTCAATTTCAGAGTCAAGTACAAATCGAAATCCAAATCCCAGAGTTCAGGCTTAGATTTGAATGTAAGTTCAAATGCATCTCCAACTGCCAGTTCCTGTCCGAGTCCGAGTCCAAATCTAAATTCGAACCTAAATTCAAATTCTACTCTAAGATCAAATGGATTTCGGAGTTCCAATCTAAATCCAAGTTCAAGTCCTGGACTGATTCCAATTTTATAACAATTTTCAAATTCAAGCCCAGGTTCAAGACTATTCTTAATCATTTTCTAGACCTTTGACAATGTACCAGAAACCAGACCCCAGCGTTCTCGTTATGTTGCATAAACGATCCTTAAAGCGCAGCAACGCTCTCACCGGGATCAGCTGGTGGCAAAAAAAATGATACGTATGAGTTGGCAAAAAAACAAAGAAAATAATTATAGCTATTCAGTTACTTTACAAATAGAAACAATCATTAAAACCGCGACGCAACCAAAAATTAGAAGGTTTAGCCTAATTACTATCAACAGTAAAATCTCAACAGACTCAACTATTTGCCTGGAAACTCGTGCTTGCCAAAGTCAATATACTATGGCAAAAAATGGCCTTATTAGACATCGGACTTACGACTTATATGTACTCGACAGCTAAAATCCGGCTGCTTGAGCACAGCTCAATTAAAGCTCATGATGCTCAGAGTTTTTGCCAAGGTTAATGGCCGCATACTTTGGTGAGCATTGAAAATTGCACATCGTAAGTACAGCAATTGTTTTCATCCGGTAGTTTTTTAACCTTTGTGACCAATGCAGTGTTTCGTCGGTAGTGTTCGACACTGGTTGACGCCAGGCGGCCACGCTGGGCCCCTTCATCATCGTAATAAAACTGAAATCCCGACTCCGTCTAGCGGCGCTGATTAATCATCATTGCCGAGAAATTCTCGGCACGTTCATTTGGCCTCGTTTCGCCCCTAGTATTTGCCGGCACCTAAAGGATGCCCCGCTGATAGCGGTACTGTTGAAGTGCGGTTACAATCGTGCGTGAGCGAAAGAAAAATGCACGTTACGCGAAGTTCTTTGCCACTTAAGAAGCAAGCAGTCCATCAAAGCACAAAATAATAAATACTCCCCAGCCTGAGAGCATGCGAAAAAGAGAACAATTAAAGGCTCATAAGTGGTGGAAAGTAAACATAAAGCACATTGGAAAAAAGAGCGATTACTTTGGCTAATTTAGCAGAACGATAACATCGACTGATCCGGGCCGACGCGGTGGCATTCGCGAATGGCGGGGGTTCGTTGGCCCCGTCGACCGCGATCTGACTTGTAACGATGCAGCGTCATTAACAATTCTTCACTAAGCCGGCTATGCTGCTCACTACTGGCACTGGCACTGCACTTTAGCACTGTATCCCACTGGAACCGTGCAGGCGTGTCGCACCATAAAAGGAAAACTGATGAATGGGTAGCCATAAAGTCTAGCACTAGAGAATGACGCTCATCAGTAGGTACCAGACTATCTTTCTGCAGACCAACAACATGGTGCTGCATTGAGAAATCGGTATTTCCCGGAATCTGGACATCCGATGTTGCGAACAAAAGCAGCGAATGGAAAACCATGCGATTAATCAGCCACAGTGGGATAAATTTCCTAACGACCAGAGCCGTTGTCGGTAAAATCAAAACTAACTATCAGAGCGAGAAACAAAATTTTGAACAATTTCATCTCCATAAGCTCAAACCTCAACTCTCATACTTGGGTTGACATTCAAAAGGCTGGCGACTATTCCTGAATTAAATCTGTCTGGAACAGAAATTTCACTTTTATCTCAAATCACTCTCCCTGTTTTGCAGACTATCACGACGGATCAAAAGTAGGAGTTTCATCACCAATTACTGTCTTCCGCCCATCAGTCAGTGCCAGACCTCAACAACCGCAGCGATATGCAGGCAAGCAAGCAAGCAAGCAAATTCGGATGGCAGACTCCGTCACATCACACAAGGACCCTTTTGCGTGCAGTGATTTTGTGCACAATTTCGAGCCGAGGATCCATTATATGTACATATGCTGTGGCTGTTATGAGCTCAGTTTCGCTATAGAGATGATGAGAAGCCTTCGAAACATTGCAGGATGGAGGATTTTGATGAGTGTGAAGCACACATCACATTTGAAGACACATTATTCGTCCGCCAACGATGGCGACATTTGATAAAATGACAAAAAAAGCAAAGTGTGATTGTAAAACTTGCTTTCGACATAAAATTTTCATTTTTATGAGAAGAGACAATAGTTAATCAAATTAGTCGAATAAAATGCATTGAATGCATTTTATTTATTTCTTTCTTTTCGTTCTACGAAACCAGCCTATTTTTATTGGATCATAACACAAAAAATACCGAGAATGAAAAGGTTTTATCTTTCCCGATTGTTCGATGCTTTGGGACGGCAGCCAGAAACCGCCGCAGGGTAAAATCGTTATTTGGATTCATCTTCGAACACACAAAAAATCCGATTCCAATAGAAATATATTTCTCACGTAGGCCTCCGATTGCATTGAAATGCAAATGTAACACCGGGTGCGCGCGGTGCCGACCGACCCAAACGGACTCATCTGAGTGAATACTTTATTCTTCTAACCGTAATGTAACGCTTTGTTCCCTTCTCTGCGGCGCAATGCCCTCGGGGGCCCACAGAGCAATCCATTCAATCTTGCTCTCGTTCCATCCAGAAGACTCAACTTCTCCGCTGTACGACTATGGCTGACGCGATGTTCGCTGGTCGGGTTTTTAAAGTTGAAGGAGCGAGAATTTAATTCTCTTTAAGTGTAGTGTATTTTTTCCATTTTGTTTGTACTTGATTACCACCGTGCCCCGCAATGCAGTTCGGTGCTGCTAAACAGTATCACGTAAACAAGAGCAGTGAGTGAGTGAATGAGGGTTCGGTCGGGTGAAACAGCGTAAAAAGGGGCCGACTCTCCGGATCCCATTGCATTGGAAAGCTTTGAACATTCGTCGTCGAATAAACTCTTCCTTTGTTGCGTGACACTAGCGCGGTGGCGATGTTTACATACAATGCAGCTATATTTTTTTCTGCGTTGTTTGGTGACTGTTTGGTTCGGTTTTCAGTCCGCGTGGACGAACGTTTAAACAGTTCAAGGACCTTTAGGGGTTTACACATGAAGAAAAAAATGCAACGGCTTAATTTAAATTGAGGATATTATTGATGCGTTGAGTGCATTTTAATGCCGCTAGTGTGCTATTTTGTGCCACTGGAAGTTTTCGAATAGAATGTATTTGCATGTCTGGTTTTCTGGATTTTTGTATCCACATGTTCTAGTGTTCAATGACGAGTTCGAAAGTCACGGATTAAATTAGGGTAAATGATTTTGAAATGGACCTAGTAGAATTCTGATCTTGAATGGACCTATTTTTAAATAAGAATTTTAGGATATAATTATCAAGTCTTTGTACTGTATTTAGCTTTTATGTTTATCTTTAATCATTTCTGAACGTAAATATTCTAAAATTAAATTAAAATTATAGCCAAAACTACTTTATTGCCGCGTATTTAAAAGTTGCTGTTTTTCAGCGTTTTGGCAGTTACCATAGAGTATTTTCAAACTGTTACTACCCGGAACCCTTCTGGTTTGAAATAAAACAATGCTCTTAAAATGATGCAAAAATATTTGTAATTTCAATTTAGGTATTTAAAAGTTCAGTAAAACCAGTTAAATCTTCAAATTCCTTAAAAATGTTAACCCCCTTTTTTGATCTTGAATGGACCTAGTATTGATTAATAATTAATAATAATTAATCTATAAGCACGGGATATTGAAAGTAGGCTTGGTTTATAGCCTAAATAAAAACTTAATTATATTGATAAAACTAACTATGACTCATCCTTTTTCGTAGTTGCTTCATAGTGTTTGTACATTGTAGCCTCTAGTTTTGAAACTAAAAAGTCTTCCTAATTAGTTAGCTAGCATATGTCATTTTATGCTTAAAATAATATAAACTTAATTTGTACAAAATCAGTATTGTACAAAAATTTTAACCATCATTGATTAAAAGATAAGATGGATCAAAAGATAAGAGGGATACTAACTGCCATCTGTTAAGGGACTATGCCCCCTTTTCAATTTTTTAAAACCTAAATTGTTTAATTGATTATTTCGAAAGATTAACATTTTGACCATATGTGTTTGAAGTCGTTTGCATGAATTCCAAATATTGACAAAGTTACAGCTATTTGTACCGCGCATGTCTGGAGCGATTAAACAACGAGTAAAAACTTCAACGTCGTTTTTCTCGAAACCAGGTTTTGAAAGTCGGTACCATAAATATCTCAAGAACGGCTCAAGCAATTCTTATGATTCTTTTTTTGTTTGAAAGCCAACAAAATTATCTAGTGTTTGACCCATCCTTTTCTTGATATTGTGATTTTTGTATTTTTTAGAAATATTTAAAGTCAATTTTTTCGCTTAAAAACCATACTTTTATGTATCAATGTCCGCCATTTTGTTATGTGTTCGGATTCTAAAAAAGGATGGATCAAACACGAGATAATTAAATGTTCTTTCATGTCGTTTTGGAATTTTTCAATTCGGATAAGCCCCCAGCGCCAATCCATGGTACCGCAATTCATGTTTTTTTTGAACGACTATCTTCAAGGAGCCGTAGGGGCAAGGGGAAGAGGTTCCCTTATGAAAACTAAATCGGTCTTTTGGTCGATTGACAGATAGATTAAAAATCAGTTTAGTAAAATATTCAAAATCATGCAACCGGACTAACGTTGTAGTACGTCATCCATGGTCGTATCTTATACACAACCCCTCTGATTTTTTTCTTGGGGGATGTAAAGTTTTCTTTAAGCACCTCTCCCCTCTGACTTGTGACAAAATTAATACCTCCTTGTCCACCGAAACTGAGTGACCCTGAGATCTAAAATATTCAACTGTACCAGATAGAAAATAGGAAGGTTCACCTATTTTCTATCTGGTACAGTTCTTCATCGACTATCATTTAAAATTAAAACCTAGTATTTAACCTTACCTTTAAACCTAGTAGAATTACCAAGTCTAATTTTTTCAAGCACCATTTACAGTATGATTTCGAATTTGACAACAAATGCGTGTCGCCTATGTTGCCAAAATCGAAACCGTGGCAAAATCTAGACCATTTTTTAACTGAAAAAATTGCATATAAATGTGTCAAAAATTGAATAATTACCACTAATTAACGAATTTTTCACGATTGCAACGGATTTATATTCAAAATGTTCGACAGGGGCTGTCGCAAACCTTTAGATACTTTGCAGTAAGACGTAGTCCTACGTCAGTAAAAGTCTGACCTTTCGAAATATGTAGTCACTAAATAAAAACTCGAACCCCACTGTACTTGATAAACTACGTTTAATACAAGTTATATTACATATTTTTAATGAATGGTTTAAATTTTTGAAACTAATAGGCGACATAATTTTTTTATGACGTAGAAATCGTTTCAACCATATCTGAACAACAGGTAATAATAAATTCCCAATACACAAATGTCACACACAGATACATACATAACGCATATCAAGTCACTGAAACTTTGTTCAATTGTTGGGCTGACATAAAAACAAGGCCCTCGGCGACTGTGACTGATTTCAAATTTTTCAACCGACTTTCATACCTTTCTAACAGAGTATAAGAAAGGTAAAAGCTGTTCAACCTTGTGTCCTATTAATAAATAACAGTAGTGTAGTTGTACTATTAAAAAAAATTCTTTGTTATTATTTTGTTCATTTAAGCCTAGTATCCAGCTGAAAAGAAAATAGCTCAAGAAAAAATCCTGGTATTTACCGAAGAAATTTTGACAACTGCAAGGCAAGCAATTATCTGTCATTTTTTCTTGTGGTAATAATTGCGCCGGATATTATTCCGTACGGAAAAGTGACGTTTCAATTCACTGGCATGTAAAACTGCGCCATCTGAGAGTAAAACAATATTTCTTGTGAGGTGCATACTGGTAGAGAAATCGCAAACGGAAAATCTTTTCTTCAGCATTTCTTGGCCTATCTTTTTGCACATTTCTTTTCAGGTCGATACTAGGCTTTACATGGAAGAAACTATGACAATCCAAATTTAGGTCCATTTCAAAATCAAAAATAGGTCCAATTCAAGATCATGTTGGGTCCATTCAAGATCAAAAAAAGGCTTTGGCAAAAAACGATATATTTAATAAAAGTTTCACCAATTATACATTTTTAAAGTACTGATAATGTAGAAAAAAGGTGGTACTTTCCAACAAATAGTAACATCACCACATATTATTTATAAATGACGAGTAAATTGAGCAGGAGTGCGAGTGGTGGTGTTAAAAAGCGCTAAATAGGTCCATTCAAGATCAATTACCCTAGCACTGAACTCGCATTTAGCATTGTCGCCTTTTAGGTTTACATAAGGCTTCAGTGACTTTGATTTAAGCTTTGTCGAAATGAGAACACATTTCTGTAGAAGAGCACGGATTAAACGGAAATATCGACAGTGCTTTACACTATGTGTTGTCTTTTTGTTCGAAAAAAATAATGAGGAAAAAACGATTTGAATATTCATTCAAACACCGTAAGAGGGCAAGGTTTTAGTTTTTCCTAAACACTCTAGAGATAAACGTTGAAAATGATTGAGATTTTAGATTTAGAGTCTGCGCTTTGTTGTACCTTGAGGTAACTCTCTCTTCAAGATGACCGCGTTTGTTGTCAACGTCACACATCTTTCGATTCTTTACAGTTGGCATAGGTTTTGCAGATAGTAATCAGACAACTATTTTCAATTAAAGTGGAGGAGCGTTTGGTGAGAAGAATGGTAGGCTGGATGAAACTTAGACATTTCGGTAAGAGGCCAAAAATATACTGGGTAGTTCAATTGGTAAACGGGATTCCACTCACATTTTCTCGGTTGGCGCCCGAGTGTTTTGGCAATTAAACTATTACCACCCAATCCTATATGGTAAAACACTCGGGCGCAAATCGGGAAAGTGTGGGTTGGAGCCCCGCTTACCAATTGAACTACCCAATATATGTTTGGCCTCATATTGAAATTTGTCAGTTTCATCCAGTCTACTATTCTTCTCCTTCACTTTAATAAAAAATAGTTTACGTTGGACCGCGACAGAGACAAGTAAAACATAAAAATCAAAGAACGTCTAAATTGAACTTAAAATGAATCTTATACACTCAAGTCGCTTTTTACGCGAAGGATACGTCCCGCGTAAATTCCGAAAACCGCGTAAATTCCGAACACCGTGTAAAAAAACCGCGTAAATTCCAAAAACCACGTAAAAAACCGCGTAAATTCCAAAATTCGCGTAAAAAAATCAAAATTTTGCGTAAAAAACTGTGGATTTCAACACTACGCGAAAAAATAGACGTTTTGAGCACATCCACGTAAATTCAGAAAACTGCGTAAATTCCGAAAACCGCGTAAAAAGCGACTTCAGTGTTTTCAACTTTAAATTTGATAGGGATTTGGACTTATTAAAATTAAACCAAAAAGTTGAAATAGGACTTTGGATTTCAAATTAAAGTCGAAAAGAGATTTTAAAGAGGACATGAAATGACACCTGAAATTAGACTTGAAATTGGACTTGATATTTTATTTTAAATTTGATTTCCAGGTTACATATATGCAGTGCTTAGAATTCTCATATGTCATTTACGCAATACGCCTGAATTGATGCTATATACTGCTCATTCATTGCTGTTTCTAGTGCTCATGAAATGATCTCAACATTACCAACCTGAAACCAATGATTCGAGCGAATCACTTGTGTTCATGTCCGTGTTGTTCTCTACATTCATTCATTCTCGACAAATGTGAATGAAATCAAATGTGAATAATTCATTCATTTTGAACTGCCAACAATGCAAACGAAATTACAACCCAGCTAGCACCAAATCGTACATCAATAACCGAAAATTTCAGTCGTATATAATGATAATAGCTGATATACATACGATATTCAGCACTGAATCGTATAGCAGTACAAAGCGGGTCCGGCCTAATCGGATATTGTGGTATATAATTACTTATATCGATGAAATGCGTATGTTTATTCCTGATCTCGCCTCCAAAATACCACGGATATGCCAGTTTTGCACATCAAATACGATTTATTAGCATGTATATATGTACGTAATGCTGATTTTTAACTTTTATCTATACCTATAAAGAAGGATTTCTGTCTGTCTGTCCGTATGTTCCTTATAGAATCGAAAACTACTGAACCAATCGGCAAGAAAATATGAATGTAGAGGTTTTTTGGGGCCAGGAAAGGTTTTAGTGACGGTTAGAAACCCCTCCCCCCACTAAGAGGGGGGGCTCCCATACAAATGAAACACAAATTTCTGCATAACTCGACAACTAATCAAGCAAATAGAACAAAATTTGGCATGTGGGTGTTTTCGGTGAGAAGAATTTATTCTATGGTAAATTGAGACCCCTCCCCTCTTTATAAGGGGAATTATAACTCCTCACCTCTTTAAAAGGGGGGGCTTCCATACAAATTTCCTCATAACTCGAGAACTAATCAAGCAAATGGAACCAAATTTGGCATGTGAAGGTTTTCGAGGGCAAGAATATTTTCTATAGTAAATTAGGACACCTCCCCACTTTAAGAGGGGGGGCTCCTGTACCAAAGAAACACAATTTTCCTTATAACTCGAGAAGTTATTAAGCAAATGGAACCAAATTTGGCATGTGGGTGTTTTTGGAGACAAAAATTTTTTCTATGATGAATTGGGACCCCTCTCCACTTTAGGAAGGGGGGCTCCTATACAAATGAAATGCAAATTTCCTCATAACTCGAGAATTAATCAAGCAAATGGAACCAAATTTGGCATGTGAAAGTTTTCGAGGGCAAGAATATTTTATATGGTGAATAAGGACCCCTCCCCACTTTAAGAGGGGGGGCTCCTATACAAATGAAATACAAATTTCCTCATAACTCGAGAACCAATCAAGCAAATGGAACAAAATTTGGCACGTGGGTGTTTTTGGAGACAAATTTTTTTCTATGATGAATTGGGACCCCTCCCCACTTTAGGAAGGGGGGCTCCTATACAAATGAAATGCAAATTTCCTCATAACTCGAGAATTAATCAAGCAAATGGAAACAAATTTGGCATGTGAAAGTTTTCTAGGGCATGAATATTTTCTATGGTGAATTAGAACCCCTCCCTACTTTAAGAGGGGGGGCTCCTATACAAACGAAATACAAATTTCCTCATAACTCTAGAACTAATCAAGCAAATGGAACCAAATTTATCATGTGGGTGTTTTTGTAGGCAAGAATATTTTCTATGGTATATTTTCTATGGATTTCCCCACTTTAAGAGGGGGGGCTCCTATACAAATGAAAAACAAATTTCCTCTTATCTCGAGAACTAATCAATCAAATGGAACCAAATTTGGCATGTGGGAGTTTTAGATGGCAGAAATTTTTTCTATGGTGAATTACGACCCCTTCCCCTTTTAAGAGGGGAGCTCCCATACAAATGAAATTCAAATTTCCTTATAACTTGAGAACTAATCAAGCAAATGGAACCAAATTTGGCATGTGGGAGATTTTGGAGTCTTGAATTTATTTTACGATAGTTAGAGACCTCTCACCCCTGTGGTAGGGGGATATGGACTCTCATACAAATAAACCAGAAATTTTTGCGAAACTCAAAAACTAATCGAACTTGAGAAATTCGAAACTCTTCCATAAAACATTAGTTAATACAAGACCACAAAAACTATCTATAGTAACACTAGATCATTCAGGACGAGACGGTCGCGAGTGTTGCCGGTGACCCGCCGTCGGAAGCGCCGCCCACTGGGGGGCTTGCAAAACTCGAGATTGTGACAAAGATCATCCGAGATTCATGATTTATGTACAACACAGGTTAATTTGTGGCAATACGAAGTTTTTCGGGTCAGCTAGTATACATATAAAAATGCTGGCTGGGAATAAACGTAAACATTGCTCCGAAGTTTTAATTAATTTCCTTCATTCAGCCAGGTTTTGGTTGGTTTTAAAATGCAGCCAGTTTAAAAAACTAATTCACTGACTGGTTAGTCTAACAGTGATTCAGCACTGCAATTCATAATGAGAGGTACAAAACTGAGAGAGACAAACACTGCACTGTCAGCAATTTATTAGTCAGCTCCATGGGCTGACAGATAAAAGAATACTACCAGGGTTAAAACTCTATGCGCTGAATGTGTTTTATATTCGCCTTCATGCAAGGCTGTCAATTTTTTTCGAGCATTGTATATATGCATATGCCATTTCATGATGGAAAAAATGTTTCGCAAACATAGACCATGGTTATGGTGGTCATAATCGGCCTAGTGAGCAAACTAATAGTCACCAATTTGAGCACTAATTTTACTCTAAGGGACTTCACATCATCGACCCGTTTTCGCAGAGTAAGTACAGACAGAGGGGAACGATGCTGCCATAGCCACCAGTATTAATGAGGACCATGATCTATCGAAGCATCATTGTTCTCTACAATTGGGGTTATGTTACTTGACCACATGAAAAATTTTACTCATGGATCTCAGCCGTACAAAATACAGCTCGTTCAAAAACTGAAACCGAATAACCTACCTTAATGTTGTGAACTTTTGATCAACTTGAAAAAGCTGCGCTTTTTACCGAGAAATTTTTTCGAAAAGCGACAAAGCTCATTCTTAGTTGAATGGATACTATGAGCCGCCACAGTCAATACAAGAACTGCCAAAAAATTCATAATTTATTGATTTTTGTGCTGGCCGGGGAAATTAATCCGTGTACTTCCAAAGATGAAAATGGCCACTAGGTTAGTGTCAACGAATCCCTTTATCGTTCGAAGAGTACGGGCGTTTTTTTGCCTCAAATATAGGCATTGGAGCTGGTCGGTAAGTGCTATCAACAAGACGGCGCTACTTGTCATACAACACGCTAAACGATGAATAATTTTAGATGGTAGTTTTTAGACCTGTAAATTGGCCGCCCAGATTGCGTGATTTAATACCACTAGACAAATTTTGAAGAGGTAACGAGAAGTCTTCTGTCTATACGAAAAAACCGGCAAAAAAGACGAGATCATTTCCCAAGTAGCACTTGTAACTTATTATAAAAATAAAAAAATAAAAAAGGTTACACAATAGTTACATTTAGGACACTTGTAACGAGCTAGGTTACATAAAATTAAAAATAGTTACATTTTAGTTTTGTGGTGACAAAAATCTCAAAAAGTTACCAAATAGTTACCAAATGACCAAATTGAAACCTTTTTTCGAACTGTCATAAACTTGGTTGTCGCAAAACAGTCAATTTTCAGTTACGAGCCGTTACATAAGCAAAACAGTTAGCTAGTAATATTTCCACAACAACTCGTTTACTCTACCTTGTAAACACGATGGATTGAGCAAACCATAATCTGTATTTTGTTTATAGAATTAATCTTGTGTGTTAATTTTGCGTTGCGAGCAGTTACGAAGTCATCGAAAGTTAGCTAGTAACATTTTCGCAGCAACTTGTCAACTGTACCATGTAAACATGACGGATCGAGCAAAAAATACATCTCAAGAATTTTACTACTGCTCAAGATAAACATTTGGTACACGGGATGCAAAATACACATAAAAATGCTTTTGCTTACTCAACTGATACTCGGAATATTCTCCGGGGAATTCTTCGCAGAAACTGTTATTAAGTAATCAATTTTGTTTACTCTCAAACGTCAAAACGATCAAGTTACAACGAAACGAAACCGGCAATGAAAATAAGTTAGTATGTAACCTAAAAATGATGATGTAAAAAATATTTTAGTTACCAGGTGACTACAACAGCTTTAATATTGGTTACCGTAACCACCAGCGTAACCAGACAGAAAATTTAGGTTACGTGCAATTAGAATGTAACTGAAATGTAACCTTTATGATCAACTAAAGGGAAAATGGCTATGAATTTTTCTTAGCGATAGCGAAAACTTTTAAAACTTACTTTTGATCAATTTCAATTCATTTTTGAACGATTGCTGATTAAGAATAAATTAAAAAATCAGAAAATTAAAATTAAAATTTTTTTATTGTACATATTTGTTCTACAAAAAATGGATTGATTAAAGAAGTAAGTAATAAAAAACTACATTAAATTAGAGCGCGTGAATTTTTCAAAGCTAGAATCATTGGTTTCACCATAAATTTGAAACTGCATTAAAATTTGTGTTGAGCTAACAAACGAAATTAATACATTCTTCAATATTCATTTACTTCTTGACGTTGATAGCCATAGGTTGAAATAAATCTTCTTGCATTCAAGCAATATTGTAACCTGCAGCATTATTTTCACCAGGCAATAAAAGTTTCAAAATGACTAATTTGCCACCAATTGAAAACAGTTTCTAGTTTATGTGTAACTACAATAGTTACATATTGGTTATTGAGTAACTGTTAATGTAACCATATTTAGTTACACAAGTTGCGCTATTTAGGTTACACAACTGTTATATTTTCAGTTACTGTAACCCAAATTTTACATTGAAATTTGTCGCATATCAGTCTCTGCGACTAAATTGTGACAACGTGTGCTACTTGGGTTGTCAAAGTACATAATAAAAATAAGAAATCTCAAATGAGAAACTTGGGGTACATGACAAGTGAGTTTAAATTGAAGTTTGGGGATTTGTTGATTTGCTTGCTTAATAATTTATAAATAAAACTGCTTCTTTAAGTGTCTTTCAAAATTGAAAATACAATGAAAGTTTTCTATAATCAACTGAGTAGATGATATTGCATGTTTAGAACTTGCAGCACGTAACATTTACAAATTAAGTAGTACTGGTTAGTGCTTTCAAATTGCACTATCACTCATCCGAAAGCAATTTACGAGCAACTGACGACCATAATACTCCCACTCACATGCGGTACCGCTGCGTTGCTGTACGTGTGAATGACATGAATTACAATGAGAGGACCAATTGCACGCACGGTAGTGTAGTCTTTCCGCGGGACAATAAATATTTGCGATTAATAACTTTCAACAATGTTGTTTGGTTGGCATTTAACAGCTCATCTAAATCGGCCTTCCCTGAGTCACCAAAAGTACCGAAGCCCCAAAGGGATCACACAGTTCAGGGAGGATAAATTCATAGTTCATTCGACATGCGTGTACAAACAAAATTATGAACGATTCAAAAATAAATTTCGACCAATGACCAACAGCTGATTTTCTATTTTCAAGTTTCCCATACAAATGTCAACCAACGACGTTGTTAAAATAACCGTTAATTGCTGTCTGCTGTGTAGTTTGAATGTAGCCTACAGACGGTGCGGATCAGATTCATTTCCGGAACCATGATGGTCAATTAAAAGTGATGATGTTTAGCGCTCTAGGTGAACACCTTAGCACACCAACGACCGTCATCGTCGTCGTAAAACGGTTGAAGCGTCGGGGTAACATTTTTGACATGAATCAGATGCCCGCATACGAGAGTTGATTATGAAATCACAGTACGGTGGTCGGTACCCGCCGAGGCAAATCGGCTCAATGCGTTTATCCTAACCAGAGCGACGGCGGATTCAGAGCAAGTAGGTAAGTAACCGGTACAGTGCACTGCTGGTGCTGGTGCTGGCGAAAAAGGTGTCGGCCGCAAAGCTGCTGTTCCCCAACGCGCGTAGTGTTTCGTAACGCACGCCGGGTGTGTGTATGCAGTACAACAGGTGCGCTGCTAACGGCGCGCAAATGGACAAAGATTAGTTCAAACAACAGTGCGGCCGCGGCGTGAAAAGAGCAGCTAGCTATTTGGGTTTGGCTGTTTGCAATAATGTTAGCGGACGTTTATCCGCTTCCAGGCGCGACTTTGTGAGTTACGTGTTACGCTGCCAACGTTTATGAGGCTGAGATTAATGAGCGACATTAATTTATGGCTTTCCGATGGTTAAGTATTTGCGCAAACTCCGCGCAACTGACTGCGGATGATTCAGACGTTTTGAACTTTGAAGGTTTTTTGATTGTTTTTAATAGAGTCTCGTGCTCTCAATATCGATTCTTTTGACCAGGTTGAAAATATCTAGAAAAAAAAGAGATTTTATAAAAAACAAACGGGAACTCTTATCGTCCGATGACACGCGTGACACCTGATTCAACTTGAAAAAATCGCTACCGCTTTGATTACAATCCTATCCAAGATGTACAACTTTAATTAAACAGGCGGCTACGAACACTACGATTCTGCAGCGTGGTTCAAACAGCACGAACTCATCAAGATAGATTCGACTCGCTCGAACAGTAAGTGTCCCGTCCTGTGCTGCATTTTTCAAGTAGCCGCCACAAAGTCGACATCTCCGGCACCGCTCCGCCTCCACCAGCAACGCCACCAATCGTCACACCCTGTCACGCTCTGAACAGGTTTCTGCGTTCTCCGCAGTAACACAACCACAACGTGTCAATGCGCTGATAAGATGTCGGCCAATTCTTTTCGTTAAGACACACCGCCCGGCGTACATAGTCTGCTGATTCTGTGAAGCGCCACTTTTTTTCTTCTCAAGTATGACACTTAAATTGCCTCTGAGTATTACACCTAGAACGTTGTGTCACTGGTAATAAAGATGAGACAAATGAGATAACAGTATATGAGCCTCACATCAGGCCACATTTTTGACAATTCTCGGAAGTCTATTTATTTCATTTACGAATAAAACATATCATTAGCTCAAACAGTGCCTATGGCACTTTCCATAGCGCAGCTTTATAAAAAGAAGAAGTGTTCACAATAATAAAAGCAAAAGTTTTCAAACCCGCATTCCGGTTAGGAATTCTTCTGGCCGCGCGTGTACGAAAACGAAACTAGAGTGAAGCATCATCATCATCCGTATCGACTCATGGCAACCGCGCAAAACAGTCTGCAGAAGCGCAAGAGCTAATTAGATCGATGAGCATTCAATAGAACTTGAAGAGTAGAGCAATTTAAGCGGTTTTGAAAAACCGCATCGACAGCAGCTGAGAAGCGCAGCAGCTGGGCTCGCGATCCGGAATCCGCGGATCAAGCAGAACTATGTATGAGCCAAGATATGGATTGATTCGGCACGGGCCATATCGTGGCTCGTTGAACAACAGCACAGCGATTGAGCTTAATTGAAATTTAATAAGGTAATTAATGCAATAAGCCTAATTATGATTGGATCTAATTCGTTCTCGATGCGATTTGTTTCCGTCTTTCAACTAGAATGGATGTTGTGAAAGGATTGTTGGTTTGCTGGGAATTTTCCTGCCTGTTTTTGTGTTGGGAAACCGGCTTTAAAAGTTCTACGTTACGTTCGTGATGTCCCGACTGAAGCTTTGGTTGGATGCATACCTAGAAAGAAATGAAAATAAAAACTGGTTTAATAAACTTTTAGTTCTACGAAATTTATAAAGTATTTCAAATTCTCGACTATAAACTATAAAAAATCAAGCACTTAAAGTAAACTTAAAGTTTACTATACTAAAGTATTAAGTAAAGCACTTAATTATATCGTGTGTTTTAACTTTAAATGAAATATGTATAAACCTCGACATATCTACGCAATTCTGCTCCAAGCTATCCAGAGATGGATACTGAACACGGAAACAACAACGACGACATAATAAATAAAGGTCAACAGTGTGCGCAGTTCGTGGTTATTACCACGTAATTTGATTGATACGCAAAACGACCGATGGGATGCGATGGAAGGATGGGCAGTTAGTACGCGCTGCTGTGTAGCCACTATCGGACACCACCTCTTCTACGCCGTGGATCCGTGGTCAGCTTCCGTTCCGTTATGATGCTATGCTGTATGCTGTAGTGTACAGATAAAAGGCTCAGAGCGACTAACTAGTAACGCCCGCCGTCACCCCATGCATCGCACCGGCGCGGCAGACAGGTAGGTGCCTGCTACTATACTAGGAGAGATTGAAGTACGCAGATAAAGTAGCAAAAAAAAGTAAACAAGTTTCATATTAATAGCAAATAAATCATTTTCGTTCAAACTATGCCTTTTTTGCTATGCTGTACCCGGGAGATATTTGCCAGGCTGTAACAGTAATGGACCAATGGTAGCATAAATTCAGTATGCCCATCTGCTATGAAAAAGATCGAAAAAAATTTACAGGTATAAATGTTGGCAATCAACTAGCTAATGAATGTGCTGTGCTGAAAAAAAAAATTTACGACAATCCCTGTATTTTTATTTAATGGAGTAATCCACGTAGACCAGTTTTTTTGGTGATCTAATATATGTTTAAACATCAATCATCGTTATTTTTTAAATCGACAGAGCAGACTATTTATTTTACTGTTGGCCATTAATGAAGCTTTCTCAGTTTGGCTACGCATATTACAACTGCTACCAAATACGACATTCGCCGACAGTAAATGATTCTTTATTTCACAAATCAGGGTATCGGGTTAATTTTAAGATCAATTTTAGCGATAAAACAAACTAGTAATAGAATGTTCAAAATAAAGTTCCTCAATTTTAAGTAAATTTAAAAAAAATAAAATTAAATTTTGTAGTAGACACAATGCGTCTACTTTTTATTGTGAACATTAAAACTTATGGTAAAATTATTGTAAAAGTGTCTCAAATTCAAATTTTATTCTTAGTTTTGTTTCTTAATTTATGGAAAAGCATTAGCCATATTTCGTCACAAATTTACTGTCCTTTTTAATTGTTTTATTGTTAAGATACTTAACAACCCGTCATTTTTATGGTAGAATCTCTCAAAACCATGTAAGTAAACTGGATACGAAAAACCAAATTCCCTGATTTTTACAGGGTTTTCCCGGTGTTTAATAAAATTCTAGGTTTCATATTGCGATACAATTTTATCTGAAAATGTGTTTCGATCATTGATATTTGAATTGTTTATCAATCTACGAGGTATTGAAAAAAATTTCCCCACCTACTCTATTTCCCTAGGCGAATTCTTCAATCGCTTTCTCTTATTCTGCCGACCAGCAAATTACACTCCTCCCGTGAGTTCGTCATCTGTTCTTTTCCCGCGCAAGTTTATTCGCAAACTTAGGCGCAAATGGAGTTTTAGTGCCCATTGCGGCTAGTTCTCGAACCCGCCGTGGTGCTTTTCCTGCCAACCACGCGGAAATGTTCGTATGTTTAATTTTCGTTCTTCGAGCCATAAGCCATGCAAAAAAGCAGTTTAATTGAGCTAATTTTTAATTTTGCTTTACCACTGGTGGCTGTTCTACTTTCTGACCAACGCGGCTTATTTCACTTTGCTTGGATCGATCGAGATTTACTCTTCCGGGTCCAAGCTAGAGCCAAAAATTCGTAACGTGGAAGGTAGGGTCGCTACACCCGCATTTCGGTTACAACTTGTTACAACAGTATGGCAAGTATATGTACTGCCGTGAGTCAGTGGAATTTCTCCAACATTTTTCTCGAAAACCGAATTACGCTGCGGTGCCACTGGCATTTACTTCGATGTTCTGCGAGCTGTGTCATATGCCGCAAAATGTCCGTCCTGAAACTTCAATGTCATTCGATTCGACTTGACTAACGCCAAACGAAACGCGCAAAGTGAGTGCAAACTAAATTTGTTATATCACTTCACTTGCCTCGCAGAATAAGGCCCTTTGCAAAACAGTGAGCTAATTATCGATAACCCAATCTATCGCTTATGTACCGTACTTCTTTATCTATTTCAAAGTGTTCTTGACTACTCAATGAATCGATCATTGGGGTTGTTTGAAAAATTCCCTGATTATTCCAGGTTTTTCCAGGTAATTTCAAATTCCCTGACAATTCCAGGTTTTTCCAGGTAGTTGCCACCCTGGTTGATGTCTCTCTCTCTCTCTCTCTCTCTCTCTCTCTCTCATCTTTCTATCTATCTATCTATCTATCTATCTATCTATACATCCTTCTCTAGTCTCTACAGCCCTCTCTTGTCTGACTCTCCATCCCTCTCTAGTCTCTCTCCATACCTCCCTCTTCCTGCATCCCTCTCCAGTCTTTCTTCATCCCTCTCTCTTTCTCTATCCCTTTGTAGTCTCTCTCTCTATCCATCCTCTTTCTACATGCGTCTCTCTTTCTTCGTCCATTTCTTCTTCTTTATCTCTTTCTCTCTCCATTTCTTCCTTTTCCCATTTCTTTCTTTCTCCACATCTGTTGCTCACAATCTCTTTAACTCTCCATTTCTTCAACAATCGGAAGAGAGGGGCACCAAAGAGCTTAGGGGATACTGTCAAACCCTGTAGACCAAAATAATGATGTCGAGAAATAGATTTCCGCGGTGTGGCAGCACATAATAAAGGTAGAGCAAAACTCACTTCAGTGATATTGTTGCTTATAACTAACTTTATGAGTGACTCATACATAACTTTTTGCAATTATGTTTGCGGAAGGCGAGGCTGTCAAAAGGGCAAAATCGTATCAAACGGTGTGTGCCATCCCTGCTCTCCATCTCTTTTCTCTCTTCATATTATTTGCTCTCCACCTCTTTTCTTTTTTCATATTATTTGCTCTTCATCCTTTTCTTCTTTCAGCTCCTTAAACCTTAAATCTCCTCCCAAGTAACAATTTAAGTTTTATTACACTCTTTTGATGGCATTTAAGACCAAAATTGGTCATGAAAACCGCCATAAGAGTACAATAAAACTCACACTATTGCTTGGGCTTCCATCTGCATCCTTTTCTCTCTG
This sequence comes from Sabethes cyaneus, assembly GCF_943734655.1. Lineage (NCBI taxonomy): Eukaryota > Metazoa > Arthropoda > Insecta > Diptera > Culicidae > Sabethes > Sabethes cyaneus. Next base: position 233,360,880 of record NC_071355.1, read on the forward strand.
CATTTCTTTCTCTCTTTTCATCTTTTTCTCCCTCTGCTACTGTTTCCAACCTTCTTTACCTCTCTTCATATCACTATAAAAGCAAAGCCTTGGGTTTATACCGTCTTTAGACATTACCGTTCTTTATCGACAGACTTCGCAGTCGGCCGTTGGAGTACAGGAAAATTACGGGGCCAGTGCAACGATCCTACTGACTCTATCTAGCAAGCGCCGAAATTACACTCTTTGGAGTGGGAAAGGACGGTTTATCTCTTGTATATTTGAAATTGATTCATTCAGGGGCCATCCACATACCACGTGGACAGCTTAGAGGGGGGTGGGGGGTATGAAAATGTCCACGCTTGTCCACGGAAGGGGGGGAGGGGGTACGGAAAATGTCCACGTGGACAAGTTTTTTTTTCATGCAATAGAAATTAGAAACAACTCAATAGAACTGCAATAGAATTTTTTTTACAACTCTTGCCTTCTTTGGGAAATGATAAATGTAACGGAAGAATCCACGAATATTCACCAGTCACGTGACTCATTTATCACATAGGTCGCACTTGCCTCAAAATCAAATGCAGCTCGCCAAAAAAAGGGCTTTCATGGACAACCTATTTCCAAAAGGCTTCGCCTTCAAAAAATTTATAATTTTTTTTGTGTTGCGTTGAAGTAGACGGCCAAGCTGAGATGTTCTGGATAAAGATACTCTAGACAAAGATACTCTGGACAGAGAAGAATCGTCAAGCGAAAGTCAAGCCATCAGCTTTCTTGCAATCGATAATAATTTGCAGTAGCCAAGATCATAAGAATTAAGGTCCTAACACCTTACATACGGATTTTAATACGCTGCGGAAAGTTGACGGAAAATCCATGGAAAAACTGAAATTTCCGCAACGCCTAAAAAGCCGTATGCATTGTGTCGCGGCCTTTAGACTGGTGCTTCCTTTCACGTCAGCTTTTTGATAAATAAGGCATAAATCAAGTTGAAAACAAAATTTAGAACAATGCATTTCTGTTTTGTTAAATTTGACATAAGAAAAAAAATGTCCACGTGGACAAACAGGGGAGGGGGGTGGGGGTTTGGGGAATGTCCACGCTTGTCCACGGAGGGGGACGGGGGGGTTGAAAATTGGTATTTTTCTGTCCACGTGGTATCTGGATGGCCCCTCATATTTTCCATATTTTTGTTTATCTAATCTAATCAGGCTTCCCGGAAAAAAATAACCATTACACGAAGATAAAATTTTTTGTAACAGTAGGATACAAAATACAGTGAAAACAAGAATATTTATCGTCAGAAAAGATAACCAAACCATCAAACTTATTGTTGTCCACCATAACTTCCATGGTTTTCAGAGATTCTACCATAAAAATGACGGGTTGTTAAGTATCTTAACAATGAAAAAATCTAGTTTTTCGCGAACAAACATTTTCATTTACAGTAGAAGTTATCGTCCTATTATGGTATTTTTTTAGGCGAAAAAAACAAAATATAATTAAAAAGGGCAGCAAATTTATGATGACATATGGCCAATTCCATAGCATAAAATTAGAAACAAAAATATGAATAAAATTAGAACTTGAGGCACTTTTACAATAAATTTACCGCCATCCGGGGTGAGATTGGGCCACGGGGGTGAGATTGTGCCAAAAACGAAAAATGTTTATTTGTGAAAATTTATTATATCTATAGAAACTGGTGACATAAATTCAAAATGATGATGAACATAACATATTTCTTCATAACTTAGAATGGAACACAGACAATATTAGCAAACTATTTAGTCTAAACAAGGTTTCAAAGTTCGCGATCTAAAATACGCGGAAATAACGCTTGTAAAAAATGTCCCGCATAAACTAACCCAAACAAGAAATCGCATCAACTTGCTATTTTGAAGGTAGATAAACTAATCATTTACAATGTATTGAAAGGCTATTATGCGTTAGATAAATTTTGATTACGAAAATAATATTTTTCGAAACTTTGTACTTTTCGAGCTTCACGGGGGTGAGATTGTACCAAGCCATAATGATCGATCTAATTTGTAGGTTTCACATACACAACCAAAATACGTCAGTATACACCAGTACACTCACATTCTTTACTATTGAGCACAATATTTTGACAAATAAGATTGCATCATTCATTTTGGAGCAAACAGCATCATAGGTCTGCTAAATAATTTAAACTAATTTTTACTTTTTCTTTGGAAGTTTCAGATACTTTGAATAAACACTCTATTATAGGACGAATATATTATACCGTGTATAAACAGCCAGTTTTAAGGAGGGGGGAGGGGGTGGGATAGGCCACATGCTCTGCGGCCGCGGGTTCTCGAACGAAGTAATGGTTACTTTTGTTAAATGATCAAATCGGAATGCCCCCTTAGGATACACCCCTTCATATATCTCCCCCTTGTAAACCCTAGAAACGCTACTGGCTATATAAAGGCTGTGCATTGACTACGAACTCTTTTTTAGTTATTTCAGACCTCTCCGGGTTATTTTCGTTCATACTTTTTGTATGATGCGTTGTTTTTGGCCGACCTCCTGCCCCTAATAGTCCACTTAGTTCATGGACGACCCCATGTGAACTACTTTACACTGATATTTATGTGTATTCTTTATAAACATGATAATGTTCACTGTTTAGGTTTTTAGCCTAACTTTATGTTTTTGGCACAATGTCACCCCCTAGAAGGGGTGAGATTGTGCCAAAGTTCATGCACTTCCAGTAAAATTAGGTTTCATTGTAACTAAACCATCTTTACGGTAGTTGTTAATTGAACAGTTTAGTATATATTGACAGGTTTGAACTCAATTTAGTTCCTAAATTGTGTGTATACTGAGCTAAAGAAGAAAAATATATGCTTTTTTGGCACAATCTCGCCCCGGATGACGGTACCATAAGTTTTAATGTTCACAATAAAAACTGCTGAAGATGCATAGTTTCTACTACAAAATTTAATTTAATTTTTTTTTTCGAGTTGTATCACTCTTCCGCAGATGTCCATCATAGTATCATATCACTGTGACTTCTTTTATCCTTTTAGTTTTCGATAAATTTAAACTCAGATTTTTTCGTTTCAGATATTCAGCGATCTGTTTCAAGTCCTTTTCAGCTTCTTGAATCGCTGTCTTAAGCAAGCACATGTAAGCAAAGCCTGGGTGGTGCTTATTCCGTTATCGAAATTTAACCTGTTTTTATACGACAGACTTCGCAACCAGCTGTTAGAATACCCAGCCGAGATTCGAACATACGACGACTGGCTTATTAGACCAGCGTCTTACCTCCAGGTTAACTGGGAGGTCCTGTTCACAGGCAGGCACCTGTCCAGTGCTCGAAAAAGTTAACAGCCCTGCAAGGCGGCGAATATAAAACGCCTTCAGCGCATACAGTTTACACCTGGTAGTATTCATTTATCTGTCAGCTTATGGACATGACTACTGAACTGCTGACAGTGTATGTCTCAGTCAGTCTCAGTTTTCTACCCTTCAAAGCAATTCATCCATGGATTGCAGTGCTCAAGGATTGCTCGATTAACCTGTCAGTCATTTTTCTTGCTCTTGACTGATATTTTAGGTCTCAAAGTTTAGTTTTGTAAACTGCCTGCTTTTTAAAATCAACCAAAACCTGCATGAAGGAAATCAATTAAATCTAATCATTGGTTTCATGTTAGCAATGCTGAGTTCATTTCATCTGTAGAGGAACTGGGGGGAAAATGAACACCCTTAGCAGTCTCGCCATTTGCTTCCCCGAGAACCAACCAAATGCTGAACGTTCTACATGAATTGAAAGCTGGATTCATATTCCACGTAGCAAAATATAAAGATGTTTGAAAAAGGACGATTTGTCATGAAAAATTCCTGATTTTCGAAAGCGTCACATTCGAGCCTGATTTTTTTCGTGTGGGTAAAATGAACATGCAGTGAGGGCAAAATGAACATGTCATAGAAAACTAAAGTTAACATGCAGTTTGGATAAATTAAACATTATTTTACCTTATCATTGTTCTACATAAGCTGTAGATATTCAACAAGGCTGCTGAAATTAAAATAGGACTCCACAAAGTTAACATAATGTATCTTCGCCACGTTCATACAATGCTAGACTTTCAACTCGCTTCATCGGTCATTTTCCGTCATTTTTCGAGAGACTCGATTATTTTTATTGATTGAATTGTAATTAGGTTCTGGCTGCTGATAAATGGAAAATAAAACATCATTATACACATTGTTCATTTTGCCCCCATAGTGAAGTGTTCATTTTGCCCCCTAAACACCAATTGTTTTCTAGTGTTTATTATAAACAAACAGTTGACAAAAATATTTGGAATTTTCGACAGAACCGCAGGACAGTGATAAGCAAACAACACTACATGATACCAATAGTCGAAATTTAATTTGTTTCGCCAAAAAAGCTTATATACTATTAGTGAAAATTACCATCGGTGTCAGATTTCAACAAATATTTCTTACTTTTTCAATTTTTTTCACACTGGAAAGCTTATGATCACCACATATTGTCTCAAATAGCTTGAAATACTTCTAGGAGAAGATACCTATTGATCTGGAACAGATTTTAATCGGTTTACTGGGAATTTGGCTACCTGTTCATTTTACCCACAGTTCCCCTACTAGAAACAGCGAAGAATGAGCAGTATACTGCATAAATTGAATATGAGATTTCTAAGCATTGCACTTGTCCAATAGATTGTGACATCATCAGAAAATAGTTTTAAATCTCCGCTTCCGTCCAAGCAGTGTTTCAAGTCATTGATAAAGAGCAGCGGTCCTACGAAACTACGCTGTGGTACTGCTAAGTAATTCTTGCGCGAATCGGCAACAGTGTTAGCTTATTCAGTCCTATGACATCTATTGAACCAATTCCATACAGCTTCGAATTCCTATTTTATACAAATCATCAATTGTTTCGAATGCTCTTTTAAAATCCAGGAAAGCTACCACGGTATCTTTACCTTTATCAATATTGGACTTCCAATTAAGTAATATCAAGAGTGTAACTGTCTCCGTGGAATGATTTTTTTCTGAACCCTGACTGCTCAGGTATAATAATATCTTGTGAATTTATAAAAGTCATTAACTGTCCTTTGACAACGATTTCAAAAGTTTTTTTTTCTTGAGGCTCTAATATAATAATAAGTCTGTCCTATGATGCATTTTTTGTATAGTTAATTTTCAGAATATGGTTGATTCTTTCCATGATCTTGGGACCAATCCAATATCTTTTATTTATTTATTAACTTTTTTAATCTCCACTCCATTTTTAAAGCTTTTTTTAATTTCAATTCAATAAAGTTAAACACCCCTCCCCCTCCCTAACTAGTTAACAGAATTGAAGCACAGAAACACTCCCCGCACCCAAAAATTCTTAGATGCATTTTTTTGACGAACAGATCAGTATTTTTAGAGTCTATATAGAACAAACAGTCAGACAGTTGCATATTCTCATTTATATTTGGTTTATTACACGCGGAGCGCTTAAGAATAAGTTTAAACGAGTAAGACACCTTTTCCGATTCCGTCCTTTCTTTGACTAAAATGATATCCATTTTTTAAAAATACGTCTTCTCAAAAGTTCTTACTTTCTTTTGCTTTTATCTCTGTAAAAACCGAGAACGAAACTAGAAGGAAATTGCCATGGGGTCGCTAAACATAAAATCATTGTAGGCATTGTAATGCTTGTACAGTTAAATACAATGCTTCTAATCAACAAATCGAATTAATCTTGCGAACGTAAACATGCTCAAGTTTTTAATCCCTTCATCTTCATGTTTAATTGAATATACTACAGGAAAAGTAAAACATGCGAGCTTATGTTAATCGTAACAAATTAAATCCATTATTTATTATCTCTGCAATGGACTGGTCTGACTTGGCAGGAAATCCTCTGAAGCACTCTTTATGGCTGCATATGAAGCCTTATATTCATATGAGAACTAAGAACGGAACTAATAAAACAAACTGTGCTAATATTATTTTTTGTTCACGTCCAAAGTCCTAAAGAATAGTTTTGGATTTGGCATATAATTGTATAAGTTTTCAATTGAATTTTTTTATAGAATCCAATAAATTATTGTAAAATTACTCAAAGAGATGTTTTATTTCGACTTAAAAGCTCACATCTGAACCAGCTGACTCGCTGGCACGACCGACCGGATGACAGCAGCTCTGCATTGTTACGTCAGGACCCAGGCGGTGGTGAAAGTGTTCTTTTTGCATGCTTTGTACCCAATCATAGTTATATTACTGCCGAGCTAGTATAGTTGCATAAGACGAGAAACATCGTAAAATCGCATATTTCATTCATTTCATCTGGGAGAATGGCCGGAAATCAAAGGGGAAAAGAAGGAGGCAGCACATAGGTCACGATATTTTGCCGAAGGTTAGTTGAGTGGATGAAATAGAACGCAAAAAGACGTCATATTTTTTTTCTTTTCTATGACACAACAGAGGATAGTTTTATTTCAAGCTCACATGATTTTTTTTGCGACAGCAATCGTGTGTCTCCACTGCTGCAGTTCCGAAAAAGGGTAATTCATATGCAAATGAACCTGCGGGATCGCATGACCTAGCCGGCCGGTGAATGTACGGATGGACTAGAGCTGTACCACGATGGAAGTTTCACCAGTTTGCCCTTGTGTGGCCCGGCCATGCCGTGTTTGTCCGGGGGTAGAGTAATTGGGAAATTACGATGTGTTGTCATTATGGAAGAGCGTTGTGCTCGAATGCATACCACGTATGCTGGCTGGTGGAGCTTAACCTTTTCAATTGTTCTTCTGAACCGTTTGTTCGTTTGTACGTAACATCCAGACGTGGCAAACATGGCATAATCCGTCACAAGCCTCTTAAAATCCCTAGGTAAATACAGACGGATAGTTGACGTTGCACTGCATGCGGGGTGTTACTTAGTTCCGGAGCGTTTGGGTGAAAAGTAGCTCTCGATCCGGGCAGAGATTGTACTTGCCGTAAAACGATTTATAAAACACCAGCGGCAGTGTGATTCACAAAAGCGATTCGTGTTTCGTGTTTGAGGCCATTGCCAATGGGCTTGTTTCTAGTTTGTCACGGCGAAGCAATTATTCGCATGTTTATTATTGATTTCATTGGAAACCGGTTGCATTTAGTGTTTGTGCATTATGCGAAAGCTTAGAATTCTTTGAATGTTCAAGTCAATGGGTGTCAAACATATCATATTTCGAGTTATTGGCGCCAAGTTTTACTATCGTGATAGAAACTAAATGATAGAGTGCCAATGTATGCTCAAATACTTATAGCTATTGTGTGATTTAAAAAAGAAAAAAAAATCACCATTAAAAGTCAAGTTCTGACTCAACGAGTATAAAACAAACTCGTTTAGCGAGACCTTATTTGTTGGGTTTCGAGGTCGTCCTTTGAACACTGCATCGTAACATCGAGCAACCAAGATTGCACCGAATCTGGTTACCGACTTTTATACAGATATTGATACTATAGAGATAGGCATTGAAATTAATTAACTCAAAAGGTACCGACTCAGTGAAACGGAGATTTTTTATGGCGCTCTACTCGTCTGGCACTATGAACCACCCCAGCAGCTCGGCTGCAGCTTGAGAGTTCAAACTGAGCATCGTGATAAATTTAATTTACATTTTATTAGCAAAGTCCGTATCGCAAACTCACACTCCAAGCTTCGAGGGCAACCAGCGAGCGGCGTGCTTGCTTCGGTCCAAAGACCTAACCTCCGTCCGTTTGGCATTTTGGTTCTAACCCTAATTTAGCACCGATGCTGCTGCTTCTATCACTGCACTGTGACTGGGGACAGAGCCAGCGATTGTTTAATGTAGTCAGTGTGTGCGGTGGATCAAAATTAGCATTTAAATATGTCTCGACCCGGCCGGCAGGCTCCGCAAAACTGGAAATGGTAATCGCCACCATCGCTGGAATCGATGTTATCGCGACCATAGACCATGCCAAGCCGCCGTGGTGCGTCATTTCCAGGTCTATTATAGGATCGGATATCATCATCGTTCAATCGCCCACCAAACCATACATTCCAACCAACAATGTGGATACAATGGACTGACATGTTTGCCGGAAGAGCTAACAGGTTGCACATTATATTTTTGTCACTTTCATAAATAGAATGTAGCTGCAGTTTGCTGTTCTCGTTCGAGGAAAATAGTACTTTCTTCCCAAAAAAAGCTTTAATCCATCAAAAACTTACTTCCCAATCCCAATTTTCAGTAAGAAAGACAAAAACTATCCCACCTATCAAGTCATACATTCACTGTTACGGGGATTAGAAGACGTCCCTTTATGTTACCGCCTGCCCATTCATTGTTGTTAGCAGGCATTCGTCGAACGGACCGTATTTTGTTCCAGACAGACACCGATTTAGACCATCTCAAGAGTCTTCCCATTCTCAGCACGTACGGACCGCCGTCCCGGGTAGGTCATCAAAGGTAAAACATCAATATTTTCTTCCAAACAAACATGCATCGATTATTCCCCCAAACAATCCGCCCCGTTTGGAGCGATCCATCGCACGGCTTCTTGCTGCTTCTTCGTTACAGTCGATTCGGTATGCCGGATTGCCGGATAGGCTAAAAATATACAAATTGATGGTGTTGTTTCCGCGAGGAATCGCGCTGAGTGACAATAATGAACCATTTGTAAATGAGCTGCTGAAACATCCACTCAGAACAAAACGAGAGATAGGAAGAAAAAAAACGAAACGAACTAAAATGAAGATTGGCGGCGATGTTGTTTGGCTCTATGTGTTTTTTGTTGTTTGATGGATAGTATCCACTAAAAATGGAAATGAAACCGCGAATGGTTTTGTTTTGGTGCAGTGGCAGACATAGCGTTCAGTATAAAGAAAGTTTTGAAAGGAATTTAAGATCATTTTGGGCCAATTATGCTTGCATAACTAACAGTCAACTCACTCGAATAAGTGACACCATATACAAAGTCATCGCAATAAAGATTTGTTTTACATCACCAAAAATCAAAAACGTACTCTTAAAAATATTGCAAAAACTGCAAGTATTCTAAAACACCACTTTTGGGATTACATGCGAATGGCCGAAACACAAATGGCCGAATCACGAATGGCCGAAACACGCATGGCTGAAATACAAATGGCTGAAACACACATGACCGCTTACAAATGGCCGGATGTCATAGAAAATGTTCTATACTCTACTTTTTGTGCTTTTTTTTTAACTTCAGACACTTCGAAAACAGACACTGAGGTAGCCTGCAAGACGTAGGCGAAATAAGTATCTGTCACGAATAAATATATATAGTAGAATTTAATTAGAATAGTTTTCATTTTATTTAATTTCAGGCTTCCTTTGGGGGCTTCTGCCACTGAGGAAAATTTCGTGGATTTTTTCCATGCAGATCCTGCCGCTATCACCAGAATGTAGCTCACGGCGCACTGTCGTAAGGCGGAGTCTTAAAATTAATTTATTGAACTGCATTCGCCTAACACTGAGTCACAAAATTTTACAACCCTACTCTAGTACAAAGAAAGCATACGCTGTGTCAATGCTAATGTGCGGACCGTCAATGACTACCGGTCCGCACGATCAATAGCTTCCGGGATAGATAGATTCCCCACGGAAGCTGTCTTAAAGTAAACCCCAAAAACTAAGATCGTAATTGTTTTAATTCTAGTCATCCAGCAGCTTGCGCCGAGCGTAAAACAACGATCGCAAGCAGTAGGAATTCTGGGAACCGCCGGTGGCTCTTGTGATGGAAGAAGCAAATCTAGATCTAGCCAAACTCCAAAATCATTAACAACTTTGACTCTATTTATTGCGTGTAAAGGCAATGACACAACATTTCAGTACACTGATTATCAGTTGAATCCAGCAACGCCAGTTCTCAAACAGCTTCACTGGCCGCTGCAACTCTCGGCAATCTTCTGTTGAATTGACGACGGAAAGATCTTAAGATAATCAGTTTGCAGGCACGAGGTATAAACAAGTAAATACCGTAAAAAATGATTGAGGTAAGTTGTGGTCCCAAGATGATTCTCTGAGGTACTTCGGAATTGTTAGTTGGACTGTAGCAGCTTGCGAGTCACGAAATCATCCAATGAGGGGTGAAGAAGTTCCCTGATTAAATGACCAAAGTGTTCTTCATTATAAGCTTCGGATTTACTCCAGGGGCAGGAGAAAAACAACTTCATGATACACCAATGGCAGTCTGTGATTTCTAAGCATAAGCGAAATATATTCTGGATGTGGAATTCCTGTCCTGATATGTGATTCCAATGAGCACTTCAGAAGCATTACCTTACAGAAAGGTTCTGATTACCTCTAATTGCCAAATGCAATGTTATCAATGTAGGCTGATATAGCTAAATTAGACTCTACAATTGAAACACTTACAGCTAAAGTAGAAAACAATCTCCAAACAGCTCGACCTACATACTGGCAGAGTATTGTACATACTGTCAATACTTCAAAACATTGACGTATGGACAACTCACAACGGCATTGCGAGAAATCGTGGAACAAAAGCAGCCATTGGAGCTATTCAGACGATTTCCATGAATGATGTTCTCTCACTCACTTCGGAAGACGACGCACTGGTGCATGAATGCTTATAGACCTGACCGCAGATGCGAGTCCTAGGGTTCTAAGACCTGTTCCAAAAGAAAAAGATCCATCTACGTCTCTGATTCCATCTTGCAGCAGATTCCGTTCTGCCGACCTTGAACTGAATTATCAGAATGTCGGTGGCTTGAACACGACCATTACCGAGTACTTTCTTGTCTGTCAAATAAATCGTTCGACGTCATCGTTTTTACAGAGACTTGGCTCTATGAGTGTACATTGTCTTACCAAATATTCGGGATCTAATACGATAGAGCCGTCGGAAAGGACTAACTCCCGGCAAAAATCTACAAAAATGACCAAGAACCGCTATCAACGGCACTTCAGTGGATTATTTCCAGCATTTGGGAGGAGGAGAAACTACCGGAGGAGTGAATGGAAGGTGGCCACTGAAGTCGCTTTTACGCGATTTTTTTACGCGATTATTTTTACGCGAATTTCGGAATTTACGCGGTTTTTTTACGCGAATTTCGGAATTTACGCGATTTTCGGAATTCGCGCGGATGTGCTCAAAACGTCTATTTTTTGCGTAGTGTTGAAATCCACAAAGTTTTTTTTACGCGAAATTTTGTTTTTTTACGCGAATTTTGAAATTTACGCGGTTTTTTTACGATTTTACGTTTTGATTTACACAGGACGTATCCTTCGCGTAAAAAGCGACTTGAGTGTAGTCTGTCTCATCTACAAAAAGGGCGATCGGCTAGATTGATGGAATTTCGCAGGTCAACGCCGCTTACAAGGTGCTCCCCAGATTTTGCTGCGTCGTCTATCCCTGATAGGCGGGCTTTATGAGGGCCCGTGCTACTACGGATCAAATTTTTACTCTCCGACAAATCCTCCAGAAATGTCGAGAGTACATATTTTCGTAGATTTCAAAGCAGCATACGATACAGTTGAATGCGAACCAACTCTTAGCCTTCGCAGACGACATCGACATCATTACTAGAAACCTAGAGACGGCGGAGGCAATCTACGCCAGACTAAAAACGGAGGATAGGAGGATAGGGTAACAAATCAATGCGACGAAAACCAAATATATGATAGGAAGAGGCTCCAGTGAAAGCAACGTTTGCCTCCCACGGACAGTGACTATTGACAGCGAAGAACTGGAAGTGGTTGAAGAGGTCGTATATTCGGGATCTCTGGTCACCGCCGACAATAATACGAATAAGGAGATTCAATGGCGCGTTCAAGCTGTAAAACGAGCCTACTTTTCCTTCCGCAACACGCTTCGATCAAGGAGCATACGCCGCTGCACAAAGCTGACGATGTACAAAACGCTAATCAGACCGGTAGTCCTCTACGGACTTGAGACAGTAACTTTACTTACGGAAGACATACGTGCACTTACGTGCACGTGTTCAAATACGAACAAAAGTTGGTGTGGACCATTTTTGGCGGAGTACAAATGGATAGCGGAGAGTGGCGTAAGTGTATGAACCACGAGTTGCAGGCACTACTAGGAGAGATTTCCAGCGTTCACCTGGTGAAAGTTGAGAGACTACAGTGGGCCGGCCACGTCGCAAGAATGCCGGACGAGTGTGCAGAGAAGTCCGTTCTCTTCAAGAACCTCACCGGCACCAGAAATAGAGAGGCCCAACGCGCTAGATGGCTCGACGAGGTTGAAGCCGACTTGCGTGTGTCGAGACGCGCAACGAATTGGCGGCTAATAGCTCAGGACCGTGTACAGTGGAGAGGAACTCTTGATACGGCCAGAGCCACCGCGGACCAAACGATGTATAAAGAACAGTTCCAGATGCCACGGCGCTGGAATTGCTGTTCATCGACGAATCAAGGCACAAGGCGAACACTACCAGTTGATGATCTGGTGGTCCTCGGCGAATTTAATTTTCTCAGCTTGAATTGGCAGACCTCTGCTGATGGATTCTTTTATGCAGATGCATTACAATCTGCTTTCCAAAATGGAATCACAACCTACTGGACAGCTATAACCTAAATCTTTTACGGCAAATTATCTCGTGACTTCCAAACGGAAGTAATCTTTACCGATCTTTTTGCTGCTTTTGATAAGTTGATCCACGAAATTGCGACTGTCAAACTCGACAGGATGGAACTTGATGGCATCCTACGGTTTTGGTTAAAGTTTTACTTTGGTGATTAACACTTAACAGTTAAAATCGGATAATCAATATCCAACGAGTTTATTGTTATGTCCGATATTCTACAAGGTAGCCAACTTGGCCCACTCATGTTTGTACTGTATTTCAACGATGTAAATTTTCCACTACGAGGACCTAGGCTTTTCTTTGCTGATAATCTCAAGATCTATAACGAGGTCCAAAAAGTAGAAGAACTTTTCAAAACGGTGAAACGAAAATAGAATGCTGCTGAATACTAGCAGATGTTCAGTTGCATCGTTCTTCAAAAAGAAGCAACCGATCCTTTTCGACTACCATCTCGGCGATGAACTAATTAAAAGAGAGTATCAAGGACCTGGAAGTCTTTCTTGACTCACAGCTCACATATAACCAACAGCATGGTTGCTAAATGCCATAGCATTTCGCAGTCTTGGTCTCAGGGATGGTTCGATCACTTTGACTCAATCTTGATTCATTTGACAGTAGCGTCCTAACCGAGCAAAATTTGACAAATTGATGTATGGGACATTTGTAGATAATAACTAGATCTACAATTTTGCAGAATAAAGTGTTGCTGTATCTTTTATAGTTACGGTGCTACAATGCTAGTACCTCATTAGTAACTAAATGAACGTTCATTTAGTTACTGAAGAGGTACTAGCATAGTAGCGCCGTAACTACAAAAGTTACAGCAACACTTTATTTAGCAAAATTGTAGATCTAGTTATTATCTACAAATGTCCCATACATCAATTTTTCAAATTTTGCTCGGCTGAGACGGTAGTGTCAAATGAATCAAAATTGAGTCAAAGTGATCGAACCATCCCTGCTTGGTCTGTCCATGAAAACGGCGAAAAGCTTCACTGATGTATATTGTTTGAAGAATTTGTACTGCGCGCTAGTACTGCTCGGCAGTTAATATCCTAATGGTGAAGGTCGATTGTCATGGTCACGGTCCTGATTCCTCAACAGCACTCTTTCTCGTAGACGAACAATCACGACCTCTTCGTAGCATAATGTTTCTTCAAGTGCCGTTTCGAGGGACAAATTATGGAGTTTTCAGTCTAGTTTCAGTTGGGCTGGCTTCATGGAGGGTCGGTTTAGAACGGACCAAATCTTTACCCTGCGGCAGATCCTCAAGAAGTGCTGCGAATTCTGAGTCCACACGCATTACCTGTTCATCGATTTCAAAGCCGCATATGATAGTGTAAACCGTCAAGAACTATGGAAAATTTTGGACGAAAACGGCTTTCCGGGTAAGCTTACTACTTATCATGGCTACGATGGATGGGATCCAGTGCTGTGTGAGAATCTCGGGTGGATTGTCGAATCCCTTCGAATCTCGCAGGGGACTTTGACAAGCGAAGATGGTCATTGCACTGGAAGGAGTTATAAAACGAGCGGCGATCGAAATGCCGGGCTCAATTTTCAATAAATCCAGTCAATTTACCTGCTTTGCTGACGACGTGGTTGCTGTCGGCAGAATATTTGAAGCGGTGGAAGACCAGCACATCAGACTATAACGCGAAGCAGAGAAGATTGGGTTGAAGATAATACGTCTAAAACGAAGTATATACTGGCGGGCGGGACCGTGGTAATCGACGGGGATGAGTTTGAGGTAGTCGACGAATTCGTATGCCTTGGCTCACTGGCAATAGAGGACAATACCAGCTGTGGAATGAAAAGGCGTATTCTTAGCGGAAGTCGGGCCTACTACGGACTCCGCAAACACTTGCGGTCAAACAATCTGTCCTCTACGGGCATGAAATGTGGACACTGCTAGAGGAGGACCTACGAGCACTCGGAGTTTTGGGTTCAATGTCTCCAGGGAATGAATATTTCGTCAGTTTCGAGACTCATAAAAATTCATGTCTCGAAAAAACCCCTCCAGTTTCTTTTTTTTGTTTAAACATATTTTCTTTCGTCATTGCCAATCATTTTCTTGGTTTTTTTTGGAAGTTGCAAATCCCGATAGACATCAATCATTCAGTTTAGTTAGAAGTCCTCGCACGTTTTGGCAGTAGACATGAATAATTATTCTCCACAGCATATGACAAGGTAGTCTGACAGAACAATTTTCATGTAACCTTTTACTAACGATATTTAGTGGTTAATTTGTGGTTTCGAATTTGTGATACTTTGTGGTTACGTAAGTTGCAAAACTTTAAGCAAAATTGAGTCATCAAATCATTGAGAATTTATACTAATCTGAACTGGGAAGTTAAAAGAGGCGTGTTATATAAACAGGGAAGTTTTCTACAATACTATTATCGACCACGAGCACACTTCCCTAGCATATTGAACACCTTTCTAAGCCGATTGAGTAACCTCGACCATTTATTTTTACCGATATGATCGAAAAATTGATGCAAAGCATCTGACCTAGGAGTAACCCAACCAAAACGAATCGTTTCGTTCCTATTGCACAATCCAAATAACTCGTAAAGTCTCTCCAGCAAATGTAAACCACCGCGCCGCGCCGCACCGACACTCTGTCAGAATGCCAAAATCGATAGCGTCTTTTTGCAAGCTGGAGGAAAAGGAGGAGGGACACTTACATGTGCCTGGAAAAATTTTCTCCACCGAGAGAGATGTGGAAAGCGTGCAGCGGCCAGCTACCAACCGGTTCGCCCGCAACTTTCTGGAAGCAACTTGGAGGGATATACAAATCATAAAACAAGTTGATATACTGGTAGAGTGTGATAGGCAAAACCTGCTCCTAAGTTCGAATGGTGAAAAGGGGAATAATAAACTAGCGATTGAAACTGGAACGTTAATAAAGTTTAGAGCCGAACACGGTCAACTGTTGCAGTAGTTTTCGTATGCAGACGCACCGGACCTTAGCGCCCAGCTCTATCGGTTATGACGGCTCCCGAACTGCGGGTGTTAGAATAAACACGTAAGCGCTAACATACGGACAACTCTACGCTGGGTGGCGTGAAACCTCGGAAACCGCAAATTCAGCCGTTCGTCGTCGCCGCGGTCGTCCGTCGAACGCTAAGCAGCGACCGCCAAATAATATAATGTCATAATTAAGACAACAATCTTCCGCTTCGGTTTCTGGAGCTGAACCGCCACGACGCGGATGGATGCTGGTTGTTGGGTCTTGTTCGTGGCAGCTGGTCTGGTCACCACACCGAGTAGTAGGGGGAGGTCTAATTTATTAATCACCACCGCAAGCGAAGCATGTTTTTGTTTATGATGTGTGTATGCATACGATGTGCCAACCAATCCAGGCACCCACCGCGATGGGCACACAACACGTACGGATACAGCGCGAAGCTCTTTGTTGTTATTATGATTTATTGTTATTTTTTCGCTGAAGTTCGAAATTAAGTTGAAATTTGATTCGAAGCCGGATCGGTTATCCGTTGGTTGGTTCGGTTGATTCGGTCAATGTTGTTGCTTGGAACTAATCTTGTTGAACGTGACCACATCAATAGAAGGGTAATTAATATCATTCACTCGCAATGGAACTGACCGATATGACAATCAATGAGAAGAGATCGAGATAATGACGTGTGCCCTTGTCAATTTGATTAAAGTAGCTCATGTATGGATTGTTCAGCAATAAACACCAAGTTTCGTCTTTTCATAAACTCGAGCTCAGATGCTCACAGGCAAGCTAAAAGGAAATTCTTCTCTCCATACGAGCGTGATACACGGTAATTAAATCACCTCCTTCGCAGCCATTTCTCTCCGCGAGCAATCTATTTCCGCGTGACAAAAGCATTTATTATGATGGTGACATTTTTTCCGCACCGATTTGCTCTTTCACTTCGCTTCGACGACCCTTCGCAGTCTATGGCGCGTCGAAAGGTGGGCTGCTTTCCCTGCGCTTGCGGCTGCGACCACGGAACCCGTTTAGGCCACTGCGCGCGCCGCCGCTCCGCTCTGTATATATCAGCCAAGTTGCATCGGAGTGGAGAGCAATGATCTTTCTAAACACGTCAACGCAATTCCGCCAGCGTTTCCTGTCTTACCGAATGGAGTTTGTCTGGGGTAAAGGGTGTCTTCAACACGCAACCATCCAACGGCACAGAAATTGTCGCCACTTTCGCATGCAGAAATTGTGCAACCTGAACAAATAGGTAAAAAAGGCAAGCAAAAAAAATGTATGCTAGACAGTACCTTTGATACCTTAGCTCGCGAAGACAACTTGGACGACGACGAAGAACCGTTGGCTGCGAATCTGTCCCCTTGCACAGGAGGTACATTAACATCGGAAGTTACGTGAGTGCATTTAATGCCGATCACACTGCACACAACACCACCAATTCAGTCAAGTGAATGCAACATCGATTAGCATAATGCTACTCGAGGGTAACAATTTATGAAGATGACAGCCGGACGGGTTGGAAAAGGGCGGATTGATGATAGCCACCAATTATCCATTGTCCTGTCTACTGTCATCAGTCCGGTGCCGGTTGAGTCTTTTCGCAGCCGCAACCGATGCACAGAAGCTGTAATCTTCCCTTCGTTTCGGTCCCTGCGGTCGTAGCATTTAGAGCAGTTTCATAATCACTTGTGAGCATGCCCGGCCTATGCAAATAGGCCAACCAACTGTACTGTACTATTTTGATCGATTTACGCAACCTGGCGTGTTGATTTTTCTCCCATACAGGCAGGCAGACAATAACAAAGCAATGCCACACGGAGCACAATCCTACCGGAGAACGATCTCGAGACTCGAAAGATACGCGCTGGATTCCGGCAAGAATGTGTAGCTCGCCGCTCGCTCGGGCGGCGGGGTGCAATCCAAATTTGCATACCTGAATTGCATCTGCATATGAAATTCACCGCAGCAGAGTAGCCATCATTCATATTTTTCATTTATAAATTTATTTATTTATATACTTTTAGCAGGCTGCCTATCCCTAGCCGGGGTGTAACGAGTCGACGAATGCGTGTGCTGAATGGGCGATGTTATGCAATCAGAAACCGAGCGACCCTTTGCGGAGTACATCAACCACTTTCAGAGCCACGAATGCGTAACAATTGGCAGCAGGCAGACGTAAATGTTGTTTGCGTTCTTCCCTGTCTCGGATGCTTTAAATCCAAAGGGTTCTCTCAAATTGGAAGCCCTTCAAGAAGCTAACCTGTTCGGTGAGTTCATTGGTTAAAGACGACATCGCTGCTACAACAGTCATAAGGTACCGTAAACGATTCACGGTAATCGTGTTTCAATCCATTCAATTGTTCAGTGATCTCTATGGAACTGAACTGCTGTCAGATGGGATTAATCACCAAAAAAAGCAATTATTTCCAATTGCATGCCACTGGAACTGATTCAATATGGCCCCAATGGTAACGCATTGCAATGACTAACGATTGGTGGAAGCATTGCAATTATTATTATTACTGTTGGATGAAAAATTATTCATCCATGTTGTTTGAAATCCGATGCGTTCCGTGTAAACAGTTCGTCATTTATTGATTGGTTTTTATTGTTCTATTTTTATGCGACTGAAAGAAGATTACAAGTAAATTGAATTGGAAATAATAATGGAAATCTGTCAAGTTTGTAATACGTTCTGATGACACAACGATAGAAAAATATCAGATTTATAATTTTGATAATTTTCTCTCTTCTAATGAAGTTAGGCATTCGAATGTTTTTTATATTTCGTTATATACCGAACCAAGCTATTATGGAAGCCAATTAATATCGAAATCCACCCCAACTTTTCCCCCAGGCCCTGTGGATCGCAGATGTTGGTAAATCTTTGAACCACAGCGGACTTAAATCCGGCTGGATTAGGTCCAACTTGTTTCTATCCGCGGATCCCTCAGCTGGGATAAAGAGAAACGTTATACAAACTTAATAAGCGTTGCTACCCTAACCTAATTCGCTCATTCCTCGTCACATTTTGTTTCCCCTGAACTACACACCTTTGTTTCATTAATTACTTTTATCGTTCATTCGTTTAGCACAACTGTGAAAATTATGTGACACGATTTTCTTCGGAGACGCTCAACAGATTCCAACAATCTTAGGATCAAATGAATGGTCTATCTACCGCAAAATTATTGGGAGGATTTTATTGAAAACAATCGAGAAGTTCAAAAGTTATGCTTAAAAATATGCTTTTTCAAGGTGTCAATCAGTCGAACGTTGCTCAGAGACAGCCAATCCAGTTTATAAACTACTAGGTTTTTTCTGAAAGGATAAGTAAAAATATTGAATTGTTTTTTGATTGGACGTTATGAGCAATTCTGTACAACACATTACAATTTATACCTATAAAAATGGAATTCTGTCTGTCTGCCCGTATGTTCCTTATAGAAACGAAAACTACTGAACCGATCGGCGTGAAAATTTGCATATAGGAGTTTTGGGGCCAGGAAAGGTTCTTATGATGGTTAGAGACCCCTCCCCCACCAAGAGGGTGGGGCTCTCATACAAATGAAACACAATTTTTTGCATAACTCGAGAACTAATCAAGCAAATGAAACAAAATTTGACATGTGGGTGTTTTTGGATAAGATTTTTTTATATGGTGAATTGAGACCCCTCCCCTTTTTAGGAGGGGAATTATATCCCCTCCCCTTTCAATAGTGGGGGTGGCTCCTATACAAATGAAATACAAATATCCTCATAACTAGAGAACTAATCAAGCAAATGGAACCAAAAAGACCCCGCGGCCGGCAAATGGAACCAAATTTGGCATGTGGGGGGTTTTGGAGGCAGGAATTTTTTATGATGGTTTAAGACCCCTCACCCCTGTGGTAGGGGGATAAAGACTCTCATACAAATAAAACAGAATTTTTTGCGTAACTCAAAAACCAATCGAACTCGATTAGACTCTTTAGATTTTAGACTCTTTCATAAAACATTAGTCAATAACAAGACCACCAAAAACTATCAATAGTAACATTAGATAATTCAGCGCGAGACGGCCACGTAAGGTTTTTCGCGAAATGGTATTCGACGAAATGGTTTGTAATGATGGCGAATATTTAAATGCTATCCGCTTTATTTTATCTCTAATAGACGGCTGCAAAGTCTGTCGATAAAGAAGGGTAATGTCTTAAGACGGTATAGACACAAGGCTTTTTGGGTATGGGAAATGGAACGAAAACAATATTTGAAACCTTCGAGGTGTCCTATTCAGGCTACTATCTCAGAAAGTTTCATGGGAAATTTTTTAATTTTATCGAATATTGCGTATTTAAGAAGTATAAAACTTGAATCAAGCATTGTAAAACAAAAAACTTTCTCAGAAAATACAAACTAATTCTTCGGGCAAATAATATTTGGATAGTTGCACACAATTTTTACGATGGCAAAAAATTCCGAAACTATGACCTACCTCATGAAAAATACTTCAAACGTAACGAAAGCATAACTAGTTTCGTGGGAAAATCATGTTCTAACATTATCTAACACAGCTCATTTCAATTTGACTGAAGCGTACGCCGCCTTAAAGCATAAGCAGCATAAGCATAGGATACCGCCCGTGTGCTGCTACTCCGTTATTGACCAGGACCGATGAAAATTGCAAAATGATGGCTGGAAAAAGCATACTTGGGACAGCACGCTATTTTTCATTGTGCAACCTTATCAGGTCCCTGCATGCCGATCAATACCGACGCCGGCCACGTCCGAATGCGGGCCCTGGTGGGATGGAAAGGAATGTTAGTCCAATACTTGTTGCTACTAAAGACCAGGGAATCCTCTGCATCTTCACAAGTATTTCGGGAAAGGAATTGTTGTTAGTAGAAGGGCGGAGCTAGATGGATAATGTAAGTATGTAAGCATCAGTCATATGAGACTAACCTGGATATTCGAAAATTTTCTTGTAAAGTCAGTAACTACGAAAATTAAGATATAAAAAATACGTTTTTAACAAATTTAATACAATACCAATGGTGCTTATATACAACCATAATTTAATTTATGTCGAAAAATACTATGCACATGCGAGATTTACGGCTCAAAAACCACGTAACAACTTGAACTTATCCGCGATCAGGGAAATCAGGGATAATGAAACGAGCCAATATAGTCCCTAAGTTGATAAGCATTTCCTCTTACCAACGCTAATATGCAGAGATATAGCTCCCTACACGCTTTCTGAATCGTACGCCGCCTTAAAGTCCACAAACAGATGAAGAACCTACAAGTTGTACTCCCGGAAATTGCCTAGTAACTTACGAAGGGTAAACATCAGATCCGTGGAGTGAACGGAACTCTTACGAAAACCAGCTTAGTATTCGCATACGGACTCCGCTTGCGATCTCAGTCTTCAGAATAGAATACGTTGTTCCTTCAAAATCCTTTTTTTCTTCTTTTTTTCTGGTTATCCAACTGGTCGCTTAATAGCGTATAAAACTCTGCGCTGGGCCCTTATGTGATGTCAACAGTGTCAGGGAGACCTCAAACATCAGTTCTACCTGACGAGACAGGCAATGTCGCCCACTAAAACACAGGTAGAGCCCCAAGCAAAGCCGTCACCTGCGGGCGTAGGCGTTCTGTCCCTGCGCGAACTCCACGAACTGACTCTAAGATCTCACTGCCAAAGGCTGGAATGTTATATTTTAAATATAATGATGATGGTGAGAAGAAAAATGGTATATCGAATTTGTAAATGTGCTTTGGACTTTTTGTACTACTTGAGTTGTAAAATATAGTATAGTGAAGAAGCGGAGGATTCGTCAACCCCGCCTAACACCGGACCTCAACCGCGCGCTCACTTTCAATTTTCCAACACAAACAACCACAAATGAACTAATAGGAAAGACAAATTTCGGAGCATTAGTGATTATTAATTTATCAGGGCAAATTCAATCTTTCATCCCCCCAGCATGCATGCACTGTCCCAAGATACAAAGTAAATTGAGCGCACCACAACCTGGACGTTCGCGGTAGTCGACAGAAGCTTTAAAATATAGAGACGCACCTGTCTTCCAACCCTCGAAACCCAGGAGCTAGTGCAGTAAAGCTGTGGGCTTAAACGTCTCTCTAAGACTCAACCCCTCCCCATCGACAGACCCCGCGGCCGGCAATCAGAGCACAGGACAGCCACGGGGTCAGAGCAAAAATCCTACTGACTCTATCTAGCAGCACCGCCCAGCCGAGACTCAAACACACGACATGAATTGACCTAATTTTCCCATCTGCTACCTAAGCACTTCTATTATTACCTGTAATCATTGTAGAGTGTTCCTCCGGCATCCAACCGGATCTGGTATCCCGCTTACAATCCCCGGCCCTAAACCCTAAACCCTAAGCCCTAAACCCCCGGCCGATCCAATCAATCCGACATTTTCCGTGATAGCTGTGATAAAAAGGGATGAATCCCAGAAACATTCATCTATTAATTATCAGAGATCCCCATACTGGTCTTATTCTTAAACGGAATAAAAGCACTTTCTGAACAACGCAACCATCACATTTGGTAAATTTTTACCCCGAGTCCCACTTGAAATCACAAAAGTATTTTGACATATACCTACATTCAGAAGTAAACGTGACCGCTGTTCATCTACTGATTAGTTAAAAAGCCCTATACCACAACAAGGTTCAGTTTTATCGTAGGGGTTCTTCCTTCAAAATCCTTAAAATTATCCGATGGATTATTTCGTACAGCCGCTCGCTCCTCATTTTTAGAACTTTATTCTGGCTGAACCATCCTTCCCGGCAGCCTTACCGTGTTTTAGCTCACTGATTGCCTTCTTAATCTCCTCCTGCGTTGTTGGCTCCACAGCTTGGTTCCTGCTCCCTGTTACCTGTCTTCTACGCTTCACGTGTACCATCTCTTGCGCAATTGTTTCAATGGCAGCATTGTGGTTCCTCCATAGCCCATTTATATCTTTTTTCCTTTCTTCCTGCTGTTCTGCGATTCGCTTTTTGGCATATTCTACTGTCATGCCACCTGTCGTCAACTGCTGGATGTTGAAACGCAGTGTTCTCTCAGTGCGAGCCTTCGTCGTGTTCGACAACCTTGCGCCAATCTTACACAAGACGAGGTAGTGGTCTGAGTCGAAATTTGGTCTCTGAAAAGACTCTACATCGATGACATCCGAAAATATGTTGACCGTCAATCAAGACATGATCGTTTTTGTCCCCATTTGGATGCCTACAGGTGTTTACAAACATTCAGACGTGGAAGGTAGATGCAACAGATGGACATTCCTCTGGTCGCAACGAAATTTATTTCCTCAGACCGTTATCACCGGTCGAAGATGTAGACTATGACAGGGCGGAAGATTTCCTCTCTTCCGATCTGCGCATTTCCATCTCCGATGATGATTTTCACGTCATCATTTGGGCACTCTCAATAGTTTCTCTCGAGCCTGTCGTAGAATCCATGTTTTTGGGCGTATACGTTGATTTGGCTGTAGTTAAAGAATTTACCCTTAAGGGGACATGAACGACTAAAAATTTTGAAAAAATCATTATTTTTTTATTTCAGGTTTTGATTCTGCAGTCTTTTTCGCTTATTTTGATACTAAATTTGTAATGATCCGATCACGGGAAGTGGCTGAAAAACAATCATACACATAAGCATTCCAGTGCGGCGTGGAACAATTTTGGCGGAATAAAACGCCGCTCCTGGAAAACCACGATTTTCAAACTTTATGTACCTTTTTCTCAGAAACTGCACAACGTATTGGAACAATTTTTTTTTGTTTTGTTGGACTAAAAATTTTGAAAAAATCATTATTTTTTTATTTCAGATTTTGATTCTGCAGTCTTTTCCGCTTATTTTGATACTAAATTGTAATGATCCGACCACGGGAAGTGGCCGAAAAACAATCATACACATAAGCATTCCAGTGCGACGTGGAACAACTTCGGCGGAATAAAACGCCGTTCCTGGAAAACCACGATTTTCAAACTTTATGTACCTTTTTCTCAGAAACTGCACAACGTATTGGAACAATTTTTTTTTGTTTTGTTGGACTAAAAATTTTGAAAAAATCATTATTTTTTTATTTTAGATTTTGATTCTGCAGTCTTTTCCGCTTATTTTGATACTAAATTGTAATGATCCGACCACGGGAAGTGGCCGAAAAACAATCATACACATAAGCATTCCAGTGCGACGTGGAACAACTTCGGCGGAATAAAACGCCGTTCCTGGAAAACCACGATTTTCAAACTTTATGTACCTTTTTCTCAGAAACTACACAACGTATTGGAGCAAACTTTTTTTTTGTTTTGTTGGTAGTAGCTTGGCAAAGACTTTTATAGCTGTTGAGTTTCGTAAACAAAACACAGCTTGAGAAAAAGAAGAAAAATAGATGCCTGAAAAATAAAATTTTGTCTTCTTTTTCGTTTTTTCTGGCTGTGTTTCGTTTACAAACCTCAAAAGTTATAAAAGTCTTTGCCAAGCTACTACCAACAAAACAAAAAAAAAGTTTGCTCCAATACGTTGTGTAGTTTCTGAGAAAAAGGTACATAAAGTTTGAAAATCGTGGTTTTCCAGGAACGGCGTTTTATTCCGCCGAAGTTGTTCCACGTCGCACTGGAATGCTGATGTGTATGATTGTTTTTCGGCCACTTCCCGTGGTCGGATCATTACAATTTAGTATCAAAATAAGCGGAAAAGACTGCAGAATCAAAATCTGAAATAAAAAAATAATGATTTTTTCAAAATTTTTAGTCGTTTATGTCCCTTTTAATTTTCAACACACATATACGGTCATCTACTGGCATCCACCGGATAACTCGTTGCTTTTCGTAAACTTTGCCCGTACCCAAATTTCATAAAATTTTGAGACTCTTTAGTCCATACCTGTACGATAATTTTGCAAAATCCCCTTTACCAACTTTAAAAATGCAAGAGTTTTAAGTTTTTGAGATAAGCGTAGACCGAGAAAATCGGAGAAATCCTCTGCTGCTTTCAGGAAAGTAACTTCGAATTTTTCAAACAACGTTTTCGTGCATAAATTTATTAAATATGAAATTTTTAGAGCGACAATTTTGAATAATACCCACTGGAATGCCTCGATCACTTTGATTCAATATTGATTCATTTGACAGTACCATCTCAGCCAGGCCAAATTTGAAGAACATTTGTAGAACGAGTTATTATCTATAATATCGCTGAAAAAAGTTTTGTTATATCTTTTGTATTTACGGTGCTACGAAACAGCTATGAGGTGAAGAGAATGCTCATTTGGTTACCGACGGGGTAGCAGCCTTATAGCATTATAAATGCAAAACATGCAGCCTAGCTTTATTGGGCAAAATTGTAGTTTAAAACTAGTTCTAAAAATGTCCCTTATAAAGCTTTTTTAAATTTTACTTGCCTGAATCGGTACAGTCAAATGAATTAAACCTAAGTCAAAGTGATCGAGCCAGACATGAATATCCAGCGACAATTTCATTAGAGTTTTGAACATTATTAAGAGAAGCGTTGAGTTTGGCGTTTATTGGAACAAAATTCACTGTTTGCGAAAGTCAAAATTAAATTAAGTTTTATAGAGATTGATACAAGTACTGTGTTCAGCACTATTCAAAAAATACATATGGAAAAAAATATCAAAAACTCGTATCAATTGTACAAATAGACCAAAATTCAAAGGTTGTTTATCCGGTTCAGTAAATGTTACATCTGGAATTCCATAAGAATCTTATTTACAATCACAAAAATACATTTTTGCCAATACTGGAGTTTTCTAAGCGATTGCTATCTTTAGAGGCTATGCTTCACAGATGACGGTGCAAGTCTGAATCGAAAATTTGAACTTCAATTTTCTGTTTTTTACCTCCAAATACACAGAAAAAAGATCCCTGGTCATAATTTCTGGCTTGGCTACCATTTGCGCTGGGTCACCGTAATTCGACTATAACGTTTTCGCTGCCGGAACACTTTTTTCATCACCGACCGGTTACCACTATCTGCTACAGAGAAATGCATTGATTTTGCGGCGATTGGGTAACAGTTTTCAGCAAAAATTTTGTACCTACTTGTTTAGTGCTTACGCGAGTGATGATCAGGCATAAGGATTTATTTGATTTTATTGACATTTTCGACAATTCCAAGACTAACAGTCGGTAATTTGCTTCAGAAATAATACGGTCAATGACACGATCACATCATAATCATGTGCCTTCTACAAAATCGACCGAGGCAGAGTAATAATAGGGGTCTTCAGGGGTTGTTCGTTCAGTGGCACAACTTCGCAGATGATATCATTTAGTCGACTGCTCCCAGCAAGCGCGTAGTAAAATTTCTACGTCGGATTCTTTCTTTGCACGGAATGCTCCGTGCATGATTCCGATTAGACTGGCAGGCTGGCAGGCAGGCAGGCATGTCGTTCACGTGAGTGGATGGACCATGATGGGCAGATTAGCAATTAGAGCCCGCCTTCTTCTGGATCGCCAGCAAACTTGTCTCTATTCAAAACCGTGTGCAGCTACGGGTTAGGACTGTCTGTTTTAAATGTGAGGTTTCGCCCGGCACCGGTCGGTCTTTCGAAGCAAACCAATGACCCCAATGCAATTGGATGCACAATTCGTCTATTTGGGTCACATGAAAGCACCGGTTAAGTGGAACACTGAAACGTTGCCGTTGTTCCGACTTTTACCGCACATTCGGCTCAGCAATAAAACTGACCCTTCCTGACTGGCGGCGGCGTCGGCGAGTTCCCGCTGCTTCCAGCGCCAGCGTTGGGATCCAGCTGACGACCGAAAGACATGCTTCGGCAGTTCGACACAGCAGCTTGCCTGCCAGCAGTGCTGTGACAACGCTAGAAATACACAAAAAGGCGATACCATTTTCCGCCTTGGATCCCACGTTAGCGTTAACGTTGACAGCCAAACTGGACGGTGTCGTATCAAGGGAAAAGGTGAAATAAAAATTATGTTTAAGCAACTAGTTGCGGTTTTTAACAAAAAACTTGGTCAATACATAACATCAACAAAACATAACAATTCATAACTCGTCAGAATAAATTCCCTGCCTACGTTACCGTGCCTCCATTATGCTGCTGAACCCGGTTATTCAGCATAGATGGGTTTGAAAACTGTGCGGCAGGGCAGTATACATATATAGGAGTAGTCGGATTCCGTACCAAAGTCAAAGCGGCTGGCTTAAAACAGAACTCGGCCGACCTGATAGGCTCCGGTGCGTCCCTCCTATCTGCGCCTGTATGTGTGATAGAAATAATACCTGAACCTGCCTTCCACCGTCATCGGTTCCGCTTCGCATGATGCGCTTCGTTCGTCTGTCTTCCAGAAAACTGCCCTGTTTTTATCATTTAGTAAAATATCAATAAAATGTGCTTAAATTGATAAGCTGCTCTCCAAATTTTGAAGCTTATCATTTAGGACATGAATGTTAGGTACAAGACGGTACCACCGGCTCGTATCGTGTTTTATATATTTCAACTTAAAGCATCGGTTGTAAACAATTGAAAACTTTTGCTTATCAACAATACATTTTAGTTTGAAAGCTCCAGCTCTTCCTTCGTTTATGTAAGAAAAAAATCGAAATGTTCCGCTTTCGTTCTGTGCATTGTATAGGATGTCTCCCTTTTTCGTTTATTCTGCTTTGCAGCCATTCACGTTTGTCGTAAAATATTATGTTATATTGGAATTGACATCTTCATCGCATCAAGAAGTCGAGTCGAGAAGCGTTTTCAAAATAGACAGCAAAAAAAACTGTAACTGAATATTGAAGAAAAGATGCGGAATAGCGAAGGAAAAGAATGTGCAACAGATGTGAAGGCAGGCATGTACTCTGCTAACGTAACGTGAAAAGCACTTTTTCGCGGGCTACGAATAATCCATTATATTCAATATGTATTATATTATGTATTCATCAAACTTGTTATCAATTTTCATTTAATGTTTCTTCCAACAAGTATCTGAAAATTGCACAACTTTGGAGAACAAATATAAACATTTGGTTTATATTAGTTAATCAAATTTATTTATCAAGGCCAAACTACAGCGATGGTACTGGAACAAATGTATAAACAAAAAAATTAAATAAACCATCTTCAAAGACTTATGAAGTATCAAAACAATTATGATAAATAAAAAGTAGTGAATTTTTATGCTTGTACAATTGAATAGAAAGTAATATCGCTTGCAGTTAGAGGAAATGACATCATTTGTGCTACAATAAACCAGCTTACGATACCTTTTTTCCGATGGCAGTAAAACTCGATCCAGCCGCAAAAGAAGCAGCGCCTGGTTCTCTTGGTCCGTGCACACTTCAGGAATACTCCACCCAGCCCAGGTATTTTCCTTCCCACGGTGTATAGTAGTTGGTCTCTCTAGCACCTTCACCCACCGAATCTGACACTTAGCTCTTTATCACCTTCGTAAAATTTTGCTGCGTTTTGGAAGCGAGTCAGCCGAAGCACGCTGCCCGACGTGTGTGGATCATGGAGAAATTAAGCACTACAGATGACAAGAATTTCCTTTTCTTCTTTCGCAGCTATTTTTAACAAACATCACCGCCCATCGCCGAGTGAAAATTTTCTCTCCTGATCGAATACAAACACGAGCACAAACACACACCGATGACTCTGATTTTCCGCCGCTTTTCCCGAACGATTTTGTCTTTTGCCACACTTTCCACACGTTGAACAAGGGAGTCAAAATTTTACACCCAGCGTTTCACGCAAATTTTTCACTCTGCACAGGTTGCTAATCAAGGTTTTTTTTTTGCATTCGTAATGGATCGATTCTCCTCGCAGCTTCCTTGTCAGATTCACACGGATTGTTTATAATAGAAACATCTGTTTCGGTCAGGATTTTAGCGCATGACTTCACTACCAGCATCCGTCGTCAAGCATAGTAAGCTTTGACAAAAATTCTAATCTAAAACACAAAACACTTGCACAATTACACAGTTTAGTATGTACAATCAACACCAATTCTTTCACTGCTTTCGATTCATTTGTCAACTCAGAAAAGTATTTAATCGAAACTCTCTTTCATCTCGTACACTGTCCCAGTATAATACGGAGAAAAAGTAACCGAATATCCGCGCAGCAATCGAACTGTTTTTTCACTTCGTAATATCAACACACAAAGTAAGAAAGGCGGACTGGAATATTCCAATATTCCCACAGAATAATAATTCTAAAACTCTATAAAAACCGAACTCACACACAGCGGAGCGAAAACGCAATGCAACCGTCCATCTTGAAAATATTTACACAACTCAAAAACGTCGATCTGCGTTCGATTCGACTGACTTGTGCCTGGTGCCTGCTGTCTGCTGCTCCTACTGCTGGCTGCTGCTGCTGCGGGTGCGGATGCAATGTTTTGCGCTTTCCTCTCTGACCGTACAGCATAAAATTCGATATGTTTTTCAAGAGAGAGAGTGGTTCTTTTTCTCCTTTTTCTCTCGCTCGATATTTTCTGATTTGACAGCAGGGTTGCCAATAGGTTATTTTTAGTAGTTAGGCAAATGTCAAACCCAAGTCAAACCCCATCAGACGTGAGAATTCTCTTTAAAGGTGGATCCAGAGCTGCCATAAATACAGATATTTGTGCATGCATAAATTTGGGATCCTACCGTTTTCTCCGGAGTATTTAAATTTCTCGATCTAATCTTTTAAATAACATAAATAGTTTATGGACTACTTTAAAATTCAGGAACATTAGTAGAGCCAGAAATCACAGCAACTGAAATAATTGATGGGTCCCAAATTTATGTATGCACAAATATCTGTATTTGTGGCAGCTCTGGGTGGATCATACTACAGACGGTAGATAATCTACAGACGCGCAAAGAGAAAAATTAACAATTCGGCAACACTTTTTTTTGTTTATTTTATTTAAACAGTTTTGGCAACCAGTCAGAATTGGATCAATCTTCCTATAATCAGCAGTAAGTTGCGTGAATCGCGAGGTATGTTCCATGGAACTTTGCGAATTACGACGCATATTTTGCAAATTGAACAAGCCAATTGAATTTTTTAAAGCATTATATGATATATCGAGGGTAACTAATCCATATGTTGTTAGAAAATCAATAGTTAAAGTTTTAACATTTCAGGTAGATTACAAAACTTAGTCTTCCCTGCATATACGAAACACAAGTTTGTTTACTTTGCTCATTTGGTGTCTCGATTTAACGGTTCGATTGGTGTTTTATGCCACGCTCTTTGCGCGTCTGTAGATTATCTACCGTCTGTAGATCATACTGACCGTCAGCAAACATCAACGGCAAC
The DNA here is from genome assembly GCF_943734655.1 of Sabethes cyaneus. NCBI lineage: Eukaryota > Metazoa > Arthropoda > Insecta > Diptera > Culicidae > Sabethes > Sabethes cyaneus. The sequence continues at coordinate 233,390,743 of NC_071355.1, forward strand.
GTAACGAAACGAAATGTCTGTGATGTGATCCCAAAGTAAAGGCCCAAAAGCCTAGTATAGGTGAACAAAAGCTTCATTCGACAAGTAGTTGGCGCCGCGGTAAAAATGATGATATTTTTATTTCGAGCTGTCAAAACACATAGAAAACTAAAATCATAAGAAGCGAATTTGAATTTTTTTTTAAAACTGCGCGCTTTGAAATCAATCAAATGTTATGGTTGGGTTAGAAAATAACATATATACTTACTATAATTTTTATTTGCCTGCATTTTATTTAAAACCATTTATAATTTTATTACATAATAAATACTAAACAATAAGGACATTGATTCAACATGCCTTGTATGAAATATTGTTATAATTTTGCTTAAAATCATTGAAATTACCTTAAACAATATATAGAACACTTTCATGAATATATCTGGATCTAAATTTTTCGGTCTGGAACCTATAAACATAACCACACACACCTAAACTAAATCCGGATCTCAATTTACTTGTCCTAAGTACACATTTCATTTGCAACCACCAGTGCGCTAGCTGGTTAATAAGATTTCTAACCCGCTGCAGAAAATTCAATGTTCGCAATATTCATTTTACTGAGATTTAATTGAAAAATGTTTTGATTTGTATATCCGTCCAGCGAAAATTTGTAACTGATCATCATTTTCCTAGTTCAGACAGCCAAATGTAGGAGTCGCATGGGCTTCATTAGTTTTGCGTTTATTCGCCTATCGACCTGAAAAGAAATGGGCAAAAAGATAGGCCAAGAAATGCTAAAGAAAAGATTTTCATTTGCGATTTCTTTACCAGTATGCACCTGACAAGAAATATTGTTTTACTTTCAGATGGCGCAGTTTTACATGCTAGTGAATTGAAACGTCACTTTTCCGTACGGAATAATAACCGGCGCAATTATTACCACAAGAAAAAATGACAGATAATTGCTTGCCTTGCAGTTGTCAAAATTTCTTCGGTAAATACCAGGATTTTTTCTTGAGCTGCTTTCTTTGCAGCTGGATACTATAGGCACAGAGAACAGATTAACAGGCTCGAAGGAAGTAATCGATTTTTTGTGTGTAAAATCTGCCGGTAGCGCCCTCCAGAAATAGTTTGCCAAACGCATCAAAAAATATCCATGTACCTTTATTAACATTTCTTTGTGCTTGAGTTACATAGCAGCGATGGCAGCGACATCAAGATTTAGTTTGCCACTTACTGCTCGAGGGGTGCTCTATTGAAGGATTACTCGTAGATTACATAAAAACCTTTTACACACTTTTTGTCAATTACCTGGTAGTCTGTTCTCTGTGCTATAAGCTAAACACAATGCATACGGATTTTACCACAGAGAACAGATTAACAGGCTCGAAGGAAGTAATCGATTTTTTGTGTGTAAAATCTGTTGGTGGCGCCCTCCAGAAATAGTTTGCCAAACGCATCAAAAAATATCCATGTACCTTTATCAAAATTTCTTTGTGCTGGAGTTACGTTAGCAGCGATGGCAGCGACATCAAGATTTAGTTTGCCACTTACTGTTCGAGGGGTGCTCTATTGAAGGATTACTCGTAGATTACATAAAAACCTTTTACACACTTTTTGTCGATTACCTGGTAGTCTGTTCTCTGTGATTTTAAATACTACGTTGCGTAAATTTGACAGAAAACTCATGGAAAAACTGTCAAATTGACGCAACGTAGTAAAATCCGTATGCATTGTGTCTGGGCCTTAACAACGGTAGCTGAATTGCAAGAGCAATGACTGCCCAAGTAACAACGGTAGCGGAATTGCAAGAGCAATGGCTGTTTACGGGTTGGTTTAAGGCGATCAAAGCGGCATAAAGTAAGCGCTCAAATGGTGTTTAAATAAGCGATGTGTAAGCTACTTTAAGTTTTTCAAACCAGTTCTCTCCCAAAAGATGATAAAAAAGCTTCATAGCGGATTTTTCTTCTAAACAATCTGCTTTTAAACAGCCATAAACATAAAACCGTTTTACGGCTGCTTAAAGGTGTTAAAATGTAGAGTGGAAGCTTTCATTAGGCTCACAGCTTTCAAACTACTTTAAGTCTGCTTAAGGGTGTTAAAGTGGCTTTACAAACTTCTACCAAGTTTTCTTTCGGCTCACAGCACACATACTGTCAGATCATAGAATTTCGCAATTCGGCTGACAGCAAAAGTTTGTCAGTTATCGACATTATCGACTGCTTCACGCTAGACGGGCTAGGCTTCAGGTGTAAAGATATTCTCACTGTTTGTGCTGCAGATGCAAATGGGGCGGATCATACGGTGAGTGCTTATGGATCAAAAGATGACGGGTTAAATTCCCGGAAAAAGACATGCATTTTTAATTAGCTAGCTTACTTGTACGAATTAAAGTTATTCGAAACTAAAAATATCGCGTTGACGGCGAAATAAAAATGACGCGTTCCATTTTTTAAATTTAAAAATAGATTTCTTTTTGGCTGCATAAAGGTGGATGAAGCGTTGATTAAGCGACTGGAAAAGTAGATTGCAAAACTATTTCTCGTTCTAAAAATAGAATTGACAGTATTGCGGAAATTGGCTATTTAAAAGTGCAAAAAAGTTTCTATTAAGCATCATTGCAGCTTCGAAAGCAGCTATTACCCAAGTAACAACGGTAGCTGAATTGCAAGAGCAATGGCTGTTTACGGGTTGGTTTAAGGCGATCAAAGCTGCATAAAGTAAGCACTCAAATGGTGTTTAAATAAGCGATGTTTAAGCTACTTGAAGTTCTTCAAACCAGTTCTCTCCCAAAAACTGATAGAAAAGCTTAATAGTGGATTTTTCTGCTAAACAATCTGCTTCTAAACAGTCATAAACATCAAACCGTTTTACCACAGAGAACAGACATCCATTCAGGAACAAATTTTTCGGGAATTCATGGATAAAATTTCAAATTTAAATCACCTAATATGCTAGCGTCACCACCACTATACCAACCTTTGGCTCCTCTGGCGCTAATATGGACTATAAGCGTTATGCTAGCGCCAGAAGCTAGCAGTTGTGAGTTTAGTGTAGAATTTTATGCGCCTTTAGCGACATCAACACTATAGTTTCCCAACTAATTTGACATAAGTTTTATCCAGGTGGGGACCTTACGCTTGGATGTCTGTTCTCTGTGGTTTTACGGCTGCTTAAAGATGTTGAAGTGTAGAGTGGAAGCTTTCATTAGGCTCACAGCTTTCAAACTACTTTAAGGCTGCTTAAGGGTGTTAAAGTGGCTTTACAAACTTCTACCAAGTTTTCTTTCGGCTCACAGCACACATACTGTCAGATCATAGAATTTCGCAATTCGGCTGACAGCAAAAGTTTGTCAGTTATCGACTGCTTCACGCTAGACGGGCTAGCCCAAGTAACAATTTTAGGCTGATCAAACGCTTTTATAGCTGATTTTATTCAACCTGTGACTGATCTATGGTTTAGGTTTGGAAACACAAACCTTTTTTCAGCTCTTAAACATCTAAATCTGGTGATTTTATCAAGCTTCAGACTAATTATAATAGCTGTTTTCGAAGCTGCAATGAAGCTTAATAGAAATTTTTTTGCGCTTTTAAATAGCCAATTGGCGCAATGGTGTCAATTCTATTTTTAGAAAGAGAAATAGTTTAGCACTCTGCTTTTCCAGTCGCTTAATCAACGCCTCATTAATCTTTTTGCAGCCAAAAAAATCTATTTTTAAATTAAGAAAAATGGAACGTGTTATTTTTATTTTGCCGTAAACATTTTCGAACGCGATATTTTTAATTTAGAATAACTTTAATTCGTATAAGTAAGCTAGCTAATTAAAAATGCATGTATTTTTTCCGGGAATTGAACCCGCCATCTTTTGATCCATAAGCACTCACCGTATGATCCGCCCCATTTGCATCTGCAGAACAGACAGTGAGAATATCTTTACACCTGAAGCCTAGCCCGCCTAGCCTGAAGCAGTCGATAATGTCCATAACTGACAAACTTTTGCTGTCAGCCGAATAGCGAAATTCTATGATCTGACAGTATGTGTGCTGTGAGTCGAAAGAAAACTTGCTAGAAGTTTGTAAAGCCACTTTAACACCCTTAAGCAGCCTTAAAGTAGTTTGAAAGCTGTGAGCCTAATGAAAGCTTCCACTCTACACTTCAACATCTTTAAGCAGCCGTAAAACGGTTTGATGTTTATGGCTGTTTAGAAGCAGATTGTTTAGCAGAACAATCCGCTATTAAGCTTGTTTATCAGCTTTTGGGAGAGAACTGGTTTGAAAAACTTAAAGTGACTTAAACATCGCTTATTTAAACACCATTTGAGTGCTTATTTTATGCAGCTTTGATCGCCTTAAACCAACTCGTAAACAGCCATTGCTTTTGCAATTCAGCTACCGTTGTTACTTGGGAGGCTTCAGGTGTAAAGATATTCTCACTGTCTGTTCTGCAGATGCAAATGGGGCGGATCATACGGTGAGTGCTTATGGATCAAAAGATGGCGGTTCAATTCCCGGAAAAAAGACATGCATTTTTAATTAGTTACCCAGGTAACCAATAAGCATTAAATTAAGCAGTAAATCAGCCGTTTATTAGCATCCCTGGCGTTTTATAGTGCAGGTTGTTGTTTATCAGCTTTTTGACTGCATAACTGTTGTAAATTGGCATCCACAATTCTATTTAAATTCTTCTTGTTGGTAACTAGCTGGAAATAAGCATTGTCTGCACTATAAGAGGGCTAGCAGTAAAGTAGTCGCATATTTTGCCAAAATAGCATTTAAGTAGCATTTAAGGCAACTTAAATGCTTATTGGCTTGCTTTTAAATTGCATTGGAAATGCTTATTGGTTACCTGGGTAGTTAGCTTACTTGTACGAATTAAAGTTATTCGAAATTAAAAATATCGCGCTCGACAATGTTCACGACAAAATAAAAATGACGCGTCCCATTTTTTTAAATTTAAAAATAGATATTTTTTTGGCTGCATAAAGGTTGATGAGACGTTGATTAAGCGGCTGGAAGAGCATATTGCAACACTATTTCTCGTTCTAAAAATAGAATTGACAGCATTGCGCAAATTGGCTATTTAAAAGTGGAAAAAAGTTTCTATTAGGCTTCATTGCAGCTTCGAAAGCAGCTATTAATTAGCATGAAGCTTGATAAAATCACCAGATTTAGATATTTAAGGGCTGAAAAAAGGTTTTTATTTCTAAACCTAAGCCATAGTTCAGCCACAGGTTGAATAAAATCAGCTATAAAAGCGTTTGATCAGCTTGAAATTGTTACTTGGGTTCCCAGCCGAGATTCGAACATACCCCGGATCAAACTGGGCAGCCTGAAATGGTCTTCAATCGTAATAACTGGAAATTTAGTAGGATTATCTTCATCAGCTAGAAACACCCCATCGACATCTCTATCCAGCTTTTTACGCGCTATAATGGTGGCCGCTATAAATTGTGTTCGTAATATGCGAACAATCTTTTTGACAACTCTGCATACATCAAATTTGACACTCTTCTCTTGCAACACTACCGTGCTCTTTCTTTCGTTTACGTCAAAGAAGGAAAGCAAAACTGTGCTAAATGTAAACAAAACTATTGCCTTCCTTCTTTTGCGTAAACGAAAGAAAGAGCAACACTGCCGTACAGGAGAATAGTGCCCAGTTTTGATGTATGCAGAGTTGTCAAAAAGATTGTTCACATATTACGAACACAATTTATAGCGTCCGCCATTATAGTGCGTAAAAAGCTGGATATCGAGCTGCAGTGAACGTCAGCGACAGCATGTCCTGGACTCAAAATTTGACAGCGGGCCCAAATCAGACTGCTGGCAGTTGAGTGAAACGCAGTGCTGACATGCTATCTCATTTTCGCACACACGAGATGTTGGCGGCGAAAACATGATTGCCTGCTGATGGGGTGCTACAAACCATAATTCTAGATAGAATTAACAAAAGGGCGAATGTCGCAAATGTAAACAAAACGGGTGAGAGTTATTTTTTGCTGGACCAGCATAGGAAAATCAACCCTCACTCGGTTTGTTTACGCTTGCGACATTCGCCCTTTCAATTTTGTATCATAATTTTCATTAGGAGTTGGTCAAATATTACGTAACGCTAAAAATGCCATTTTCACGAGCCCCCCACCCCCTTGTAACAATTAGTAATAATTATTTTTCACACCCCCACCCATACACATAACGCGTACCTTTTACAACTGTATGTATGCTCGATCACTCTGCTGATGATTGCGACACAGTAGCTTATTGGAATTTAGCTCACAAATGTCGGGTAATTAGTTTTTAAGTATTTATATACATATTTTCAAAATAGTTTATTTTTCCGATATTTTTGTTTATGTAGTTACGCGTAACATTACTGCACAGAAAACAGACTACCAGGTAATTGACAAAAAGTGTGTAAAAGGTTCTTATGTAATCGACGAGTAATCCTTCAATAGAGCACCCCTCGAGCAGTAAGTGGCAAACTAAATCTTGATGTCGCTGCCATCGCTGCTATGTACCTCCAGCACAAAGAAATATTAATAAAGGTACATGGATATATTTTTAAGCGTTTGGCAAACTATTTCTGGAGGGCGCTACCGACAGATTTTACACACAAAAAATCGATTACTTCCTTCGAGCCTGTTAATCTGTTCTCTGTGATTACTGCTCAGAACCCCTCCCCCACAAAATTGGATAACAATTTGTAACAGCAATTCAACATACCCCCACCCCCTGTTGCGTTATGTAATATTTGAACGGCACCTTAGTATAAACCGATTCACTGTTTTCCACCTCCAACACGTCCTTTCCTCCTTTGGCAACTGCCTTTTTGGTATTCATATATTTGTTACGTAACTATTCTCATCACTCCCCTCCCCCCTATGTAACAGTAACGCTAACTCGACCCCCATCCCTCTCCTCTAAGCGTTACGTAATTTGTGTACGAAGCCTAATGTGTAATGTTTCGAATGTTTAATTCGATTCGATTGTGAAAAAGTATTCTGAGCCAGTGCCTTCAGCAAATTATGGCCGCAAACCACTATTGAGCTTGCTGACGTTTGCCGCACGCACACATCGACCAGCGATTTGTTGTTGCTGTTGTTAGATTTTACACGCTTGTTTTTGTTTTCCCCCGGTTATACTTCGGTAAAAAACATAAGTTTGAGTGAAAAACGATAAGTTCTTGTAGCCTTTTGCGTCAGGGCGAACTCGACGCTCTTGCAATGAATGTCAAAAGATTGTGCCCACTTGTCCCCAATATCCGTCATTATCGCTCGTGGAAAACTGGATACTGTTTCAAAGCCCACTAACAAAAACTTGCTAAAAAGCTCTGTACTACCGAACGTGTTTTTTTAATATTCCCTCAAATTTGCTTGACAAACGATCAAAATTGACAGCTGCGGATTACGCGTCCACGTGCTACGTCATCGCAGTCCAGTTTTGCTGCAATGGCTCACCGGCGACATAGCCTTTCGTGCAGTTCGTGTAAATCGACATACGAGTGTCACTGGAGAATAATTTATTAATTGAAGAACCCCTCTTCTGTTTTGTTTTCATTCTTCATCGTGCGCATGAATCGGATGGGTTTTGAATGAAAAGAATATAAAATACTTCAAATGGAAGTGTTGAATAATCTTATTAAATGAGTTCTACTTACTGACCAATTCATACCTTACTCGCAATTAATTAAACATCGTATACTGGCTGTTTTTTGTCGAAGCGATCCAATCTCATTTGAAGTTAGCAGTTTGACATTCATTGAACATGCTTCTACACATATGTCGACTGCCAATGCTTGCGGTGGTGGTAGTGCACGAAAATTCGCGTCCGTCGCGACCACGGCTCGGTTGAGCTGCTCAAGAACGCAGTAGTTGACTAGAGCCGCCATTATGGCTTTCCGTAACCACGCTCTAGAAGCAAGATTAGAAAATTGTTTTTCCCCGTTTGTGACTGAGTGCGAGAGCGCAGTGACTACCGGAATGAACTAGAATACGTTCCGGGTCGTGTTACCGGGTCCCGGTGGACCTCCTAGCGGACCTTGGAAGTAGATTTTCGCGTGTTTTTTTTTTCTTCCGTTTGGTTTTCTTGGTTTGGGTCCCAGTTTTTTTGCACGCACATCCAGTTCGATCGTAGTGCGATACGAGTAAGAGAAAAAGAGAAAGAAGCAGTGGTGACAGTCAACAAATAGGCGTTTCACTAGCACTAGCAGCCACTGGAGCAAGCGAGAGGCAAGAGTAGCAAAAAAAGATGTCGAAGCTTTCGTTTCGGGCGAGGGCCCTTGATCCCTCGAAACCAATGCCTATATATTTGGCCGAGGAGCTGCCGGATCTTCCGGAATATTCGGCCATCAACCGGGCCGTGCCGCAGATGCCCAGTGGAATGGAAAAAGAGGAGGAATCGGTAAGAAAAAAGTGCTCAGAAAATTTGCTTTTTTGTTCGCCATTGGTGCGCAGCAAGCGAAAAACGAGGTTTCGTGTGCCGCCATCTTGGCAAAACTAGCAAATCCCGGATGGCGGCAGACGGTCTGAAATGGTGTAAAATTTTCGTTTGTTCCGTGGCAAAACTGGTTGCAAAACCCCGAACCGATGGCACTTTGCCGGCCAAATTGTCGCGATACGGCTTCTCGACACGGAAACCGGTGGATTAATGGTATTGTTTACGTTCGATTCGGTTACGGTGCATTCGATTGATGGTTGGCGCTAAAATGCCTGCATGCATGTATGTTTTGTTTGACAGTTCGAGCTCTTTAAAAAAAACCAACACACTTGTGTCGGCCTGTGGGTAGTGTTTTTATTTACTAATAACAGTACATTATCAGGCCATCATCGGATTACGGATACGTGCGGAAATGTACCGCTGGCAGATTCTAGGCGATTCTAGAGGAGCACGATGGAAGCGCGATTGCGTGCAGATGAGCTCTCCTTTTGCTTGTCAAATTTGATGGCTTGTTTAATTCAATTTTAAAACATTATTTGAACATGTTTGTAAACCTGATATATTTTAAAATTGTTGCCTATATTTCTGTTCATTGGCAAAGTAACAATCAGTTCACGGTTTTTTTTTGCAATTTTTAGTTCTTTGATTCATGATTTTGAGAGGAAATCTGTTTATGCCATTACGATTTGCGTAGTATACTTCTAACGAAGTGTATAGTATGTCCTAGGCAGGTCCTACGTTTCTCCTGGATTCCTTTTCGGCAATTCTTATAACATTAAGGTTTTTTATTTATTAATATAATGTATTCTCCATTAATGCTCTCTTATTCTCTATTAATGAATTATAGATTTGTAGTTACAAGAGGGTTTTTTGCATGTTAGTTTAATATTTTGCACTATATTTAAACGTATAATTCATGTCAAAGTTTGTTCGGACATTAAAATAACGAAGCAAAATTGTATTGATTTATCTGATTTTGTATGCCTCATGTTTCATTCTATATATATTGCGCAAAGATGTACATTAGCTCGTACGTAAATTGGCAGCACGTTTAAGGCAACCGCCATTTTTGCTGCTTGCATAGAATGGTCTGAATTTCCGCTTTTTCCTGTCAGCATTTTTCAGGAATAACCTATTTTGTATTTCCGTATGAAATTTAATATGTACGTGATTTCAATGAGCGCCCTATCATAATGGGTTACGCATGAAACTAAAATAAATTGAATAGTTCCAAATAACAAGTGAATGTACTACAGTAGCATTTCGAATTTGGCAACAAATGCGTGTCGCCTATGTTGCCAAAATCGAGACCCTTTTTCGATATGAAAAAAATTAATGTAAATGCTTTAGAAGTTGACTAAATATCATTAATCACCGATTGCAACCATTTGATGTTTAAAAAGGTCGACAAAAGCTATCCGTCCGGTGCAAATAAGTTATTGACACCCTGCGGTAAGACGTAGTCCTACGGCAATACAAATATTATTGTTCGAAACCACATAACTTTTTTTCATAAACATACTCAGGGCATCATTTTTTCGTCATTCAAAGCATGTATGCGGAAACTGATTGATATTTAAGCATATTTTTGGAAGAGAAATATCTTGTGTTGCCAAAAACGGATACTTTTATTGCCAAAATCGAGGCATGCCAAAATCGAACCATGCCAAAATCGAACCATTCCAAATTTGAAATCCAACTGTAGTCCTATTCAGATCGAAACCATTTTTTGTAAGAGAATATCACGAATACCACGGATTCGGCAGCAAAAGGTTTTGAATTTTAATCTGTTGGGAGTATTCAATTGAGACTGTTGTCTTTCAAAATATTCCTGCAATATAATACAACAACAAAAGAATTTAAAATAATCGAGGTCTAATGTACTGCCGTAAATGGCTTAACAGTTCCATTTATATAGCAAACTTCATAGAAAATGAGACTGATATGCGATTTACGGCAGTGTAGCTATTAGTATCTTAGTGGTTGATTCTACATCTACGTGACGCGTCCAAATGCCGTATTAATCATGAAAACAGATCTCAAAGAAGATAAATTTCCGAAAATTAATTTCAAACACGATTCTACATCAAATAAAATTGCGCAACTTGTAAAGCATGCATCAAATGCTCCTGGAAAAGAAACCATACATTTACAATTGCCATAGAAAACTACGTGTAGTTGAAGACTGAATAGCGTAAAGAAATGTTAGTTAATAATGATATCCTGACCACTAGAACATATGGGAAATTTATACACTAAATAACAAATCCTTCCCTAGAATAAGAATTAGGTACAACGAATTGAAGTTAAATATCAGTGATTTGAGAAGATTCGTGCGGCCCGCGAACTGGTTAGACGGATGTTGGAGTTATGAGTAGATTTTTTGATGACACGTGTCACTTAGTTTAGTCGTAAACCCTCGTGCATGTTGTAGATCCGAATAATGCTTTCCGGTTAAATTTTGTGGTGATTCCTAGAGAATGGTTTTTGCTGCCACGTATTTGATAATTTGTCAGGTCGTAGCGGCCCGCAGCATTCACAGGGCGATCCGATTTGGCCTCCACAGCTCCTATGCCTGGACTGGGCACCATAGGAGTAGTTTCGTGGTTTGAAGCTTGCGATGCAATATTTTTGAAAAGGTCAATTTTGCTGATATTTAAACCAGATTTTTTAATAGACAATACTAGCGAATTGTGCGATGCTCGAAGATGGTAGGCACCTTGGAATCTCTTATGTTTACTTGGAATACAAGTATCACACAGTCGCAATTCGGTTAAGTAACCGATAATTTTAATATAAAATCGATTGCCATTTTGCAAGAGGAATTACAATATATCTAAAGAGTAGCAGTGAATAGTACAATGATTAAAGGCAGGGGGGCCACTAAACACTTTTGCGAATTGCGATTTAACAAATACTAAGGAAATTAAAAAGAGTCCCACCATTGCGTATCAAAAAGTGATGGCGTTATTTTTTCGGTGGAACGCGAGATATTGACGGCAAGCATGTCACTGGAGCACTATTAAAAGCACGTCTTAAAACCCGTCCATTAGGCATTGCAGTACGGTCGAAAGAAGCAAAGCAAAGCCTAGGTGCTACATTCCGTTATCGAAACTTGACCTGTTTTTATACGACAGACTTCGCAACCAGCTGTTAAAGTGCAGGACAACTGCAGGGTCAGTTGTTACGATCCTATTGACTCTAACAGCGTCATACCTCGAAGCCAGCTGGGAGTCTGTGCAGTCGAAGTATGTTCTAATTATCTTAAACACGTTACAATGTTGAAAACCAGCGGACAAGACAGTTGACAACATATTTCTAAAAAGAACAAAGAGCAGTGGTCCAAGGTTGCTTCCCTGCGGTACATCTGAGATGTAACAGGGTCAGTCAGAATACTTGAATCCGATCTCCATACATAGTGTGCAGGTCAGGGTAATCATTTCGAGTGCAGCCGCTTATAAAATGGAGGAAACTCACATTTTCTTAAACCTAGCAAGGAGGATACTGTGATTACCCCACCCCAAAACCCCAAAACACGTATGGTTGTTTCTGTGGTGCGGATATCGACACGGAACATTATATATAGTAGCAATAAATGTACGTTCAAAGTTATCAACGGTATATACATCGTGATTCGTGACAAGCCATCCTCGGTTAAACATTCTGCAATTAGACAACTCGCGAGTTGCCTAGACCTATACGCGCCTACTGGATGAAGCTCCTCTGTGGAGATAGATGCTTCCACCCTCAAAGACAAATGGAGCAGGAAATGCTTTTGGCCGTCAATGAGGCCACAACCGCGGTACTAGGTGAATAAATCTCTCATGCAGGAAATGATTAGTTTGCAGGGGAATACTAACAAGCGATGGAGAGGAAAAAATAGCTTGGAAGAATTATCTAACCATTGTCACGAGGGAGAAATTGGCCAAGTATCGACGAACGCGGAAGCTGCGCTGGTCATGATTCTGAGAAGGAAAAAGCGCCAGAAGGATGATAGAGATCGTAACGAACTAGAACAACTGTTCGGGTTTAATGAGACGCGCAAGTTTTGTGAGAAGGTGAATCAATCTCGTGAAGAATATACACCAAAGTCTGATATTTGTAGGGACGAAGAGGGAAACTTGTTCACAAACGAGCGCGTGGTGGTCGACAGCTGGAAGCAGTTCGCATCTCAATGGCGGCCAATGAAAGTTAACCTAGGAGTGCCTATAAACGATAACAGACTGTTGGCTCCCGATCTCGAAAAGAACCGGCCGGAAATCAGTCAGCTGAGGAATAACAAAAAGGACAATCTATCGCCGTTTGGAAGGTGCGGGTTTCGAAACATGAACCCCTAGCCTTCGCAGACGACCCCGACATTATTACTAGAAACCTTGGGATCGCGGAGGCAATTTACGCTAAACTAAAAAGGAAGGCTAGGAGGATTGGGTTACAAATCAATACGTCGAAAACCAAATATATGGTTGGGAGAGGTGTCATAGAACAAGTTCACCTCCCACAAACAGTGACCATTGACAGCCAAGTATTCGAAGTGGTTGATCAGCTGATATATTTGGGATCTGGTCACCGCCAACGATACTATGTAGTAGGAGGAGGAAATTCAGCGCCACATTCAAGCTGGAAGTTGAGCCTTCTTTTCCCTCCGTAGAACGCTACGATCAAGGTAGTTCTCTACGGGCTTGAGACTGTAACTTTGCTTACGGAAGACATACGTGCACTTGCCGTTTCTGAACGAAAGGTGTTGTGGATTGTGTATTTTTGGCAGAATACAAACAGAAAGCGGGCGCGGGCGTATGAACTACGAACTGCAGCCACTATTAGGTGAGATTTCCATCGTACACCTGACGAGGGTTGGAAAATTACGACGGGCCGGCCACGTCGCAAGGATGTCGGACGACTGTGCAGTGAAATCTGCTGGCTTCAAGAATTACATTGATGCTCAGAGAACGGGTGGCCACTATGACTTTCAACCACAATTCATAAATCGGGGAAAAGTCCACGGAGCAACTGAGCTTGTTAAAGATGGTGATGAACACAATACCAACGCGGGGTTTTCTTCTGTTCTGCTGATTGCGATTATGTCTTAAAATCATCAAGTTACGTATCAAAATCCGTCTCAATAATAAAAAGAAAACGATATTGATTCGAAGTCTACGCACGTTCTGGTAGAAAATCAGCAATAGTTTCTCAACTTAGTTGCATTTCCTTACATTGCATCAATCTTAGTTCCGATACCATTCTTTGAATAAAAATTAACCAAAATTTTATTGTAAGTTGTGGTTCTATACTTTATTAAACGTGTTAAAATACGCCCAGGTGCACATCAGCTTTATAGCTTCAGGGATTCACACATTCTTTAGGGCTTCATATCACTGTTTTTATAGTCTTTTATAAAAATTTACGGAAATACATTCGATCTATTACGTTAGAAAATGAGTAGGAATTTGTCGTTAATAAACGTTTCTGCTTTTCCCAAATCCAGGAGCACCACCTGCAGCGAGCAATATGTACAGGACTAATCATTCCCACGCCGGAGGTGTTCGAAGCGACCGATTCGGAGTTTTACGAGCGGTACTACCCACAGGACTACAAGATGCCGAAGCAGATGATCCACATGCAGCGTAAGACGTCCATTAAACGCAAGCCAAAGGGAGCTTTGTATTAATTTTTCATTTACCTTGCATTGCACCACTTTAGCGCTGAACCTGGAGCAGGACGTACCCGACTACGATATGGACAGCGGGGACGAACAGTGGGTCAACACCCAGGGCAAGCGGCTGGATCTGGATGCGCTGAGGTTTGAGACGATGATGGACCGTTTGGAGCGGAGTTCCGGCCAGACGGTGGTGACGCTGAATGAAGCCAAAGCACTGCTGAAACAGGACGACGAGGTTAGCATAGCCGTTTACGATTACTGGCTGAATAAGCGTCTGAAAACCGTAAGTATCAACCGTAAAAAGGAACCTCTCTGGAATATTTTTTGATTGCAATCATCCTTTTACCCTCTCAACAGCAACATCCCTTGATTCTGTCGGTGAAAACAGAAAGTAGGGGCAATACGACCCCAAACAATCCATACCTGGCATTCCGGAGACGAACGGAGAAGATGCAGACCCGGAAGAATCGCAAGAATGATGAGTCCTCTTATGAAAAGATGCTTAAGTTGAGGTGTGTAACAGTTGTTTGGGGTGTTTTTTTTTGCTGCAAACAATTTATTGATGCTTAAATTTTCATTTTAGGCGAGATCTCAGTCGAGCGGTAACCCTGCTGGAAATGATTAAACGTCGCGAGAAGATGAAGCGCGAACAGCTGCATCTGAGTATCGAAATTTACGAGAAGCGCTATCAGACGCAAGATTTCAACGGGCAGCTGCTAGCAGAATATACCTCCACAGCAACGAAAGCCACTAGGTCAGTTGTTCACCGTCATCCATAAAGTGTTTAATCACTGATGTGTGTTTTATATTTTTTTACAGACCTGCATTTGCGCCGATCTACTCGAATCAATATTCATCGCACCATTCCGCGCTGGCTGGCTCCGGCACGGGTGTTACTGGGAATTCTGCGACGGGAGTCGCGTACGGTAGTGGGAGCTCGTCGCACTATCACGGAACCAGTTCCAGCAAGCGGGATGCCGAAGCTCTGACCACGGGTCGGAAAGAGAAACGCCAGTATAAGAAACGGAAACATAAAATTCCCAAGGAGCGTTCTTCGGCTAACAGTGCGGCGGTTGCCGGCAGTTCCGGTGTCGGGCTGGGTCACGCAGGAGCAGGAACGGCTGGTTACCATTATCAGTATCATCCAGCGGGCGTCGGCATTGGTGGAGCGGCTATGCAGAAGTCAGCGGAAGGCACCATCGGAGGCGGACTCGGCACCGGTGAGATATTACTTATCATCTGTTGCTTTCTAGGGTGGCTTATAACCATGGTCGCTGGATATTTTAGGCTCCGCCGATCCGGCACTGTCCTCCGACGACGAGGAACTCGCTAACCTGCAGGGTAACGCCACTCCGGAAGAGGAGTACACGTATGCATTTCGGCGGAGCAAATTTAGTCAATATCATAGGGTTTGTTGAAATTAGCACTGTGCTGCCGGAGGACGGTTGAAATAAAATACTGTTGTACTTTTAGCCCATTACGAATGACTTCGGCAACTGGCCGTGGGAATCCAAGGAGGATAATGGAAAGGCAGATCCGAGGTACCGGTTTACGCTGACTTCCCTTCGGCATCCAAGGTAAGTGGCTGGCGATTTGAGCATGGTTTGGTTTTACTTGTTAGTAAATGTAGACGTAGGCTCCTGTTTCCATGGGACACGAATCGAATCCTCATTCGTTGTCTATAATTATAACAGGGAGATTAATTTGCTGCAATCAATTAATTGTCTGTGCTCTCATCAATAGCACACCGGACAATAACCAAGTTGTAGTACATTTTATGAGAAAAAAAATGGAAAAATTGATTTTCTTTTTCGAAAATCTTTGGATTGTTCAATGACTTCCTAGTTGGTCAGAAGCTAGATTTGCTACAAATTGAAGCATAATTAAACTCCAACAGGGTTTAACCGTTCGACGATGGTAATCCTGCTTCCATGGGACACGGATTCATCTTTTGTCTGTTGTCTATAATTATAGCAGGAAGATAAATTTGCTACGATCAATTAATTGTCTCTGCTCTCATCAATAGCATGCCGGACAATAACCAAGTTGTAGTACAAGTTACACAAAAAACCTTTTACCATTTTCGAATTTCAAACCCATCATTAAGATAAGTCGTCTATATAGAATTTGATTAAATTGTTCGTTAGAAATCCTGTTCTTCCATGGGATACGAATGGAATTCTCATTCGTTGTCTATAATTAAAGCAGGAATATAAATTTACTACAATCAATTAATTGCCTTTGCTGATAACAATATGGCAAACTAGGCAATAACCAAGTTGTAGTACATTTAACAGGATAAATACAGGAAAATTCTTCGATTTCAACCTTTAGTTTGAATTTCAAAGCCTAGGTTATTGAACATTTCATTAAAATTACGATCATGCAATTAAACATTTCATTGGGGGTTAAAATTAACTTAAAATACTTTGTTTTACGAATGTCACTAACACAAAAACACACACAAATAGTTAATTTAATCTTTCTCCCCCTGTTCCGGCAGACCTCGCTGCATTGGTTTTGCTCGGCGGCGCATGGGACGCGGTGGCCGCGTCATCATCGATCGCGCAACGACTGATCTGGATGATCTGTGGTCCCGGCTGGATTACAAGATTATCGAATCGGAAACGACTCCGGCCGCTGCGGTGTCGGTCGAACCGGAGGAGGAGAGCATCGTCATTCCGGTTACCACGGCGGTGACGGCAACGACGGCGGCGGTATCAGCAGCAGCGACAACGACAGCGTCAGCCTCGGCTCTGGCAGTCAATCCGGTGGCGTGCAGAAAACGAAAGGAAGAAAGTGGCCTGCTAGTGTACAGTAGTGGTGGCATAAAGCGAAGAAAACAGCTAGTGATCAAGGAAGAAACAGACCTGGATGAACTGTTTATGGCCGGTGTCGGCTTAGTTCGAAGACATGACGGCGAGGAACGGCTCGCCGCTGGGGTTGGGGTGCAAGTGAAACAGGAGATGTTAAGTGATGAGAGGACATCAGCGACGGCGGCGTCCTCGTCGGCGTTTGTAATTAGTAGTAATAGTAGTAGCAGTTGTAGTACTAGTGGTAATGTGAATAACTCAGAAAATAATGTGATAAAAAGAGAAGCTGGCGATGAAAGTGTAGTGGAGGTGAAGCAAGAAGTCCTGGAAGATTATGAGCACATGATAGACAATGTAAATAATAGCTATAGAAACCGGATCAGCAACAACAGCAACAGCAGTCGGCCAGTGAATGGAGGTAGCAGTAACAGCAGCAGCAGCAACAGTAGTACTAATGTCAATAGTAGAAACAATTTTATCCAAACGTTTAGTAATAGTATTAGCGGTAGTATAGAGCAGAGTCGTGTACTGTCCCAGTATCAAACGACGAGGTCGACGGCTTCCCCAGGGATAACATCATCAAATAGGTGTCGACAATCCTCTAGCGGTCGATTGAATGCACCTTCCGGCTCTGATGATCCATCGGTCGAGCCTGATCGGAACGCTGCCAGTGTATATGCGGACCTGTTGGATGAGATTCAATCCAGTTGGCTTCATTTCCGGCCGAAGACTCCGGAGCCAGTAGTGCTAGAGGAGGACGCTGATCTGCTGCACAACGATCCGTTGTTCCAAATGGATGCAAATCGAATAGCACTGGAGCTGCAAACGATTGGTGCCGACCTGCCGGCCGACATCTTTATTGAATCGACGGAGCAAAGTGTTTTCAGAACGAAGCCCTTTGCTTTGGAGAGCCTCGTCGAACCTCATCCATTGGGATTGGATGCTGGGAGCGGTAGCTCCGCATCCGCGGGCCGTAAAGATGGCGACGATCTGGGAGTTAAGCTGGAAACGTGTTCTAATTCGGATAATAATCTCAGTGGGGACAGTTTAAATGATCTGAACCTTAGTTTGAATGAGTCCAACGAGGATGAAAAGATGCTGGACAAAATCTTGCAAGAGTGCCAAATTGACGATATGAAATCGTTGAATCAGACAAGCAACTTTTGGAATGGAATCCTGGAGGACGGAATACTTAATCAGCTTGAGGGTACGGATGAGGCCGGTGCTGGCACCGGTGGTGACCTTAAGGAAGATCCACTAACGGTCAGTGAACTGATAAACGTTCCCGCCGCGGAGGAAGTTGCGGTGAACAAAATTGGTTATTGTTCAGAGTTGGTTGGTTTCGATCGGCAATCGGCTATCGAAAGGTTCAAGAGCAAACGGCGAAAGATTCTCAAGCGGTGTAACTACCAAGTAGGCAGCAGTTTCTTCGTTGTTCGTAATCCGCCCAAAGAGGAGATTTTCCGACCTCAACCCATCGTTGAAGAGAATGTTTCTGCGTCTGACAATGCTGATGTGACGGAGGTGGTACCGGAAACAGAGGTCAAAGTAGAACAACAGAACGAACCGGTCTCTGCCACCATTCCTGCCGATCAGATTAAAATCGAACCTCCCGACGAGCTGCTCGCTGCGTCTTCACCATCTTCGTCCCAAATAAATGCTCCCAATCATCAATCTAGCACGGTGGTGTTACCCGCTGGAAGCGGCTATCACCAACAAGCTCTTTCCATCCCGCAAATTAAGCTAGAACCAGTAAATCATCTGCAAGCTACTGTCCCTGCAGTTCCAACGTCAGCTTCACCGGCTACCACATCATTCCTGATCACTTCTCCTGCAGTGCAAGTGGTCCAACAGCAGCCTCAGACGGTGTTAAATCCTTTAGTGGCAACGGCACAGACGACTGTCCCGGTAATTCCACAACAACAGCAACAGCAGCAACCGACCGCTCAAATAACCATTGCAACCGGTGCAGGAACGGCGGGTAGTGCGAGCAGTAGCGGTACATCGACTCCAACCAGCAGTTATATCGTTCAGCACACGACTCCGATCGTTTTGTCGCAACAGCAAATGCAGCAGCTGGCAAACAGTGGAGGCAACATAGTTACCGTTAGCGGTAATCAGGTGATGACAACGAAGCAACAGCTTGGACAACAGTTGATGCAACATCAGCAACAGCAGCAACAACAGCTACAGCTTCAGCACGGAATCACCCACCAGGGTGAAACCTATGTACTGACGGCGACCCCAGCGTCGACTCTTAAGAAGCAGTTGAATGGACCGAACGATAAGACAGGTGAGTGGAGTGTCTTTTACAACTTTTTTCATTTTTGATATCGACTTATAATATTGGTCAAGTTATTAACTTCTTATGGGGGAGTAAATGTGTTTTTTGTGAAGAACGAACATTGGATGAACTGGAAAAAATGATATGCAAACTGTAAAAAATAATTGACTTCAATGAAATGAAATGAAATGATTAAAGTTATACAGAAAGGACACTCGCAAGTCAGCTTCGATCTGGGGGCTCTCTATTCCTGGTTCTGGCGGGATACTTGGTGAGCACTGTCGTCCGGCATCCTCGCGACGTGGCCGGTTTACCGTAACGTGTCGTCTTTTGTCAGGTCTCTTCTGAGGAGTTCCTTCACTCTGGTTCTGGTTGGTTCGAATACGCAGGTTTTAGTTTAACTCCGCCAAAAATAGTCCATAACGCATAACACTTACTTCTGCCAGTATAGTGCCGGGGTTTCTTTTGCTGTATCAAGAATTCCTCTCCGCTGTTCTCGGTTTTGGGCTACTCGACGCTAATTCGTTAAGCACCTCAACACACGCAAGTCGGCTTCAACTTGGTCGAGCCATCCAGCACGTTGGGTGTTTTTATACGATTCAAACTGTTCGAGTACATCTACTCAGAAATGGATTAAAAAAAATCATGGGAGTCCTCTACTTGGATTTAAAAAAGATGATGTCTTTTGACATCATCGACCATCAAATACTTTCATAAAAACTGTACTGTTATGGGACTCGCGGAATGGCGAGTAAATTGATTAAAAGTTACTTAACTGGAAGATCTCAGTACGTACGGGCAAATGAGTGTACCTGCACCTTTAAATGTCGGCGTGCCGCAAGGCAGCAATTTAGGACTGTTGCACGGAAAACCAACGATGTTCGTAGAAGATGCGTCATTACCGTATCCTTGCACTGACCAATGAATCGTTATAAATCAAATGCAAGAACATCTGTTAATACTAATTTCATATTTTGCTGAAACTCTCCTCAAGACCGAATGCATGATTTTCCATTCTCGCTTAAAAATGCCACTTCATCCTAAATTGGAGGTCAATGGTATTACCGTTCAAAAGACAGAGATATATAAGTATCTTGGCTTGATATTTGATCTCGCTTTAAAATGCAATCATCACGTAAGCACGTTATGGCAAGAGATTAGTTCAACCTGCGGCTTTTTCTGCAAGATAGCTACATTTATCGCTCCTGGTGTCGGTGGTGTTCTTGAAAAGAACAGATTTCACTGCGCAATCGTCCGGCATCCTTGCGACGTGTCCGGCCCATCATAATCCCCGCTTTCGCCAGATATATGATGGGAATCTTTCCAAGTAGTACCGGTAAGTTGTGGTTCATATGCCTACGCCACTCTCCGCTATACGTTTGTACTCTGCCAAAATAATCCGCAACGCCATTCGTTCAAATACGGCAACTGCACATATGTCTTCTCAGTAAGCAAAGTTATAGTCTCAAGTCCGTAGAGAACTACCGGTCTAGTAAGCGTTTTGTACATCGTCAGATTTGTGTGGCGGCCTATGTCTCTTGATCGAAGCGTCTTGTGGAGGAAAAAGTAGGCTCGACTTTCAGCTTGAATGCGTCGTGGAATCTCTTTACTCGTATTATTATCGGCGGTGACCAGAGATTTCCAGCGATATTGAATAACAAACAGGCAGGACAGTCCATTTTTTTGCCGCAACCCTCTGCGTGATTCTTGGGGCCATGAAATTGCCCCTGAAACACACAGACAGCGCTCCGGGGTAGCATTGATCAGCCGCGTCAATTTGTCCGGAAAATCGTTCTCGTGCATAAATTGCCATATCTGTTTGCGTTCGACAGTATCGTACGCTGCCCTATAATCCACGGAAATAGCACGGCCCCATGAAACCCGCCTGATATTACCCTGCGAATTCTCTGGCTATTGGAGATAGACGGGAATTGCTACGAGTCGAGTCGATTGCCCTTTTTATAGCTCGAACAGACTACGCCTTCCATTCATTTCGGTAGTTTCTCCTCCTCCCAAATCCTTGAAATTTTCCAGTGAAGGGCCTTCGGCCCTTTTCGGTGACTGTTGTTCCTCAGCGGACTGTTTTCTCGCTGGATCTCTTCAAGATCAGGAGCCGGTACGCTGTTACCGTGTTTATGCACTCTCAGCAGAACTTCCATTCCATCTGCTTCTGTTATACCGTCATTGAGATGCCCATCGAAGAACTGCTGCCACCTGTCGACCATCTCGCGCTCGTTTGTGATCAAGTTTTCCTCGTCCCAATACATATCAGGCTTCGTTGTACATCCTTTACGAGATTGGTTCACCTTCTCGTAGAACGCGCGCGTCCTATTAATCCGAAATAGTTGTTCTAGCTCTTCACGATCTCTATCTCCTTCTGACATTTGAAGCGTTTTATTAGGTCTACCAGTAACCACCTATGCGTGACTAGTCCCGTAATTGTCCTGTAATCTTATAACCGTCTGTCGATAGTCTATCGGGTCAAGTCTTAAAGACGTTTATTCCCAAGGCTTTGCTTTTAAGTAGGGCGTAGAGTTCTTTAGCCCAGCTACCGGTAGAGAAAGTCTTCTACCGCAATAGCCTAGGGTTAAACAACTTTGCCACAACCAGAGGAATGGCATCTTTGGAAGGTGCGCTGTTTTACGCACCGAAACATTCGGAAGCATATCTGGAAAGTTCCTAATGCAAAGGTTGCTCTCAGATCTACCACATTCTGGATGAGGGTGGAAACTTACGGCATCTGTCCTTCCGGGGACCAAACATCAAATCGAAGCACTATTTCGTGGCAAGCAAGATTCGCACCCGGTGATTCAGGTCGAAACGCACGTGCAAGACTTGTTAGCGGAAAAAGTTGCTGCATGACATTCTCGGAAAGTTGAAGAGTGGATCGGTGAACAAGTTGGAGCTTATTTGAATGAACAGTGGAAGCACATCCATGCGATCTATTAACGAAGAGTTGTTCAATAAGAATCGATTCAGACAGAGCTTGTACGTTGGGTGCAACTGTGAGACGCCGGGTTAGGGCGAGATGCCGCAATGCTAGAGTTGCCGAAAAAGAGACCTCGCCGTCGCAACTGGGGACGAGTTCTTGCGAATACGAACAATTGCTTCAACAGGCACGATGTTAGAAGCTTCTTTATAACAATAAATGGAATTAACTGTGCCACTCCTGTTAAGTACCAGATCGGAGGACATTTCAATGCGCTGTTGAATGATGAACAGGATGGAACTATCGGTGGAAGTGGAAACCGGATAACAATTGAGGCTGATGGATAAGTTGTGGATTCATCAACAAACTGATGCCGCTGCGGGAAACCTTTGTTGGAAGATTCGACATCGGCCAAATGTTCATCTTGCGGTTATGACAGATCTTGGAAAAATTTCGACAATTTAACTTATAGATCCACCATTTGTTCCTAGACTTCAAGGCAACGGTACGATTACGTTAAACGAAATGAGTTGCGGCCGATTGTACTCAAATATGATTGGTTAATAGGTGCTACTCTTGATAGTTTAAAACCGCTAACGTCAGTTGTCGCGTTAAATGATTCAAAGCAAGGTGATGGGCAATCGAATTTGCTGTTGAACAATTCATGAGAAGCTTTGTTATCCGAAGCGCAGACGTGCAAACAAACAGTACAAACAGTACATCCAACTCTACATGCTCCTAGGCTTTGCGGACGACACTGATATCTGATATCACCGGTCCATAGAGCCGTGTTCGAGGGTTTTACGCATCCTAAGGAAGAAACTGCAAAGATGGTGGTGGATGGAGATCCATTTGCAGTAACCGATGAATTTGTCTACCTTGGTACATTTAGTGATATGCGACAACGATACTTGCCGTGAAGTAAACAATGGCATAGCGGCTGCAAATAGAGCTGAAGTCCCGCCGTCTGCTATATCGTTCAAAGCTTACGCTCATGTTTTCCGGTGGTATTCTATGGCAATGAAGCGTGGATGGACGTTCAGGGAGCGCGATCGAAGAGTTCTGGGTGTTTTTGAGGGTAGGATCCTACGATCAATTCTTGGTAACATATTTGAAGGAGTGTCACGTACTTACTTACTTTTCGGGCGACAAGCCGCCTATCGAATCCATACCGAATTCAGGAGCCGTCTCCACATTAATCGGCTGCCGCTTGGGCTGCCGCGGCTTGGGCTGCCGCTCTTCAGTCGCCCCTAACATCCGCTGTCAACAGCACTCATCCAACGGGTACGGGGTCTGCCTCGAAGTCGTCAGTCTTTGTCGGGCTGTGCTAAATATTGTTTACGGTGGTCTCTCATCCGGCATCCTTGCTATGTGGCCAGCCCATTGAAGTCTGCCGTATTTTAATCGCTTCACAATATGCGCATCCTTGTATACTTGGTATATTTCATGATTCATGCGCCTGCGCTACACTCCTTCGTCTAAAGGAGTGAAGTATGAATCATAATTGTCGCAGAGCGACAAAAGCACGACCGACTAACAGTGGGCTGTCTGCCGAATAAGCGACTAGCGCAAGCAATATTTAGCAGTGAATCCGATAGAGGGCCGTCGACTACGAGGTAGACCCCGTACGCTATGGATCACTGTTGACCAAGATGCTCGAGCAGCGAGTGTCAGGGGTGATTGACAAATGTGGCGATTTCTTAAGCCGAACTAATAATAAGCTGATGATGTACAAAAGCCTGTTTTGGCTGGTAGTTCTTCGAGTGGAGTGTGACATGTAATCGTATATTCTAAAAAGCCTTGGGAATAACCGTTTTTAAGACGTTACTTTTCTTTATCGACAGACGGTTATTTAATTTAATTTAATTTAATTTCACCATCTTCGACTACGTCGTACAGATTGTTTACTTAATAACTAATTTAAGCTTTGGATTCTATTACTAAACACATTTCTAGACAGAGTAAAATCGAACACATTACAAACATCGTTGAAGGAACGCAAACAGACATTAAAACAATTATTCACACCATAATTTGTTCTGTGGAATTGGATGGCCAATAACGGTGGATTCCGAAGCCGACGAGGAGGTACATTCCACGGTATCTGGTACAGGAGTTCCGGGCAATCCACATTGCCTGTTATAAGGTCGAATATAAATAGACGCGGCTGTTTGACGCGCCGGACTGCGAGTGTATCCAGTCTAATTAGTTGACAACGGTCTATGTAACTGGGAAGATTGACTGGATCATTCCACGGTAGCTGACGCAAGGCGAATCGCAAATTTTTTTTCTGACTTCGCTCAATCGCAAGGATCTGTGTTACGTGTGCAGGAGCCCAAACTGGGGAAGCACACTCCAAAATGCTGCGTACGCGAGAGCAATATAGCGTCTTGAGGCAATAAACGTCAGTGAATCCAGACGCATGGCGTCGCATAAAACCAAGCACGGTGTATGCTTTAGCAGTAACTCTACTTATATGCTCGTCGAACCTCAATTTAGAGTCAATAGTAACACCTAGGTCGAGAATAGAGTTAACACGTTCTAGACAATCCGGTCCCATGCTGTATTGATGAAGAAAAACGGTGGTACGGCGACTGTATGATATTACTTTACACTTATTGCAGTTAACACGCATGCCGTTGTCACTGCACCAGACTAGCAGACGATTAATATCCTCCTGTAATGCGACACAATCGGCAGGGGCACCAATCACCCGAAAGATTTTGAAATCGTCGGCAAACGATAATTTCGATGATGACAGCAGCTCGACCAGGTCATTAATATAAATTATAAAGATGAGCGGGCCAAGCACACTGCCTTGAGGGACCTTGAGGGTTATTAGAGTACAGGACAACTACGGGGATATTGCAACGTTTCTACGAGTTATAAGAACTGCTTATAGAGATTCCCATCGCACATTTGGTAAAAATCGGAGGGTTACGTTGATCTAGACAAGTTGTGATGGTTTCGAACGGCTGCATGGTGAAATGGTTCTCTGCTCTGCTCTGTTCTTCCCGTCTGCACCAGGAGTAGGAGGGTTTAGCATGTCAGATAGCTTTACAAGAATAGAGCCGATTGTTTGAAGCAGCACGGGCTACCAGGAGTGCTGACCGGAGGCGATGAGGGGTAAACGGCAGAGTTACCGATTCTGCTTTGACGACGGATTGGTCATGGTTTTGCATCTCAATAGAAGCAGATCATTTGATGTCAAGTGATTTTAGCATGGGTTTGTACTCAGGATCCTCATTGCTTACCGTCATTCTGAATATCCCGACTGCGCAAAAATCACTCTTATAGCTGAATGAGAAATAGTGGGCCCTTGAGCAAGGTCTATAAAAAAGCTTGAATATGGTGTAATTCTTAGATTGTTAAATTTATACCTCTAATATTCTGGTAGTATATGCTGGCTTGTCTATGAACTTCCGATGAAGTTCGTGACGTCAATGCCCCGACCGGAACCAGTGAAATTGTACAGTGAATCAAATGAATGAGGTTGGGAAAAATACGAAGCAGCTTCTGTGTTCTGCAGACTGCCGAATTTGTAAAGCCAAAGAATTAGAAGGGAAGATAACTGCAACGTTTGGGAACGAAAGCAGATTCAGTCCGCCAGCAAAATCAAATGGGCAACAACTCGTTCGAAACAAGTGGAACAAAATAAAGATCCGTTCGAACTACAGAATAGGCGTGATGGGCTTGGGGTTTTGCACATTTTTCCAGCAGTCCTAGCAGTACCGTCAAATATTGATAAAAATCGCTGATCAATTGTTTGTTTTTTTTTCAGTGAAACAAAACGTCATCAACCCGAAGTTCCATACGCTTATAAACCAGAAGCTGGCCGCAGGCCAGAAAGCTGGAGATCTCAATAAAAAACAGCTGGAGATGATAACGAAGATGATGTCACAGAAGATGATAGTAAAATCGGCGGCGCCGGTCAATCACAGTGCTGCCGCTCAGATGGTACAGCAGCAGCTGCAGCAGCAGCAACAGCAGCAGGGCAATGTCGTAGGAACGAGTACGTACAACGTGGTTCACCAAAACTCGCTACAGCAACCGATCGCGATCCTTTCGGCAACGAGTCAGAATCCGCAGCAACCGACGCAGAACAAGATTATTCTGACGTCGTCGCCGCAGTTCATACAGCAGAAGATTGCGCTGAATTCCAGTCTAGTAGCTGCGGGTCAGCAAGCTGCACAGCAAGCTCAATTCCAAACGGATGCCACAGTCCAAGGACAAACGGGGACGGGAGGAACGACGGTGGTAGGCCAGCCTGGTCAGCACGTAAAGCTGGAAAAAACTGTTAACATGCTGTTCGATGCGGACAAGAATCGGATAGTATACACCAACATTAAGAACAGCCGCGGTCAATTCCTGGCCCAGTTAAATCCAAAAGTTGTAAATATTATCCAACCCATTCAGCAGCAGAAGCTAGTGAACAGTGTAGGCTCTTTACAACAGCAGCAGCAAACGCAACAGCACACAACGACGGTACAGAGTCTGTTGGGAGGCTCGTCAACTACCACAATTGTAAATAGCAAAAGCTTTCAGCGAATACCAGCGGTGAGTATTCGTGCTCAGCAGATACAGCAACAACAGCAGCAGCAGCAGCATCAACATCAACAGCAGCAGCTAGATTCACACGGCACGACTACGGTTGCTCTTGCTACTAACAACGCAACCAATAGTATCAAATTCATCCAGGTGACACCGGCATCGGCGGCTGCTGCCGCTGCCGCTGCTGCTGCAGCAGCTGCAGCTTCTAGCGGCAACAACGACAATAGTCCGGCAGCAGCGGCGTCAGCGGTGGGTGCTTCGATAAGCGGCGTTGGCAGCAATACCGTGGCTACTGCTACCACTATGGTTGTGTCCGCTTCATCGTCCTCCTCCTCATCATCCTCGTCCTCGTCCTTGTCCGCAGCTGGGGGCAGCGGCGGAAACTCCGCTGCAACCGCCACCCCTCCCACCAGTATCAACATTACCAACAGGTGAGAATCGAAGAGCAGCCAGCTCGGTAGGTAACTGTTGTTAATTTTAACTCTAACTTATCAATAACGATTATATTTAGGTAAACTTGTCAGTGTTGTGTAAACAAAAGAGAGAAAGAAGAAAAATGAAAATGAAGCATAAAAATCATGAAGAACGAACCACAGAGAATCCAATTCCAAATTGTAAACCCATTTACGATGTAATCCGATGATGGAACGAGAAAGAGAGTAGAGCAGGGGTTTATCTTCTATATCCGTAATTCGATCCGTTGCGTGTGCGTCTTTGCTTTTCTTGCGACGATTTGGCACCTTGTGCCGGACCGAATCATTGTTTGTTTACTGATTCGTATTAAACTTTCAAACTAGAAGAAAAAAAAAGAAGTGCAAGCGAGAGAATGACACACAAGCGATGCAGAGAGATAGGTGGATAGATAGCGTTGTCAAGAGTGATAGTATGGTACCGTACTCGTAAGGATTGTACTTTTCATTGAATACCTATGTTTCGTTGCAAAATAGTGAGATATGATGCGCGACACATGATTAGAAATAGTCGCCGGAAATAAGATAAAACTGGCACCTCGAAAGGAACCTGTAGAAGCTAATCTATTTAAATTCTTTCACTATCGAATGGACGAATAGCGAAGCTATAAAATGACATACACGGGAGAATAATTAATTATTCGTAGCGCAAAATTTCAGTATGACGATTTTGCATCTTATTGTTCTTGTTCGGCATTGTGGCTCTGTTGCATCAACTGTTGTAATGGCATTGCGCGCAGCTCGCGGAGATAAGTTTCCTAATGCTTTCTACAAAAAACCTTCAGGATCGAAAATTTTGCCTTTCTCAGACAAAACAAAAAACCTAATTAGACGGTAGAAAATATGTACAGAATGTTTCGATGTTTTGAATATTTAGATGATTGCGATCGCACGGCTAAGAGAAAGCAAAAATATCATGGATCTCGGTCAATAAGCGTTTGGTTGGTGGCTTTCCAGTCGACTGGTCTTGCTTGGTAGATGCTCTGGATTCGATTCATTGGTTGTTGGGGCTTTGACTGTTTGTCTTTCCTATTTATTTGATTCAATATGGATTCTGTTCAAGCATCGACTGGACGTCAAAGTACGGTTCTGTTATCAGTAAATTTATGAAAAAATGAAAACATTTGTGTTGTGTGCCAATACTTGATTAGATTCGATGGAGGAATCTTGTATCTCTATCATTCGCATGAATCAATCGTCACTTGTAAATTAAAAATTTTGTCATATATTCATCATAAACAAAAAGGTGATTGAACCAATCAATGTTCGAAAGTAATGCATTGGCATCCGCTAAGAATAAGGAAAGTTAGATCTTTTTTTTTGTATTACTGGGGATACTTTAAGGTTCAGTTGTATTTCTGCTTTTTCTTCTATGGCTCTGTTTGTTCACACCTTGAATCCGCAGCCGTAATCCTCTACCGCGTAGCTAACTACTTGTAGTAAAATAGTTGACAGACAAAAACAATCTCTTGCACGGGTTATCGTTTGTGAGAATGCGAGTCGAGTGCGTTGCCGCAGCATTAGAAATAAAACAAAAAAAAAGTGTAGGAAAACTGCTCTTTCTCCTTCCGGAAGCTCAGAACGGTAAAAAATAGAATGAATAAAACGCTTATAGCTCTCTTGGCAAGTCGACGAGGAGTGCGGAACGGCAATCGTCGTCCCCACATCCCTGCGACTGGAGAGAAAAGACAATTGTTTTAAATTGTTCTTATGTGATTAATACGAAAATAAAAGCAAACTTCTTTTCAACTTTCTTCGGTTTAGTCAGTTGATGAAGAAGAAAAGATAAATGTCGTTAGTTTCCTGCGGCGTGAACTGTTCGCTGCTTTGTGAACGTGTGTGTGCGTGTGTTCCTGCGTGAATGCGTCAATCATGTATCTTCGTATGTGTAAAAAGTTCAAACTAGTTGAAGCTAAAAGTTTTGTGGTTGGTATTGATTAATGGAAACAAGAAATCAAACATTTAAATAAAAGTAAACCATTTGACGCGTCCTGGGGCTCTATTCCAGAGCAGAAAAAGAAGTGTGAATATGTTTAGAAGTCTAATGTAAACTACAAAACAACCAACTTCTTCTGATTGCGCTTGAACATTGTAATTTAAAGGAAAAAAATCAAGAGAGTAAAATAAACTAACAGTTGTCATTTACGTGTACTTTGGCGGAAATTTCAAATAGAACATTCAGAACAAAATTCAGTAAAAGAAGAGAATAAAAAACAGTGAGAAATATACCAGGTTTAACTTAATTCCGAACGAGAAAAATTTACTAAACAACAAATCACTAAACTACTATCCTACGAAAAAAAAAACATAAGGTGAATATACCTACATCCATATTGAGAGAGAGAGAGGAAAGCAACCTTCAGAAAGTATTATTCTTATCGAACTACAGTGGAGAAGTAATAAAAAAAATACTGAAAATAGGTTTTTAATTAAATTAAATTATTATTTTTTGTACACAGATTAAAGTAAGAAATTTAAAATATACATACTTCAAGATAACTATGAACATTAAAAAACCGGTATGACACTTTTGTTCCAAACAGAATCCGAATCGAACATTTCTTAGTGTTGTGGAAAGAAATCTTCTCCGAAAATGGTTTCATACAAAACGTATGATTTTCATCGTATAGTTGTACGCAATTTATACAAGCTAACTGTAAATTACATTCGCCTTACGTTTAAATTTCGTGCGACGACGCTTTCATTTTTTATTAATAACTTTGATGCGAAAAATATCAAAACGAACAAAAATTGCTAGCAGTTCTGGAAGTCCCAGCCGAAGCATTAACCGTGTTTTTAGGTAATTCAAGTATAAAGTAACGTTTAAATGTGGCAATTTACGAGTCTATCGTTTCAGATTGTGGTGCGATTTCAGCTCACTGATAGCCTGGTCAAAAGATGCAATTTTCCATGCGATATCATGCGTTGACGTCGATCGGGAGTTTGATTGAATTTGGAAGTGGATATCCAAGTGGCGGGAACGGAACGTAATCATAACAAGAAAATCTGATAGTATTCATGAATGCACCAAGAAAAGGAAATACTGGTGGCAAGACGGTCGAATCAATCATATTAGGCAGGCAGATCGCAAGAGGCTATCACCAGTAGCCAGTTCCAGGCAAAAACATTTTCTTAGATGTTTCCAACGGTCTATCACGCCTTCAGTTGAATCCATTACTTCCGTACAGTGTCTTGGAATACTGGAAAATCACCTTTCCTGACCGGCAGAAGTGGTTTGGCAATCAACGGAATATCATTAAACTTCTTAAGAAATATCTATAATCTTGTAGACGAATTTAGGTTTCAACTTGTAAGAAACAAATATAAATTCGATTCATTTTTCCGCGTCTCGGCTAATTCGCTAATTTACGGCTTTATGCGAGATAGCCCTCGCCTAAAATGTGACTCTTGTATACACAAATTGAATGAATCATCGTGTTTTATGTTCTAGTTTGACGTCGGTTATCAACTGCTTGGACTTTGTGATTCAACCTAAAGGCAGCGTAAGTAGTTATGATTATTAGACCTAATCGGAATATACATTGCAGCCCCGTTATCACAAATATCGATGATTCAAATTCGCTTGGTTAGTATCTATTTATAAATAAGAAATACGCGCTGGTTTTTTTTGTTTTCCATGACAGCTATTGATTAACCATACAAACTTATTTACTTACTTATGTGTCCATGTCCGCCGGTCCGGCAGAACAAAGGGATGAAAACAGAGATCTCCACTGCTGACGGTTACCCGCCATGGCTTTTACTTGTCGCCAGGACAGGTTCTCGTCTACAGCCCGGATGTCGTTGGCTAAGCTCCGTCGCCATGAGCCTCTGGGTCTGCCTCTTCTACGCTGTCCTTGTGAATTCCAGTCGAGTGCTTCTCTGCAAACCTCGTTCGCTCCTTTCCTCAAGGTGTGTCCGATCCACTTCCACCTACGTTCACGAATTTCTGTGGCTATCGGCCGTTGATGACACCGACGATAGAGTTCCTCATTGGATATCCAGTTATCAGGCCACCATGCACGACTGATGTATCGCAGGCACCGGTTAATGAATACCTGCAGTTTTTGCGTTGTCTCCGCTGAGACGCACAACGTTTCGCAGGCATACAGCAGCAGTACGGATTTAACGGTTGAATTAAAGATTCGGGTTTTCGTACGTAGAGTGATCTGGTTTGAGCGCAAAATGTTTCGCAGACCTGCAAAGGCACCCCTGGCCTTCCTGATCCGTGTGGCTATATCAGTCTTGGTATCACCATCGGGCGTTGTTTGGCTACCAAGATATCGAAAGGCGTCTACCTGCTCAACTTGTTGTCCCGCTACTGTGAAGTTGGTGGAATTGTCAGTGTTCACTACCATAGACTTAGTTTTCGGTACATTGACTGTGAGACCTGCTACCTGGGAGCTCTCGGAGAGGTCATCTAACTTGCTCTGCATATCGTTTCGGCGTTGTGCGAGCAAGACAATCACCCTTATTCTGCGAGTCACATGACTCAATACGACAATTGTCACTCGCCGTTACACGCCACGGCGAGTCGAGTCACCTAAGTGACAATCGTGTCACCTAGGTAAGAAACCATTGTCACCTAAGTGACAAGGCGAGTCACCTAGGTGACAATTGTCACCTGGTTCGCGGTGACTGCAACATAGTCACGTCACTCGCCTCGCAGAATAAGGGTAAATGTCGTCGGCTAGGTCGAGGTCATTTAGCTGCTCCATCGTTAGAGGATTCCAAGGCAATCCTCGATTTGATCTACTGTCAATTGCTCCAACTAATATCTCATCCATAACGATGAGAAACAGAAGCGGTGATAAAATGCAGTCCTGTCTCACGCCAGCAGTAACCCTTATGGGGTCGGACAAGACACCGTCGTATAAAACCTTGCACGAGAACGCCTCGTACTGAGCCTCGATGAGATAGACTAGCTTATCTGGAACTCTTCTACGCCTAAGTGTGCCCCAGATGTTTTCGTGATTAAGTCGGTCGAACGCCTTTTCGAAGTCAACGAACACCAGCAGAAGAGAGTTCTGGAATTCGTTGATCTGCTCCAATATAAGGCGGAGCTTTGTGATATGGTCTACACATGATCGGCCAGCACGGAATCCAGCTTGCTGCCGTCGGAGAGTAGCGTCGATCTTCTCCTGGATCCGGTTGAGGATTACCTTACAGAGTACTTTGACAGTAATACAGAGCAACGTGATGCCACGCCAGTTACCGCATTCAGTTAGGTCTCCTTTCTTAGGGACTTTGACCAATATGCCCTGCATCCAGTTCACCGGAAAAGTTGCGGTTTCCCAAATATTGCTGAAAAGCTGATGCATCATCTGGGCTGATAAAGATGGGTCAGCTTTGAGCATTTCGGCTGAAATACGATCTATCCCTGGCGCTCTATTGGATTTCATACTCTTGATGGCTACTACAATTTCATCCAGCGATGGCGCCTCCGAGTTCACGCGATTGATTCGACGAACTGTAGGCGTCATACGCGGCTGGTTTTGTTGGTCTCTGACATTTGAAACTCGGAAGAGTTGTTCAAAATGTTCAGTCCATCGCTTAAGCTGTTCTGTACGGGCAGTCAATAGCTGACCAGCTCTGTCCTTTAGCGGCATCTTTGTATTCATCCTGGCACCACTAAGGCGGCGAGAAATATCGTGCAACAAACGGATATCACCATTGGCGGCGGCGGTTTCTCCTTGTTCGGCTAGAAAGTTAGTCCAGGCTCTCTTGTCCCGCCTACAAGCACGTTTAACAGCCCTCTCCAGTTCGGCGTATCGTTGACGGGCAGCTGTCTTAGCCGATCTGGTCCGCTCTCGCTCAATGCCGGCTTTCGCCTCTCTCCGCTCGTCGATCTTCCTCCAAGTTTCATCCGAAGTCCACTCCCTCCGCCTGCTGCGCGCTTTGCCGAGGGTTTCATCACTGGTCGTGATGAAGCTGTTCTTGATGCCGGTCCATTGCTCTTCGACGGTTCCACCAGGTGACAACTCCGAGGCTCGAGATTCAAGTTGTTCGACAAAGGCCCTTTTCACCTCAGAATTTTCCAATCGGCGGACGTCGTAGCGGCATCCAACTTTTTCCTCCCGTCGTTGGACACGTGCGACGCGCAGACGTATCTCAGCGATAACAAGATGACGGTCGGATGCAATATCAGCGCTGCGTTTGTTGCGTACATCAAGAAAGCTCCTTCGCTATTTTCGGCTGCTGCAGATGTGGTCGATTTGGTTTTCTGTTCGGCCGTCGCGGGAAACCCACGTGACTTTATGTACTGGTCTATGGGGGAAGATCGATCCACCACAGAATTCTGTAAACAGCTCCCCGTTTTCGCTCATCTCTCGTAGGCCATGGCGTCCCATGACGCGTTCAAGGTCCGCGTTGTTTGAGCCAATCTTCGCGTTGAAGTCGCCCATGTGAATTTGGATGTCCCCCTTCGGGATTTTCTCAACCACGCTCCACGCTCACGCGTCCTACAATTACTATAAAGTAAATTTAATATTTCAATAAAAATTTATATCTTCTCTTGATTAATAATTTTATTGTATGCAAACGCCAACTAAAAATCATTTTGTTTTTTGTTAAATGCTTCCCAAATGTAATTTAATTTGGTTAAATTTCGTGAGTGTTTCGTCTGAAATTCGATCGAATTATTTCCTCAGTGAAGGGTGGCAATAAGACCATCTATCTGAGCTGCAGTAACATACATGAGCTGGGCAAGGCCACAGCTTTTATTCCTTTGCCTTGGCAACAAAGTTAACTCGAAATGAGAGAGTATAATTTAAAAGAAAACTACTATTTACATACACACATACTTAGCGTTATTAAAAAACTTAATAATAACTGAAATATAAAATTAGTCAGATCTTTTTTTCATGTCTAAAGTAGTCAGAGCACGACTTAAATATATATATATATATGTATAATTTAGTTGTGGGTAGTCAGCAAATCACTAAAACAGCATGCTTCAAGTGGCTTAGTATCAGGAATAAAACGCCAGCAATCGTTTCGCTCTCATATCAGAACTGGGAATTCACGTCGTCGGTCGGTTAAAATTTGTTATCAAATTTCTGCATAGGATGGAGGGTGCAGAAAAGGATTCTGAAAAACATCTTAGGCAGAAAGTAATTGTACATTTTTACGAGCAACCCTACATATTTTCATATCGCCTTTGCGTTTGCAGCTATCCGTAAAACATGAACATTCCTCTTCACTAGTCGTAGCCAGTCAGAGTCAGTTGGGAACACCAAGATGATAGTTTCTTTGGTGATGTTTATCCTGGTGGGAATCGGCGGTCCAACGTTCGCATCCGATTCCAGTGGTTTCGGATATGAACTGATTCTTGGAGAATTCGATCAGCTGCGACAACACCTTTTCGATATTGGTAATAAAACTCAGCAAACATTGCCCATCAAAGCCGTTAAAGTGGCCCTCGGTAAGTATTGAAGGTAAGAACCCGTTCGAGTATAAATTTTGTTTCCATTACAATTTAACAGGTATGCACGAAATACAATCATGTCAAGATACACTGAACACTACCAGTGGAGTGTTCCAGATATATCCAGAACAGTCAACCATTCCGTCAATGTTCGTATATTGTGACCATACTGTGGAAAAGGGTGGTTGGATTGTTGTACACCGACGTTTCGATGGCAAATTGAACTTCAATCGAAATTGGACTGAATATCGGGAGGGGTTTGGAAATCTGCAAGGTGAATACTGGTTAGGATTGGAAAAGATGCATTTAATCACTCGAAGTGCTAACTACGAGCTACTGGTGGTTATGAAGAGCTTCAACGGTACAACGAAAAGTGCTCGCTTCGGTCGATTCATGGTGGCCAGTGAGTTTGAAAATTACAAACTCATCTTGGGTAAATTCATGAGGGGAGATGCTCGTGACAGTTTCTTTGATCATGATGGACTTATGTTCAGCACTATGGATCGGGATAACGACAGGGACACCGGTAGTTGTGCAAGATCTTATAAAAGTGGTTGGTGGTTTAGTGCGTGTTATACAGTGTAAGTTTTGGGGCCCTGGCTGTTAATTTTATCATAGATACCAATTCTCCATTTTTATTTTTTAGAAATCTAAATGGAGAATATGAGGAAGACAACGATTCGTCCATGAGTTGGTTTAGATTTTTTAACAACCACAATTGCTTAAAAGAGGCACGTATGTTGATTAGAAGAATATAGAGGATACATATGGAATATTCATATTAATTTGAAATTCATGTAACGTATAGTAACAGTAACTTACAATCTGGAACAAACTCTGTATGATAACAAGTTGTAGTCACAAAATGGTGAGTATGCTGGTTGTAATGCAACACTTAGGCTTCACTTTTTTCAGTGTGAGAACATACGACAAATTTAAAAAATATATAAATGAATGTAGGAATAATAATATTAGGCTCATCAAAGGCGAATCAAAGAGTTAGAGCAGACTCGCCCATAAGATTTACCCGGGAAAAGCAAAGTAAACTGTTTTAGTCATACGGCCTAATAACAGTTAAGTGCGTTGTTCTTATCGCAGGTGCATGTGCTATTAGCATATTCCTAGTAGGTGCCGAAGCCTACAAGATGGTAAATTGATCGGCACTTGTTCTAATAATGCTGAGCGTTTGATATCTTGTATTAACGGGAAACTAGCAGTCATTAACTTTTCGTCAGAAAACCCAATTTCGGAAGAAGTTTTTCGGCCCAAAAGCGGAATACTGTTTACAAAATGTAAATACTGCATTCTTCTCGCCAATCTGAACACAGCGAGTATATTTTCATAAACAGAATTTTTGTTTCAAACAAAAAAACGGCTTTTGAAATTGACAGAATCGATGACAACTAATTTCACCTTAAGTACGACGGATCATACTTCATTGATGTTGATATTGGTCCGAGTACGTTGCCTTGACGTACGCCAGATGGAATACAATAAGTACAAAAGCAATATTATGCGATGCACTCCTCCAGATGCGCCAAACCGTTTTGTGATATAATCCGGATTGCAGACTTGTTATTTTCCTACTCGATGTGCACAATGTGCATCTTTACGATTTATCACAATAAGCTTAACAGCTTATACGATGGACTGGGCATTTTAAACAATTTTTTCTAGTTTCAAATGTCGGACAAAACCAGTAGCGCGTGTCGCCAATAATCCGTCACATTAAACGCGCAAACTCTGAGGTGACATCACTGGATGAAATTGAAGTAGCAATTAAAAGTGTGAAATCCAGCTTTGTGTCTGGGATAGACTACACTTCAGTCTAGATGCTCAAAGCTGAACCTTCTTTTGCACCCCAAATCAGCTATTAAGCAATATATAGGAAACGCAAGTTAGATGACCTATCCGAGGGCTCCCAGGCAGCAGGTGTCACAGTCAATATAGCAAAAACTAAGTCTATGGTAGTAAATACTGACAATCCAATCAACTTCACAGTAGCGGAACAGCAGGTTCAGCAGGTGGAAGCCTTTTAATATCTTGGTAGCCAGACAACGCCCGACGGTGGTACCAAGAGTGATATAGCCACACGAATCGGGAAGGCCAGCAGTGCCTTTGCAGGTCTGCGAAACATCTTGCCCTCAATCCAGATCATTCTCATACCTAAACGGAATTATTCAACTCAAACGGTACATTCGTATTGCTGTACGCCTGCGAAACGTGGTGCGTCTTAGGTAGCGGAAACAACGCAAAACTTTTATCAATCGCTGCTTATTTTATTCGTGCCTGGTGGCCTGACAGGGAGCTTCATCGCCGCTGTTAGCAACGGCCGATAGCAACAAAAATTCGGAAACGTAAGTGGAAGTGGATCGGACACACCTTGAGGAGAGGACAGGGGTGGACTGGGAGCCAAAGGGCTCACCGGGCCTTTGAGATTAGGGGCCCCAGTTTGCAATATTCTCATGATAGTAAATTAACTCAAAAAACGACATCTACTCAAAGGAGATCTGCGTTACAAGGACAGTAAATCGAATGAATATGGGCTCTATTTTGTAAGTCATGTCGTGCAACTCGACTCGACTCAGGCACTGTCGAGTGTCGAGTACCGGGAGAACGGGCAGCATAGCGGCTCGATGCTCGAAACAAAACAAACTCAGTCATTATTAGGACCGAGTCACCAGCTTCTAGCGTGTGCGTCATATTAGGGGTTCACGGTACTTTAGTTTGGATGCATTTTTCTTCAACCCAATCTTCGCTACTTTGAGTTTTAGTTTGTTCAGCCACTAACACAGATGTTGTTCTATCGGCAATATCCATTTCATTGGCAAAGCAGACGAACTAACTAGATTTGCTGAAGATTGTGCCTGTGTGTTGCTCCTTTCATAACAGCCTGTAGCGGCATGTTGAACAGCCCACATGAGGGACCATCACGTTGATAAAGTCCCCTGCGAGGTGCCATGATTTTACGGTCGATTGTATCATACGCAACTTTGAAATCAATGAAATAATTGTGCGTTGAATTTTGTATTCATGCACTTTTTGGAGGATCTGCCGCAGCGTGAAGATTTGATTCTTTACTGACCGTCCTTCAGCGAACTCGGAAGAGCACTTTCCACATTCTGATGAGTACCACTGTGCATCTTTGCCACCAATGCAACGTTCTCCTCATCTATCACCCATTTATATTTCTACAGATCTTAAGTTATAGGGTTAATTACATGCAAAATTGCTAGTATCAAATAAGCTTATTTTATAAATGATAGGATGTCAACAGTTCAATATATATGAGTAGCTTACTGCGTCTACAAATCAGAACAGAACTAGTTCATAGTGCAGACGATAGTGCAGAGATAATCCCTGATCCCTGAGCTTCTCCTATAAGAATCCTGCTTCTATAAGCAAGGTATTCTGTGCGAATCCTGTGCAGAATTTCTTCACACGATTTCAATGTGAGGAATCCCAGAGACTGCGCGAATCTTTTTGGTTCGTCCTGGTAGATCTGCGGAAGAAAGAACTCACCATCTAGAAACGCCAGAACGAATATCACGTGCCCGCTAATCCAGAGGAGAGGTTCGCCAGCAACGACAAACGGAGTTTCTACAAAATAGTCAGGTGCAAGAATTTTGCCATAGGTGATAACCCAAGTAACAATTCTAAAGCCACTTGGTTTTACTTGAATTTTATAAAGGTTTTATTGCGGTATTGATCATTACCTCTGGTTTTATTGTGGTATTGCGCAATACCAAGAGGATACGAGTCTAAACACACTTATAGCAAGCTAGAAAACCATAATAAAACTGTTAATAAAGCAAATGTATTGTGGTTGCTTGTATTACCACGTTAAAACTTGTTGGCTTCACCATGTCTCTTACAAACCTACCATACGTGTGGCGTATCAATACAAAATGGCGCACCAATCAAAATTAATCTTATCGCGGTTACTTGTCAACCCGCAATAAATCTGTTAGTTTTATAGAGCTATTAAAACGGTAACACCCTGACCAAACAGTTTTTTGCTGCTATTATGAAGAATACCAAAGTTCAACACCAAAAGCATTTTTTTATGGGAAGCCATATTGCCATATTCTAGTATTTTGTTTTAGCTCGCAAACTACAATTCATCAAAGTAAGGTGTTTTTCAGAAAAAAAGTTATTATCAATCGGTTTTCCTGTCAGACGAAGCAACTAAAATGATTTTGCTAGAAATTGAGATTGACTAACTGAATATTTTCAATTTGTTAAAACAACCAGTTGTCGAAAATTGCAAAATTTCAGTGGCGCGCTCATTTTATCGACCTATCATATCAATATGCACGATGAAATTAAATGCGCACATGCTGCAAGCCAAAGAAATTGCTCAAAATTTAATAAATATTCTATGGGATCTTTTATTCGCTATAAACCAAATCGTACAGAATGATATGTCAGTAAAACCTAAACTTTTCTTCTCACGGATATATTTTCAAGTTGAGAAAGCTAGTGAACTTATTTAGCTTTTGCCAGAAAAGCGAAAAGCGAAATACTAAAAGCGAAATGCGAAAAGCGAAAAGCTTTTTTAAATTATGGCGATGGCTGTCAAGCAGCGAAAGCTTAATCGGTTTTATTGCTGCTTTGAGCAGAGCGTGATACGACTACTTGAACTTATAACCTGATTCTTATAGCGGTTATGAAAACATTCTGAGGAGTGGGCCACTTGGTCAGAAAGCAGTTTTATAGCGGTCATCAGAAAGTTCTGGTGGAGCTCATAGTTTTATTAGCGGTTTTATGAAATTGGTCATGAAAACCACTATACGAACGTAATAAAACTTGGAATTGTTACTTGGGAAGCGCTCTCCCTATTCTGTGTTTTAGACTGAGACCGTTAGCGGAGTTCTTCGTCGGCTGGCTTTCATGAGAGTCGCTTCACGATGGATCCGATATTTATCCTGCGTCTAGTAACTGACGAGTTCCGGGAGTACAACTTGCAGACTCATCATACTTTTATGATTTCAAGGCGGCATGCGATTCAGTCAAACGAAATGAGCTGTGACAGTTAACGCTAGGACATGGTTTTCCCACAGGACTAGTTACGTTGATTCGTGTGACGCTGGATGAGTAAAAATTATGAGTCAGAATCAGAAATCAAAAGTAAAGCAGGGAAAGAAGCCTTTAGGTCATTTATTGAGAAATTGGGACTTA
The DNA here is from genome assembly GCF_943734655.1 of Sabethes cyaneus. Classification (NCBI taxonomy): domain Eukaryota; kingdom Metazoa; phylum Arthropoda; class Insecta; order Diptera; family Culicidae; genus Sabethes; species Sabethes cyaneus. The sequence goes on from NC_071355.1 coordinate 233,430,467, forward strand.
CCATTAACACCGCCAAAACGAAGTACATTGCGTGGAAATCCAAATGGTGTTGGTGCCGAAGAGGAACTGAATATATTTTGGCATGCTCGTGACATGTGCCAACGATGTAAGTCGCAAAATAAAACGACTAATAATTGCAGCTGCTAATTGGCCTTTACGCAGGCATTACATTTTGTAGCTGAAGTCCCGTAGCTTGCAAATTCGCATAAAACTGCCGCTCTAGAGAACACTAATCCTCTCGGTGGCTTTTTACGGACATGAATCATGGATGCTAAAAGAAGCTGATCGATGAATGCTTGGGGCTTTAGCGTAAAATTTTGCTAAATCCAAAATGGAGTGTAGCACAGACGCATGTACCACGAGCTGTTATCGAATGCAAATATGCTGTTATAATGAAGATAGTATAGTATGGCAGTCTGCGTTGGGCTGGTCACGTGGCTAGAATGCTCGACGAAGGAGTAGCCAAAATTATTTTAAGCAGAGAATCAAGAAGAGGCCGTAGACTTCGAAGTAGACATCGCACTGATAGATGTGCGCTATCGAGGATGATGCACGTTCAGTTGGTGTTCGAGGAGTTTAAAGAAAGATAGCCCAGGATTGAGTACTGGAGGACCATAATTCATTCGGCGCATAATCGATAACGGACCGTGGCCACTGAAGTAAACTTAGTATGGAGCCGACAGTTTAATATTTACTTACTTAATTGGCCTAACGTCTTATGACAAGGCCTGCGCAGTATAATTTCTCCATCTGTTTCGGTCCATGGCAACTGATCTCCAGTTCCGCGGGCACCCAGTGCTCGCCAGATCTCGCTCCGCCTGGTCTTGCCACCTCGCTCGCTGTGCCCCTCTTCGTCTTGTTCCTACCGGATTTGATGCGAAAACCATTTTTGCAGGATAGTTGTCCGGCATTCTAGCAACATGTCCTGCCCAACGTATCCGTCCAGCTTTAACCACTTTCTGAATACTTGGTTTGCCGTAGAGACGCGCGAGCTCGTGGTTCATTCTTCGCCTCCATACACCGTTCTCTTGCACTCCGCCAAAGATGGTTCTTAGCACCCGCCGTTCGAAAACTCCGAGTGCTCGTAGGTCCTCTTCTAGCAATGTCCACGTTTCGTGCCCGTAGAGGACAACCGGTCTAATTAGCGTTTTGTACAATGTGCACTTTGTACGGGGGCTCAGATTGTTCGACCGCAAGTGTTTGTGGAGTCCGTAGTAGGCCCGACTTCCGCTGATAATACGTCTCTTAATCTCACGGCTGGTATTGTTGTCCTCTGTTGCCAGCGAGCCAAGGTATACGAACTCGTCGACTACCTCGAACTCATCCCCGTCGATTACCACGGTGCTGCCCAAGCGAGCCCTGTCGCGCTCGGTCCCGCCCGCCAGCATATACTTCGTTTTAGACGTATTTATCTGCAATCCAATCTTCTCTGCTTCGCGTTTCAGTCTGGTGTACTGATCTTCCACCGCCTCAAATGTTCTGCCGACAGCATCCACGTCGTCAGCAAAGCAGATAAATTGACTGGATTTATTGAAAATCGTGCCCCGCATTTCGATCGCCGCTCGCCTTATAACACCTTCAAGCGCAATGTTGAATAGCAGGCAGGAAAGACCATCTCCTTGTCGAAGTCCCCTGCGAGATTCGAATGGGTCCGACAATCCACCCGAGATTCTCACACAGCACTGGATCCCATCCATCGTAGCCATGATAAGTCTAGTAAGCTTACCCGGAAAGCCGTTTTCGTCCAAAATTTTCCATAGCTCTTGTCGGTTTACGCTATCATATGCGGCTTTGAAATCGATGAACAGGTGGTGCGTGGGGACTCGGAATTCGCGGCACTTCTGGAGGATCTGCCGCAGGGTGAAGATTTGGTCTGTTGTAGACCGACCCTCCATGAAGCCGGCCTGGTAACTTCCCACAAATCTATTGGCTATTGGCGATAGTCGATGAAAGAGGACTTGGGACAGCACTTTGTAGGCGGCATTCATAATAGTGATGGCTCGGTAGTTCTCACAATCCAGCTTATCACCTTTCTTGTAGATAGGGCAGATAACCCCGTCTTTCCACTCCTCCGGTAGTCGTTCCGTATCCCAAATCTTGACAATCAATTGATGCATACAGCCGGCCAACTTGTCCGGGCCCATTTTAATAAGTTCCGCTCCAATGCCATCCTTTCCCGCTGCTTTGTTGTTCTTCAGCCGCTGGATGGCTTCTTTAACTTCCCTTATCGATGGGGGTGGCACATCTTCGTCGCTTGCTGCACCAATGTGGTCACTTCCTCCGCTATCATGGTCTTCCGCCTGCACGCCATTCAGGTGTTCATCGTAGTGCTGCTTCCACCTTTCGATCACCGCACGGTCATCAGTCAAGATACCTCCATCTTTATCTCTGCACATTTCGGCCCGCGGCACGAAGCCTTTGCGAGATCCGTTGAGTTTTTGATAGAACTTCCGTGTGTCGTGAAAGCGGTACAGCTGTTCGAGTTCTTCGCACTCCTTCTCCTCTTGGTGGCGCTTCTTTTCCTTGAAGAGTCGGGTTTGCTGCCTCCGCTTCTGTTTGTATCGCTCCACATTCTGACGGGTGGCTCTACGCAGCATTTGTACCCGCGCTGCGTTCTTCTCATCCAATATCTGCTGGCATTCCTCGTCAAACCATTCGTTACGTCGATTCGGTGCCACACTGCCTAGGACGTTCTCCGCTACGCTGTTAATGGCTGTTTTCACGGCATTCCAACAGTCTTCAAGAGGGGCTTCATCCAGCTCTCCCTCTTCCGGCAGCGCGGTTTCGAGAGATAACGCGTAGTTTTCGGCGACCTCTGGTTGCTTCAGTCGCACTAGATTATACCGTGGCGGGCGGCGGTATCGTATGTTGTTCACAACAGATAGTTTGTGACGTATCCTTACCATCACTAGGTAGTGATCCGAATCAATGTTAGCGCCCGGATAGGTTCTGGCGTCGATAATGTCTGAAAAGTGCCGACCATCTATCAGAACGTGGTCGATTTGTGATTCTGTCTGGTTGGGTGATCTCCAGGTGTACCGATGGTAGAGGTTATGCTGGAAGAAGGTGCTACGTATGGCCATGTTCTTGGAGGCGGCGAAGTCGACAAGTCTTAGGCCGTTTTCGTTCGTTTGCGGGTGAGCGCTGAACCGTCCAATCACGGGTTTGAATTGCTCCTCCTGACCAACCTGAGCATTACAGTCCCCGATGATAATTTTGACATCATGTCTTGGGCAGCGGTCGTATTCACGCTCCAACTGCGCGTAGAATTCGTCTTTGTCATCATCGGTACTTCCGAGGTGAGGGCTGTGCTCGTTAATTATGCTTATATTGAAGAATCGGCCCTTGATTCTTAATCTGCACATTCGGGGGTTGATCGGCCACCACCCGATCACCCGCTTCTGCATCTCGCCCATCACTATAAAAGCTGTGCCCAGCTCGTGTGTATTGCCGCAGCTCTGGTAGATGGTATGACCATCTCTATACGTACGTACCATCGTTCCTTTCCAGCATACCTCCTGCAGCGCTACGATGTCGAACTTGCGGCTCTTCACTTCTTTAGAAAGCACGTGGGTACTTCCGAGGAAATTTAGAGACCGACAGTTCCATGTTCCTAATTTCCAATCGTTAGTCCGTTTTCGTCGCCTGGGTCTTTGCCGATTGTTCCGATTAGAGTTATTATTATTACTTACGGAGTCCATTGCTTTGGTTTTTTTAGTGGTTCAGGCTTGCAAAGCCCGCAACCAACCCCACAGTATCGCCGGAGGGCCAACGTAGCTCGAAGGAGCCCTCCTCCCCTGTCAGCATACGACCTTGGTTTCCACCGGGGTTGGTTACCCGATCTCCACCCGAGGTTGCTCGTATCACGGCTGGTACCACGAGGAAGTTGGGGTAGGAGTTGCTAGGTAAGAGGCTGTGAACCACTGTGGGGTCTATTTTATGCCCAGTGCACAAGGCACCGATGGTACGCATTACCAAGCCATTTACCAGCCCAGTTTAATATTTATAAGTACAGTCAACTTTCGCTAATTGCACTAAGCTCTTAGCCCATTTAGTGAAAGACTTTCGTTAATTGGGCTGAGACGTCAAAACCGAGGGATGTATCGATTGTTTTTGTCGAAATCGTCGCAGAAAGGTTTATACAAATATGCACTTATATTAAATACGGAATCAAAGTGGAAACTAATCTTTTCGTTGTTGAAATTTATTTCTAGATTATTTAACAAGTAAAGAGTAGAATTTCAAGCGATAATGTTAATATATATTGGCATTTTTAACTGTTTCACCGTGATTCAAAAAATGGGAGAGTCAAGTTCATAATGGATCGGAAAACGATGTGATGCAATTGTATTCCATTTAATTAATTTTAATATTTTCTATATAAAATATTTTCCACACTTGAATGAACTATATTCAAGAGCCCCTCAGAAGAACAAATACGCTGTCAGAAATGACGTTTGACTTCGTTTTAGATGGGCTATAGCCCAATTAACGGGAGCCCGATTAAAACGTAGCCCACTTAAAGATAGCCCAACGAACGAAAGTTGACTGTAGTCAAATGACTGCGGATGAAATACTAATTCTACTTTTAAATACTCAGAATTGACGCTGGTAATATTTTCGGAGTTTGGACCCCAACAGCTCTACTTAAATGATTTCATGAATCATGGGGCCCCAACAATTGAACATTCGTGAGTCGTAGAAAAAGTTTAATTGAAACAGAAATTTTGGTTTAAAAGTCGGGGCCCCAACAGTCCCATTTGAAACTGAATTTTCAATCATCAAATCGGTTGATTTCATGAATCATGGGGCCCCAGCAATCGAACATTCGTGAGTCATAGAAAAAGTTTAATTGAAATAGCAATTTTGGTTTAAAGGTCAGGGCCTCAGCAATTGAACATTCGTGAGCAGGGATGCCACATATAATTCTGTGTTTTTTGTTGGAAAAATCTGACAATCTGTACGGCGAGGAAAAATATCTGTGCAAAAATCTGTCCAATGCAAAACAATGAGAGTGAAAGAGATAGAGAGTCATTTGGCTGACTATTTCCATCTCTTTCACTCTCATGTAAAAGCTCACAAATCTGTTTAATCCGTGTAATTGGGCGAAAATCTGTATTCTGTGCACACAGGTTCTGTACAGGCGATTTCTTTCAAATATCTGTTAAACACAGAATAATCTGTGCATGTGGCAACCCTGTTCGTGAGTCGTAGAGAGAGTTTAACTGGAATAAAAATTTTGGAAAATCTCATTTGCGGAGAAGCACTCACCTGGAATCCGCAAGGACAACGAAAAATGAGCAGACCCAGAGATTCATGGTGACGCAAGCTTAGCCAAAGATTTCCGGGCTGTTGATGACAACCTGTTCTGGGCGACAGGTTTTAAATTAATTTATGGAGACCTGAAGGTGTCCGATGAATTATAATAAATGTAAATGATAAATACGTCTGAAACGAAGTTAAGGACTAGAAGTAGACGTTCGTTCTTGCCAAAATGTCACCTTTATGTGATGAAGAGATTTTTCCAGGCCAATATTGGAGAATGGAGAATTTATACTTTCTTATTTATTACCAATTTTCATTTCATTTAAAGCGAATCAACTCGTAGACGAATTTCTGCTCAATTGGTGCAAAAGTCTTGCTAATCAAAATGCAAGATTTAGAAGCGTTCAAACTTTGACCACTGGTTCTAAGAAGTTAATACATCAGTAGTTTGATTTGTTACGTTAATTTGATGCATTTATTGTGTGCGAAATTTAAAAATATGTAACAAAAAATGGACACTAGAGAGTTATTTGACCTGCGATTTGAACAAAGCGGCCTACTGTGCGTACAGATAACCCAAACCCGCGAGTCAAAGATACGTGTCACATACAAATGTGTATACTTAGTATACCTCCAGGCGTAATAGTTTTACGGTTTTACATTACGCGACTTCATCGTTCATCCTGATGTTAGCACAGACACCAACCTTTTTCGATTACATGCTAACGCTATTATCGAATTCCTTTGCTTAATCTAGTTTAAAACCCAGTGGACAAATTGCGTTCCCCCTTCCCTTCGTAGTATAGCAATAAATTTTGCGCTGTAATCAGAATCGCTTGAATTCTGGTGCGGATGGCACAATGAGCATTGATAAAGGTTCCAATTGATAATTAATTTTTAATTTTTTTTTAAATGATTTTTTTATTTCTAATATTTATTTTTAATACAAGGCGATTTTTTTCTTTTTCTTCAATAATTTAAATTTACAAACAGCCAGTCTCTTTTTTAGCAACTATTTTTTATAATCATAATATAGCGAAAATACAAATTTTTTCAACCGTCACTGAACGCAACACTGTCTGGCCGGCCGAATGAATTCGAACTTTTGCACCACAACCAACGCTCGCTCACCGAAATCCACCAGATTGTAACCATCCGCGTCATGGTCGTCCACCTCCAGTCGAACATCCCGCGGTGGTTCTAGCGATCCGTTGGTTCTTTGGTTCGTAATCTTATAGAAAAACTCCTGATCTTGTTTGATCACTTCCACAATCCAAGTATCGTCCGTTTTCTCCACGTAGCAAAAATCATCTTCAAAATCGCACAGAAACAGTCCACTTTCCGTGTTTCGTATCGCAAAACTTTTCCCGCGATCCGTCGTAATAAACTCGTGCCGCGCCGCTTTCGTTGCCGTTCCTTGCCAGGTTAACCTCTTACAGCGAATATTCCCGATGGTTTCCTGTCGCGCATTTGGTACCATAAACTGTCCCGCCGAAATGCTAGCGTAATTCCAAATGATTGCGTAAACACCCTCCGGTAGTTTTAACTTCAACCGTCGTAGCTCCTGAGCGTACTTAGCTCGTGGGAAATCAGCATATCGCTTCACCCTCTTGACACGATAAGCCAGCACCGTAGCTCCACTTCGCAATCTACTCGAATCAAACTGCATACGTCGATACAGAACTAAGCAAGCTTTGATTTGTTGATCAATGCATTGCAGATGCACGATAAAGTCACAAATATTACGCAACCCGCTGTGATTAACGTACGCTTCGTCGAACAGCTGAATCAGAACGTCGTAGGAAAGTTGCTCGAATAGTGCAGCAACCGCTATCAGTTCGTCGCCTTCGGATGGCTGACTAATTAGAGTTGCCATTTCCTTGATAACGAATTCCAGTGAGTACTTGAGGTGCATTACCCGCGGTAAGTGTTGTTCCGGAACATCTGTCAGCCCGTCTAGTAGACTGTAAACCAACAGTAGACAGCCTGTCTTCTGCGGACAGCGCTTTAATTCGTTGAGATAGTCCAGTAGCTCTTCAACGCCCATCACTAGGACTTCCGCGCGGTCGGTAAGTTGGAGAGAGTTAAAATAACGCCTAAGAAACATCACTATTTCCGCTACGTGACTCAGTTCCTCCGACAGTAGTTTGTTTATCATTGTCCCGAGCGCGGCTCTACGTTGCTCGTAGCCTAGACAGTCAAAGTCCCGAACAGCCTTGGCGACATCCAGAAGGATGTTTGTTGCGATGATTTCTACCAGCGTCATCCTGTATTATGGCACGGCGCCGCGTGGCGCTCGCTTCGGCGGTTGACTGTAAACTAGACTGCATATACCTATCTATACGATAAAATAGGAAAGTCTTATCGTGTGGATTTATTTTTTTTATCATCAATTATCTGCTAGACTTTTGGCGATAAGCGGGTAAACGTGCTTGGCGATGTGTGTAGGGTTGGGTTCGTCACCGTCCGGCAATAGAGACAAACAGCAGTGCGTTGCTCCTGGAGCCCGAAAACTAATTCCCCTAAACTTGATGTTACTAGAGTTAAGTACCTTTTCTTGGTAAATTTCTAGGGTTATGTTCATAATTTCGCCATGGAGTCCCTACCTAAGTTGGCTTGGAAGAAACAATGGGTAACATCATAGACAAAATGTTACAAAAATATCGTCACGAACATTTTGGGTGCGCACTAGCACCTTTTATGACGGATATTCCAACAGGAATATGGCTCGATTAAACAAGTGTTTTGCAGATAGTATTCCTATTCTTTCGTTAAAAAGCGCCACTTTAACGAATACAGAGGCATTCCCAACCAAAAACCAAATTGGCAATAACTGTTACAGTGTGCGGAGAATGGAACAGCGAGTGTTATGTTTGTTTGTCAGTGATAAAATTATCAAAAGAAGCTGGTCCCAGCATTGCCTAAAACCTTATGTGTAGTGTCAATGGCAAGGTGTGGGCATTCGGTTATGCTGTGGAGCTCCAACAAAGTAATGAAATAGAAAGTCAATTATAATGTTGTAGCACAGACAATAATACATAACTCATCATAGACATAACTCTATTGTCAGGCAAATTTAGCCTGAAAGCTGGTACTATCTATGATTGACTCCCGGACAAACAAGTATTTTATAAATGGCTTTCCCCTACTTTCGCTGAGAAGCGCCACTTCGTAAAATAGGGGTGAATTTCCTACTAACACTAGATTTGGCTACAACACTGTGGTTGTAGTTATTTCCCAGAAAGTTTGTAGACATCTGATCAAAAACGAAATTTTGGAGACCATTTTTGACAAATTTCTTAAGGTGTAAGCCGGAAGTCTGAAAAATATAACCTTCTCGCCTGGTAGTTCAATTTCTCGCATTTAATGCAAGTTTTCCACGGAAATTAAGCTTGTATTATGACTCATCAAATACACAATTATGGATCACTTTTGGAAGCGGTCACAATTATGAAACAATTTTCATCATATTATGGATCAAATTAAAAATACACTTTTTGCAGCGAATTCACTCAATGAACTTTATTCAAATCATGTAATAACAACAAAATAACATTTTTCAAATCGTATGAAAGACTTTATGTGGCTTTTGGTCTGTCTTTAGATGCCTGTCGTCCTTCTTCGAAGACACCTACCGATCAGCTTTTAGGAATGCTTTTCGCGATTTCACGATAAATTTTTTGTCCTGGAAAAAGAATCATAGGCTCACCAGCTGTATTGGCTCCGCAAAGGCTAGTATAGGATGAAGTTTTCCGAATTGTTATTAACGATGTAGGTACAGTGGACTCTCGGAAAAGTTAATCGATGCAAGAGTTTAATTTAATCCGTGCTTTGATGCGACTCTGTATAAAACAGTGGAAAGGCGACAATAAACCGAAAAATAAACAGCGATTTCCTTGCGCGTATGTGACCGAAAACTCGAAGAACCAGTAAATTCAAACTCTCTAAAAAGTTAAGGGAAAAATTAACGTTTTAGATTGTTGCATGAGAGCTAGCAATCGCTTAACTTTTGCGATGAACCGTTGCATATGAACCATCATAGCGCTTTACTGCCTTACGTAGCTTTTTTGTACTGTGTAGTTCAGCATTTTCCAAAAACTCAGCTCTGTGCAGCTTTCGATTCTGCTTTAAAAATGTTTGTAATAGGTGCTAAACTGTTTGAATTTGTAAAAATTGCATTGGAATCAAAGTGATCCATAATTGTGAAAAATTACCTTGTTGTGGTCCCTATTATGGATCACTTTGAAAATTACTTATTTTTACAGGAAAATCATTGGCTACCACCAACATTTCGCTGAATCGTAAAGAACGTAGCTTGATCTTTATGTACGAGTCATTTTTTGCTCGAAAATTGGTGATTATGTTACATAGCAACCTTATGAATGCGGAACGTACTGCTTATGCTGATTGAAAAAAACAACAGACATTTTGATAGAATCTCGATAACAACTTTGTACGCTCATTGAAAAAGCATCAATGTCGGGATTTAAAGGATGTTTTATGTGTTAAAAGCTTGTTAATATGGTATATTTTGTTGCAAAAATGCTTCATACCTTCAAACAGTTTGTTTAACTGAGTTATTTAACTTGAAATACAAAAGTGATCCATAATTGTGGGTGATCCACAATTGTGGAGGGAGTGTAGATTCCGATCGAAAATTGTTGAGCAGATGCTAAGCGTGTGTTAGAGCTGAAGCACTCGTTTCGCTGCCGTGAAGGAATATCTGGCTGCTGAAGTTCCGAAATTGGCAGGAAATATGTTGCTCGCGACAACGAAACGATCAGAATTATCGTCACTTGCAGCTGACCATCCGCAACAACGAAGAGTTGAACAAATTGTCGTCCGGTATCACCACTGCTCAGAGAAGTCTCGCGTAACTTTTCAAAAGGACCTATCTAACAAAACATATCTTGCGAGTAAAGCGCGCCCGAAGATTGATGAAATATTATTTGAAAGTGTTTAAAGCTAAAGCAATTTTTTTCAATTCTGTTCTCTGCATAGTCAGGATTCATAAATATACTTTGTAATAATAAAGAGCTCTTGCAAATTTAAGGCGGAATTTTCATTAAATAAGCACAAAAAGTTACATAGGACATTTTTTAAACCAGACTGTACATTGGACATATTACATAGGTCGTTTTGAGCAGGTTATTGTTGGATTGGTCATTTTGAAGTTTTTCATTTCATCGTCCATATAATGCGATATTTCTATAATACGATTTCAATATCACAACAAAGTGCTTGTACATCTTAGCAGGAACGGGGCAAAATTGTTTCTAATGTCCAAGAATATAAGACATTCGCTCAAATTGCTATGTGTAAGCAATAAATACTTTGTCATCTTCTGTCGATTAATTTAACACGTCTAAGAGATCTGATTTTTATGTTTAACAGATCCGATTTATAAGTCGACTGCATAAACAAATTTAACAGATACTGGTCGGCACATCAGTTATGTGCTATGCGCTATTCTCAATGTAAGCAACATTGGTACCCTTTTGCTCGCCGCTAGGTAAGATGTTACTCTGTAATCGATTGCTGAGAGATGAAAGAATACAGATAAAAATAATATATAACAATCATTTATTAACGAAAACTCCTTGAATACAAAGTCATTTATCAGTTTCTTAATTTAATCATCCAAATCTGAGTTGCGCTTGATGTATGTAAAAACGAGAAGATCAAGATTCGAAATAAGCACATTTCCTAAATCGTATGCCTGAATTTAAAATTTATTTTATTTTATTTTAGATATGATTATGATGGTTGAAATATTGAATAATTTATTTTCTAGGTATTTTAGAACCGGAGAACTTTACTGTTTCACAAACGGAGCCCCATCATGATCGGGGTCATTCGCCTGTCATATTCAATCATCAATTTTTTAAGACGAAACGATCAACATCTGGATGAGTTAGGTTGGCCCAAGATCCTTGACTCAGAAGATTATTTGACTCTCCGTTAGCTGGAAAGTATATTCAAATTGGTTTATAAGTCATAATACATTAATATAATACTTCACACAATTACCGTTCAATTGGTTAAATAACGCTGGTTTTTTCGTAATTATTTGCAGAATAAACACTAACTGAAGAACCAATGAGCATCCTTATGAATAAGCAACTGCTTTCTGCGCGTCTAAGATCAGATTTTTGGAACTTGATGTGCAATACACTTCAATACAAATAACGACCAAAGTACAGATCTGAGTTGTTTGATTTGTTTTGTTACTTTGGACGTTGTCTTGGTTACCAAAGTAAATGTCCAATGTAACAGTGGAACATGAATGAATCAAAATTGTACATAGGATATTTTGCCTGCTTTGATTTTCTCGATTTAATGAATATCAATTGGCATGGATGTTTTCGTATAGTATTTATAGGTATGTAATTAACTATGATCATCTATCAACTCGATTTTTTATCATTTGTTACTTAGGACCTTTTGAAAAGTTACTCGAGAAGTGTCTTTCCGAACATCCAAGCTGTTTTGTTGCTGCCCAAGAAGATGTAAAAGAAGGCTTCAATTTCCAACATATCACGTCGACAAAATGTCTTTGAAGGACAAAACAATGTTCATGAAGATTTAAGGAATTTTTGCTCCCTGATTTTAATTCTATTTAATTTAGACTGGTTCTAATTGTTCGCTTCTTATCAAATAATTTTAACCGATCACCTCTCGCGCTTCTGTTCGCTTGTTGCTGCTGGTTGAGTTGGCCGTCTCGGAAGGTAAGAAGCAGCCAACAAATATACCTGCTCAATGTATTCGGTCAAGCGTCAAAATGCATAAAACCATGGGTTTAATAAAATGAAAGTTTTAGTAACATCTTTTGCATCTTCATATAAGAATTTGTTCGTTCTTTAAAGAACGGGTTTCGGTAATTGATGAAACCTAGGAAACTTGGTACTTAGGGCTTTCCACTCGGTTTTCTTTAGCAACACAAATTTATCCATCACCAATGCTACAGTAATAATACGTAGCGTAATTTTTCTTTGGCAGCAAAAGGCGAACGGCTCACTGGTAACTTTGCTCTTTTGTTCAGACTGAAATTGAAATGCTCTATTTTATTTAACGTAGATGATAGAATGAAGGACCATGGAAAATAGGTGTGGCCGATTCTTGTCGCTTGCTCTGGTATATAATACGTGGTAACCCGGCGAACAGCATTATTCAGACGCTAGCTGAGCTACTGCCAACATCGTTTGCCAGGGCAAACAAAAGTCAACTCGTGCACGTTTGCAGTTCCCGGTCGGCTACTGAGGCTGGAGCACTCATTTCGCTGCCGTGATGGAATATCTGGCTGCTGAAGTTCTGGAATTGGCAGGAAATATGCTGCTCGCGACAACAAAACGACGAGAAGCATCCCACGTTACTTGCAGCCGGCCACTTGGGGTGATATTTCATCGTGATTCAAGACCATAAACGAACGGCTTCGTTGATCGCATAGCTGCTGAGGCTTTCCGGTTGGTCCGCTGCAATAAGCCGTGCCTGGTTAGCGGTTATCGGTACTCCAATTTACCGAACAGAGAATTACGTTAAGTGCGTTAGTGCAAGTGCAAGCAGGAGTTATGATAATCAAACAATCGGTCCTTTTAAGAGCCACACAACGATTGAAGAGTTTATTATATTTTCTTGCCCAGTTAATACCATAATTACAGTCAACGAGGGAAAAGTTAAATTTTTCACCATTGCGGACGACCAACCAATGACGGTAATAAGTTTTCTGGTCACGGGCGACGTTTTCTGCGACTTCCAAAACGTCTGCAGCTTGTTAATGCTTTATTAGCAGCGTTCTTTTGTAAGCCACACAAAAATTGCGCAAAACTTTCAACTTTTTAAAAACTTGTGTACTGTCTACTGATTAACTGAGGCAAAGCACTATTGAACGGAGAAACAGATCATAACAATTTATTTACTGTTTGGTTTAGTTACTGACTTGGTTTCGTTTTAATCAAATAGATTCAATCAATTCATGGAAATAACTCCGAAATCGGTTGAGGATTGAACCTATACAATGTTACTACTTTGATAAACGTTACGTATGTAGGTTGTATACATGAAGAATCGTATTATTACATACATGGATACATCCTACTATCGCTACAAAGAGACTTACGTGGTCCTACGTCACCTATACGGTCGTGTCTTGTGCACAACCTCTCTGATTTTTACTTAAGAAAAGTCGCTTTTTACCCTTGACATGACTTCTGAGATTTACTTTTTTACTTTCCATTTTTAGCTTTTGACTTTACTCATAATTTTTTGTCTTGATTTTTGACTTTCGAGCTCTCAAACTACCGCTCTAACTAACTTTTTAACTGACTGTTGGCTTTTAATTTAGGAGCTTCTCCTTGATATTTCCAGAGTAAAATGTGCCTTTGTAAGATCGGAGCCCCACTGTCTGTTTTAGTCTGCATGTCAGTGGACTGTATCATTTGTATTTACGGCACACTCCCGGTTTACAACACTCTGAAAACTGAGAACAAGAGAGTCAAAACTGGGAAGTGAAAACTGAGAAGATAGAACTTTGAAGTGCGAACTGTGAAGTGGTAACTGTGAAGTGAGAACTGTGAAGTGAGAACTGTGAAGTGAGAACTATGAAGTGAGAACTGTGAAGTGATAACTGTGAAGAAAGAACTGTGAAGTAGGAACTGTGAAGTAGGAACTGAGAAGATAGAAGATAGAAGATAGAAGATAGAAGATAGAAGATAGAAGATAGAAGATAGAAGATAGAAGATAGAAGATAGAAGATAGAAGATAGAAGATAGAAGATAGAAGATAGAAGATAGAAGATAGAAGATAGAAGATAGAAGATAGAAGATAGAAGATAGAAGATAGAAGATAGAAGATAGAAGATAGAAGATAGAAGATAGAAGATAGAAGATAGAAGATAGAAGATAGAAGATAGAAGATAGAAGATAGAAGATAGAAGATAGAAGATAGAAGATAGAAGATAGAAGGTAGAAGATAGAAGATAGAAGATAGAAGATAGAAGATAGAAGATAGAAGATAGAAGATAGAAGATAGAAGATAGAAGATAGAAGATAGAAGATAGAAGATAGAAGATAGAAGATAGAAGATAGAAGATAGAAGATAGAAGATAGAAGATAGAAGATAGAAGATAGAAGATAGAAGATAGAAGATAGAGGACAGAAGAGAGAAAATGGAAGATAGAAGAGAGGAGATAGAGGGTAAAATCTACATCTTGAGCACAATTTCATTACAACTTTTAGAATCAAATGAGCAGCAAGAAGCAAGACAGGAAACTTAGTTCCTAGATAGTTCACGCCACGCTGAAACTCTTCTAGGTTAAGTACATTCAATTTGCTTTCAATTAGACGCTAGGTTAAAGATAATGTAAGCTTAATATTTATTTTTCTGAAATAATGTTTCCGCGTATCTGTCTTTCCATTGAAAAACATCGGTAGTTTATGTTTGATTTATCGATGTGATTAATAAATTGATTTATATTTTTTTATATTTTTGATTGTTGGTTACCAGAACATTCTAATTCAATGATAGTAACATATAAATTAAATAAGGTATTCTTCTATAATAGCCATTCCTACTGACTTTTGTTCGTTTCGTATTTAATTGCTTGCAGTTTAAAACCAGCACTCATACCTGAAAAAATGCACACGCGTCACCCGTTTATTTTTTAGCACCAGGTGGTTAAGCCCCGAGCAGGAATTTTCATTTTAAAAGTGCTCATGAATGCGAATTGGTACCGTTTTCGGATAGCGTAAATTGTATTTTTGTATGCAGCATCGGTAGAACAAGCATTCCCGTGTGCATTACAGAAGGTGAATTATCCCACAAAATATCATTTTTAAAACGGTTGAATTACGCCAGGTATTGTATGACTGCTAGGTGACAAATGTATTAAAAATAATTACATGATAATTGTTAACAAGCGCGTAAAAACATAGTTCTAAAATGTCTCTCAATTGGCATTTCTCCTCTCGCTAACTGCAATTATGTAGTACTTCTAGGGGAATTTATTCGTTTCATCTGCGTACTTTTTTTTATTTTACTCCTCCAGAAAGGGACACAACATTGTTTTAATTATTTTCTATGTCAGAGGAAATTGCTGGCATTCCTGTGTTTATTTTTCGCACCTTTCCGTTGGCTCTTCTTCAAAGGACAATTTTTCTTGTCCTGTTATTCGCTGCCGCCGCTGCGAATGGTCCACCAGCTTGACTAATCAAATAAAATTTAATTAATTATACAAGTTTTAAGCTTTTCCACCCCGCGACGCTCGTTACCTTCTTCGGTCAGGTCAGCCGGCGTGCGAAGAAGGTTCCTGCGCGAGTGTCAGGATGTGGAAAAAAATTGTAGCAAAGGCACACATTTTGTCCCGGACAATTCGCTTCGTCGCTCCGGTAAATATCCCAAACCAAACCGAGCGAACAAAAAAGAATCATTTATTGCGCGCGGCACAAAATGATTCGTAATTAAAAGTGGTCCAAAGAAACTGAAAGCGAACAGAAAAAAAAAAAAGAAAAAAAAAAGAAGCAAATCAACCTCGTCGCAGCTTCTCGCAGTTGATGCGGGGGAGAGCGCAGTTAAAAATGGCACTTGACGAAGGATGTGGGTCCATGCCGCGCCGTGACGCGAAGCTGCGATGTAGGTACGCCATTAGGGAGCATTTTTCAGCTTCTCAATTTGGTGTTCTTTCGTCACTGGTTTTTAATTCTCGCAAGAAAATGCGCCCTAATGGATGTGTTTTTTCTTCTTCTCGTTTTTTTCACATTCAAATGTGCCCGTTTTATCACTCTCGGAAAATTAACAATTTCAACGCGTTCTGCAGCCTTCGGCTTTGAACCCGTTTGACTGTTGTTGAGACGATTGAGATTAATTCTTTTATTAGTGCACACTGGTAAGGTGCTGTAAGTTAATTCGAAGTTGCTACGGCACGGAGCAGGCTGGTTCCCATTAAAGCAGTGCGTGAAAGATTTCACCGAAGACGAATGCATTCCGATCACTCACTCACGCGTTCAGTCGATTCAATTTCCCGTCCTGCCAACCCGTAAATTGACGGCGAATCGATGACTGAATCATTCGCGCTTTCCTAGCATCCTTCAACGGTAAATCCGAGCCCCCGTCAGGAAACAAAAAAAAAATGTCGATCGATAGTGTTTTGCCGATTTTTCTCCCTTCAATTTCGAAAGATTTTTCTCGCATTTCGTCGCAAGAACACTGTCTGTTGTCGACAATCGAAAGCAAGTGGCGATAAAGTGCTAGATTGTTGATAGAAGTTTTATACAATTTGAAACCAAATTCGGTACGCATCTATAGTGGGTGGAGAAATTGATTGCGCTATTCGGAAAGGGGGCGAAAAAAAAAACACTGAAATAGACGGGAAAAAAATGTCAATAAAAATAGCTAAGGCGGGCGAAGAAGGAATGAACAGGTTAAAAAAACTTTATTGAGGTGCGTACTAAATGATCTGGATAAGTTGAAATTACATTATCAAATTCTTGCTTTAGCATTTGATTAAAATTTCCGCTGACGGTACGGAAGAGGAAGACCTTTTCTATATGCCAGTTTTAGTCTACTTTTTCCTTTGGGTGCATTTTACATTCATAAATAATGAAATTTTCAAATTGAAATAAAAAAAGAATTTGCGATGCGAATCATATAGATTTGAAATTTGTAGAAATTTGACGAAATTCGTTGAAATTTGTTACTATAACAGTTCAAACCAATGGACAAAGTAGTCTGAATCCCTGTCAAACGGAACTACAAAATTTTCCTTTGAATTATTTAGTTGGGAAAAATAATCTAATTCTTTAGTTTAGTAATATGATTTCAACAGTAATTATGGGGCACTGCGAATTAGTATAGGCATTTTGCCGTAAAACTTCGATTTCAGAAAAAAATAACATTGTTCTCTCATCCTAACAGATTGGAAACTGTTCAATTAGTTTGATTGACGTTAGATCAAGTTGATGTCCTGAAAGCAACACTTACTTTTAAGTGTGATACCTTACTTGAATAATTATTATTGCTTTAAGATATAGGGTAACCATCCAAATTTGGACTCTGCAGCTGTACATAATTTGGAGGCTTTCGTCTGATTTTGCTGTAAGTTTTCTAATTATGTACAGCTGTAGATGGGGACCAAAAAAGCTTGTTTCTCCTATACCGTCAATTACGTTTTCATACAAGACTTTAGTTTTGAATAGATTATAGTGTTTAACCCATAAAATCATTCAGATCGACGGGGTATCGTGAATATGTTCCAACTCGCTTTATTTCCAGGACATCAAAATATGACCGATACGTATTTCATCACTGTCTTGCTATAGCTACTGCTTTAAAATATACAAAATGATACATTCCGTCAGCTACGTTTTCGCACAAGACTTAAGCTTCTAATAGTTCATAACCCATAAGTTAATCGGAACAAGCAGGGCTGTCGAACACATTTTCAGATCATTTTGCTTTCCGGACATCAAACTCTGGTCGATGCTTATTTTACTTCTGTTTTGCTAACTCTATTATCCGTGGTAGGAACCAGTGATAAGGTTCCCTCTACTGTATAATGAAAGTTGCCAGTCGAACCTAAAATATTTATTAGTCAGATTATTGTATAATTTCTTATTCGAATAATCACTGCTTCAAAACGCAAAATGATTTATTTCGCCAGCTTCGTTTCACTCCTGACTTAAGTTTTTAATAGATCAAAATATGACGTAGATTGATAAGATAGAACAGCACTATCGTGCATATTTCCAACTCACTTTACTTTCAGGACATCAACCTATGGCCGATACGTATTTCATCTCTATATCTGGCTAGTTTCATTATCAGTGTAAGGAACCATCATCAACCGTCTTTCAGGTCCCTTACACTGGATAATGAACTTTACCAGTCGAATCCACAATATACATTTGTAAGATTATCGTGTAAATAAATGGTGTGATCTCTTACTCGAGTAATTACTGAATTAAAATGCACGAAATTACACAATTTGGTTCCATGTGCTTGATTAGGGCTCGAGTTATGCAGAAATATGTGTTTCATTCGTAACGATAAAATTCCGGCAACTAAATTTTCGTACAAGACTTCAATTTCAGGCAAAAATAATCGGAATGAATCGGGCCCATTTCCGACCCGCTTTGCTTTCAGGACATCAAACTTTGACTACATCCGACTAGCGACCATGTGTGTGTGTGTGTATGCGTTTTAGTAGATATTTAAAAAGCCAAGAGTAACCTTTGGAGATACTTCTCCCTTTTACTAAACCAGGACCAGGACCCTGGAAAAAGGTTACTCTTGGCTTTTTAAATATCTACCAAAACGCATACACATACAGACACATTCACACGAAACAACTTCTAGTTGAAGATTCGCTCTCACTTCGTTCTCAGAGCTTTGTTCGAAAACAGACAGTGCTGAAGCCGGCAAATCATAGGCGAAATACGTATCTGCCGAGAATAAATATTAATAGTGGAATTTAATTTGGAAAAAGTTTTCTTCCTTTAATTTTAGGTTTCGTATTCGTATTCGTAATTGCCTGGACGTTTCGAGCTCATTGGCTTTCGCTTACCGTCTGCGGACAACTTTTTAAGTTTTTTGAAGAGATTGAATTAGAATTTATAGTTTAATGGTAAGCTTTGATCATAAGGATCCTCTATGACTTTTGATTCAATCTGCTGTATTATGAAATATACTTCTCGAATCCGAAACATTTGCCTCTATTCTGTATACCGATCGAAGCCGGATCCGATCAAAAATTGCGCTTTGATCGGAATACATCGTATGCTATAACACACGTCTATCAGGACGTTTCTGATCGGAACGAGCCCGATCGGAATGCAGAATCCAGACGATTTATCTGTCAAATTATAAGTATAAGTCCTTACTTGAATAATCACTGCTATAAAACACATACAATAATACATTCCGTCAGCCACTTTTACACAAGATTTCAATTTTCACCTCGATTCTGCGTTCCGACCGGGCTACGTTTTCACACAAGACTTCAGCAACCGAAGTAACGGTCCGAATGAGCAGGACTATCGTGCACGTTTCCAACTCACTTTACTTTCAGGACATCCAACTCTGGACTATAGGCATATCATCTCCTATTTGTACTTCTCGTAAACGGTGTCGAGAGCCATCTTTCACGCTATCTACACCCTTTAACGAGTCGATTCAAATCCAATAAAAAGTATGAGGGTCTGTGCCTAGGGACGCCAACAGGAGGCTTACGTAGGACTACGAATGCTAGACTACGATTTCTAGACATCTACCTCTGGTTGAGTCATATTTCATCTTCGGTTTACTCACTTTTGACGTAGGACTACGGCAAGGCTTGAATAGATAGGGTGTCATTCCAAAAAATCTTTCTCGAAAAGTGGTAAGGTTTTGAACGCTAATAGCTTAGCGGTTTCCTGATCGATTTTCAATATTTCTGCCGATTACAATACAATCGGAAAATCTTCAACGCGTTGGCTCAAATGAAGAATGCTATTCGGGGCTGGATCCGATCAGAAATTGCGCTCCGATCGGAATACAGTGAGATTTCGAATTTGGCATGGTTCGATTTTGGTATATCTCGTTTTTGGCAACAAAAGTATCCGTTTTTGGCAACATAAAATATTTCACTTCCAAAAATATGCTTAAAGATTAGTCAGTTTTTGCATACATATGTTTTAAATGACGAAAAAATGATGTCCTTGGCGTGTCCATGAAAAAAATTGCGGCTATAGAATGTTTCGAACAATAATTTTTTTATTGTCGTAGGACTACGTCTTACCACAGGTCGCCAAAAACTTACCTGGACCGGGTGGATAGCTCTTGGCGAACTATTTAACCATAGAATTGTTGCAATCGTTGATTAATAATATTTAGTAAATTTCGAACACATTTACATTAAAGTTTTTCATATCAAAAAAAGGTCTCGATTTTGGCACGGTTTCGATTTTAATAACATAGGCGACGCACATTTGTCGCCAAATTCGAAATCCTACTGTACAACGTATATTATAACACACGTTGATCGGGACGTTTCTGGCTCGATCGGGATGTAGAATCGGAGTTAGTTGGAAAAGACGTCATCAAAGTTTGAACGTATTTTTTGCAAAAAAGTGACAAAAACTCCTCGTCCCAACAGGTCGAAGATTCTTTACGCCGTTTGAACCTGTACCAATTTGATATCTGTGCTTGGGAAGTACGCGTGAGGACAGGGAAAAACCAAAACCACATCTTTTCTTCAACCGACTTTATCTTTAACCATTGAATCTAGTACAAATTAATGTCCTGAAAGTAAAACGTCATAGAAAAGTGAGCGCATTTATCTGTCAGATTATTGTATGAGTATAAATCATTACTCCTTCCAGTTGGCCTCGAGCTATGATGCCGACCTAATAGTCGTCGTATGTTCGAATCTCGGCTGGTAGAGGCTGTTAGAAAGGGATTTCCTATAAGAAGGGATTTCTTGTAGGAATGAATCACTGCTTTAAAATACGCAAAATGATACGTTCCATCAGCTACGTTTTCACACAAGACTTCAGCAACCGAAGTAACTGTCCGAATGAGCAGGAGCATCGTGCACATTTCCAACTCACTTTACTTTCAGGACATCCAACTCTGGACGATAGGCATATCATCTCCTATTTGTACTTCTCGTAAACGGTGTCGTGAGCCATCTTTCACGCTCACTACACCCTTTAACGAGACTATTCAAATCCAATAAAAAGTATGAGAGTCTGTGCCTAGGGACGCTAACGGGGGGCCTACGTATCGTTTAACACTGGTTCACTTTCGTCAATTTCCCTGATAATAGCTGATATATAGCACCATTTATTGTGACAGGTTGATTTGAAATATAATTACCTATATAGTTACCTTTCAACTAACATACGAACAACGAGTTAAAATTATGACAGTTAAAATATCGTCGATTACCTAACGTCCTCTGCAGATTAATAGTTCTTTTTGACACTCTGTTTATCCGTTATTTCACACTTGACAGCAATACATTCACAAGTAAGTAAATAATTGCATGCAACTAATTGTAATGCAATAAATTGAACGCCCAAAACCTATTTTCGGATCAGACAGTCGCTAATTCGTCCTCACTTTGAAAATTACTGCATCACGTCACATGCATGAATATTCTGTCAACCCCTTTTTCATATAAGACATCAGTTTTGAATACATCTTGCAGTATGTGGATACAATTGGGCGAAATAGGCGAGGTTGGTTGGTGGCTCAATTTTTAATAACTGTTCACTCTCAGGACATCAAATCGGACTAGGTTTATCGCGGTCCTAAGGAATCGTTTTGGGTTGAGGAGACTTATCACTTTTCCACACTTCGATGGGATAGAAGAATCAAACGAACAAACGGTGGCCAGGAAATTTAATGATTATTTCATTGATAGTATATGCGAGATACAGAACAGTATTCCAAACTCAAATGTTAGCACAATTACATCACAGACTACGAGTAACCGGTGCATGTGTAGATTTGAACTTATCTCAATGACACAGTTATGTGACGTTGTTAAAGAGCTGAAACATACGGCAGGAATGTGTCCACTAGAGTTTTTAAGGATGCATTTAAGGAAACAAGACTTGTTATTGAAAATTATAAACACAAGTTTATCAGATGGCTTGGTCCCAAGATCATGGAAAGAATCAACTATAATTCAAATCCCGAAAATTAGTAACACAAAGAATTCAACAGAATACAGACCTATTAATATATCAGAGCTCCAAGAAAAAACTCTTGAAATCGTTGTCAAAGGACAATTAATGACTTTTATAAATTCACAAGATATTATTATACCAGAGCAGTCAGGATTTAGGAAAAATCATTCCACGGAGACAGCTATAAACTTGATACTACATAATTGGAAGTCCAATATTGAAAGGGGAAAATATACTGTGGCAGTTTTTCTGGATTTTAAAAGGGCATTCGAAACAGTTGATAGATCACAACTGCTTGATGTTTTGTATAATATAGGAATTCGTGAAACGGTATGGAATTGGTTCAATAGTTATCTCTCTAATAGATGTCAAAGGACTAAATACGGTAACACTGTTTCCGATTCGCGCTAGAATAACTTAGGAGTACCACAAGGAAGTGTTTTAGGACCGCTACTTTTTATTCTTTACATCAATGACTTGAAACGCTATTTGGGCGGAAGCGGAAAGTTAAAACTATTTGCTGATGATGCCACAATCTATTGGACAAGTGACTGCTTAGAAACAGCGATTCAAGAAGCTGAAAACGATCTAAAACAAATCGCTGAGTATCTGAAACTGAACAAACTGAGTTTAAATTTATCGAAAACTAAATGGATGATAATAGGAAATAGGAAATATGCTGATAATGTGGAACTCAGAATAGATGGAGACGTAATTGAGAGAGTGAAAGTTACCAAGTATCTCGGAGTGCAGGTAGACGAAAAGCTCAATTTTTCAGAACACGTGGATTACGTAATAAAAAAGATAGCTATAAAGTATGGAGTATTGTGTCGAATAAGCAGATATTTAACGTTTTGGTCCAAGCTAACATATGTAAAATCAGTCATATTACCCCATTTTGATTATTGCGCAACGGTGCTATTGTTGGCGTCAGATACTCAGGTGCAAAGGCTTCAAAGGTTGCAAAATAAGATTATGAGAACATTACTTAGATGTGAACGGCTGACACCAACAACTCTTATGTTGGATATGCTCCAATGGATGTCAGTGAAACAACGAATAATCTACAATAGCGTAATGTTCGTACAAAAAATTAAACTAGAGATATTGCCTGAGTATCTAACGCATGAAGTCCAGTTTGGCAGAGACGTACATAGACACAACACTAGAGGAGCTTCTGATTTCAGATTACCTCGATTTTTGAAACATACGACTCAGAGATCGCTTTTTTATAAAGGTCTTCAAATATACAACAGTTTACCGTTGGACGTGAAGTCTACAAGAAATATAACGCAGTTTAAGCGAAGGGCAATTGTGGCAGTGAAAAGTCAGTTTTAAATTAAAGACAACACATGCATATGAACACGTCGTGATGCTGAAATTAAATTGATTCGTGTAGTCTGATGTCTACTAAGGTAGAATTGCTTGGATAGGAGAGCTTACTATGTTGCTTGCAAAGGCAAGACATGCAAAATAGTCTGGCAGTCGGCAGTCTTTGGCCAATTAGAAGTAGTCAAAAGAACTAATAATACTATGATGGACGTACGCGGGAGAGTGATGCAACAAGTCACACTGATTAGATAAACAAAGATGTGGAAAATGTGAAGAAATCAGTTTCTAATATCCGAGAGATAAACCGTCCCTCCCACTCCAAAGATGCGTATGGGGTGGAGGCAAGGTCGGGGCCATCATAGAAAAAATAAACACTTCTCTAACACAGACATCAAGTTGGTTTAGGTTTACAGCGGTCTTGAAAATTTTTGTTAGAATGAGAGGGCCTTACCACTTTTTCTGGCGTGCTTCCCAAGCACAGATATCAAATTACTATAAGTCTGCACGTCGTAAGGAAACTTCGACCTGTTGGGATGAGGAGGCTTTGTCACTTTTTTTTCCAAAAATTAAGTGATCGAAATCACAGTAAACAGGTGGTGTATTTAACTGTCGTCCCTGCCTGTGAAGCAAGACAGTCACGAAGACAATGTATGGACTATGAAGATGTTTGACTTTGAAACTTTTCGCTAATTTTCACTCATTCGTGATTGACAAAGAAAATTATAATAGAAACCACATAATTGCTTCTTCTATTATGAGTCGATCGTTATCTCAACCATGGAAATCCATACATAATTAATATTCTCGTTTTAATTGGCTGTCAGTCTATTGATAGTAGAACAGATTTTGTAATCTTTCCAACGTTTCAACTGTGTATTTTGGAACGTTGGAAAGATGACAAAATCTGTTCTACTATCAATAGACCGACAGCCAATTAAAACGAGAATATTAAATTCTACAATCGACAAAACAAATCCATACATAGGGTAAGGAACGAGTTAAGCAGTGTTACCTATTTTAATCAGTTGAACATAAATGATCCGAAAATGCACTTTTTTATTCATATTTTCAAAATCTTTTGATAGGATCTTCTTCACAAATCACTTAACCATACATTTGATTCACACAAACACAATTTACTGGATTTCCGACAAGAAATATGATGAATTAAAAATTGTTGTCCAAAAATGTACATTTTTCAGCTGCTCTTCAGCAATCGCCGCCTCGCTACTAACGAATTCATCAAATTTTCAGCACTGATTACAACCACTCTGAAAGTCAAGCACTCAATTGTTACATACCATATTATTCAGTCTCTTTTTTTCTATTATCTAAGGCTTTGTCACTAGCCGAAAGTTTTATTATTTTCTAACAAAACTGAAAACAAATTCTGAATTGACGGAACCTGTTCACCAGTAGCAGCAGCTGCAGCACAACTGATGAACTATCGTGTTGCCAAGACACTGTTTCGGTTCTGGAAATAAGAATTTTAAGTTTGAAACTAACTGAAACCTCCTATGGTGAAAACGTGGTTCAATACTATCAAGAGAAATGTATGTTCATAATTAATTTTTCTTTATTAAAAACAACACAAAAGACAGCTTTTTCAATAATTTTCGAAGATTTTCTCAGTGATTTAATAAAGCAACGATGTGTTTCAATGTTATTTGCTTTGACAACACTGTTCTGATCGTTTGTACTCGGATCGTTTGTACTCGGATCGTTTGTACTGCTATATATGTTTACCTCTTTTGTTCTCCCACTATCCTTATGAACAGCGAGTGAGACGTCAAACTCGCAGTTTCCCATAAGAACACTAGAGAATAAAAGAGACGACGAATACCGTTTGCCGAACGGTGCGGTGAGTGTATGCCCCGATAAACAATTTAGACAGATGGCATTTTACGCATCTATGCCGATACGCTATGCCGATTACGCATCAGATGCCGATTAGTAGGTCGCGGATAGGAACGCGAACTTACTGAATAGGGGAAAAAGTTCGAGGGATTTTTTAACGGGACGTAAAAAAATTCAGATTTCAGGATTGCTTAAAATAGCACCTTGCGGGTGAAAATGGGTTCGGTGTGTTCAAAATTAGTTCCGCCGCTCCAACTTTTAAAGCGAAAAATCAAAAGTTTAGCTCAACAATAGTGTCTTCCAATGGTAACAGCTTGAAGAACTAAAGATAGCAAGAAGATTGGTATGCTGATATCCCCCACTTAGTCAACCCATCGCTTGTAATAAGGTAAAACAATCAGTGACCCGCTTAGACTGCTTAAAACTAGTTCTTTACCCTAATTAGCAGAGCTATTAGCGTTCAAAATCTTTCATATTTTCGTGAAGCTCGCGTTTGTTAATTTTTTGGAATGACACCCTATCTCAAACCTTGCCCTAAGACGTAATTCTATGTCAAAATACCAGTACAGGAAATTAGATGTTTGGACCAAGTAGCGCAAGATCTGGAAAATGTGGGACACACGAGAAATTAAAGACGGAGACGGAAATTGGGCTATGTCCGTTCCAATAAGTCATCGAAGAAAGGGCGCTTTCAATTGGACCTAGATCAACTTGAAAATAACCAACGAATGTATTCTGCTGTGCCAAAGAGCGACACCCTTTCTAGGATTAGATTTATTAATATGGTGTTAAAATATATTTAAAATTCATGTCTCGTATCAAAACGAAGTGAAACAGTTGAAATATTATATGGTTTTCATTCTTACAATGATATTTTGCTTACTACACCGTTTTATTCATTTTTAACGAGTTGAATTTTAACAGACGGCTACACCGCAAACATCCAACAAGTTACATCGGTTTGAAGGTAAACTAACGAATAATTTTAGAACAAATTGTTGTTGCAAAAAATGGTGTCCTGCAGAATATCTTCGGAAAGCCAAACAAAAAACAATATCCGTTGAGCACCAATTACTCGCTCCGGTTTACCGTGTACAAATCCACCCGTATCCTTCAAACCTAAATTGAGTAAAATCACAAACCATGCCCACAAATGGTCATCCGAAACAGCAGCAAAATCAAAAAGAATGTGCGACGTGTCACAAGTGTACATTTCCATTCGGCCAATTCCAGAACCGGCAGGATACGGCTATACCTATCTTTCTATACCATTCGAACTTTTGGTAACCGCACAAAGCCAACCCAAATCGGTACCGTATCTCTCTTCGGAAATTTCTCACCTGACAAACATTTCTGCCTCATTAGGCCAAACATGGACCGGAATATTGGTCCAGCTTGCACGCTACCAACGGCAGCAGCAGCCCGGTAGGCATCATCACCACCGACCGTCGAGAAGAGACGTCAATAGACAGCTTGACGACTGTGGGTAAAAAATAGCCGAGCCGAGTTCCGCTGCTGACTGGCTGGCTGGCTGGCTGGCAAGGTCCAGCCCATACCAAAGTTGGGTTGGCTGCCAGCAAAAGCGTGATATGGTAAGTACGTACATACCCTGCGCGTCCATTCCGCAGCTGCTGCTGCTGCAGCCTGCAGATCGCGCGGACAGAGCAGAGCATAAATCCCAAACCTTGCACACCGAAAAGCGTGAGGTGAGAGCATGGATGCATAAATAAAAGATTCTGCTGAATTCGATTACAATTTTTGCATAAACCATGATTGCAGTCCCCATTGTCTTCCTGGCCCGCAGTTGGCTTTGGAGCTGGGCTGGCTGACTGTTCTCGTTTTATCCTTTTTTTTCCTGGTTTGCCCCAGAGTCCATTTTATCCCAGCGCTCTTGGTTGATTCTGTTTAGTACCTTCGGATGGCGAGGAAATTTACAAGTTGAAAATAATCAACGAATTGTTTGTTTATTCGTTTTCTCGATTATTGGAAGGTCTGCTTTTTTCTCCTCAATACCCCACACCCCCCAACCCATTCTGCTGTTACTAGTGGTTCGCGGCTTGTGCGCGCAGATAAAGCAGGTTGTGTGTGCGGGAAAAGGGTGTTGATGTTTTTGCATTTACACTCAAGTCTTTTTTTACACGGGGGATACGTGCCGTGTAAAAAAAACCGTTTAAAAAAAAACCGCGTTAATTCAAAAATTGTTGTAAAAAAAAACCGTGTTAAATCGAAAATTGTTGTAAAAAAAACCGTGTTAATTCAAAAATTGTTGTAAAAAAAACCGTGTTAATTCCAAAATCGTCGTAAAAATGTAAAATCTTGTATCAGTACCATGAAGCATAAAATGTACGAATTCCTTTCGTTGTTTTCTACCACGAAACAGTTTCGTACAGTCTTAAATGAATTTACGTGTAATTAAATTCGAAGTTTTGTGTTCGTACTACCAAAAAAGTGGTAGTAGGAACACAAAACTGTGTTATTTGTCACAGTTGCATAATGCATTATTCAATTATTGGTAGCAAATAACCCGCTACTACCCCAAGTCCCCCGATTAGGGACACACGGCAGCTTAGAAAGAACTTTCAATTTAGATGATGATTTTTATTTAACCTAACTTACAATGTGTGAGTATATCGGGTCCGGCCGGCTGCTGCTACTGGATCTGCGGAGGGGAAATCACTTGATCTACGAGCGGCTGCTACTGGAGCTGGCTGATGCTTTCGGGGAAGGCTGCTGCTTGCGGGGAACGCTGGCTGCCTTCGGCGTTGGCTGCTTCGTTCGGCTTGAGCTACTGTTGGCGGGGAACGCTACCGCCCTCGGGGAAGCGACTGGTACTAGTCGAGCAGATATGCTATAGCTCATGTGCGCGTCGAGCTTTTCGGGTAGTAGGTTGCTTTTCCTTTCCGTAATCGACGAAAGGGCCCTGGTGGGACGCTTAACCGCGTGATTAAAATTGATAGTTTTTTGTTGATTGAACACTATTTTTTATTATTAATAATGTGAGTGTGTTTTAGGGGGTTCGTAATATCCATTCCCTCTGACCTACGTTGTTCTGCGCTATTCTATTCTGGGAATGTACGTATTAGACGTAGCATGTCTTGGTACTTCACATACTGGCTTTTTTTAGAAAATTTCCGAACGATATACAGTGTTAATTCAAAAAACCGTTTAAAAAAAAACCGCGTTAATTCAAAAAATATCATAAAAAAAACCGTGTTAATTCAAAAATCGTAAAAAAAAAACCGTGTAAAAAGAGACTTGAGTGTAATTCATTCGTTATTTGTTTGGTTTTTGCCGTGTGCAGTGTGTTCGAAAGTCGAGAAAGAATGGGATAAAACACGACCAAAGATCATGCATGTTGAATCAGAACAATCGAAGTTAATCACCCGAGCGCGCGTTACGGGTCTTGTTATCGGCAGAAGGGATGGGAACCGATGATGGGAAGGGTGAGGGTTTGCTTGAGGTGTTATCCGTTTGGAAAAGTTTACCGACAGTTTTGGGATGGAAAATGCGATCGAATATGAGCGTTGGTTGATTTTTCCGTCGTGTAATGTCATCGAAATGAGAAATATTGTTTGGTGGAATTAGCCTGCTGCAGCAGGAAGTGAGGCTGCAATCTGTAAATAAATAACATTCGTTGATTTTGATTAATTCATGACAAACTGGTTACTGTTACTGTATGGTTACGAAAAGTGAGTTTTACTATAATGGTGCTACTGGTTATTTGGGAATTTTCAGTGCTTCCTTTATGCAATCCTGGTTCTTTTCGAGACAGAGTGTTCCTACCGAGCCAGCCTGATGAACACTTTAGCGGTTTGCTTTTCCAACAACTTGAACAAATTTTTGAAGTAGGACTACGTTTTATTCAGGTGATTGGTATATGAGGGCCATTGTACAAAATCTATCTCGAAAAGTGCTCAGGTTCTGAATGCTATAGATTGGCGATTTCCAAATCGATTTTCTATATTTTTGCGCCAAATTAACAGAAAATCTTCTGCACGTCGACCTAAATAAACAACGCTATTGATTCTTAAGTGTGCACTGTTGAAAAATTGAAAATATTGATGCACTGTCGAACTGGAAATACTTGCTTCGTGATTGGTTGGATAAGACGTCATCAAAGCTTACGTGTCTTTAGAAAAACTGTGACAGAATCTCCCCGTCCCAGCAAGTCGAAGATCTTCTACGACAATAAAACTTAGACCAATTTGATGTCCCTACTTGGGAAGTACACCAGACAACTATAAGGTATACAACCCTAAGGGTTTTGCGGAAGGATGACGTAGGACTATATCAGATCATTAGATCAAATTCAAATCCTCGCTTCTTAAAGTAGGCAGGAGTCCTAATTCACCATAAAAAAATTCTTGCCTCCAAAAACTGCCAAAGTTGGTTCCATTTGCTTGATTGGGTCTCTAACTATCATAAGAACCTTTCCCGGCCCCAAAAACCCCTGTACGCAAACTTTTACGCCAATCGGTTCAATAGTTTCCGAGTCAATAAGGAACATACAGACAGACAGACAGACAGACAGACAGACAGACAGACAGACAGACAGACAGACAGACAGACAGACAGACAGACAGACAGACAGACAGACAGACAGACAGACAGACAGACAGACAGACAGACAGACAGACAGACAGACAGACAGACAGACAGACAGACAGACAGACAGACAGACAGACAGACAGACAGACAGACAGACAGACAGACAGACAGACAGACAGACAGACAGACAGACAGACAGACAGACAGACAGACAGACAGACAGACAGACAGACAGACAGACAGACAGACAGACAGACAGACAGACAGACAGACAGACAGACAGACAGACAGACAGACAGACAGACAGACAGACAGACAGACAGACAGACAGACAGACAGACAGACAGACAGACAGACAGACAGACAGACAGACAGACAGACAGACAGACAGACAGACAGACAGACAGACAGACAGACAGACAGACAGACAGACAGACAGACAGACAGACAGACAGACAGACAGACAGACAGACAGACAGACAGACAGACAGACAGACAGACAGACAGACAGACAGACAGACAGACAGACAGACAGACAGACAGACAGACAGACAGACAGACAGACAGACAGACAGACAGACAGACAGACAGACAGACAGACAGACAGACAGACAGACAGACAGACAGACAGACAGACAGACAGACAGACAGACAGACAGACAGACAGACAGACAGACAGACAGACAGACAGACAGACAGACAGACAGACAGACAGACAGACAGACAGACAGACAGACAGACAGACAGACAGACAGACAGACAGACAGACAGACAGACAGACAGACAGACAGACAGACAGACAGACAGACAGACAGACAGACAGACAGACAGACAGACAGACAGACAGACAGACAGACAGACAGACAGACAGACAGACAGACAGACAGACAGACAGACAGACAGACAGACAGACAGACAGACAGACAGACAGACAGACAGACAGACAGACAGACAGACAGACAGACAGACAGACAGACAGACAGACAGACAGACAGACAGACAGACAGACAGACAGACAGACAGACAGACAGACAGACAGACAGACAGACAGACAGACAGACAGACAGACAGACAGACAGACAGACAGACAGACAGACAGACAGACAGACAGACAGACAGACAGACAGACAGACAGACAGACAGACAGACAGACAGACAGACAGACAGACAGACAGACAGACAGACAGACAGACAGACAGACAGACAGACAGACAGACAGACAGACAGACAGACAGACAGACAGACAGACAGACAGACAGACAGACAGACAGACAGACAGACAGACAGACAGACAGACAGACAGACAGACAGACAGACAGACAGACAGACAGACAGACAGACAGACAGACAGACAGACAGACAGACAGACAGACAGACAGACAGACAGACAGACAGACAGACAGACAGACAGACAGACAGACAGACAGACAGACAGACAGACAGACAGACAGACAGACAGACAGACAGACAGACAGACAGACAGACAGACAGACAGACAGACAGACAGACAGACAGACAGACAGACAGACAGACAGACAGACAGACAGACAGACAGACAGACAGACAGACAGACAGACAGACAGACAGACAGACAGACAGACAGACAGACAGACAGACAGACAGACAGACAGACAGACAGACAGACAGACAGACAGACATTTCATTTTTATTGGTGTAGATTCACAACTTTTGAACCACTGAATGAATTTTTGTTATTTTGGTGCCAAATGAAAGCTATTTCAACGACCTTATTAGGAAAAATATGGGGCTGAAACTTAAAGCTTTACTTACTTACTTACTAAATTGGCCTGACGTCTTATGACAAGGTCTGGGTAGCATAATTTATTCCACCCAGTGCTCGCCATATCTCGCTCCATCTGAAATTGCACCTCGCTCGCTATGCACCTTTTCACCGTGTTGTGTGGCATTCTAGCAACATGCTCTGTCCGACGTATCCGTCCAGCTTTAATCACTTTCTGAATACTGGATTCTGAATACTGGATGGATAAAGACACACGAGCTCGTGGTTTATTCTTCGCCTCCATACACCGTTCTCTTGCACGCCGCCAAAAATGATTCCTAACACTCGCCGTTCGAAAACTCCGAGTGCTCGTAGGTCCTCTTCTAGCAGTGTCAACGTTTCATGCCCAGAGGACAACCGGTCTAATTTGCGTTTTGTACAGTGTGCACAGTGCTCAGATTGACCGCAAGTATTTGTGGAGTCCGTAGTAAGCCCGACTTCCACTGATAATACGCCTTTTAATCTCACGGCTGGTATTGTTGTCCTCCGTTGCCAGTGAGCCAAAGTATACGAATGCGTCGACTACTTTAAACGCATCCCCGTCGATTACCACGGTACTTTCCAAGCGGGCCTTGTCTCGTTCGGTCCCGCCCGTCAGCATGTACTTCGTTTTAGACGTATTTATCATCAACCCAATATTGTCTGCTACGCGTTTTAGTCTAGTGTACTGATCTTCCACCGCCTCAAATGTTCTGCCGACAGCATCCACGTCGTCAGCAAAGCAGATAAATTAACTGGATTAATTAAAAATTGTGCCCGGCATTTCGATTGCCGCTCGTCTTAAAACCCCTTCAAACTCAATGTTGAATAGTAGGCAAGGTCTTTCTCCTTGTCGAAGTCCCCTGGCGAGATTCGAATGCGTCCGACAATCAACCCGAGATTCTCACGTAGCATTGAATCCCATCTATCATAGCCAAGATAAGTCTAGTAAGCTTCCCCGGGAAGCTGTTTTCGTCCAAAATTGTCAATAGCTGTTGTCGGTTTACGCTATCACATGCGGCTTTGAAATCGTTGAATTGGTGATGCGTGGGGACTCGGAATTCGCGGTACTTTGGGAAGACCGATCCTCAATGATAACTTCCCACAAATCTATTGGTCGATGGAAGATGACTTGGGACAGCACTTTGAAGGCGGCATTCAGAATAGTGATCGCTCGGTAGTTCTCATAATTCAGCTTATTGTCTTTCTTGTAGATAGGGCAAATAACCCCGTCTTTCCACTCCTCCGGTAGTCGTTCCGGCTTTGAGAAGTTAGCCAAAGCATTATTATTTATTTTTTCGTGTTTTCATGCTGTGTAGTCTAAAAATATATATTTTCAAAACACGTCCGATAGTGCAATTAAAAGCAAATGTCGCGAATACAAACTCCCCACGCATCACCTATTCATAGATTTCAAGGCCGCTTACGATACCATTGACCGTGAAGAGCTATGATAAATTTTGGACAAAACGGTTTTCCCGGGAAGCTAACTAGACTGATTAAGGTCACGATGGACGGGTTCAGTTTTGTGTGAGGATTTCGGACGCATTAGAAACACGCAGGGGACTTCGACTAGGCGATGATATTTCCTGTCTCATGTTTAACATCACGCTAAAAAAACGATTTCTACAAGGGCTTGTGATTAAAAATGTAGAGTTTTTGGTTGTAGTCTATATTTTCAAACTTTCAAACTACCTTTTTCTCGGAAAATAATTTCTCGCGCAACATGTGAAAGGGCCTGTGTGCAAATAAGAGATTCTCTTCATGTCTCCTCTCGTACTTTCGTACGTACTCGTTTTCTTAGCCAATAGCTAGCTAATAACGCCAGCAACCGTTTCATGACAAATTAATCCGTTCAAGTGTATTTGCATCGCGGAAGAGAGTAGACGCAAAGAGAATCTCTCGTCTGGCCATAAGCCTTTTTCACATGTTGCTCTAGATATGAATAAGACTTTTATAATGTTTGAGCTTTGTAAGCGAAACACAGCTTGAGAAAAACAAAAAAGAAAGGGTTGAAACACGATTTTTTTCTTTTTGCTATTGCTGTGTTTTGTTATGTCCCCTTAAAATCGGTTCAGTGGTTTAAAAGTTATGAGTTTTTAAGATAGAAAGGTTGCCAAAAATGCTGATTTTTGGGATTACTCTGACTCAGAAAAGTGAACTCTAAGCACCAAATAAGAATACGGGGAGTCTAAAATTTACTGAAAAGCAATAAGTTCGCACAATTATTATTAAATCGGAATATTTTTAAATTTTAGTATATTTTTCTTCAAGCAATTGTTGAATTGATATATGTTCTTATGGGTTATAGCTGACACGATTAAATTGAGACAGATGCGTGAAATTTTATTGAAATAATAGATACTTGAAGAAAATAATCACCTGTTTTGTGCTGTAATAATATTATAGTAGTTATGTCAATATCTGAATCATAAACTTGCGGATTAATATATAAACAATTCATTGCAATTTCCCTTTAAAAGGAACCAGCCAAAGTAGTAGACTACACTTTAAAGAAAATACAAAACAAAACCACACAGAACAGCCCAGCCTGCGTTAATGTCTCGTCTCTCGTCAAAAACTTTTACCAGCCACCATTTAGCAAACCGTCTGCGGTTTCCCCATCCCTGTCAATCGAACCAGAATCAGATCTCTTCTGTCCGGAAGTGCTAGCGCAAAAATTCACCAGCCGAAGCTGAGCTGAGCCAGTTCAACCGCATTTCCAGAACGTAGCAGGCTATTAACCACACATAGATCGCAACATAAATCAATCATAAACATGTTACCTGTCAGCAAGCCGGTGTAGCGCCTGGTTCCGTATGTTTGGCATGAAAAACTAGGCTTCCAATCTGTTGTGCCATCATCGGCCATGCCTTTTAGCAGTGCCTACCCCCGCGACTGCACCAGCAGCGGCACTCGGCAGCGGCTTCGTTTGGCTATTTCCAGGCTCTGAGTGACACTAATAACAGACTCAAACGACAATGATTCCTCAATCAAGCCTGGATGGAATGCTGCGGTCGGAATTGCCGTTTCCAGCTCACAGTAGGCAGGGAATGGGGACCAAATGAATTGCACCGTTGATTCGCTGTCTACTGTATTTACTTTGCTGGTTGCTGTTCCGATAAACAACTTCAAAGTTCGAAAATAGAGCCATAAAATATGCAATGTTTCATATTACCGCAAAAGTCCATAAATGATGAAAGTGTTGCTGTATGTCGGGTGTAGAGGCAAAAATATGCAACGAAATAGAGGAGAATAACCATTGCTTTCATGCTTTGCATTTTACCATGAGTATAACATACGCAGTGAAGAAAAACTGCATGCCCAATTGAACATGAAGATGGTTTCATATATTTTACGAGCTAGAAGGTTCTGGCAGCCATGCTGTCTCATATGGCAATGGCGCCTAAATCGGATTTGTTACGAAGGTGAAATACAATTTATCGTTTAGCGAGTACCCTCATTTATTTACTTATCTTAAATATAGAAAAACATCATCTAATTCTTGCTTCACTACTTGTTACAGTAATGTAAAATCAACCTTATCTTATAAAAGTCAGTTAAGTGTTAAAATAAGCCAAACTGAACATCAACTATCCCCCGACTTTTGAAATCAATCAACTTTAACAACACGAAATTGACTTCAGATAGTTTCATCAGTGTTGAACCCCTTTCACTATAACAAACAGATCTATTCTGTCCGTTACGACTGCTGGTCACGCGACGTTTTTCGAAATTCAATTAAGCGGAAGCCATTATTACCTCGTAATGTAACTATTCTATTCTCCCGGGCCCTCCTCGCTGAGCGGACACCCTCAACCCACGAAATAGACCTACACACAGCTATGTATCTCAAATGGTTCACTTCCAAAGCAATAGGCTGTAATTTTCAACAACCAACCCGTTTGGAGTTTCTCATCGCTGCCGAATATGACGGAATCAGCCACTGATTATAGCTTAACGTACCTAACAAGGTGTCCTGCAATTAGGTCCCACTTTCGTGGACGGGAAGCATAAGTCATTATCGAAATGGAAAAAATAGATCACGAAATTGCCCTCCGCGGAAGATCGAACCGAGTGGTGGCAATCCAATTATCGGAACAGCCCCACAGCACTGGCTGTCTGGAACGTACATGTGTGTGCGCTGAGCACTACTAGTGGCCAATCCCCGAGGCCCCGAGCTGGGCAGCAACCAGCCAGGCCAGCCAGCAGGGACGACAATTACGCAGCTCGTGTACAGCCACTAGACAATGTCCAATTGTCCGCTCGCTCCGTGGTGACCAATAAAATATGCCATAGGGTTGTAGTAGCACGGCACGACATGACAGCGCACCAACCACCGGCGGGCATTAAAAGTGCGAAGTGTACCATCCCATCCAATTACGTGCCGTCGATAGCCTTAAATGCTAATGATAACATCGATTGCACCTTTTCTCACCATTCGACACTCACAGAATGTTCGGATTTTCTTCGTTTTCCACTCGCTGTACGGGCCGGGCACTCTAGGCGGGATGAATTTATGGGACTTGCAAACTATTGATCAACCAATTGTTTCGAACAATAAATGGTGGGTAATTTTCGAGTTAAACACCAGGTTCTTTGTTTTGACTAATGTATAGATTGCCAGGAATTATAACTCGCGCGACTTTAAATGATGTTTAAGGAAAAATAATTTGAAGGTAACTGTTTTGTAAAAATAAGTGTATATTGATTCTCAGAATGCATCTTAATTTACATACTAAACCATCAATTTTGTAAACCTTTTACTCCCTTTTGGTGAAGGAATATTGAAGATAGGTTTAATTTTCAACTTCGACAAAAAAACCCAAAGGTGATAAATTCTGAATGCAATTTTTCAGGATACATGCATAATAAGCGGTAGAAATGCTTTTAATTAAGCGTCGAGGATTTTTGTATTGGCCGAAGGAAATCAGAATGGTACCTTCGAATTTTTTTGGATGAAAGAAAACAAAGTAAAAAAATACAACTTTTTAATAGTGAAAATTTCAAGAAAATTTTGTGTTTTAAGTAGTGCACGCTTAAATAAAAACTAATCAGTGGCGCTCTAAAAACATTCGTGTTAGTTTTCAATTTGAAGCATGTGATTTATGCTCATTGGTGTGCCCACATATAAACATAAGGTGAAATTGGACTTGAGATCGGAGATAAAATTGAAACTAATTAAGATTTCAAATTGAGCTTAAAATGGAACTTTAATTTGGGCATGAAATAAACATGAAATCGGAGGTAAAATTTGGATTAAATTGGACCTGAAGTTGGACTGCACATCGAAGTTAAAATAGGAATTAAGATAGATTTATCCTTAAAATGGGACATTAAATTGGACTTGAAATCTGACCTCATTTGGACATGAGATAGGACTTCAGATTGGAGGCGAATTTGGAATGGAATTAGATACGAAATTGATCTTAAATTAGCCTTAAAATTAGATTTGAAATTGCACATGAAATTATACTTGAAATTGGGCTTACAAATTGAGTTAAAATTGGAATTGAATTAAACATTCCATTGGACCTAAAATGGGACACTAAATTGGACAAAAAAATGACTTCAAATTAGACTAAAATTTGACTTGAAATTTAACATGCAATTTGACTTGGAGATTCCAAGTTGGGGTATGCTTGTAGTTAGTCATGAAATTGGTCGAAATTGGAGTTGAAACTGCAATGAAATTTTACTTTAAACCAAATTTGAGTCAAAATTGGACTAGATATCGCACATAAAATTTAGCTAGATATCAAGCTTGAAATGAGAATTTCAAATTGACTTGAACTTGAAAGTTTAATTGTAATTGGACCTGAAATTTACATAAAATTCAAAATAAAATTGGCTTAAATTGGGATCAACTATATATTATTTGGCTTCACATGCAATTGAATTAGAAATTGGACTTAAAATAATACTAGTGTTAAGCTGAACCTGGAATTGAATCTGGAATATATCGAAGTCGTTTTGTACGCAATTATGCGACTGTGTTTACGCGAATTTCGGAATTTATGCGGTTTTGTGTGCAATTCTTGGAGCCGATTCCTTCAGTCATGATTCGGCCTTCTGTGACTGTTCAAATTCGGCCATTTGAATTTCAGCCATTCGTGATTCGGCCACTTGTGTTTCGGCTATTCGGTACCAGCCCCTAATTTCATGTTTAAAATCCATCTATCCATCCATCCATCCATCCATCCATCCATCCATCCATCCATCCATCCATCCATCCATCCATCCATCCATCCATCCATCCATCCATCCATCCATCCATCCATCCATCCATCCATCCATCCATCCATCCATCCATCCATCCATCCATCCATCCATCCATCCATCCATCCATCCATCCATCCATCCATCCATCCATCCATCCATCCATCCATCCATCCATCCATCCATCCATCCATCCATCCATCCATCCATCCATCCATCCATCCATCCATCCATCCATCCATCCATCCATCCATCCATCCATCCATCCATCCATCCATCCATCCATCCATCCATCCATCCATCCATCCATCCATCCATCCATCCATCCATCCATCCATCCATCCATCCATCCATCCATCCATCCATCCATCCATCCATCCATCCATCCATCCATCCATCCATCCATCCATCCATCCATCCATCCATCCATCCATCCATAGTTCCATTTTAAACATAAAAATTGCTTTTGCTTGCCAATCCGTGACACAAGCCTAAATAAAATTTCATGATTCAGATTGGTGGTTTAGCGCTTTTGCAAACTGTTTTTAGTAGTGGAATGTCAAATCGTAATTATGCTACGCAAATCTGTAAACCAAATTTGTTTATAAAACTATAAAGTCACACATTCGATTATGTTAAGGCGCGTTTAGGCTGGGCAATTTCTGGCAACATGTGTAATGCAACATGTAGATTGCAACATGCTGCTAGTTGTTGCTCAATGTTGGTTCTGTCGCCACTCGAACGTTTGTAATACGTTGCCATAGTTGCTTGGAAACATCGGGCAACAGTTTGGAACAAGTTGCATGCCACATTTTGCCAATCTAAACGTACCTTTACAGCATCAGTCATGCTGCCTCTGATAAATCACAAATAAGCAAAACCTCTTTTCGAATACTTTGGAATTTTCCTGTCAAAATTTCCACTTTAATTAAATCGTGAAAAGTGCGCTGTAGGACTGTAAGAACTTGTGGTTCAAATTAATAACTGTCCAAAGTGATATTCAATTTCGCAAGCAACCAATTCGAACCCGGCCATCAACCGTTTCGCACACCCTGAGCAGCTCAGGGGGCGCAGATCGTGACCAGCGAACAAATCACGACTCACCGCCTACCGCAATTTGAGCCTAGGCCCGATAGTGCGAAAGTACACCTCTATATAATGAAATAATCAATAATTATGTTCTCGTCCGTCGGTCCGTCCGTCCGTCCGTCCGTCGATTGGAGCTCCGTCTCGTTTGGCCGGGACCGCGCCATTCGTGGCAACGACCGCATCGCATCGCCGTCGTTGCCGCCCGTCCAGGCTTTGCCATTATTGCGCTCCCGGCGTACCGCGATGGCAGCGCAAATAAACTCATTTCCATTCAATTTAGAGCGACTACTAGCGTGGTCCTGCGGAAAACAGAGCAATACACACCGTCATCGACGTCGTCGTCCTCGTCGTCGTTGTCGACCGCGGAGGCCATTGAAAAGCCGCGCCTTAATTACCTCTGCGTCCGCGTGCGCGGTTGTGCCGCGGTGTTCGTCTCGTCCCGGTCGGCCAAGATGGTCTTTCAAGTGCGAAACACATGAAATTCTCCCAGTCAGCTCAATAATTTTCTCATCAATTTTTTCGCCGACCAGCAAACATGACCTTACCGAGAGGATTTTTACGTTTGCTTTGGAAACCGATTTTGGCGCCGACGGTGGTGTTTTTTTGCGGTCTCGGAGAAAGGCAGTGGCGGTGGTCGGCTTCGTCTGCAACTTTCATACGGTTAGCAGTAGCGTAGACAGGGTTAAATAGTGTACTAAATCGGCGAGGGACTGATAGTTTTTCCAACTTTACTATTGCGTCCTAGCCACGTGATACAGTTCCCTTTGGATGCCGCCCTCCGTACGGAGTACTTCGCGGGAAATCAATTGATGAAAGACAGAAAACGTGTCTCATCACTTTTGCCATTAGTGCGGTTGGTGCGGTGGATGCAAATATACTACTCGATTATCTTCCTACTGGTACAGAGAGAGAACCCAGAGGGGAGGGGTACATTATGTATAAAAGGCGATAATTAGCTTTGGGTTCACGTTCTTCTCGCACCCACTCGGACGAGGCATCCGCGCTGCCATAGTTAAATAGGTGTGCTTTTAGTGTCCGGCCACTCAACACCTATCGATCGAAAGCCGCAGCGGCAGTTGGAAAATAAATTGTTGCATTCTCGGTCGATTCTGCGGAACGGGGACCGAGCGAGGTGCAATCGTGACAATCATCTGCACAGGATGGCTGTCCGCGGCTCGGCCATTCGTTGTCCATGTATGGCAAACGGCGGCAAGCTGACGATACGGCGATATCAAAAGGTGATAAACTAAATTACTTTATTGATGGAACCTTCGCGTAAATTCTCACATCCTATCGGGCGGGGCCCGACATTATTGCATTGGCGCGCTCGCTGCTCTATCGTAGAATGGCACAATTTAATTTGCATCTGCGACTGCCGGATAAAGTCAGTGGACAGTGTAACGAGGTACCCCTGCTGGCAGCTTGCAGGATGAAAAAGGGCAAATTGGTTGCATAAATCGCGAGTGTGTTTTTTTTAATTATCCATAACGGTCGTTTAGACCGTTTTATCATTTAGTTGTGTTGTTACGATTCTAGCATCCAATCGACTTTATCATCCTTTTGACAGTACGGACAAAGCTGAAATATTAGTAAGATTCTTCAACTTTAGGAAAATATGTTTTATGAAAATGCTACGGTAATTTGGCACATCTTTAGTATGGTAAGAGGACTTCCTAGTAGAATAAAAAGTATATTTTTATTACCATAAAATATAACTACCTCTCCAGACTGTTGGAATGTTAATTGGTTTTACAATTACACGTTAAAGTGACATGTCTACTTGATACGTAATAGTAAATAGTAATAATAGGAAATAGTACAACTAGCCACGAATGAACTATATTTACTCACGTTGCGAACTGCAACGACCATTTTTATCAATTTGCAATGAAATAGCATACTTTTTGTTATTATTTTCAAAAATTACCGGCTAGTAGTTTATTTAGTGGCACTTAAACGTGTCGGAAGCTAATGAAAGCGCTAACACATTTAAAACCTGACGAACGCACTACTCGTTGGCTAAAAGGTTACCGGTAAGCTGATTAGCGGTGCCCACCTCTGCCTTGGTTAAACATTCTTCGACCAATCAGATATTTCGCATTGCTAAGTTTGGTCGCATTAGAGTATAATATTCAACGTGTTTTAACGTAAGCACGTAAATAGGCATCCACGTCTCTTACGCCAAAGATACGGGTTCAAACCCCAACCTGGCGAAGTCAGGAATGACTCAAGCTGTTGAAGAGACTATCATCACACAACAAAAAAATAGTAAACATACTCGTTTGGCTCGAACTTTGATAATTCTCGTTGCTCGTTGCGACTGCCTTCCGTGTATCTGTGCTATTCTGAAGATTTCTAATTTGTTGCTCTCAGGGTAAGACCATTTATTTGCATCTGATTGCATATGACATATTTCAAAATCAATTATGAAACCAGTTATAGTGTTGGTTTCTACTATTTCTTCTGCGATCGAGTTTGTTTATTGGCGGCAACATTAGTAAGAAATCTGAAAGGAAGCGTTTCTATAAAAACTCGGCTATCAAACTTTATGTAGGGTATGTTGCGGCTTCGTCGTAATTGCCCATTCTCGTGCTATCCAACACAAATTATTAAAAATATCAGCATTTTTATGACACAAAATGCAAAACTAGTTATTCCTTAATATTTTAGTTTGTTGTCTATCATACGTGACCAGTCAAAGTGAGCTGAGATCTATTTAAATGCTTTTTATCATTAACCCTTTATAAGGCAGTGGCAACTATATTGCCAACAACAAACAAATTTTATTTTGCTTCTATGATTATATTGATGTCATTATAGACGCAAAACAAATATTTTTCGTTGGTGGCAATATAATTGCCACGGCCTTATAAAGGGTTAAAGAAGTCCTACCAGCCAAATTACCCACGTTTTTTCGTGCGACAAAGAAGAAAATGTGTAATTTCCGTCATTCATAAATTAAAATAACTCATGCAAAGCATTGTCGTTATTGTACAGCCAGGAAAACTTACCTGACCTACAGAAATTTTGCAGAATAACATTTATCATGCCATCCTACACAAATACATGCGCGTTAGCTTCGTAAACATTGTTGTGATTTTTAGTTCGGACGATGAAAAATTTTGATGGACAGATTTTAAAACGGTACGACGAATTTAAGAAATAAAGTCAGTTGCGTAATTTCAATAATATGCTTTAATAATCGCTTTTCAGTGATTTCAAAGTTCACGGATCGGAAGATAAGTGTGTTTTAGTCAAATCAGCACGAGAATTTTTGGAGTATTCATTAAATCCATCCAACAAAGGATGAAAATTAGAATGGCTTTACTTACTACGACGGGAATTAGAAATAAACCCTGCCTTTTTCTAGAAAACCACTTTTTCTCAACAATATTTTGTTCTCAGGTTATGTTTCGTTTACAAAGCTAGAAAGTTATAAAAGTTTTTTTTAATTCTACCAATAAGATAAAAAAGTTTGTTTCAATGCGCTGATTACTTTCCGAGAAAACATCAAGTACATCAAGTTTGAAAATTGTGTTTTTACAGAAACGGTATTTTATTCCGCCGAGAAG
The DNA here is from genome assembly GCF_943734655.1 of Sabethes cyaneus. Classification (NCBI taxonomy): domain Eukaryota; kingdom Metazoa; phylum Arthropoda; class Insecta; order Diptera; family Culicidae; genus Sabethes; species Sabethes cyaneus. The sequence continues at coordinate 233,472,793 of NC_071355.1, forward strand.
ATCGCAGTAATCAATACGGAAAGAGTGCGTCGTCAAGATCGTTTCTGATACTGTACTACTGGTATCGAATGTTGCCGTTCTGTTGTGCCGACAAAGCCTGTTGAATATGGTTTTTCCTATTAACTCGGTTGGGGCCCTCGGACACCGAGTACTCTCCGCCAGATGTCGTCCCACCTGGTCTAACCGTCTTGCTCACTGCGCTCCTGCTCGTCTTGTTCCTACCGGATTTGAGGCAAACACCATCTTTGCAGGGTAGTTGTCCGGCATTCTTGCAACATGCCCCGCCCATCGTATCCGTCCAGCTTCAGCCACCTTTTGTATACTGGATTCGCCAAAGAGCTATGCGAGTTCATGGTTCATCCGCCACCTCCATACTCCGTTCACTTATACGCCGCCGAAGATTGTCGTTCGAAAATTCCGAGCACTCGCAGGTCCTCTTCGAGAATTGTCCATGTTTCATGCGCGTAAAAACAACCGGTCTAATAAGCGTATTGTACAGGGTGCCTTTTGTACGGGGGCTTAATTTGCTCGACCGCAATTGCTTGTGGAGCCCATAGTAAGCAAGACTTTCGGTGATAGTACACCTCCGAATCTCACGGCTGGTATCAATGTCCGCCGTTACCTAGGTAGATAAATTCGTCGATTACCTCAAACTCATGGCCGTCGATCGTTATACTATTTTGTTTAGGCGTATTTACCTTTATTTATTTACCTTTACTTTGTTTACCTTTAGTCTAGCTGAACAGTAGTTCAGCCACCGCCACAGATGTTCTGCCGATAATATCCGTGTCATTGGCAAAGCAGACAAATTGACTAGACTCTTACATACTAGGTCGTCTAGCCATGGAACACCCGACACCCAGCTTTCGAAGGGATATTCAATGCGTCATTATTAAAATAAACCGGAAGAGTAGCTCAGTGTCGAAGCCTGACTATCCTTCTCAGGATGATCTAATGCTTGGAACGTGATAGTCATAGGGGTTCTGTTCCAGTCGACACGCCATCATGGGATCCGTTATTCTCTTCGTGTAGATTACGACGGAGTAACTTTTGGAGAAGCTGATGGCGGTATTATTCAGTTCAGAAAAAACCTTTCAGCTATTACAAGGGGCTATACAGAGTGTTTTTTACTTAGCATGTTCAATGCTTTGGATAACACCGGGCTCATAAATTTGCACAATAATGGAACGGACGTAGAGATAAATAGGAAATGCCAGTGAGATCGTTCTGTAATTTTTTGTCATGAAATTTTATAAGAACATTAATTTAATTTTAAGTAATTTTGCTTTCTTATATTTTGTAATCATCCGCTTGGTTTAGTTTATCCAGTATTTTCGTTAATTCGACATTGTTGGTGTTTTATTAAGTAACTCATGTCATTATTACGATTACGGTTTTCAAAAATAGTAAAATTTTGATGGGTCGTAATTTTAGCCACTTATTATTCCAATATGCACGATACAATTTAATACGTATATGCTGCGCAACTACGGAAACCGCTGAAAATTTATTGTATATTCCTTTGGGTATTTTATTATGGTCGTTATAAGTCAAAATCGATCAGGATGATCTAACAGTAAAACTTCATCTTTTCTGCTCATGGCTGTATATTAGAGTGTCCCAAAATAGCACTATGTCAGAAAACCCGTAGGCTCACCCCTCAAATGATGGCTTAGGGTGTCACAACAAAACTTTTATATGACGTCAACATTGGTTGACGCGACTTAGGGGTCGCACATTTGAGTTTCATGAAAAAATGGCATTTTTCAGGAGTAAATTCAAAAAAATATTTTTAGAAATGTTAAAGTAGGTGAAACAAGGTACTTAACTATTTTTCACAATCATTGAGATCGAATACATTCATAAAAAAGTTATTGTGGCATGTGGAATTCGGCAAAAATTTAAAATTTTCCAAATTTCATAAACAACATCATCAACAACATCAATAAACATCAAAACAGGCTATCGAACAGTGTCTCTGAGTAACGTAGCTATACTGTATAGAAAGGAAATTTTATGTCGAACAACTTTGCCGAAGAAAGTATGGACGTATGTTCAAATCTCGCTGAGGTATTCACGTTTTTTTGAAGGCGGAACAAAACATATTTTCGTAATTTTTAAATTTTTGCATTTCCATGTGAAAAAGGTAAATGATAAAATTTGAACCATTTATTCTAAACGTTACCTACGTGTTTGATAGGAAAAAATACGCACTTTCTACAGAATTTATCACCATTTAGGCTCAAGAATCACTTTTAAAAAGGGCGTATTTATTTTATAAGGTACTATGTTTGAGAAATTGTATCCCCTGAAACTAGGTTTGCTTCAAAAAGATGCCTAAGCGTGAGTTGTTGAAAATTGAGTTTTAAACATGACAAAATAAACGTTAGCTGTTCGACTGAAGCTCATTCACTTCAGCATTTTTCAGTCGACGAACGTAGTAAAGACATCTGACTTTACGTTGTTGAATGCAAGCGACGCGCAAGCACATCTCATTGAAGACAAGATGGTGGTCAGATGCAATGTTGCGCCGCGTTTGCCTGTCCTCTTCAGTACTTTCGGTTTATGTAGCTACAGTCAACACGGAAAACTCCGAGATATCATCTCAGTCCTAAGGCTTGTTCGCGACAAAATCTGGACACCTCAATTTTGCAATAAAACAAATTTGCTAGAAGTTTAATTCATGAAACAATTTTATATCATTTATGTGTGTATCGTTAATAATTATCAAACAAATTAACATTACTTATTTGGTCTGCATGAAAAATTGGCTAACTTTGGAGTTTACCCTTGCCATAAGGGTCAGTGCAGACTTGTTGGCAACCAATTTAGCTGCGTTTGTCCAAGATTTTCGAAATTTATCTATAGTTGTTGCATTGTTGTTTATGCTGGGACAGCTCTCTCTTCACCAAAGCCCAATACGCCTCGATGGGGCGTAACTCTGGACAGTTAGGTGGATTCGCCTCCTTCGGTACAATATGGACTCCATTAGCATCATAACATTCAAAAACATCTTTGGCGTAGTGACAGTATGCCAAATCAGGCCAAAACAGCGAGGGTACATCATGGCTGTGTAGGAACGGTAACAATCGTTTCTGCAGGCATAATAGTGATGTAACTTTTGCTTGCTCGACCACAGCTGCATATGACCTGCCATACTAAATATTTTTTGAGGAACTTGGCTTTCTTCTTTGTCCTGAAATGCTCTGCAACGCCATTCCGTTTCATGGCAGTGTAAAAAGACATACCAAGAACCTGCTTAAAGTCTTCTAGGCATACGTTTCATCGTCCATTATAACGCATGGAAACTTAGTTAAATATTCGCGATAAAACTTACGAGTGCGTGTTCTGGCCGTCGTATTTTGCTTATCATTACGGTTTAACACAGTCCTCATCTTGATAGACTTCATGCCTTGTCGTTGCTTAGAAGTGTGCACGAATGTTGGCGACATTTTTATTTTACGAGAAAGATCTGGTCTCCTCCGTAATATTTGTTTTACCTTCGCATCCTTGTGGTGGTTCCTCAGATCCGTTTTGTTCTACTTCCCTTCTTCCTAGCTGTTGTCAAGCGAGTATCGAACGATTTTATAACACTGTGAACAGTGCTTGGAGGAAATCCCAGCTTTTTGGCAAGTTTTCTTAACGAGGGATCCGGATTTTCATTGCGACCGCACACAATTGCTTTTCGCACCTGCTCTTCTTTCGACGCAATTTTACGCTAAGCGCTTGTAATAGAAACAAGTGTTATATTTTCAGAAAGAACAGACATACGTCTACCACTCTGCAAAATATTTCACTCATTGTTAATGTATTTCCGAAGCTGTGTGTGTTTAGGGGTGTCCAAATTTTGTCGCGAACAAACCTTAGTATTTTGAGCTTCAGATGGCAATGCAATTATATTGAAAAAGGTCGTAGGAAATTGCGACTGAGGTTGAATGCAAAACTCCGAAACCATATCAAACGCAGAAATATTGTAAACTAATGGCGATGAAAGCTTAAAATCTTGTAGTTTGATACCTATAGTGTAGATAGTGTAGTGTAGATACGGTTCGGGACAAGTCTCGAAAAGAATACTTCCGCCGGGGTACCCAGAACCTGCCACAAGGTCGCCATGACGTAAGTTGAGTATACTCGTAAAATCTTCTAATGCCATTGATCATAAAATCTTGAAATTTGATACCTATATTGCTCAAAAAGGCTATAAAAAAGATGTTATTACGACTGATTTTATGGAAATGGTCAAATATTTTTCACCAATTGACTGAATATTAATTTTAGTTTCTGGATAAAATATGAATAAAAGATTTTTTATACTGACTGAAAATATAACTAGTCAAAAATATCAGTTTTTGACATACCCCTCGATAATACGGATGTCTCCGATCTCCTCTGGCATGCACAAATCTCCGAGTACTTCGAAAAATTTGTCTAAAACTAGAACTAGAAAATGTGCAACTGGTTGCATCTAAATACATATGTCATATGTGTTTTTTGAGAAGTTATGATCTTTGCAATTTGGTCAAAATTTGGCCTGTCCCGATCATTTTGTCTAACCCCTGTAGGTATACATACAATACATACATGCAAGACGAAAGCATAGCATAATAGAATCAATTTTGACTTCATTATTGTCAATTGCAAGGAAAATTGTCCAATCAATAAGTGCGCAATCGCTCATAAAAGTGCTATTTTAGCTTGAATCGTTTCGGTCTCTTCGGCGCACTTATTGCTTGGAAGATAAGGAAAAAGTGCGCCGAAGATACCGAAACGATTTAATGCAAAATAGCACTTTTGTGAGCGATATCGCACTTTGGATGGTACAGTTTTCCTTGCAATTGACAATACGTAAATTCCGAGCACATCGTATGGATTCATTGCTATCACCAACAGTATTGGTTTTGGATGTCTATTCTCGATGGCGGTTGAATCGAAGGTTGAGGTAATTCTTACATGGTCATTTTACTAACCACGTTGGGATTCCAATAGGCTCCGATAGCTTCGAATAGCTCTCCGTAGCCACATGACGCAGTCAAAATATTTACTATCCGCCCATTTTGGGTTCAATTCGGAATGCTGTTAGGGGCTGTTACTTTGTCACGGTTCACACAGCTTGTTGAGGCTTCTACCTGGTCGTACTGGTTTAAATACTCTCTGCACTGTTGGGAAGTTGTGATCCTTTTTTTTCCTTACTGTGAACGTTTCCTGCTATTCACCTACTCAGGCGGCACTAATTTGCTCAACAGGATTAGACAGGATAAATTGTACACAGCCTGCTATTTGTGGTCAAAATATTTTGATGTTCTCTGTTTCATATAGAGGTTTTTTAATTTCTTTCTCAAATATTATGCTGCATATGGATGTGTATATTTTTTTCAACTTGAACGTATCATTTAATAATTATTTTTCGTAAATTAGATATTAATTTTAAGATAAAATATTTTCACGTGCCTTCCACAGTGAACTGGCTGTATTTCGCACACCACTCAGTGAGCTTGTTTCCAAAATTGTATCCATCCAGACAGGTTGTCATACTTTCCCAGAACACGAGAACACTTTTCGAAAATAAATCGTGCAAACCAGTCCTTGTTTGGGCTCTTCTTCCTCTCTGTGCGACGTTTTCTTACCCGGTTATGTTCCCGAGAGGCATCAAATCTTAATCATAATCATCATCATCATCAACATTATCGCAGCAATCCACTTCGTCCTCACTGTACATATAAGCGGTGTGCACAGTGCTGCTCTACTGCGATGAAGAGCGGCGAAGGGCGACAACCGGCGGCAATGCAGAAACATTTATTCAACGTAACATGCCGGACGCGGAGAGCGAGCGCAAAGTGGTTCTTCAACACGATAAAGCCCCCTCCGGTGGTACCTCCGTTGGACCTTCTCGTCGTTCTCGTCGTGTACGTCGGTCGGTCTTCAGATTCGTCTCCTGGATGAAAGCCCCAGTTTCCTGGGCTGTTCAATCCATCCCAAGCGGGCGCGACCGGAGGAAGGGAACTCCGCCGAACGATCAGAAAAGCAAAAGGGAACAACCATATAACATAAATGCTTCATAATGTTTGAATAAACAGAGAAACATTTTCATTTTGCGCGTCCTCTTGGCTGCGAGGCGAGCAAGCAGTACACCCTGGCGAACATACACAATACAATACACACGTATAAAAGCTTCATTGCAGTGGGAACCCGAGCGAACGAATCGAAATCCAACTGGAATTGGCGAGCCGCACCAGATCAGAAGGTTACGAAGTGGCTACAAAGCGAAGTAAAGCTTATTAGGTCCCTTTTTCCGTCTTTCGTCCACCCCTGCGCTTGATCCGACAGAGAAATTATGCTCTTGTTTGCTGGCGAGAAAGAAGGAAATGAGCGAGTGAAATCGAGCGCACAATCAATTTGGAATAAGCTAGAATGAGAGAGAGGATTGGTTCGACTAATTGCATGTGTATTTATGTTCATCGGCGGAGTAGTCTTTGCTTTATGGCGAAAATACACAGTCTGTTGAAGATGCTGTCCCCCCATTTCCACGTTAAATCGTAAGAGTGTGTGCGTGAATTCGGCTCGTATATGAGCGATTTTCTCTTTTGTTTCTCTTTTCTTCCGGCAAGCTCACTACATTCACCCACACTGCTTAGGACAGAGAAATACTACGACACCCACAGCCGAGACTAGAGCGACTGACGGACCAATCGTCGGTAAGCCACGCCTGCTGGGATCCCCACTGCAGTTCGGCTCGCTTGTTACACAGTGATACGCTCAATACATTCTCATACCGCGCTGCAACGCCTACCACTTGAGAGCGACTGTTGGGGCCCTCAGTTTGCTATAGTATACCGTGATGGAACGACCGTTTTCGCCGCTATTCAATCAAGTGTTGCCGGTAAAATCTCTGCTGTGAGTCTCGCTCCCACTTGCGCCTTCACTTTTCTCTTCGTCTAGGCGCATAGAACGAGCAATGTTCACGGAGGAGTGTGTGAGTGTATACGCCGCGAGGGGGGGCAGTGAGTAACAGCCGTAATAACACAAGGCTTTTTGTGTGCCATATTACCCCGCGACCTCGGCGCATTGTAACCCGTGATGTTTGGGGCGACTCCAAGCGCGCGATGTGTAACACGGTGCGAATTTAATTACCGATAATCCTTTCGGGTCGCAATTGCTCTGCGACAGAGGCGCCGTGCGGACTAGCTTTGGCTGTAGCGGAAGATCCTGTTGGAAAAGGCTTTTCCTCTGGGTTACGTGGGTTGGTTCCGTGATTGAGTTTCCAATTGGAACAGTGAATGCATGTTGGTTAGATCTGATAGCTGCTGCTTAGTGGGACAATCTGAACAGATTCGCTTTTGCGGTGGAATAAGTGCAATTCAAAGAAGCGACGGCATTTCTCCGAAGGGTTTGTGGGTTCCGAGTGCAATGCAATGCAGTAAAATGGCTACAATTATGTCGCATAATCTACCGTTGATACCGCTGCCGCTGAAGGCAACTACGGCGGCAGCTTTGGCGAAGACGACCGCCGGGCTGATGATGTCCGGGTTGCTTGGAAAACATCCGGTGGAGGATATGTACTCGAGTGGAGTAGTTGGTATGCCGACGGATCGTAGCAGCCCGGATATGACGAGTGAGGCTAGGTCTAGTCCGGAATCGCTGATGATGGCCCAACCGAAGGAGCAAGATGACGATCGGATGAGCTGTTGCAGTGAGGACAGTGAGCTTTCGGTAGGGCAGGAAGGGTTAGGCGAAAGTGATAAAACTATGAACAGTGATGAAAAAATGAGCGTTACAAGTGTCGGGTCGAGACTGGCTGGAGTAGATATGGAAAAGTTAATTGATAGACACAGTGTGGAAGCGTCGGAAGAGATGAGCAATGACTCTTCGAGGTACTCAAGTACAAAGGAACCGGTGGACGATTATATGAAGATTCCCGTGATGAGACCTAGCCCTACCAGATTGCACGAAGAGTTCCTAAGAAATTCCCAGCTGTATGCAGAAGAGCTGATGCGACAACAAATGCAGATAGTTGCAGCAGCGAGAGGCTTGAATTTGAGTCCAAAACCACTTGACTCTGCACTGGGATTAGTTTCTCGGTTGCAGGATAATCGCAGCCCTGCCCGATCAGCATTTCCAGAAGAGCAACGAATAGGATTCCGACCGCACATTCGAGGGGTGGCTGAACTCTACCAGGACCCAAATCGATGGTCTGATGAACGAAGTGTTCGATCGCCTCCAGAATCATCTTCCTTCCGTGGCATTCACAGCCATCTAAGCGCTATCTCACAGATAACACAAAACCTGAACAGTGACATGAGCAAGCTTGCTTCCCCTTCTAGCCTAACCAGTATGGCCTCACGTGAAAGTTCCCAATCTCCACCTCAGGGTCACGCTCAACTGCTACAGTTGAACAACAATATAGCGCTGAACGATCAGAACCTAAAATTTAGCATAGACAACATTCTGAAAGCCGATTTCGGCCGTCGGATAACGGAACCACTGAAAAGAAGTGGAAAAAGTTACGCCAAAAAGCCGTCGGCAACGACGGAGAAAACGACTGCCGCGATGGATCTGAGTTCGATGGAAAAACTTGGCTCCGGCTTGGTCGTAAATGGCGCCAGCAGCGACATGAATGGCAACGGAGTTGGTGTTTGTTCTAGTGCCAGTGTTGCCAGCAGGAGCTTTAACACCAGTAGTTCTAGTGCCAGTGGAAGTGAAATTGAAGTGCCCGCGTCTCCGCAATCGTCAACCGGTTCGATTAAGACCGGCGGCGGTGATGGTGCTGGGAGCAGTGAACGATCGGGAAACAGTGGAGGAGGCAGCGGCGGGCCGATTGTATGGCCCGCTTGGGTCTACTGTACCCGTTACAGCGATCGTCCTAGTTCAGGTAAGCGTTGTTGATGAGACATTCCTTGTGTAGTGAGCGGTCGGTCAGCGGACTGTGTGTGCGTCCCGCTTTCAATTCTGCGAATTGAAAACGAAACCAAAACTCGCGGGCAATGAAGGAATGGACGAAAATTCCACTCCACTCTGGACATTTCCGTTCCGGAAAAGGCGTTGAAACGTATCGGTGAAGGGCAAGGGTACGGGAAAATACCGAACGAGACGATTAGTGAGGTACTTGATGATGTGATAATGAAAATGAAAACCTGAACGATGTACTGCTGTGGTCTCCAGTTACAACAGCCAGGGGTGCAATTGAAGAAGACTATCTTCATGTGACAGCAAAACTGCTGATGAGCAGCGACTATGCACTGCTGCTGCGGCTCGGGGCCAGTGCCTACTTGCTCAATTGCTCACAGAAAGTAATAAAACTGGCGGCTCGGGTTACGTTGCAGCAAATGCTGCCGCGTTCATTGACCAATGCAGCAGCAGCAGCAGCGAATGTGAGCTGCTTTTTTAGAAAAAAATTAAGCGGTTTAGTATGCGTTTCCATGGCACTGCAGTGCTTCAACGCTTCCTTTGATCCCGCACGGAGACTGATCGGTGGTGTCAGTTGTAATCACTTATCAAAACACACCTCTCGCACCTGCGAGATTGCTGCAGTGCTGCTCAGTTCATGCAGTTCCGTGGCGATTGCTTCATGGGCTACAACCATGAGTGGTGTTCAGGTTGAGCACATTGTTATGTGCTGCCTGTGTACTGTGTAGACTAACTGGGTGAGTTTGGTGCGAGTTTGAACGAATCAACGTGTGAGAGGCAAGATAAGATAAACGTCATGCCCGCCATGGTTTATAGTGGAAAGCTCTATGGTTTTCTAAGCGGGGGGAAGAGCGAGGAGAGCTACAGATGATTAAGAAAAAGGTTTTTGAACTGAACTTTTGTTTTTGTTATTTCCCGTACAACTTGCAATTTCTTGGAATGTTTCTCGTTCGAAAAAAAGCCTCACCTCTCTATGATCAAGTTTCAAAAATGCCAACTCCCGTTCGAAGGTAGTTTCGCTTACATGAGCTTCAATGAACATCGTATGACGAAGTCATTAACAACTGGTTGTTTGTTCAGTAGATAATTGTCATGCTGCAGCACAGGACTCAGCCAGGGGGTAAGCTGTTGTCTACATACCATAATTCAGACCGCTTTCGGTTGGACCGAATTCCTGGCCAGCGCTCTCGCCGGCTGTAGAATGCAGTAAAACTAGACTTGCCGAAACATTTTAAATTCGCTCGGTAGTCAGTCGTCGTATTTATTGCGGAACAAGTTCAGCACACTGTACGAGGAACACATTCATTTGTGGCTAGGCCGTTTTAATGGCTTTCCACTGGTACAGGCAGGCCGTGGTGGTCCGAGAAGTTTTTAATGTCATCATTTTAATTTGCAGCACATAATTTAGATGTAATTAAGTACCAAATGGCAAAAGTCGTTTATGGATGTGTAATGCTACACTACGATCACGAAAGTCGTCCGGCCAACTAATTGTGGTAGCGCGTTGTGCTCTAGAACGGTTGCACTGCAGCGCTGCTGAACTTCGCCACGGCCGTTGGCGATAAAATCTTTTGCAATGCATTTCGAAAGACCCTCCTCCTCCTCCACCTCTGGCTAGTGAGACCACTTAGTTTTTGCTGCATTTCACTAGTTTTATTTCGCAGCGTTAGTCCACACCCGCGTTATTTATTGAAAAATTTCTGGGAACAAACGGACTCGCATTTAATTAACACATAAAAGTCTATAATTACGAACAGCTATTTCGTAGCGATATGCAATAGACTGTTTGATTCAGTAGATTGTGAAAGTGTGTGCGTGACTTTTCTTTCTCCGCCATTGATTGCCGATGGAACTGTTTCATAGTGCGGTCAGTTTATTACTCTATGCATGACCGATGGATTTCTTCACCGATCGATTGATCAATTGGTCGGCTCGCTAGTTTAGTTTATTACAACCGTTTGAATAAAATTTCTCAAATGGAGGATTATTCAAAACCATGCAATTTATATAAGTTTTTGCCGTCGGAGTTTGAAGTAGGGTAAAGAACCTATTTTAAGCAGTCCAAACGGATCCCTGGTTGCATGAAAACTTAGATAATTCTCATCCACCGTACTTTTCATATGACGTTTACGTGAATTGTTGGTAGCTTGCACTCATACTAACTGGTTTACGAGCGAACCCAGTAAATTTGATCAATTTTCCCAGTACCTATGACTATGTAAACTATGAGTAGACTATGTAAATTGTTATACAGAAACTTACATGATTTTTCACGTGGGGGGGGACGTGTCGATTTTTTAGAGTGTAACTTATTATAAACGACACGACGGGCTGATTAAACGCTGAAAGTAACGAGGTGGCAATTCCCTTCAGCAGCTGAAAAAATGCAAGTCCTTAGAAAACAATTTTTAGTTCAGCATATTTCTTGTCGAAAACACAGTAAATTCTTTTTGTATAAATTACATCTCTGGTTATGCGATGTTCTTATCAAAAATTTTGAAAATATGATTAAAATACTGCATTTATGCAGCTCCTTTATTTTCAACTGATTAAAATAGGTGACCCCGATTAATCCATTCCTTATCTTATTTGAATTACGTTTCAAGCGATGGCGATTACCTATTTTAGTTGTACGTGATAAATTAGTTATTTATATGTAGGGTGATGGAGTTCGCTTATATGTAGGGTGATGGAGCCACCTCGTCATACTTAATTAAGGTTCACACTTTATTTAGAGTTTTTGAAGGAATTATATCCACAAGTACTTAAGTTGTAGACGCGAGATGAATCTTTCACTTCTGGCCTGAACATGTACACCCATTTAGACAGATAAAATATTTCGGAACTACAATTTGCTTTTGTTTACCAGGGACAAACTCAATTATACAAAAATCTTTGCATGTATACATTATGCCGTGTGCACGAGCTATCCAATTTGAACAAAAAAGTCAAGTAGTTTTAATCAGAGTTCAAATTTGATGTGTTCATTCCAAATGTAATCTGCTGATCTGCTGCTTATACTCTTCGTCATTTTCAATGCGGATAGAAAAACCAAGAGGACTTTTATATTGAAAAAATAGTGCTTTTCTTATATTATGTTTTGTCGATTATGAAGAGACAATCCATGAATATTGCTGCCAACTATTCGTTTGAATGTAATTCGCATCAAACAAATGCTGGTGTTTGTGCCTATTTCGGGAAAGTAGACGAAAACTCGGCGTACACGAACCAATCCAGTATCCTATAAGGTGCCCCGTCATCGCTGGAATAGTTCCATGAAAATGAACGATCATAGATTGACACAAATGAGTATGGCAGAAAAATAATCCCAACTGTTTATTATCAAAGAAAAAACAGTCAATTGTGTGTTTTTTTCTTCAAATTTTTTTAAAAGGTTTCTGAAACCTTTTAATAATCTAGAGAAATCTGTTTATGTTAAAATATATTGAAAACAAGGACTTTTTTTATTATTTATTTTATTTATTATTATTATTTAACTTGTCTTCAGAATAAAAGTCTCGAAGCTTTTTATGGCTATTTACAATTATTTCAAAGCCTATTTAAATCATATTAAATAGTTTATGTGAATTTATAGAAATCAATCTTCCAAGTAACAATCTGGGTTTTATTACACCCTTATGATGGCATTTAAAACCAAAATTGGTCTTGAAGACCACCATAAGAGTACAATAAAACTCACATTGTTACTAGGGCTGACACTTCTTTTTCTACACACGATTTTTCTACTTCACTGTTGACGCCATCTAAAAGTTTTGTTGTGACACCCTAATATATCATTTGAGGGGTGAGCCCTCGGGTTTTATGACATACCCAAGCAACCAAAAGTTCGGATGTCACTTAAGGAACGAACTCGGAAGTTCATATTTGGTTCAAGTTTAGTTCCGCAGGACTTTCTTGCTGAACAACATGATATTTCATTCCCAAACCGAACTTGATTCGTAATAAAGTACCGTTAATATTTGTAGTAACTTGAAAGTTCATCATGCGACTTGAGAGTTCAACGAGCGACTTGAAAGTTCAACATGCGACTAGAAAGTTTAATATGCGACTTGAAAGTTTAACATGCGATTTGAAAGATTGAAATTGAAGCGAAACTTCGACGCAGACACTGAAACGGCGTTTTGATTGAATAGTGAAATTTATACTCCGGTATTAAAAAAAAGGAATTTTTCTAAAACAAATTTTTCTAAAACAAAGAAATGGTTTGTTCTATGCCTGCGGTAAAGCGAGTGGTGGTTGCATTGGTATGGGTTGTGACTGCAACGGTTCGGCGGTTGGTCGTAGTGGAGCGACTGGTGGTTCCAGCTTTGCAATTACTGGAGGTAAAGGCAGACCTGCACTATCCAGAACCAGCATGTTTTGAAAGCTCACAGGACTCTGGTTAACCTTTTTCTTGCGTTGGCTGTTGGCTGGCCGCGCATCTGATGAGGACTTACCGGAGAGTTCCTCACATAAGCCCATCGCCTCATCGTAGGATCGAATGCCATTCCGCTTGATCGTACATTCATATTTTAGCCATGCTTTTTTGGGGGTGCTGTTGGCATTCCGAAGCATTTTTTCCCATCTTGAACTCCTTGTAAATTGGGCCCCAGCATAATGTTTCCGGATTTGGAGCTTCGGATCCATTTTTCTGGCACCGCCGAAAGCTCATTGTGGCCCCTTGCTGTAATTAATTTTGCGTCAGTCAATATTGTTTGCATTGTATATAATTACTAACCTGGATTTTGCGAAAAATGTTGCTGCAGAAAAAATTATCGCTTGCTGCTGCTGAAACATTCAAAACAAACTGGTGAACTGTCAAACGCAAGTTCACATAAAGCTTCGCGCGTATTTTTTTCGAACCATCCAGTTCGAAAAATGTTTCGCGCGTACTTTTTCTGAACTGTCACGTTCGGATGAAGTTTCGCGCGTACTAGTTCAAAACTTTCACGTTCGGATGAAGTTTTGCGCGTACTATTTCTGAACTTTAAGTTCAGATCATGACTTTCAAGTTCAAAAAGAAACAAGGGGCTGTCCTTGATGTTACAGTAAATGAGAAATCTGTACATCGAGTGAAATTTATGCAGATCTCATATTTCAGCAATGGAGCAGTGGTATGTGTCTAGGTTACCAAGAGGAGTACTCGAGTTCGAAACTCGAGGCAAGTTATGACAATAAATTAATATTAATAAACAATCATTATTCTTCTGATCTAAGTTTTCGACCTAAGCTAATCATTAATAACCAAAACAAATGGTTTAGTTAAGAAAAAAACAGGGAAAAGTGCAAGATTACTTTTTAATTTTGAGATTATCGAAGTTTTTTTTTCAAGCTGAACAGCGTTCTATACAGCGACCTAAGCAAACTTTTTGCAAACTTTCTAGTTCTGTTTGAAAGTTGCTTAGCATTGCTACTTGAAACATGAAAGTACGGTTAGTTGCTTAAAAATTAAGCTGAACGGAATTCTATTCATGATAATTTGGATAGCTGATTAAGCTAAAAAATCCACTTTTATCGGAACTTTTGGTTGCTTGGGTAGTGTTATTTTGAAACACTCTAATAAACAGCAATCGTTTATAAAAATTCATATATCGTTGACTCATGTATATAATCTATCCCACTTCTAAACATATAAGTATTCGAAATAGTTTGAATCACACCTCAAAATTTCAGTTAGCTACTCCTCAGTGATCAGCAGCTTCTCTTCTTCATAAATACTGGTTTCTTACATTATTTTTGCTCCGAAAACGAAGATACAAACCATAGAAATTATGGCAAGTTGTAGCTGAAATGTAATTCACATCGAAGTTGATTATAATGCTGTTTTTTCGTCTCTATGTCGGGAAAGTAGACGTAGACCCACCGTAGACGAACCCATCCAGCACCCTATGCGTTCTTTTAACGTCTTACATGTTGAAGGATTAGACAATATGATCGGAACAGGCAAATTTGTGCCAAATTAAAGCAGTTACAATTCTTACGCAGTTACGAAGTTTTTCTAGTTTTTATGAAATATTTAGACTTTTGCACTCTCCAGGGGACACCGGCGAAGTTCTGGGTTATCGGAATGTATGTCTAAAACTGACGTTTTTCATCGTTTGTATTTTTTCTGGCATGTAACATTATTTATAGTTATATTTTTTCCGAGAACTAGAATTAGTTTCCTGTCGATTGGTGTAAAGAAAATGGAAATCCTTTGATAATCAAGTAAGATTCAAGTTAGAGGACACACCACAATAGATCAAAGAACTGGTGCAGCAGTGGTTCAACGAAAAAGAAAAAGAAAAAACAGATTCGGTTATTTCCGCGAAACCAGTTCTGAAAATGTTATCAGTAACCCCTACCTCTAGGGTATGACAGAAATTTTACCAGTATGGGTGCCAAATCTCAAGATTTGCACGCAAAAGAAACGTATCTATCTCGGCACCATGTTAATGAAATACAAATGTTGAGTACTTAAAATGAAGATCATTTATTGCACTTTTAAGGAAAAATAACGAAAAATATATTCTGCTTTGGTTTTGATGTAATCTCGAACTTTCCTTCGAATACCACTCATCGTGCTTTTTACACTCTGTTGCTAACCTGAGCGGCCATTTTGTTCCCCCAATCTCTTCATCTTTTTCGCATCCCGAGTCACTTTTCCACTTTTGTTTGAGAATTGTCCAATACTTCGGTTGATCCGGCAGAATTGAGGGCAGTTGCGTTTGATGTCCTTTTCGAAAAAATCCACACCGTTGCACTGCGGTCAGAATCGACCGAAAAAACTGGACTTTTTGCTGCCGCTGTTTTTAAGGGTTAAAATGTAACTTTTCATTTGGTAAAAGATCACGAGAAATCAATGGGCGCAGAAATGACGAAAAGTAACCCATTTTGCCCCATTCTCAGATTTCAGTACAAGTTGTAGGGTAAAACAAGGTAAAACATTCCCTTACACGATATTTCAGTGAAAAACTTGATCGTCGGTCAACCACGCCTTTTTGAAAATCTCTGGTAAAAGTATCAAATTGGCATTTTGAGTCACTTTTTCTCCCTTAAAAACAGCGGCCATAAAAAGTTCCGTTTTTTCGGTCGATTCTGCCTACTGGGCGTTGTCTCGAATTGAGAGTCTCGACACCACTGCAGTAGGGTAAAGTGGTGCAGAACGCACCCCTTATGCAAAACATCATTTTGCAGTATTACGGACGGTGCATTTATTTCGTGTTTTTAACGTTTACAAGACTTTGGGATCATATTCCTGATGAAATTTCATCACAAAAATTAGTATTTTTTGTCATTTTTGACGGTTTTTAGCACGATGGTTAAAGTTGGATTTCGAATTTGGCATGGTTCGATTTTGGCATGGTTCGACTTTGGCATGCCTCGATTTTGGCAACAAAAGTATTCGTTTTTGGCAACACAAGATATTTCACTTCCAAAAATATGCTTTAAATGACGAAAACATGATGCCCTTAGAATGTTCATAAAAAAATTATGCGGTTTCGAACAATAATATTTTTATTACCGTAGGACTACGACTTACCGCAGGGTGTCAATAACTTATTTGCACCGGACGGACAGCTCTTGGCGGACTTTTGTAACATAAAACGGTTGCAATCGTTGGTTAATGATATTTAGTCAATTTCAAAAGCATTTACAGTAAATTTTTTCGTATCGAAAAAGGGTCTCGATTTTGGCACGGTTTCGATTTTGGCAATATATGCGATACGCATTTGTTGCCAAATTCGAAATCCAACTGTATGTGGGGCCAAAACGCCAAAACTCGGAGACTAAATGTGCCAAATTTTGACAGCCAGACGCTAATCAGAACACGAGAAATTACATATAATTTCGTGTTGAAAGTATGCAACTCGCATTATATAAGCGCCTAAATCTAGGCTAAAAATGCCAAAAATGTTTTCTGAATGGTTGGGATATTAAATTCATTCCTTTATTGGTTATACGGTTTATATGGTTATTCAGGTCGCGACGTGTCGATTTTTTAGAGTGTACCCTTTTTTGTATTTTGAAGTTTTTGCCAATTTATATGAAAAATATGCGTAGTTAATGCCATTTTTGTGATGTATCATCGAGTATGATAGTCTATCAATTACATATTAGTGAGGTGAAATTAGTCGTCATCGATTCTGCAAATTTCAAAAGCAGTTTTTTTGTTTGAAACAAAAAATTTATACTTGAACCCCGCTTTTAAGTTCAAAAACTGCCTACGAAATTGAGCTCTCCGACAAAAAGTTAATGACTGCTAATTTCCCGTTAATGTTCGGAAGACTACGTTGTTTGGGCACTCCTGCTTGTACATTTAGGAATCTTTAGTTCGGTTTTTGTGTACCTTGCCAGATTATTAGCTTTTTGCGAATTTATTGGTAAAATGAATTTGCTAGAGACATCAGAGCGACTTTACAAAACTTTTGTCCGGGAAGCTGCGCACAATCCATTTTTACGTACGTTTCGTAGTCTTCGAGAATGCATGTTTTGTCCATTGTAAGAATCTCATTGTACAACTTCCAGACACGTCTTTCAGCCACCAGATTCTGCTTCAGTGTTCAGTGGTTACTTACTGGCCCGAAAAGATCGAAATCCTTCACGCATTCTTCACGGTTGGCTTTATTCGTTTTCAACACCTGTGAATGTAGCTTTCTGTCCAAGGTTCTGCTACGACGCTTGGTATGATCCTGCCGATCGATGGTAGGCTGCTTTTGAAAATGTTTGAGAGCGCAGCACACAGTGTCCAAAATCATTTTCGTTCCGCGGTTTCCATCAAAAGGAGCAAAGCTTTGGGTATACACGTCTTTGAAACTTGACCCTTCTCTATCGATAGACTTTTGTCAGTCAAAGTTACAGTTACAGCAAAGTTACAATCTCAAGTCCGTAGGTAGGCTCGACTTCTAGGTTGAATGCGTCGTTGAATCTTCTTATTCGTGTTATTGTCGGCGGTGATGATCCCAAATATATGAACTCATCAACCATTTCTAGTTCATAGCCGTGGAAGGCGTACGTTGTTTTCTTTGGAGCCTCATCCTACCATATATTTGGTTTACGGCGCCTTAATTTGTAACCCAGTCCTCCTAGTCTCCGTTTTTAATTTGGCGTAAATTGCCTCCGCCGTCCCAAAGGTGTAAAGTAGAAATGTCGAGGTCGTCTGCGAAGGCTAGGAGTTGGTTACTTTTACTGAAGATCATTCCAGTCGTTTCAATGCCAGCTCGCCGGATCACATCTTCAATAGTAAAGTTGAATAATATACAGGATAGTCTATCCCGGTACATCCCGCAATCCTTTGCGCGATTTTAAAGCATTTGAGAGTGCCCCGAAATACGTTTGTAACACATCACTCGTTCTAGGGTAGCTTTGATCAGCCGCGTCAGTTTGTTCGGTAAACCGTTCTCGTGCATTATCGGCCATAGCTCTTAGCGCTCGACTGTATCGTTTGCTGCCCTGAAATCGTGGCGTGGTGGTGGGCACCACATTGTACCGCCGAACAGATAGTGGAGAAAAGCTTTAACTTTGAAATTAGGATGGATTTAATTTGTACGTTTAATTTTGTTTTCATGTTTTCATTTGAATTATGAAATTTCAGTAGTTAGATTTTAGCGTCAGATAATAAAACACGCCAAATCGTGAAAGCTAAAAATGACGGAAATGTCGTCTATTAAAAAAATGCACTCACTTTTTATTTTGATACCGAAATTAATAAGGGTGAAAGTTGCATTTGTACCAGTGCAAACCGTGCAGTGTTGTTCAGTGGGATTAGCGAAAAAAAGTGGTTATCATTACGTGTTTGATAGCATTTATTTTCGCTCGCTGCACAGTAGCACACCATTATTGACTGTTATTGCTCTAGTCGTCGTCCTCGTCGTCGTCATCGCCGTCATCGTCACTAACGCCGTCGAAGTTGCACAGCCAGAGTCAGGTGGCGTCGTCGTCGTCGTCGTGTTGAAAATGAGGCAGCGCTTTTCCTCAGCGTTGCGGTGAAATGGTCGTAGTCGTAAATTCCGTCTAATACTAGTGCAGCCGTGTTAGGTCCCAGTCCGGGACCGCGTCCGGGCTAGAATATGCACGAATGCGCCGCGGGGTGGATGGCATTCGACGTAACTGGGAGGTGAACGGGGAGAGCTTCTCGTTTGTGAAAATAATGTTTTATTTATGCACTCCCGAGCCGACTGACGAACTGCAACATACGGGTGTGGGGGCAGGGGGCTACACAGCACATAGCGATGGGCCTTTTCTTCACTGCTGCACAATAATGGCGAAATGCCTTTGTGAAATGGTGTATATTCGAGGAAAAGCTACTCTCTGCTGCCGGCTAGGCTAGGCTTGTCGGAAAGGAATGGAAAGCAAGAAAAGGCATAATAGACACACGTAACCGGGAGAGTGTGTATATTTTAATTGTGTTTAGCAATACACATTATTAGTGCATTATTAACAGGTTTGGTCGGAAAAATGCCAATTGTGAGCGATGGGCTATTTTGTAGCGTTTGTCGACGGTGCAGACCGTTTTCGAAGAAAAGCAGGAGGAATGCTCGGCACGGAAGCAAAATCAACAATGGAAAAAGGCCGCTTCTAACCGCCTAGGAAGGCTGCATTCGGCTTATGCTGTGTGTACTCTACTCGATAGAGCAGTTTATGTTTTGATAGGCACGACCTTATGCGGACCTTTAAAGCCACTATTCAGTCCGCTGAAAGCACGAACGACAATGGTCGACACTGTTTTACTTCCCGGTTTGGGAATGAATGGTGAAAAGTGGAAATTTGCTGCCTTTTCTGATCTTGTGGTTTCGTTCACTGGTTCAATTCCGGAGAAGAAAAATAAGTACAAATACCGAAATTTACTGTGCTATCGTACATGTCATGTCGAGTAACAGTTTAACCGATAGCTTTCATTGTTCGGTTCCATAAACCGACAAAACCGATTACAATTAAGAACAATCGCTGTCGAGAGTCGACACTGCGCGGGACCAGAGCGCAGTTTTGGCCCGGAAGGGGGTTCCGGTTTTATCGGCGAATTTCACGCGATACTCCGTCTGTGAGTGTGCGACTTTAATCTGTGATCTAGCTGGTGGTACTCTAATCAGTGTACCTGCCACACCGATAAACATAGTTATTATTCAAATTCGCATTGGTCGGGATTGTGCTTTCGTTGTTTGCTACATAACACTTTCGATTTGCGTTCGAGACTGTACCAGTCAGTACAGTAGTAGGTGGTAGGAGGAATGCATAATTGCTTCATCCACATCATGCGATGGTCGTAGCGGAGAATTGCTACATTAGTTCGATTTGTTAGTCTGGTATTATTTCTTTGACGTTGGTGCGTTTCATGACTTAAGGTCTTTATATAATCATCCTGGAGACTAATTGTTGTGGCACATTTGTTGCTATTCGTCATTGATTTTTTCCTGCCATTTTTGTACGAACTATTGTCGGCAAGGTTTGTTAGTATACAAAATCGAACAGAAATGTGCTAACTAGTTTCATGTCATTTCAAATTAAAGTATGTACAAACATAAAGAATACACTTAGTAATTCCTTATCGGTGCATACCTTAGACATTAGACTTCCCGGCTATTGGCTGATTCCATAAACGATGTCACCGCTCCGGTGTATACTCAATCTCAATCCGGAGGTAATTTTCCCTTTCGAATATATGCACCGCTCTGTCACCAGATGATCTCACCATCACCACCGCCGCACCGTAATCCAATCGAGATTCAGCGTCAATCGGCCCTCGGACATCAGTCGTCGCGCCACTGATCAAAAGCCAAAAAGCCGCCATCATCGGATCGGATCACATTGCCAACATCCCACCGACCGACATCATCGTAGTCATCTGTAGTACATACATCAGAGGAGGTGGAAGTGATTCTTGCCTGTGTTAGATTTTCCCTGTCAGCTTCCACCTACACCTCCAACTCCAACTCCAGCTCTGCGTGCGTGCGCTTTATCTGGGTTGATGCGTTAAATAAAAACTACATTTTTATGATTACCATATTTCAGACTGCATACAACACAATTGCCATCCGCACTTCCGACTGCCTCGGGTTGATACTGTTGTTGAGTATGCTGTGGATTCATTCAACAACATTGCTTAAAGCATGCATCTGATGACGTACAATGCGCTGGTCGGCTTCCCAACCAACCCCGTAAAAAGCTTCAAAGGCGGAAATTCCTTTTGTTGAAGGGTATTCTCGCGCTATCCACCACCATCACCACCGGGGTCCGGTTCTTTACCGGATTCCGACAAAGAGCGGATCGTGCTCTGTGTGGCGGTACGGTGTGGTGCCGGTGTGATCCGCTTTCCATTAAAGCCGATTAAAATTTCCCAAACACATTATGTATAGGTTTGTCGGATGGTCGGTCGGTGAGGTGTGATCAATTTCCGATCAATCATCCGCAAAAAGATTTCGATGCGGAAGCCGCCGAATTGAGGAAAATTGTGGTTCACCTCGTCTGGTTCGTTAGCAATTAATTGGTACTTAATATAGTTTATAGGCTTTTCGGCGGTGGTTTCATTATGTGCAATGCAAGCTGAGTTTAGGCCGTTCCATTTGAACTGTTCGGAAGGTCAGATTACTGCGGTTGGTTGAAGATGATTACATTTTCCATTTGGATTGACGTTCAATATGTTATTGTAGTTTGATGAAGTAATTAAGCGAAACGTTTCAATAGTCAGCTGTTTTTAGTTTTTGACGTAGAATTATGTCTTTCAGCAATTCCTAAATCTCAAATTGGGATATAACACGTAAAATGGTCATTTGTTGAGGTTGGAATCGATAGGATATATTGCTAGCAATTTTCTTAGTTGACCACTTTATTGACTATTGATAGTTAAATATTCAAAAAATTACGAAACGAATGCGGGATACAGAAAAAAGCATTACTTCCAAACACAGTCATCAAAAGCAACCACTCCCAATAAGCGGTGGTAGTGTTCATTCGATTAGTGATTAGGAAGGACTGCATAACGTTGCAGTTTCTGACTCATTGCATGCAGCAGAAAAGACACGCATTCATCAGTTGCCTTTTGCTGCCGTCTGAAGAAACCATTTTCGCAGCGATACAATTCGAATCGCCAAGCTAAGATGGCCTAGCAGACGTCGCAATCTCTTTTTGATAGCAGACGCTGGGTCACCCTAGCTTCTGGTTGTTGTTGTGCAAGTGAAATCGGTCGCAAATGACGCAGCAGTTCCAGATGCGCAAGAACGCAGTCGTTGCACGTAGACATCTCAATTACCGGAAACGGTAGGTTTCCGGTAGGCAGATTTTTAGTGAGATAGCAATACAGAGAATTGGAGGTATTCAAAGGGCGAAGAGCGGAACTTTTTTCCTAGTGTCTTTTGTTTTCATTTTATCATTTATTGGCTATAGCACTTTTGTTCGTATGAATATCCCCCTTAATCTAAAACTGTCAAAACTGTTTTGTGTTAGGAAATATAGACATAGTTTCTTCGGCAAAGTTGTAAATATTGTAAAAACAAGCAACTTTGCTGAAGAAATAAAATTTCTATCTTTATCGAGTGCTGAACTATAGGGTAATGCTCTAGACAATTATTGAAGCTCTCACAATATACGTTTTTGCAGAAGTCCGCAAATCTCTTGGACCTTTACTTGCTGAGTTATCGCATATTCAAGCTTTAAATTTCCTTAGCTTCACGAGCCGTAAAATGGGGCAAGCGGATTTATGAAATCAGCACTTCATCTTAAAGTTTAAATCGAGTACTATAAACTTGTACGGATTCCGCTTGTCCCCAACTACGCAAATGAGAGTACGGCAAGCACACGTTTTATGTATTTCGCGTCCGCGAAAGGGTCGATACACGTCCATTTTCCTTGGAAAATCTTTAAAAATCAGTTTTTCATACTTAGCTTATGTTGGTTGCATTTTACAAGAATATATGGTTCTAGGCGATTATTAAAGGACTCAAAATACACGTTTTTGCAGAAGATTGCAAATCTCTAGGACCTTTCCTTACAAAGTTATCGCTTTGGCTCGTGAGGTTAAGGAAAAATAGAGCTTAAATAGGCGATAACTTTGTAAGGAAAGGTCCTAGAGATTTGCAACCTTCTGCAAAAACATGTGTTTTGAGTCTTTCAATAATCGCCTGGAACCATATAGTCTTGTAAAATGCAACCAACATACGCTAAATATAAAAAACTTATTTTTAAAGAATACCCAAAGAAAATGCTCTAGAGCTCTGCACTGGATAGAGAAAAATGTTATTTTTTCAGCAAAATTGTTTATCTTTATATTGTCTATAACTTTGCCGAAGAAATCATGTGTCTATCAACGAACGCAAAAAAATGGACGTGTGTCGTGCCTTTCGCGAACGCGAAATACAAAAAAGTATGCTTGTCGTACTCTCATTTGGGTGGTTGGGGACAAACGGAACCCACACAAGTTTATAGTATTCGACTTAAGCCTTTAGACGAAGTGCTGATTTCATAAATCCGCTTGCCCCATTTTATCCCATGGGCTCGTGAATCTATGGAAATTTAAAGCTTGTATATGCGATAACTTAGCAAGTAAAGGTCCATGAGATTTGCGGTCTTTTGCAAAAACGTGTATTTTGAGAGCTTCGATAATTACCTAGAACATTGTATTCTTGTAAAATGCAACTCACAAAAGCTAAGTATGAAACACCAATTTTTAAAGAAGTTTTAAAGAATATACCCTATAGTTCAGCACTCGATAAAGATAGAAATTTTATTTCTTCAACAAAGTTGCTTGTTTTTACAATATTTACAACTTTGCCGAAGAAACTATGTCTATATTTCCTAATACAAAAAAGTTGTTTTTTTATTTTCATTATAGTAAGTGATGACTAACTTTTGACAGTTTTAGTTCAAGGGGGATATTTATTCGAACCAAAGTACTAAAGGCCATAAATGATAAAATGAACACAAGAGACACTAGGAAAAAAGTTCCACTTTTCGCCCTTTTGGACTACTGTGCGATGATCTGTTATCGATCGAGCGCAGAACGAATTATGGTCCTCTAGTAGTGGCGGTCCTCGTCTGGCGTTCTCAAATCCTCTCGAACATTTGTTGAACGTGCAACGTCTTCGACAGCGCACATCCATCGGGTGCGGGATTTGCCACTGCCTCTTCCTGGTTCTCTGCCGAAAATAGTTTTGGCTAGTTTTTAGTTTGACATTCTGGCCACGTTCCCAGCCCACCGCAGCCTGCCACATTGTACAGCAGTCCCCCGAATAACGCGGTGGGTGGTGGTGTACGTCCATGGCGATTTCTTAGTTGTTCATTAACCGATAAAGTTGATTTTTGGTACATTGTTAGTATGTGGTACAACCTAGTCTACTACCACAAATGAACTTTATTGGTTTATGGACCGCTGAGATATCGCGAGGGGCGTACAGTACCACCCATCGCGTTATTCGAGGGATTCCTGTACTACCTTCACTATATCAGCATATTTGTATACTTACGTATACATCTGCGTCTGCGTCACATTCCATTTTCCATCACCAAGCATTGATCACAGAACAGAATTTTACGCTGAAGAACCCCAAGCACTCATCGATCAGCTTCCTTTAGCGTCCATGATTCCAGTTCTTAGAGGACCACCGAACACAGAAGACAGAATCTCTGGAATTCCTCGCATTGGAATCGTGAGGTGAAATTCTGCATAAGATTCGTACAGAATGCCTTGCTTATAGAATTACGTCTCCTGTATAAGAATCCATCAGGCGAATCTCCATGATTTCTGCAATAAGGAAAATCAATCCCCTTCAATATGAAATAGGAATCATCGGGATTCTGATAGCAGGAATCCTGTGTGTATTAGTAAGGGTATTGTGAAGAGTGCATAGAACTCTCATTCAATGAAATTCAATGAAATTTTGGCTATTTTTGCTCATGAAAATAATGCATGTCAGCATTTTTGGTGTGTCAAGAATTTGACGTCTACAGTTTTTAGTTCCTTCGAAGATGTTTAAATTAATATTTTCTCTAATTACACGGCATTATAATAGATTTTTTTTGTTTGTAACTCTTTCCCAAGAAATCCGTTGATCTTCGCAATTAGTGATTTGCATAAAATTTGCAACTTGTGAATGTAACTGTCGAGCCGGCTGCTGATGTTCGATAAGGTGGAATCGTTTGTATGATGGGTGATGTCATTACAGCAAAAAATTATCGCAGTATCAAATTGAATTTAGTTTCTGGACTAGCGAAACTGTCCCTGTGTGGACCTCTTTTCATAGTCACCGATAAGAGACGCCGTATTAAATACAAGCAATATTTAACTGCCAAAAGTCTTCATCATTTATGTAAGTACATATAGTGTAAGTACGGCAGTAAAGGTGGTGCCACGCAAGTGCTAGAATGGATTTGGAAACCAAAGGATTTGCTTTGGTTTTGCTGAAGCAAAGCCATTTGAAAATTAATTTTGCTCCATAAGGCCATTACAAATATTTTATAAAGTTTTTGCCCTTTCGGTGTTGGGCCACTGAAGGGAGGGGGCGAAAAAAACCAGAGATTTTTTTAATCGAGCAAAAAATAGGTTTTAAGCATTTTTATTTAAAGTTTAAACGTGAAAACCAAATCTGTTCTTGCTTTTAATATATACGTTATTATCTTCCATGCAAAAATCTACGAAAAAAAGACAAAAACGAAAGAAAAATTTTTTGGCCGATTTTCGGAAATTCCATTGTTTGAATTTCCATTTCTGTTTCGTACTAGAAGTGCTAGAAACTCAACTTGTAGGCTCAGTTTTAGAGTTTTTCAGGCTGTCGAGCCCACAGACAATTTATTTTTTAAAAACTAGGGGCGAGGGGGGCGGGGGAGGGAGGTCTGACAAAAACTTTACAAATAATTTGCAATGGCCTAACTTGCATACGATTTTTTTATTCCTGCCGTTCTGGCATCTTGACATCGTCTTTTTGTCTCTTTTCAGCGATTTGATGTACTTTTGAATCGTTTTTTGTGGCGTTTTGGTTTTGGTTGCTCTTGATGAAACTTTCTGCCGTCATTTTAACCTTTTTTCTGCTTTTCTTGTAGCTGTTTTTCCATCTTTTCATTGCATCTATTTATAGCCTTTTCGTCGTTTGTTGTTGTTTCTTCATGCTTTTTTTGTAGTCTTTCCGTTGTTTTTTCGCCGCTACTTCTCTTGTCTATTTGCTTTCGTTTATCATCTTTTCATCATCTTTTTGACGTCCCTTCGCGGTCTTTTGTCTTTTGTCATCGCTTTGTTGTCTGTTGTTCGAATTCGTCGTCTTTTTGTCGCCTCTCTTTCGTAGTTTTGTCGGAGTTTTTTTGTTATATTGCCATTTTGTTTGCTTCATTTGTACGTTGTTTTTCGACCTGTGTATTTGGTACATTCCTTTGGCCGCTCTTTCTGTTTTTGTCGCCTGTTTTGTTACTGTTTCGGTGTCTTTTCGTTGTCTTTTTGTTCGCAGTTTTTTTGTTATCTTTCAATCGTTTTTGTTGTGTTTCGCCGTATTTTGTTATCTTTTCATCGTTTTCGTCGACATCCTGTTTGTTGTTTTTTATTTGCATTTTGTCGTTCTGTGTCGTTTGCGTATTTTCCGTTTTGCCGCCATTTAAACGTCGTTTTGTCGTGTTTTTTGGTCTTGTTTTGTCCCTGTTTTGGCGTTTTTTCGTCGTCTTTTCATTTTATTTCCGTCGCATTTTTATCGTTTCGTTAGCTTTTCATCGTCATGACATTTTTTTCCCGTGTTGGGGACTTACCACCGCGACCACTATATTGATCTATTGTGGTGTGTCCTCTTTTATTTTATGCCATGTCGTATCAGTAAGCTATCAAAGTTTGATTTACTACCTCTACAACTGTGGGCATTTATCCCAATCAGGTGATGCATTTCATATGAAATTTTTCATCTGATTAGGAGCAGTATTCTAAATATCGCAGGGCTGAGTCAGCCCGTTATCAACATATCTACGTCGTTTCTGATTAGTTTCAGGTGATACTTACAAGGACAATGTCCTGTTATCAAACCGGTGTATGTACTCAAGTCGGATTTGGAAAGGTTTAATAGCTTTTGTGATTGAAGAGCATTTGGCTCTGTCAAACGTTTTGATTGCCGGGTATTCGAGGTAAAATTCCAGTTAGACTGTACCTTTTGTTTTTCCCAGCTGCTAAGTTCCATTTTAAGAGCAAGGAAAATAGTCCAGAAAAGGATTCAGGTCCTATGAACTGCATGGATGAACCCTTTCTTTGCCAATTGATCAGCAGTTTAGTTTCCCTTGATTCTGTAGTGACCAGGAACCCAGTAGAGGTTGATCATATTGCGACAGAAAAGTGTTCTAGCAGTTTTATGCATTCCCACACCAATTTAGAAGTATGAGTTTTTGATTTTAAAGCATTCAATGCTGCTTGACTATCTGAGCAAATACAGATATTTGCATTTTTGTAATTTCTTTTTAAGCAGATTGATACACGTCATGACTTCTTTGTCATCTTAATTTTTGTCGTCTCTTCGTCGGCTTTGGGTTGTATTTCAATCATTATTTCATCGTCTTTTTATTGTGTTTTATGAAGCTTTAAATTTTCAACAGCTTTTAATTAGGTATCGCGTAAAACGAGTAAGGCTAACTAATGCAATTAAGACAAGGACTGCTGGGGTTACTTGGTTATAAAAAAAAGCCTTACTCGCTTATCAGTAGAAAATGATTTTGAAGTTCTATCACACTACAGAAATCATATTGGAGACCGGTAAAATGAGCGAAGAAATGTAAATGAAAATATTTCGCCTTTTTTCTGTACTCCTACCAAGAATACTATTAGCATGAATTTACTACGGTCAGAGACCGAAAGCCTAAAAGTAAAGTATATCATGCTATTAACGTGTATATATGGTTATAAAATTCTATTTGCCGCCAAAGTAAGAAATGCTGTCTGTTTTTCTTTTTAATTCACTACTCATTAGAGGAAACTATCTTTACTGTTCTGTTCAATTATTTCTCTCAGAAGATCTCAAAACAAACTTTCATATCGGCTATTTAAAAGTAAAGTTATGCTTTTCGGGATATTATTCATTGCATGTAGTGTACTCGTGATTTTTATAATTGAAAGAAATTTTTAACATTTTCGGTAAAGTTTATAAAAATTCGTAGATACGAGCACTTGAATAAATCTGTAAATCTGACATCACTGGTGATGATTTGTAGTAGGTTGGGGAACGAAAAAATCCTAATTTTTTACTGTAAGTTGATATCCCATTGCAGCACATACATTAAAAGACAAAGGTGCAAAAATATTATCAAAACGAGCGTGGCTTAAGAAGCAAAATTAAGGTTTTTTTCGTTTCTGTAACGGCCTTTCACGTTACCGTCACAACAAAAACTTATAGACAACATATAGATTTATATATCGACACAATAAAAACTGTTTTTTAAAGAAAAATATTCTTATTGAAATTTTAACATTGAAAGTTCGAAAAACCACTGCTAGAGTATCAGCTGTCGATATGTGGATGAAATTGGATCCATACTAATTAAACATTTGCATAAAAATATTATTATTTGCAGTCTCCCCTAAGGTCGAGCATAATCTAACCTTCATTGTTATATTTTTGGTGTGCCCCAAGGAAGTAAGTGGAGACCATTGCTGTTTTTGCTGTTTATTAGGAAAGTGTGGCCTTTTATTCGTAAACGAAAATGTGTAATTTCGTAAACATAGATTTAAAACAGGTTTACTAAAAATTATACCACCCAAACTAATTGCAATAGAAGACCGACTGTAAAATGCCAGTCTTTCAAGATTCCCTGCTTAGAAGCAAATGCATCTAAATTAATTACCAAAGAAAATATAAAATAGCAGCTCGCTTGACATTATATTACAAACAGTCACGCGAAGTTCTGCCAATCCGGTTGAACATCTATCCGCGTCGACATTTGCGCTTCCCTAGAACCTATGGAAGATAGATCTTTCCCTCAATAGATGCGTTTAGTTAGAAGTACCGCCATTAACCGCCTCATTGACTCCGCCGGCGGTTCATCAGTGCGATAATGGCAGTAATTATCACCTCCTCACACGTCGTTCACCATCCGCCCACGGCGGGCGCCACCTGCCAACAGCTTCTCATTAGCACCGTGTGGAGTAATCACTGTAATTAATTTCGATAATCTAGATAAGTTCAACCCTCTGTCTGTTTTCGTACTCCCAGTCGCGTTTCTAGCTCAGAACGCGCCGATTGCAGTCTCTCTCCAGCAGCGGAAATACCGAAACCGTACGCGCTGATGCAATAATTACTTCATCCAACAAATCTCGCAAATAAGTATTGTCACATCTCTTCACCTGGACCTGGCCAGCGACGACAACTCGTCACTCGAGCTAACGGAGCAGATTTATGGCATTTCTCGACGCGCACCATTTTCCCAAGAATGACACTCCATCGCATGTGCGATAAATCAACAGCACCAGCCTTAGTCTCAATCAACATCCGCTAATTACGGCGATCCAGCACCGATAGAGCTAGAGAAAGAGCACACGGTGCCAATTATCGTGTTGGGAATTAACCACCGACCACGAGTCTCCACCTGTTCCTCGCGATCGGTGTCCTGCTGTGCCGAGCGAATCAATCAGTGAAGTAGCGACAAACGTTCACTCATTTTAGCACCGTGAGCCGGCACTGGATGTCCCTGAAACATGTCGACTGCGCGAACCATTCCGCACCAGTCTACACATATCGCATATCGATGGGGGCATTTGGCGGCTGACCCGGAGCCGATTGCCCCATCGCCTAACTTCCACCATTACCAGCACCATTACTGCTAGCACAGTCCATTGAAGCCATCGTTGCTAAGATTAATTAATAATTTATCTTTACGAGAATTATTCCACGAAAACACGGTTGCCAGAAGGTTGGCCCGTGTGGTGGAGCAAAAAAATAAAGTAAAATAAACGGTTATAATTAAAACAGAACGCCGACCAACGATCAGACACTTGCATAGAGCAAATGGGTGTGACCGTACAAAAGAGAGAATTAATACATCAGCCTCGCCAGTGATCCGCCACGGAGCACCTGCCCTGCTGCGGAAAAGGGGATATGCGGCCTGTAGGTGATGCCTTTAATAATGCAGTAAGTGCAGCGTTGCCGTTCGGCTGGGAAACAAAATCACATGTTGTATTGCACTGGTTTGCGGATAATTGCCGGTTGTATACCGTCATCGTTACGAAATTCGATTATCACCAAACGTTATTCTAGCTGAACCTCGTTTTATTGATGCAATTTATAACGAAATGTCATATAGGTACTTTCTAAATAACGCACTAAAGAGCAATCAACTCTGTGGGCTTCCGCTGAAGGGACCCATAACTAAGCTGAAATATTGTCTTAATAACTCAACTCTATCATCCAATGCCACCGCACCGGTCAGCACGTATGTAGCCCCTCAGCCAGCACCTGCACTTGCGTCAATACGTACGATACGTTTTTCGCTGTTTCATTTGCTGACAAGCTTTCGCGTCGGTACCGTCTCTGTATCATTTCATCGCCGCTGTAGTATCCAATTAATTAAATTAAAAAGTCACCATAATTAATACCGATCCTCGCGGGGCAAACGGTTGCCTCAACCGGTGACTGTACGCTAGACTATTGACTACTGCATTACCTACGCGGACCGCTGCTACTCCCTTCGGCTTCAATCAGCCACTCACAACCACCTGACAGGTTGTCGCATCTCTTTAGGTTGATCTCACCCGTTGCTTGAATTTCTAATTAGTCCGATTCGGGTGAATTTATCTGATTACACTCGTCTATATTCGTCTATAAACGACGACGAGCGATGATGATGATGATGATGATGATTAGCTAGGCTATAGGAATTTGTGAATACCGATCAGTGAGCGGAGATCTTTCAATTGAGCAATTAAATAAAGCTGCTTAGCCAGCCAGCGAGCGCGGCAATCGTCTAACGTTGAAAGCACGATCGGATATCGATCTTTTCTGCTCGGCACGAGCAGCCTGCCAATCAACACCACAAACAATCCGGTGCGCGGCGTGTGCATATTCACAGTCACTCCAAACAATGGCAATTATTGAATTATCACCCATTTAGCGATCGCTACCGAGCTACCGACACCGCAGCGGGTTTCATATTAGGTATATGATGCATGCGGATTTAGCTTGCTTAAAAATGCAAATGTAAATCTGCAGTGTGTAACGCGAAGCGAGACCGTATCAATGCAGCATCGCTGCATCCAGTCAGCCTGCTTGGCGCAGTGTTTCAGATACTTCGATAGTGAACAACTACTGGATGACTTCTACCAGTGTTTTGGTTATTGTTAATTGGTGCCATTTGAACATTTCAGCATATTAGTGCTAAAACGTTAGGACAAAACTAGCTGATTGCCCGATCTAACTTGGGACCCCTTTGTCTCTCAGCCTTCTACATCTGTTATTGTAACGAAAATTCTCATAATGCAAGAAACAAATCCTTTTTTCTTCACTTGAATGTGTCTACTTTTTGTCAGTTGCCATCCAGGCACTTCTAAATCTGTCTTCTATTCGGTAATCCATATAAAGCGAGATATGTTTGTGACGTTTTTGAACATGCCCCTTTCGGAAGTCTCTCTTGTCGTCCAGCCACTCCAAACGCAACTGAGACGCACCCCATTACAAATCTTTTTTTCATATATCCCTCCTCGGTGGAACTCTTTCTCCATAACTCCTTCTCCACCCCCTCATGCGAGGGGAGTATAGGAGCATAGGGGAGGAACATCTAGCCCTGTTCCTCGTCTAACCTCAATACGCCGACTCGTAGTGAGTCGAAAGACGAGATGGCTCCAGCTCTGAAGGATGAGCTGAAACTATGGGAGAGCCGAACCGTCATGGCCAATTGGATCGCTCAAACATTCTAACCATTTATAACGTCGAGTATTAAGGTACTCAAAAGTTGCTGAGTCTCAATAAGAGAGATATCAGCACGCTTACCGGTCTTGAGACATTATGTTCGCAATCTTGGTTTCGTACAAGAATATTTAACCACGGAACACTTACCTACCCTGCAACTGCGGAGCACAAACAGCACGCAGGCTGCAATATCTCAAAAAGGGGAGATATGGTCTGCGTCGCCGATCAGGGTAACAAGGTTCAAAACCGAGTCACCTCTGATTGGCACCTGCCTCGCTTCAGCTACCAGCCTATCACTTCCTTAATAAGTTATAGGTCAGCTTGAAGCGTAGGTACAGAAAAAGTAATAAACGGGGCATACCATAATAGTTCAACAGTACCCAACCCAACAGAACAGGTTCAACAGGTACCCAACAGAAGAAGATGACCCCCTTCTTGTTTTCCAGCCACTTGCACAACTGCAATCAGTTTAAATGCAAGAAAATTTTTACTTTCTTTTTGTTTTGTCAAACCCCTTCTGCGGTTATTATCTTATGTCAAGGAATATGTGTGTCATCCAGGCGTTTCGGAGTTATGTCGGATCATACATTCATGTTAATTCATCGTCCCACCCTGCTGGTTTCCTCCCAGTCAGTTCCCCTTGCCAATACCTCCTCTTAACCAATCCACTTTCATGTCACCCAGCCACTTGCGCTACTAAAATCGGTCTGAATGCGAGAGAAACGCAACCCCTTTTGTTCATTTTGACCTCTGGTGGATCACGTGTGCCAAGTTTGGTGGAGAACGGTTAAGACGTTCTGGAGTTATGGTGGTACACACAAACCACAATACCAAAAGTTTGGATGCATATGGAAAAAATGCGTTTAACGTCCCTTGATTTCGTTTGGCATGATGAACCGTGTTACGAAAAAATAAACAACTTTTGAGACCCGTAAACAGGTAGAAATGGGTGTCATTCGCTCAAGCACATGCAAATTGAATGATTGATGTTTGGAAAAATGTGTTTGGATGGGTGAATCGTAATGAAAGCCATTTTGAGCAATGTCTACCGCCTTCAGTCAAGTATGGTGGTGGCTCTATAATGGTCTGAGATGTTTTTTTAAAGCTTAAAGCAAAACCCTTTTTAAAGCAAAACCCTCCCAGTTGGCTTCGAGGTATGACGCTGGCCTAATAAACCAGTCGTCTTATGTTCGAATCTCGGCTGGGAGAGGCTGTTAGAGTCAACAGGATCGCAGCAACTGGCCCTGCAATTGTCCTGTACTATAACAGCTGGCTGCGAAGTCTGTCGTATAAAAACAGAAGGTCAAGTTTCGAGCACGGAATGTAGCACCTAGGTTTTGCTTTGAGACTTTGAGTCTTTGAGACTTTTTTAGTGTTTTGAACATATTCATTTTTACTCTTCTTTGACACCTTTTTACTTTTCGGCTCACTTTAGACTATTTTAGCTCTTTGAAATTTGACTCCGTTACATTATTTTAATCTCTTTCGACATTTTTGACACTCGTTTGTCTCTTTTTAACGTTTTTGACTCTTTTGACGTAGGACTACATCGTTCAGAATGGTACTGGTCAGGGGGAAATTCTAAAAAATCAAAAATTGCCTGCGACACAAAAATATGAAAGACCACCTTGTTTCCTTTTACAAAAAAGGTAACAAAACCTCCTCGTTCCAACAGGTTGAATATTCTTTACGACATTTAAACTTATACCAAATTGATATCTGTGCTCGGGAAGTGCGCCAGAATGCAAAACTACCTCTTTTGTTCAACCGATTTCATCGGTTGAACACTAACCATAGTCCAATTTGATGTCCTGAAAGTAAACAATTGTTAAAGTGTAAAACCATCCTTTTTGTTCAGCATACATTGTCTTTGAACATTAAATCTAGCCCAATTTGATGTGGTGAAAATGAAACGTCATAGAAAAGTGAGCGGTCATCCTTTCCTGTATGCCTGATTGCCTCTTTATACTGCAAAAATTTATTCAGAACTGTTGTCTTGCACAGAAACAGGGCCAAAGGGAAATTTGTGCATGTGACGTGACGCAGAAATTCTCAAAGCGAGCAAAATCAGCGAATCTCTTATCCGAGAATAGTTTGAGCGTTTCATTTGTTAGTAAGTTACTTGCACTTCTTCATATTGTTTTAATTGAATTTCGGTCAAGTACGCAAATAGCTGTAAAGTAGACGGTCGAACGGAACTGGTAAGATGCAGAGGACGTTAGCTAATTGATATTTTAACTGGCTGTCCACATGTTACATGTAAGACAATTGTACTGCAAATCCATCTACCACAATGAATGGTGCTATCAATAATTGCAATTAACGAATGCAAATCAGTGTTGTGAATGATAACCCAGAATAGTTATTTATTTTTTCGGTTTAACCGTAGTTGTAAGCAAGCTCCTTATGTAAATGCGTCAAATGCATACCAGTTTTAGGCCAGCTAGTTAAAGTTGACTAGTGCTACAAATCATGCAAAAATTGTGAAAATGCGAAATCATCGCCAATTATTAGAAGATGTGTAATTGTTGCCTGATTACTTAATATTTAAACTTAGCTTAATTTAACAAAAGTATATATAATTTTAGTGCATTTATTACAACACAGGAAATTATAAATTTGCCTAACAAACGGCTGAACATTTTTAATTTGTCAAGCATTGTCGAATTGTACCCGCATTCGTAGTCCTACGTGAACGCCTTGGTTGTTCTCCTAGACACAGACCTCCACATTTTTGTTTCGTTTTGTACAACGTTAACTAAATTATCTGGAACAAAGGTTGCCAATCCCAATTTTCATAATATTATTGTAATATCTCCAAAATTCGCTAAAAACAACACACAACAAACAATACGCTCTTAGTAAACATGAAGGATAGGGCTTTCAAACGAAGTGAAAAAAATTAGCGACCATCTTGAATTTGGGTGACATATTGGATTGGATAGCGCAACAACCGATTTTTCTTTGAAGCTCCCAATTGGCAAACTGCACACCAAATTTGAAAAATTTAAATCGGCTGGGAGCTCATGGCAAAAAACGGCGATTTAACTTCAAAAAATTTCAAAAAATTTAACTTTTTTGAAACTGTCGGACGCTTTGGACGAGGGGTCCACTGTTTCGAGGTATTAAAAGTGTAATTTTCATTTTCAACCAATTACAGTACAAGAGTTCCAATATTTCAAGATCTCGTGTCAGTCAGTAGTGGCTCCGGATTTTTTCGGATTTCAGTTTGGTTTTTACGTAATTATAAAAGTTTTAGAACAGGCTTTTATTTCAAATTCAATTTTAGAATTGTACCCATAAAATACATCGCTGATAGTTAAATTTAGTTAATTGCGTACCGTGAACGTACCATATTCTGCGCAGTTAAGACATTTTTATGATTCTTCCGCTATTCTAAGTATTCTAGATTTAATTTAACAACGTGGATAGCAGCAACGTGTAGTGCTACAGTCTATAATATCTTGTAAAAAATATGGGAATTATAAGTCGACTAACAGTTGAGTATTTTTTTCGTTTTGTAAACTTATCAAAGGTGCCTAATTCTGCGCACTTTCTTGCCCATGTTCCTAATTCTGCGCATATTTGCTTCTAATTCTGCGCACCCAAAAAGTGAAAATAAATACTCCTGCCATGCTTTTTATGTCTTTATACGCGAAAAGCACACCAACAAATCCGGCATTAGCCATTACCATAATTAAATGCATGATGCGGCCTTCTCATGCTGTCCGGGTGGCAAAAAATATTGTTATCATTTTGATTGCCTCATTTTAAATATTTTATTTTCGATAACGTGAAGGGCGAATTGATTCGGGTTTTCTGCATACTGAACATTACACTGTAGATTAATACTAAAAATTGTGTTTTCATATAGAAACCACTTCCCCACTTTGAGAGCCCCATGAGGTTGGACATTACAAAAAATAGAAGACATGGTTTCATGAATTGACACTCGTAGGTTCGGACCCCGAGACACAGCACAAGATGCAAATCAATGCAAATTAAAGATTCTACTTGATTTTTCATGCCTCTATACCTCAGCCATTTGGGTGAGGTTGCGTATTCTTTCGCGATTTCTTCGTAGGATACATTACTGCGCAGAATTTGGAACATGAATAAAAAATCTGTGCCTAAATCTGCGCATTGTTGCATCGCATTTTTCTAAGGAAAGCAATGCATACAATCATTCTTTTTGTCTAAAACATGACTAAAACTAATTATTCTTTCTAATTATGCTGGGTATTTGATCATTGCAAAGAATTTCGATCACAAATTTGTTAATTTTCTAGAAGGACAATTTTAGCTTTGGTGCTAACGACGATGTTTTCTGCCATATAAAATACTTTCAGTTTCACGTTAAATTATTTCGCTCTCAAATATTATGGCCCGTTTGTGAATAATGGCGCAATATTCAACAGACATTTATAAAAAAATAACGCAATGATCATTGTTATGCACAATGTTAAAAAATCTTCTATACCTATAAAGAAGGATTTCTGTCTGTCTGTCTGTCTGTCTGTCTGTCCTGTGTTCCTTATAGAATCAAAAACTACTGAACCAATCGGCATGAAAATTTGCATGTAGAGGGTTTTGGGGCCAGGAAAGGTTTTAGTGATGGTTAGAGACCCCTCCCCCCACTAAGAGGGGGGGCTCCCATACAAATGAAACACAAATTTCTGCATAACTCGAGAACTAATCAAGCAAATAGAACCAAATTTGGCATGTGGGTGTTTTCGGTGACAAGAATTTATTCTAGGGTAATTTGAGACCCCTCCCCTCTTTATAAGGGGAATTATAACTCCTCTCCCCTTTAAGAGGGGGGGTTTCCATACAAATTTCCTCATAACTCGAGAACTAATCAAGCAAATGGAACCAAATTTGGCATGTGAAAGTTTTCGAGGGCAAGGAAATTTTCTATGTTGAATTAGGACCCCTCCTCACTTTAAGAGGGGGGGCTCCTGTACAAATGAAATACCAATTTCCTCATAACTCGAGAACTAATCAAGCAAATGGAACCAAATTTGGCATGTGTGTGTTTTTGGAGACAAAATTTTTTTCTATGATGAATTGGGACCCCTCCCCACTTTAAGTGGGGGGGGGGGGGGGCTCCTATACAAACGAAATACAAATTTCCTTATAACTCGAGAGCTAATCCAGCAATTGAAACCAAATTTGGCATGTAGGTGTTTTTGGAGGCAAGAATTTTTTCTATGATGAATAAGAACCTCTCCCCACTTTAGGAGGGGGGGCTCCTATACAAATGAAATACAAATTTCCTCATAACTCGAGAACTAATCAAGCAAATAGAACCAAATTTGGCATGTGGGTGTTTTCGGTGACAAGAATTTATTCTATGGTAAATTGAAAGCCCTCCCTCTTTATAAGGGGGATTGTAACTCCTCTCCCCTTTAAGAGGGGGGGCTTCCATACAAATTTCCTCATAACTCGAGAACTAATCAAGCAAATGGAACCAAATTTGCCATGTGAAGGTTTTCGAGGGCAAAAAAATTTTCTACGGTGAATTAGGACCCCTCCCCACTCTAAGAGGGGGGGCTCCTGTACAAATGAAATACCAATTTCCTCCTAACTCGAGAACTAATCAAGCAAATAGAACAACATTTGGCATGTGGGTGTTTTTTTTGGTGACAAGAATTTATTCTATGGTGAATTGAGACCCCTCCCCTCTTTATAAGAGGAATTATAACTTCTCTCCCCTTTAAGAGGGAGGGGGCTTCCATACAAATTTCCTCATAACTCGAGAACTAATCAAGCAAATGCAACCAAATTTGGCATGTGAAGGTTTTCGAGAGCAAGAAAATTTTCTATGGTGAATTAGGACCCCTCTCCACTTTAAGAGGAGGGGCTCCTGTACAAATGAAATACAAATTTCCTCATAACTCGAGAACTAATCCAGCAAATGGAACCAAATTTGGCGTGTAGGTGTTTTTGGAGGCAAGATTTTTTTCTGTGATGAATTAGGACCTCTTCCCACATTAGGAGGGGGGGCTCCAATACAAATGAAATACAAATTTCCCCATAACTCGAGAACTAATCAAGCAAATAGAACCAAATTCGGCATGTGGAGGTTTTTGGAGGCAAAAATATTTTCTACGGTGAATTAGGATCCTTCCACACTTCAAGAGGGGGGGCTTCTACACAAATGGAATACAAATTTCCTCATAATTCGAGAACTAATCAAGCAAATGGAACCATATTTGGCATGTGAGAGTTTTAGATGGCAGATTTTTTTTTCTGTGGTGTATTACGACCCCTTTCCCTTTTAAGAGGGTGGGCTCCCATACAAATGAAATACAAATTTCCTTATAATTTGAGTACTAATCAAGCAAATGGAACCAAATTTAGCATGTAGGAGATTTTTGAGTCTTGAATTTATTTTATGGTAGTTAGAGACCTCTCACCCCTGTGGTAGGGGGATATGGACTCTCATACAAATAAAACAGAAATTTTTGCGAAACTCAAAAACTAATCCAACTCGAGAAATTCGAGACTCTTCCATAAAACATTAATCAATAACAAGACCACAAAAACTATCTATAGTAACACTAGATCATTCAGGACGAGCCGGTCGCGAGTGTTGCCGGTGACCCGCCGTCGGAAGCGCCGCCCACTGGGGGGCTTGCAAAACTCGAGATAGTGACAAAGATCATCCGAGATTCATGATTTATGTACAACACAGGTTAATTTGTGGCAATACGAAGTTTGTCGGGTCAGCTAGTACTTATATAAAGAAAAATGTGCAGAATTAGGAGCTGCGCAGAACTAGGAGCGGTCACGGTACGTCCAGATATATTGTTCAATTTACACTACTGGCATATTTTTTTATAGATTTTCACATAGTTTAGGCCGTCACATAGGCCGTCTCAAGGTCACCA
Organism: Sabethes cyaneus; assembly: GCF_943734655.1. Taxonomy (NCBI): domain Eukaryota; kingdom Metazoa; phylum Arthropoda; class Insecta; order Diptera; family Culicidae; genus Sabethes; species Sabethes cyaneus. The sequence continues at coordinate 233,511,410 of NC_071355.1, forward strand.
CCGTTAATCCGTTAACTTATGAACTTCATATCACTTGACATCGTTGCTAATTGCACCATTGAGAAACATTCCACATTCAGTACACTGCACTGCATTACCCAGTAAAAAATTTGCACCGTTCATACCTTGTTCAGCTTGAAGATCACATTGTATGGGTAATCGTGGGTGGTCTGTTTTTTTTATATCCTCACTCTATGCATCACGCCACGGTCACCTGTATACCTACCTGTGCTGTCAACGATGCCTTCGTGCATTCTCCGGTTTCTCTTGCCATTTGGCCGTCCGTCGTACCTATATAAGTTCGCCGATCGTTTTCTACTCCCTCTCATTCCACACAATTTTTGTCATATTTGGCCACAAACCATCATAACCAGTACGCTGTTAACTTCAACTGGATGGTCAACCTCAAACTAATGGATTACCGAGTTACCCGAGTAAAAAAACAACCTTTAATCACTTAACGTAGAACCGATCGCTAATGAGAAAGTCAAGCCAGTCAGTGCACCCCACCCAAAAGCCGTCAGGCTACAAGAGACCATATAATCGTCACTTGAGAAGGTGATCATAACAAGCAACGATCATAACAGAGTAATCAGCCTCAGGAAAAAAACACAACAATAAAACTGAGCGGTCAAACATAAAAAATAATCTCCTTTAGATTGAAATGTCAAAATATTGTCCGTTCGCTGCTGACCGAGCTATTGTGTGAATGTAGAAGGAACTTTTTCCCCTGCCTTTTGTTCCTGCAGGCTGCGCATTCTGCTTTGGGATAAATCTTGCTTCCACAAACAGTCCGTAACTTTTCGGTAGTTTTTGACCGAGTGTGAAATACGACCAATAACATTGGAACCATACACCAAACATGAATGAGCCGTGGAATGATTTATCTGGATTAAATAGCGACAAAAGGTTCGTGGTTCGGCAGAACACCCACTTCACGTGAGCGAGCGTCGCGACGTGGGTGTTCCTAGAAGATACGCCGTGCGAAAGCATTGACCGTCATACCGGCAACTCAATTCGAATCCCTCTAGTTCCGTCGTAAATTACTCCGTATCAAAGCATTCATTCATTAAACCATCTAATTGTCCAGTTGGTTGACAGTATCATGCTAACTTTTCAATTTCGATTCGACCCTAAGTTAAAAGCGCCAGTTCATAATGTGTCGCATCAGTTAACGATTTGTATGCATGCATAGATTATTCATTATGATGGTAGTCAACTCCGGGTACGCTGAGGGTACACAAATATTTTCAATTGGAAGCGATAAATTATAATGCACCTCCCGGGTATCTATGACTTTGCAATAACAACAACTACGACTACGACAAATGTGCTTCATCGTCCGTCCGTTGCATAGCTCAGGGGAAACAGGGCAAGCAAATTATTGCGCTTGCATTATTGAGCAATTTTGCTTCCGTTCGTGGTGGTGGTGATTATGAGGGTGACATTCATACGGATGTAGCTGATGGCAATCGATAGACACACTAAAAGGCACCGGTCACCGGAAGTCGATTAGAAAATCGGTTAACAGTCAGCAGTTAGCATTAATTTGTTGTGCTGTTTGTGCACACGCTAAGATGAGGGATGTTCTACTGATGGTGGTGTGATTTGTGGGTGGTAATTAAACTAATTAATTTGCTAGATGAAAATCGCGTTCATTCGCACGTGAAGCATTCAAAATTAGGTTATAAAGTTATGTCACGACTTTCCAATTCTATAATATCTGAGTTATTCGCGATTAGCTGTAATATTTTTCTAATCTCCTTTGCCGTTGGTCTGGATGGACCTAATAATTTAACCTAATCAATTCGAGGTTGCGCAGAGCAAATATTTTAATAAAATAAACAATACAAGTGACAACATTTAAACATCTCTTATAATCTACAATTAACAATATCGATGGGAGTTTCTTCGACTGTAAGCGTTGATAATACTAGATTGGGGAACTGACTGTTTAGTCTTGAAATGAAGTAGACGATTTGTTCTTTTTTATGCCAACGTTTCGATCTCTGGTATGGATTTTCTTCAGAACTTGAAGTATATACCGCCTTTGTATAGTAACTTTTACCCTAGAGTGTTGTCTGTCTTTGGCTTAATGTTTATACAGACAACAATAGGTTAAAAGTTACTAGATAAAGATGGTACACAATTCAAGCCGCCATGAAGAAGATCCAAACCAGAGATCGAAAAGTTGGCATAAAAGAGAACAAACCATTCACTTCATTTGAAGACTGAACATCCAGTTCCCCAATCTATTATTAATAATATTGATGTTTTGTTAAGAAATAAATCCATTTTTTCATATGAGATAATAAATACTAGATGGCTTTAACAAAGTCATTGGAAATTTGAACATTTCCACTGAATCATATAATTTTTACTGAAAACTGAAAACAAAAATTATTTAGACATTTAGACAAATTATCATTTTGACACGCTTTGGTATTTGAATCGAAAATTTTAAAGAGTTAAAGAACTAAAAGATTCAACAAGGGTTCAAGACGAGTCAAACAATACACAATGGGCAAAAAGGTTCTCGTAATCCCAATAATTAGACGCTGCCGGTTTGGAATTTTACAAGATATCTATTTCTATGTAAACAATACAAGGAATCGAGTGGTGATATCCCCATCTGGCGCAGACCTTGAGAAGATGTCCATTTTGCTCTATTATCCCCAAAAATTATGGCAAAAGCTAATTAAACAGTAAAAAAACTTATTTTCCGCCAGTGAAATAAACACTAATAACTTCCCAATGTTGTTAAAATATCTGCAGAATTAAATCCCATCCGTTCCATATTGTGCGAAATGCAAGAATGGTTCATTTTGCCCAACTCACTCCTAAATACATAGTGAAACCTAATTAAAGCCATTCAAACTAACTCTTTTTATGTCATTTCAATAGTCTTGATATGTTAAGAAGGCAGAACTACGCAACCGCCACAAGTTTATTCTGCTTCTCTGGCTTGAAGCAGTAGCGAGCAGCAGCAGCAGCCACAACCACAAGCTCAGTGAATGTAATTGTCGTTCGTGCCTGGAATAATAGATTTAACTTGAAAGTTTTCATCTATTTTTACTACGTAGCGATTATAAAACAATCTTTTCGAGAAAGCTATAAAAATGCTGCATCTTTTATGAATCGAATGGTATGTGAACCATCAAAATCCGTTCTAAATTGGAAGAGCTTTTAGCGTTCAAAATCTTTCATTCTTTCGTGGCGCTGGCTTCAAACCAAATTTTGGATTGACACCCTGCGGTAAGACGCAGTTCTACGTCAAAAGTCACGAAAGAGTTACAGCTGTCAAACAAAGTTGAATAGGATTCAAAACAGATTTAAAACAAAACCCTAAAAAATGAGCTAAAAACTCTAAAATGGATTTCGAATTTGGTAACAAATGCGCGTCGCCTATTTTGCCAATATCGAAACCGTGCCAAAATTGAGACCCTTTTTGATATGAAAAAATTAAATGTAAATGTGTTAGAAATTGACTAAATATTATTAATCAACGATTGCAACCATTTTATGTTTAAAAAATCCGCCAAGAGCCATCCATCCGATGCAAATAAGGTTTTGGCAACGTACGGTAAGACGTAGTCCTACGGCAAAAAAATGTGGTTGTTCAAAACATTCTATAACTGCAAACTTTTTTTCATTACAACCTGAGGGTTTCATTTTTTCGTCATTTAAGGCTGTATGCGGAAACTGACCGATATTCAAGCATATTTTTGGAAGTGAAATATTTTGTGTTGCCAAAAACGGATACTTTTGTTGCCAAAATCGAACCATGCAAAATTCAAAATCCCACTGTATTTGAATAAATTAACAAAAATGGGTCAAGAAAAATAGCCAAACACTTAAAAACTGTTAAAAACAGGTAGAAAAAGTAAAATAATCAAAAGTAAAGAAATCTAAAAGGGTCAAAAAATCATGCTAGAATTAGAAAAAAGTAATCTAATTAAGGAAAGGATCATAAAACAAACGAAAAAGAGTCCAAACGAAGTCGAAAGAGAATCGAATAATAGCTAAAAGTGAAAAAGAGTCAAAGGTTCGGGCGTCAGAAACAAATTTTTTGACGTAGGACTACGTCTTACGGCAAGTTTTGAGATAGGGTGTCATTCCAAAAAATCGAAAAATGCGAGCGTCACGAAAAATGAAAAGTTTTGAGCGCTAATGGCTCAGCGGTTTTCCAATCGATTTTCAATATTCTTACACCAATCGATCGGAAAATCCTCTAAGAATTACCCCAAATGAAGAAAAGTATGGGTTCTTGATGTTGAACTATTGAAAAATTCAAAATAATGAACCTATGCTTTACCAGAATTCTCGCTTCGTGATTGGTTGGAAGATTCTTTGTGATGATGTAAACCTATATCAATTTGATATCTGTGCTTGGGAAGCAAGCCAAAACAAGTGACCAAATTTCCTCATTTCAACAAGATTTCTTAACACCGCGGTTAAACCTAGACCATTTTGATGTCCTTGCTTGGGAAGTACACCAGAAAGAGTGACAAAGCCCCCTCGTGCCAACAGATTTCTTACGAACGAGATTAAACCTAGTCCAATTTGATGTCTGTGTTAGGGAAATGTGCCAGAAAAAATGACACAAGTTCGCAGTCTCAACAGAACGCAAATTCTTTACTGCGAGACGATTAAACCTCGGCGAATTTGATATCTGTGTTGGAAAAATGTGCTACAGCTATAGTGTTCGGTTATAATACGACTCTGTGAATACGCATGCTTGCCGTTTCATTAGAAGTGCAGTGAAAAGATGTGCTGTTGATAAAATAGGATTGAATTCGTAAAATCCCTTCAACGTGGGAACCATGGGTAATACAAACAATCTTTAATTTCAGTAAGGTAGCAGGAAAGCAATAGTTTGTGTTCTTGATTTTGTTAAATTGTTTTCAAATGCACAATCTTTTAAGAATTGAACGTATGCAATGTTACTACTTTGATAAATGTTACGTACAACGCATGTAGCATGTATATATGTTGCATATAGCATGTATACATGAAGAATCGAATGATTACAAGCATGAATACATGCTACTATCATTATAAAGAGACTTACGTAGTCCTGCGTCACCTATATATGCGGTCGTGTCTTGTACACAACCCCTCTGATTTTTTTACGAATTAACAAACTTTAAACAAGACTTAAAACTTATAAATTAGATTCAAACAAGAGTCAAGGAAATTAAAACAAGAATCTAAGTGAGTCAAAAGGAGCACAAGTTAGTTGAAATTGTATAAATATGTTTGAAGAAAAGCCAAAAGAGTTAAACGAAATTTGAAGGAAAGTAAAACTAAGATCCTAAAAAGAGTCAAAAAAGCGTGAAACAGTTAAAAAATCAAATAAGTGTCAGTGTCAAAAAAGATTTGATATTAAGTTTTTAAGCTTGAGTCTGAAATGAGTCAAGAAAGAAGCAAAAGATAGTAAAAAAAAAGTAAAACGTAATTTAGAACAGTAAAACAAAAAGTCAATACAATTAAAAAATCAAAAGTTAAAGAAAAATAGAAACAAAGTAACAGAATCAAATGAGAATGAGAAATGCGTGAATCAAGAGTAAAAATAAACAGAAAAGAGTATAAAGAGTCAAAATCGAGTGAAAACGATAATATTAAAAAGAGCAAAAAATTAACAGTCCAAAAAGAGTAAAATATAATTTGAATTAGATCCAAAAAGAGTTAAAAGATCTGGGAGAGCATAAATCAGAGCTAAAAAATCTCAAAGTGTCAATTACGAAAAAAATCAAAAACTCTGATTTGAAAGAAAAAGTAAAAAAAAATTCAGGACAATCTTAAATAAGTCAAAAAAAAACAACAAAAACGATCAGAAAAAGTAAAGTACAAGTCAGAAGAGTCAAACAAAAGTAAAGAATTTTGATAAAAGTCAAAACAGATAAGTCAAAAATAAGTTAAAAACACTAAAAAAGATTCAAAAATGAGTTAAAAAGGATTTACTTTAACCTTTCGTTACTCGCACCAACTCCGATTTATAGGCATGCTAAAATCTAACAGAATTCACTCGAATACTAAAGCCACTTGGTGAAAAACTTATGAAAATTTTACCGAGATAAAGTTAACGGTTCACAGGCGTTGTACAAAATACAACAGCGCGACAGAGGGTTAAAGGATTCTTTATGAGTGAATAAAGCGTCAAAAAGGCATAAACGAATTAAAATAATCAAAAAAAAAAAAAATTAAAAAGTGTCAAAAATGAGGTAAAAAGAGTCAATTAAGGGGTCAAGAAAGAATTAAAAAATTTAAAAATCGAAAAATAAAAACACGATATGACAAAATATTAAAAAAATGTTTGTAGAAGTTACTAATGAGGTTCAGAACAAAAGATCAAAGAACAGAATTGAAGCTAAAATCCAAATTACTTAAGAAATAGGTTGACTGTTTTTGTCAGAAAGGTACCAAGAAAAGTTAAACAAAATTTTTTTTTGAGCTAAAAATGGTTGAGAAATAATTTTTTATATGATTCTAGTCTAGGATTGTAGCTTAGGTCATTCGCGACTTCAGTGAGATTGGGATTTGAACCCGGGTCCTTGGTGTGAGAGGCGTGAATATGCTATGAATTAAACAAGTGTTAAAATTAAGTCAGAAGAATTAAACGAGAATGAAGACAGAGTTAGAAAAGGGTAAAAAGTAAATTAAAACAATCGGATTTTAATCAAAAGAGTCAGTGAAATAAAATAAGAGTTCAAAAGTGTCATCAAGGGTTGAAAGGAAATTGAAAAGACTAACGAAAAAGTCGACAAAATATACAAATGCATAAAAATATTCAAAACGGCTTTAAAATGAACTCAAAACTGAGTCAAGAGAGTCATAGAATAACCAAAAAATAAAAGTTAATACGGTTAAACGAAAGTCAAAGTAGAAAAAAATACTAAAAAGGCAAACCAACAATAAGTCAGAAGAGTCTAAACTGGCTGAAAATCATTTAGAATATATTCATTTAAAAGGATTCCTGCCTATTGGCGGGGTTGGAACTAGAAGGTTTTTTTTTTGTATGCCAGAAGGGCATTGGGTTAAAAGGCCACTGCGACAGTCTTAATGATCGTCTTTTGTGGCAGGCCCCGATTGCTGTACACAGTTTACGGATCGCTCATACCCATTGATGGAGTTGAGCGGAATAGTTGTAATCCTGTGCCCCAATTCGGTACTACATGGTTTATAAAGCCAATGACCGTTTTGGGATTTAGGCTCCATACCTGATATGGAGTAAGAAGGAAACTTCCTAAGAAGTTGTGCCTTGATAATGCAAGAGCTCCGCAATAGCAGAGCAGATGCGCTGAACTTTCAGGTTCAGAGTTACAAAAGCGGCAGGTGTCAGATGATACCTTGCCGATATTCTTTAAATGATAAAGAGTGGGGCTGTGTCCTGTTAGGAGTCCCGTGATCGTGCGTAGTTCACTACGAGTTAAATGGAGTAGTTTTTTAGCTACTGCAGGGTTTGGGTAGATAAACTGTTTAGCTTGTCTACAACCCTGTGTTTGATTCCAACGGGATGCTATTTCTAGCTTTTCCCATGTCATCAGTTCGCCTTTCACGGCGGATGTGGAGGTGCCCAGAAACGGTTCAGGACCAATAAATTGCTGAGCTGATCCTTGTCTTGCTAGGTTGTCAGCAAATTCATTGCCCTCGATTCCGCAGTGACCGGGCACCCAAAGTAATAAAACTTTGTTTTGGCGGGAGAGTTCCCTCAATGCTGTGCTGCACTCCCAAACTAATTTGGACACGCATTTGGCGGACTTGAGAGCCAGTAGTGCTGCTTGGCTGTCCGTGAAGATACCGATTTTCGCATGCCTGTACTTTCGTTTCAAGCATATTGTCGCACAGATGTATATGGCATATACTTCTGCTTGAAAAACGGTGGGCCACTTTCCTAATGAGATAGTTTCCCTGATGCCGGGTCCGTAGACTCCGGAGCCTGTGCAGGCCCCCATTTTTGAACCATCTGTAAAAAAACAGATAGTTCCAGATGGAAGATCTGGCCCTCCATTATTCCACATTGAGCGATCTGTTTCAATCACCTCATATGGAACGTCCATATTGGGCCTGGCTTCCATGCAGTCAGAGACTGAAGTTACTAAGGGTGTCAGATTGAATTCCCGAAGTATGCGAAGATGACCGATTTGGTCACCTTCGAGTATGGTTTTACTCCTTTGCAACCGTAGTGCGCCTAGCTCTGCTTCCTTCTTCACATGAAGATGCAAAGGCAGTAAGCATAGCATTGCCTCCATGGCTGCAGTAGGTGTTGTACGCATGGCACTGGTAACTGTAAGACAGGCCAGGCGCTGAACTTTGTTTAGTTTGGCTTGCGCTGTCACCTCATTCACCTTTGGCCACCATACGACTGCAGCATAGGTTATCCTAGGCCGTGCAATAGTAGTATATGACCAGAAGGCTAGTTGAGGTTTCAATCCCCAGGTTTTGCCAAACAGTGACCTGCATGCCCAGATAGCCGAAGTTGCTTTCTTAACAGCATAATCTAGGTGGGCAGCCCAGTTCAGTTTTTTATCGAGAATTATTCCGAGGTGTTTGACTTCATTACTGAAGCCCAGTCTGACACCATTCAGTATAGGCGGAGTAATGGTATGTTTCCTTCGCCTAGTGAATAGTATAACGACTGTTTTGGTGGGATTTACATTAAGTCCCTCTTGTGAGCACCATAACATGGTGGTGTTTAGAGCTCCTTGCAAGCGACTTGACAGTACTGCGTCAAACTTTCCTCTGACGATAAGTACAACGTCGTCGGCGTAAGCAATGGTCTCATAACCAAGCTGTGACAGCTTGTGAAGGAGTGCGTCGGCCACCAGTGACCAGAGCAGGGGGGAGAGAACTCCTCCCTGTGGACATCCTTTGATCACCGAAATCGTGACCGACGTATCTCCCAATGATGCTGTAATTTGTCTGCTCGAGAGCATTGCTTGAATCCAGCTCATTGTAGTGTGGTCGATTCTCTTTTGACAGAGAGCCGTATTAATTGACGCAAAGGACGTGTTATCGAAAGCGCCTTCAATATCAAGAAAAGCACAAAGTGCCGTCTCTTGATATTTGAGCGATTTCTCAATTAACGTCACTAAGCAGTGCAGTGCGGTTTCCTAGAAAGTTAAATAGAACTAGAAGGTTAAATAAGAGTCAAAAAATAATATAAACAGGGTCAAGAAGGGTAAAAAAACAACAAAGAGTCAAAACATGCTAAGAAATGAGTTGCAAATAGTTAAAAAAGAGTAAAAATGGACTTAAAAATAAGTTGAAAAACTCCTAAAAAAAGAGTGAAATAAGTTTCGAATTAAAGTAAAAAATATACACAGTAATTAAGAATGTGTCGAAAAAGTATCAATAAACAGGAAATAAAAGTGAAAAAAGAAGCAATAAAAAGTTATAAGAGCTCAACAATTAATTGACAAATATGCACAATGAAGTCAAAATGGTTTAGGAAGAGTCAAGAATAAAAAATGAATCAATTAGGATTAAAAAACAGCTTAGAAAATAAACGGATTCAGAAAAAGGTAAACCATAAAAGGTCAGAAGATTCAAATGAGAAGAAAAAGAAACATTAGGAAATAGAAAAGAGTTAGAAAGGAGTTAAAATATCTAAAGTATGATTGAAGAATCGAACGGTAATCGTAACGAATTGGCAAAGGTTGACATAGGGTCCAAAACGTGTTGAAAAAATCAACAAAATATTCCGAAAATAGTTGAAAAAGCATCAGAAATGTGTCAAAATGAGACAAAATGAGTTAAGGGAGCGAAATAGTAGTCATGAAGCCAATAGAGTTGATAAAAGTGACGCCAAAAAGAAAGAAAACCTCAAACGAGAGTCAAAAATGGGTTAGTTGAAAGTAAATTGCTGTTGTTGTTATTAGTTTATTAAGACTTTTTAATCGCAAGGCGTTCATTCGAGTCTTTAGTAAGTTAAAACAGTCAAATATGTTGAAAAATAGGTCAAAAAGAGAAAACGCTAAATAAAAAGTAAAAAGATGTCAAACAAGTCAAAAATATTATCTAAAAGTGATCAAAATGAAGTCAAAAGAGTCAAACGGACGTAATAAAATGTGGAAAAATCAAAGAAAATAAAGCAATACCAAGTAAGACTTGAAAAAGAATCAAAAATAAGTCGACATAACGGGATTCAAAAGTGTCATAAAAGTATTAAAAATCAAAAAAGTCAAAAATTAGCAAAGAACAAGGAACAAGAAAATAATAATTGAAGTAGTTTATCTGCACCTGATTATGGACCTTCTCCTGGACACTTTTTAAAGTCTCATTTTAGTCATTTTCATAAAAACTAGCAATTAGTAAATTGCTTGAAGCGAAGATTTCAAACTCAATTACCTATTGGTATGCAACATCAACGACACTAGGAACTCGAACCATGCTACTTCCGTGCGTGCATTAATAAGCCAAATGAGCAGTAGGTACAACAACTTCTGCTGTCAGTTTTCCGTTTGGTATCACCGCACGGCACGGTTTAGAACGAGACCACCCAAGTTGAATCATTCATTACAATTCCTGCGCGCTGCTCCTTACGAACGCAACGCAACGCTGCACTGCAGTTGAGCTGTTGAGCTGCCTGCTGTAGATGTTATTCCCCCGCGCCAGAGGCTTTTGCTGCGCAGGTCCTTTGGATTTCCGCACCGGACCCGTACAGTACCTACAGTGCAAAAAGCCGAAGCAAGGGCAAAAAAGGGAACAACTCATTCCGGCTGATGCATGCATCACACGCAGAATGCTTCCAGCTTAGACCGGTTCAAGAAGGTTGGGTTTTTTTGGGAGTTGCAAAGTTTATGCCCACCAACAAAGTTTTTCAATGATATTAAATGATCACTTTTAGTAAGTGACTCTTTGAAAGTGAACTACCCTACTGATTGTATCAACTTCTCTTTACTCCCATCGATACATGCGCGAGCATATGCATATGCGGACTCACCCTTATTGGCGCGTTTAATGTCTTTATGTTGTACCGAAATAAAGCCACATCGTAAAGGTGCAAACAGCCGTGCTACAAACTCGAACTAATTACGAGTGAGTACTCGTAAAACAGTTGCGAAAATGCAGATGTCTCCAACATTACCAGCAAGCCAGAAGTCATCAAATTTTTTACATTTCCATTAATCCATCGTCACGAACCCACCAACAACCCGCTGTCTGTCACAATCATTTAGGAGACCCCACACCGCTTTTCCCAAGCCACCCACGTCGCAAATCTCCGAGGTGTGATGTCGACCCAGTTCTTTCACTTGTTGGCCGTCGGCCGCCGGCTATGATTGGGACATTCAACGGTAAAGTGATTCGTTTTTAATGTCTTATTTAGTAAAAGCCATCAGATTGCCATCAGACGAGCCAGCCGTAGGTCCCATAAGCTCTCCTGAAAGGCCAACGGAGAAGAAGTGACAAATTGAATGGGAAGAAATCGTCGCTGTGAATAAGAAACCGTTCTCATCATTGTTGCTCTCTTGGTTTTGTACAGTCAACCCTTCGGAATGTGGTCACCCTATACTGAGGAGAATGGCATACGAAATACACAAAATCCAGCAAAGCGAGTAGATCCTATGGGTGCACTGTACTTTGAGACCTCCCATTCAAACATCTCTTTGGCCAAACGTGGTTCCTGACAAAACGCTAGTCCGGAGGCTTTTGCTGCTTTATTTTCCTCCTAGCCTGTGGCTGTGTCTATTTTGCTCTTTTGTGTTCGAATTAAACTTTTATGACATAATTCATGCTCACTCTTTTGGTCTGCTATTCTTGCTAGTTAAAAAATCCGATATCGGAACACTGATAAACGAGACCACATACAGTCATCGTCTGGGACTGGGCAGGCGACCGGTGTGGTGACCCTGTCGCAGTGGATCGGATGCCAGAATTGGAACTTTTCCTCCGAATGACTACGCTGCGCCGCTGGCTGGTTTCCTAAGCCCAAACTCGGCATCGCAACGCAGGTTTGGATTATGATAAACCGGGCGAGATACTGGAAGTTGCAATGGGTGGTCTCGAGTCGCGCAGTTATGAGTGTACACACTTAACCGAATACACAAACACACACACACACACACACACACCACAGCTTGGCGACATCTGCATCTTCGTATGCCCGTTGAGGACGAAATTGAGATATCTTTATTACTACATTGCTCTGATCTGTGACTGCTTCCCGGAGCGGACATGTATCTTGGCCCTGGAGGGTCCGGTGATACTTTGGGCGAAGATGAGAAATGAGCCATAATAAATTTTTAATGTGTTTGTTTTGCTATGCAAAAAACATAATAAAAAAAAAACAAACACAAATTGGAAATGATTCAGACTAAAATTTTGTTGGTTTTAAACTTTAGCACTTGAATTTTGTTTTATGATAAATGGGATTGATTGTGAACAGTGTCCAAATTAGGCATCCCACAGTCGTTGTTTTACGATACCTATTCTCACGGTAGATAAAGCGATTTTGATAAATCAGCAGAGTCGCCTAGGTGACTTTGTTTCAACTGATGCAAAACATTTATTATGCTGCTTGCCTTTGAGTGCTATGAAAATATGCCAAACGTATTCGAGGATTTATGTTTTGCGAATACAATCAACAAAAACTGTTAGTCACTACATGCTGAGAACTAAATCACAATTAAGGTGCTTGTGGCTGTGATTAGAGCTTTATTATCTTTAAATTATTCATTCAAATATTCTAGTCATTTGTGGAGAGATAGTTTTAGATATATTTTTTCACAATAAAAGCTCTTTTTTGTCGATAAACTCTAGTCTAACACTGTCTGAAAAGACCATCCACTCAATCAGAAATAAAATTCGATATCGTCATTAGAGAGATCTAGCCAATCAACGTTACTGACAAATCACTAAGAGTGCTGCACTTAAAATCACTATTATTACTGTCTCACCTAATATATTAATTTTCTAAATCCGAATAAATTAAAAGCAGTCTAACAAATAATGAGGTTTGACAACTTTCACATGAATTTCGTGCTAAAAATGTTTGGTATTAATGATTGTTAACAAAAAATCTCCTTTTTTATTTCAGGTAAACTTTCCGTCATAGTGTTGCAGTAAATCGTAGTGAAGACATGATTGTAAGTACTTTATACATGCATGCGAAATTTTATATGAGTGAAATTGTATAATGCTCCAGCAAGTTATTGTGAAACTGAAAACGGTTGAAAATACAAATAAACCTTCGTCATTAGCTAACGGATGACAGAACCAAAAGGGTAGATATGGCTAAAAATGGACCATACCACGCGAAGCATTCACACCAAGTTTAATTGAACTTTTTGGATCTGCAGTAGGAGTTTTCATTTTTCGCCAAAAAGCAAACACCTTCTGTCGATCCATAGGACCAATCTCTATTTTTTGCAAATGTCCTGTTTTCTCTGTTTTTGCTTGTTTCTGAGTCTGTCGCGGTCGAACATAAACTTATTTTCTAAACTGAAGGAGTGTCTGGTGCGAATAATGATGAATTGGATGAAAATATAATGGGTCGCTAAATGGCAGGTGGGACTCCAAAGGCACACTTTTTCGATTGGTACCCAAATGTTTTTGCAATTAAACTACTGTCGCACCCTTATATTAGATAATCTCATATCCATTTTTGTCCTTTCAGTTTTAATCAGTCCATACGGTAATTATTTTTATATGATTGCTTCTACCATCGAAAAGATAGACGGTTATCAACTGTAGTGCGGTGAATAAGTGTTTAGATGCAAAAAACATTTGACTACCAACCGAAAGTAACCGAAATATTGCTTTATCCGGGGGAGGATTTGCTGTGGACCCCAAAAAGAAAGGGTCCGAAATTAGTGATACAAACATAACTCTAGTCGTGATATCGTGATACAACGTTGAACAGATGTCAGTGCCCTGGTTAAGACCACAGTGCCACTGTTGACAGTTGTAAATCTATATGGGCCATTCCACGTCAAGTATCCGAGTTCCATGTATCGACCTTCCCGGATTAGAACCAAATTTTGTCAGATTGTTCGTTTCAGGTCTGCATGAAAAAAATCCTAAGTTTGGTGCCGATTGGACGTCCCCTTGATTCTACCAGTAATACTTCCATTAAAAAAAAATTAGTTTTGTCATATCCTCTTATTTTACTTGCTTATATCTCTGAAAATATGAGGTTTAGAAAAACAATATTTTTATCTTTTCAATTGCCTAAGAAATACGGAAAAATATTAGTTTTTAATGACAGTCTTGCCAAATATTTTTAAATTCAATTTAAAAACTAATTGTGCATTTTTCTCTTAATAGGTATAATTTGGTTTCAAAAATTCCAACTCGTTATACAGTAATGTTCCGATTTTGTCAGCCCCCGATTTTATCAGCTTTTTATCCCGATTTTGTCGGCCTATAAAGTTTATTTAACTTTTAGCATAGCATAGCATAGCATAGCATAGCATAGACAACCGTACACATCATGGGTGGCTGATATGATGTACCCGTAAGTACACCATACACCTGGCCATGTCCTTACGATTGTAGAAATGGGTACGTTATTTGACCACCTACTTCAAGAAGATGCGCAAAAACTCACTCAATCTTCATAGGTGTTCTTGTACCCAGTATATACGATATGCATAAAATATTAAAAATAAAATTAAATGAAGCATATATGGGAAAAATAGAACAATCTCACCAATCCTTCGAATGAAAAAAATTGCGTCAGTTTCCATCATCTAATATCCAATAAGTAATTTAATTTTTCCTTACGATATCCATGTGCATTATTTAAGTTTGTTACGGTTAGAGTCTCAATTGTACAATAGGAGGTGCTTGAGCTAAAACGAAACAAATAATTAAAATAACATATTATACTTACCTGCTACCAAGGTCGTGTGGCTCAGCAGTCTGCATCTGGGAACCACGCGGCTTCGCACCTCCTAGCTTAGCTACTCAATAGAGTATTACCGGGTATGGCCACGTGGAGGCACTAGGTAGCAGCTTGGGCTGGCAAAAGCTATGTTGGTCGTTTTCTCGTTTGCCTTCCGCATTTTAAACATTTTAAACATGATTTATAAAACTTTTCAGCCTGCTTGAAATTATTCTGATTCTCTGGGGAGAGTTTTTGAATAAAATGATGCTTTCTTGCGAGTAATTCGGGGTCGAAAGTTGGGGTATTTTTATAGTAAAAGTTCTATAGTTCCTAAACAAGCAAAGATAAAGGTATACTAAATTCTGCAATGTTGTGTAGTTTTACTATTTGTACAACTTCATAAAACAAGAAAAAGTCCTACAACAACTACAAAAACAGCTTAAATAGAAAAACTGATTTTAACGATTTTTAATGCTTTGCTGAAGAGATAGAAGGTTACTGTCTTCAGCAAAGTTTCTCGTAATAATATACTGTGAAACTTTGCAGAACACATCAATGTGTTATATTGAAACCGAGGAAAAATAAATTTTTTATTGCACTTTTAGGGGGATTAATCAAAATTTGAATTCCGCTGGACGATAGAACCTTTAATTTTAAGGAACTCTTCCAAACGTTCCATAAACCTAAACGCACCAGCGCACCAAAAAAGGTTCTAGATCAGTGTACTGTTCCCGGTTCATTGAGCTTTCGGTTGACCAATTGAGGGCCAAAATTTAATTTTTAGTAGAAGTCTTCGATATTGCAAGGTCTTAAGTCTTGAATTTTGAAAAAAAAAATCCGATTTTTTTTTCCGATTTTATCAGTTTCCCCATTTTGTCAGCCCAAAATTCAACATGGGGCAATAAATTACTGTATTCAGATTTTTGCCTTTCTGCTATATAAATATATAGTATAAAAATGTAGCAGTCACTCGAAAATCCGCAAATGGAAAGAAGGTCCTGCTATCGAAAAAGACAAGCGTTGGAAAAACAACAATATTTCCCATCCTCAAGCATATTTATGGCGCTATTTTTGCACTATTTCTTTAATGTCATCTCGTTTCTTTAACCCTCTAATGGGCACCATCGCAAAATTAATGCGATTAAGCCAATGACAATTTTTTCATGAAAATACATTCAAAAGGAGCTCAATTTTGATTTTTTTTGCAAAAATAATTTTATTTGAATCCAGCTAAGAAAAAGTTCAATTTTTATTTTTCACTTTTTTCATATCTTACTCTGTATTCAGTTATGTTTTCATTTCAGATATATTGCAAGATTACATGTTTGAATGTAAATTATTCACGAATAAAACGACATTTTCTTGAAGCACTGAGACTATGCAATATAAAAACATTTTGGGTTATCGTGAAGGCGTGTATACCCAAGTAACAATTTGGGTTTTATTACACTCTTATGATGGTAAATAAATAATAATCAAAAATATTTAAAAACTGAGTTAAAACCGAAATAAACAGAGTCAGCGAAGAAGTCGCAAAAGATCCAAAAAGAGTCGAAGATGTGGTAAAAAATGAAAACTAAGTAAAAATTACAGAAAAGAAACAAAAAGAGTGAAAATAAGTCATATAGAGTAGATAAAGCTACACAAATATAAACTATAAAAGATAAAAAATTAAAGACGGGTTTTAAAATTGGTCAAAAAAGACTAATCCAAAAAAGACGATCCAAAAATGAGTTGAAATAAATAAAAAAAATTAAATAGGATATGTTGCTGCTTCGTCGTAATTGCCTATTCCCGTCCTATCCAACACAAATTATTAATAATATCAGTGATTTTTATGACACACAATGCAAAATATTTGTTCCTTAATATTTTAGTTTGTTGCCTCGCATACGCGATCAATCAAAGTGAGCTGAGATCTATTTAAATGCTTTTTTTCATTAAAGTATTCCTAGCAGCCAAATTTCCAACGTTTTTTCGTGCGACGAAGAAGAAAATGTCGCCTAATCGTTTCAATTTCCGTCAGTCATAAAATGAAAATAACTCACGCAACGCATTGTTGTTATTCTGCAGCCGGGAAAACTTGCATAACCTACAGAAATTTTGCAGAATAACATTTTTCATGCTGTCCTACACAAATACTTAATGATTTTTAGTTCGGACGATGAAAAATTTTGATGGACGGATTTTAAAACGGTACGACGAATTTAAGATACAAAGTCAGCTGCGTAATTTCTATCAAATGCTTTATTAATCGCTTTTTAGTGAATTCAAAGGGTACGACTCGGAAGGTAAGTGTGTTTGAACCAAATCAGCAGCAGAGCTTTTGGAGTATTCATTAAATCCACCTAAGAAATAATGAAAATTAGAGTGGCTTTTTTTTACTACGACGGGAATTAGAAGTAAACCCTAAATTAAACCTGAATCTAAAAATGGTAAACAAGGAATTTTAGAATCACATTTGCAAAAACGAATTGCAAAAAAATGGATAAAAACTTAGAAAATACTTTGAAAACAATGGAAAAAGAGCCTAAAATAAGTTGAAAAATGTCAAAAAAGAGTAGCAAAGGAGTCAGAAATAGAGCAAAAAGAGCATTAAATACCAAAAAGAGTTTTAAAAGAGATTTAAAATGAGCTAAAAAATGATGAAAAAAGATTGCTGAGTTTGCGTCGAAATTAAACAAAATAAAAAAATGTTAGAAAAAAGTGTGCAGTTGACTTAACATTGACATTTTGTTTTATGCCTTTTTCGGGTTGCTCAAAATTATGTTCGAATTCTTTGGTTGAATTCAAATGTTTTCTTTTTTATCGAATGGTCTAAATGTTTACTTTAAAAACATAGTTTGAACATGTTAACATCATTCCACATAGTTACTTAGCGACAATTTCGTTTTTTGTGTGGCTGCTCTTGTTTCTGTCATAGAGAAGAAAGACGGCAATCTACTCGAACAGTGCGATAAAAACAGCAGTGCGTTGCCGTCATCGTTCATGGCAAGCTTAGTGATGTACCCCGACCGGTGTTTGATGTATGTGTGGTCAAGTTAATTTTTTGTTCATTTTAAAATTATATAATTTATGTTATGAATAAAATATGTTTAGAATTTTTTGTTATTTTTTTAACTATTCAATTACTTTGCAATAATGTGCAAAGTATATTTTTTTCAATTCATTCAAAATTGTTTTTTAAGCTGTTTTAAACTTAAACACTGATAGGCATATGAAGTAATAGTTGCTTTATTGTTTTGATTTAGTCAGAAATATTCAACATTTTTTACTGACCACGTCAAATGTATGAATAATTGAATTCTAAACATTAATCATCTTAATTAACCTCACGCTGAGCGTTATACATTCTCTTGTCAACTTATAATACCGAACGGTTTGCTAGGTGCCACACTTGCGTCTAGTATGGCTAAAAAAAGCACCGCGAACAATCGAGGCCACCGGAACCTTCTCGCTGATGAGTCCAAATTAAAACTAGCAACGAGATGACGACCTCAGCCAGCAGCGGCACGAGAGAAGCTTGCTCGCAGGCTAATTTAAATCCGTCGAAATAGGTCAAAGCTGACCGCCAAAGAAGTCGTCTCTCCGTTGCTGACGGTTCACCTCGTCGTCGAATGTGTTTATCATTTTCGGCTCACACGCGGTTAGCTGATGGGTGCCTCCGGCTCCGGCATATCTCCGACGACATCTTAATTAATTATGTTCTATAAGACTCCTAGCAATCAGGTGGTGTTGGAGGTCTCTTAAGAAAGGTGGTCACGTTGTTGGCGGTCCAGTCGACCAAAATACCGCGGGAGCAAAAACTTGAATCTTGAATATTGGAATAACTTGTGGTAAAGGTGCAAGCACCAAACGTAAGCATTAATGTTTGTGTCGCTTATGCCGCTATTAAAACTTAATCCAGGTATCACACAAAAAAAAAACGACGCGAGCAACATATCAATTTAGAGTCCATAGATGGTTGTGTTTAGCCTTAATTATCTCCTTGAGCGCGTCTCGTGTTTGCTTTTTGGACCTTCGGCATTTTTTCACTCCGTCGAAACGCATTCAGCTTCCGAATGCCGGTGTGTGCGCGCTTCATATCAATATGTGACCGTGTATAATTAATTAATTATTAATTAAGTCGAAGCAACAAGAGCGCATTCGAGCTAAAGGCAAGTCGCAAGTGCTACCCTCTCAGCGCGGTCTCAGTTTCCGCGCGCGGCATAATGAGCGAAATTACAGGAGGTCGGTTGTCCGCTTTTGGGCTGCCTTATCGCGTTTAAATGTTTTATTGCCTTTTTATCGTGATAATTTATTAGGGTAAACATTATTTATCCTTCGGTGGAGGCTACCAATCAATTGTTTGTGCCCCGTTTGATTTGTCCTTTCTCCTGCTTCCGTTCGAACCGAGATGTTTGTTGCTGCACAGGGAAGGTGGTAAAAAAGGAGACCCGAAAATTCCGGTAGCCAGGAAGAAAGCTTTCATAAACATTTTTCGAATGTTTTCGGTACTCTTTGATAGGGCGCATTTATTATTGGGGTTTGAACAGCTGTTAAATTTTCCTTCATTTTCGAAGAATCATTCTGTTTTTTTTTTCGTTACAAAACCAACTAACCCTGAACCGGCGGTTAAGGATGAATGACCTTCATATGAACGGAATGTTGGGAAGAAAAAATGCTCAAAACTTATAGCCGCATCAAGAAAAAATGTCAACTCCGAGTTCGCAGCATGACGAAGACGAATTCCGAACCGTCTGCCCGGAGGAAAATCACTTTCCGAGAACACCCAATCCAGCTAACCCTTTCCGACAAGTGCATTTCGCCCGTGTATAAACAACGAACGAATGACGAAACAAAAATTCTCACGGCATCATTCTCGCAGCAGCCGGCAAACCTCCGGCCGGGGCGGCCACATCTAGCACTGGCGCACGGTGGTGCTCCTCGATTCGGGTAAAGAAAACAAATCCCACGTATGACGTTCCATATGATACCGTGTCTTGAGGTTTACGATCATAGTCGTTGTTGTTGTTGTTGTCGTCGTCGTCGCCGCCGTCTGATGGGTGGCACTACTCTCGTGGAATCCCGAAAAAAGCCGGTAGCTGCAAGCACCCGCTTCGTCCTCCCAGCAGGCGGTATGCGCCCGGTCGGTCGGATCTTAGCGGCAATCCAGAGGTTGAGGCTGCGCAAGCTGCCTGCCTGCCTCTGGAGAGTAGAAATAGAAATGTTAATGAGTTAATTAGTGATCAAGTTCAGCTGTGTGACAACGGTGGTTCACGGGTTGGTTGACGTTGTTCCGGCCGGCGATAACAGCAGTCGGTTGTGTCGGTTGATCATCATATCAACCTGGGATGCTGTATGCTGCCTGTGGTTGTATGAAAACCGTTTAAACAGCCGGATCAATCTGTTAGCTACGAGTGTGACACTTGCTTAGTTTCCGTGACTTTCTAGCGAGTTTTCATGGTTCAAGTTAGGTAAGGTAGGGTGGTAGCCGTAATTAGGTTTTAAATTCATAAATAATTCAAGTTTCCTGGAGTCGAACCAAGGGCCAAATTAGTTTGAGTACTTAGTACTTAGTACATGTTGTATTACTTAGCGTTATCTCGCTGGAACACGAATATTGTCAAAGGACTAGTGTTTAGTGCTTACTGGTTACTTGGGTAACCTTCAGCTACCGCGACAAATGTTCTGCCAATAATATCCATGTCATCGGCAAAGCAGACGAATTGAGCCTATCGCTCGGACCGACATCCGCTCGGTTCATAACATCATGTAGTTGTATGATCATCACCTTGACGAAACCCTCTGTGCGATTCAAATGTACTCGACAAACCACACGATATCTACTGAATACAGTTTTATGTACCGTATCGTACCATAGTAGATTGAATCAGTTTGATCAGCTTTCTGAAGAAGCCGTTGTTCTCTATGATTTTCCATACACGGAAAGAAATCTGTTTCTGTTTTCATGAATAAAAAATCCTGAAAACAAAAAGCTTGAAATTTCACGAATTCATTACCATGATCCATGATTTCATGACTATACCGACAAATATCATGAACTAACTAGCAAGTATTTCATGAATATTGTTCATAATCGCTTCAAGCGTTACACGAACTGTCAAATCGGGTCTTTGAAGTCACAGCAGCCTGTGAAATTGATTAGTAACTTAAAAGCAAGTGACGTTTCAGTTCTTTTAAATGAAGAACTGCAGTTTTTGTCTTGGTTTTATCGCTGATATGCAAAAAAAGCAAAAGTTTAGCTGTGTGTTAAAAGTGTTTTATAGTGATGAATAGTTAAATTTAAAAATCTGCTTGCATGGAACGATAAAAGGTTGAGGTTATGATATACGATATTCTGATATTTTCCATAAATGACAATTTCCATTAACCATCGATCCGTTTTAATGACGGCATTTCCGGTGAGGTGGCTATGACGGCCGCTTTACCCGACGCCGTGAGTGTTGTGATGAAAGAAGAACCTGCGCGTCAGACATCATCGATGCAGTCGGAGAAGGCTGAAACGGAAACCCCTCCATTGGCGTTCGCAGCAGCAGCAACAGGGAGTATCGTAAGAAACCAGCAATAGCTCATGCACCAGGTATGAATCCGGTCCAAATATCGCTTGACGGTTTAAGAATGCTCAGAGAACAGGTTGAACAGGTTGGCAGTAGATAGTATTCTAACTCCCACCGAGTATAGGAGGTTTAATCCGGCTCCGAACACTTCTCAAGCAATTCCTAATCCGTCGATCGATCGGTCGATTCAGGCAACTCTGGCAATAGCCATAATTTGTGACACTCGTGGCATACGACTTGTTGATTCTGTAGTCACCACAGAATAAATAAATCGGATTCCATATGTAGCATGCTACATATTGCCAAAAAAATGTCCAATCTGAGCTCAATCCGCAACCCAATTGCCCAATGTTTTTTAAACTTTGTATCTCGGAAATTTATCAACGTTTTCTTCCTCCGGGAACTAGTGTGGGTATTGTTTATCCGCTTGACGCAGCCGGATCAATACAAAATCACTACGAAAATAAGTGACACACTCTGTAGAATCAACACCGAAATGTAAAAACAGCGACCATATCTTTTTAGCAATCGATTTTTGTTAAAAGTTCATGTAAATAAATCAGCCAAATTTGTCATTTGACAGCTAAATGAATGTCATCGTGATTTCAAGATTTTAATCCAAAAGCGCATGATATCATGAGTAAAATTCTGCTTACCAGGAATTTAACTCATGGTTCTAAGTTGAAAGATTCATGATTTCACTATAGCGCGCGCAAAATAGTAACGCTCAGCTTGCGTTACGATAGAGAAAAGTATGAAACCATGAATATTATTCATGGTGTAGAATCATAACATAAAAATATACTAGATTCTTGAATTCATGAGTCATTTTTCGCATTATGGAGATTAAATTTGTACCCGTGTAGCTTTTCGGTCGATGGTATCATACGCAGCTTTGAAGTCAACAAACAAAGGAATTCTGTATTCACGGCCTTTTTGGAAGTGAATATGTGATCCGAACTCGACTGTCCTTTAACGAAGCCGGCTGGATAAATTCCCATAAAGCTGTTCACAACAAGTGATAGTCGGCGGAAAATGAGTTAGGATAGCACTTTGTAGGCGGCGATGAGAACGGTGATCTCACGAAAATTCTCACGATCCAGCTTGTCGCTCGGGCAGATAACCCCCTCTTCCTACTCATTTGGTAGCTGTTCAGTATCCCAAATTCTAATAATTTGCCGGTGCAGATAAGTGGTCAAATTTTCTGGTCCCGTATAAACAAGCTCCGATGCTATCTTTTCTAGCCCATTTTTCCTTAACTTGGGCTATCGTTGGGGCGGGCACCTGTTCCCCGTTTGTCGCACCATCGCAATTGCTTAACTTACCGCCGTAGTTCTCCGCCATTCAGTTGTTTTTCGAAGTGCTGTCTCTGCCTTTCGGTCACCTCACGATCGTCCGTCAAAAAACTGGCAAGTTCCTCGAGAGAGGCTTCGTCCAGTTCGTCTTCTTCCGGCAGCGCAGCTCCGAGTGAGTGCGCGTAGTTTACGATGACTTCTGGCTGCTTCAGCCGCGCGAGATTTATCCGAGGCTGGCTTTGGTACCGAATGTTGTTCAAAATGGAGAGTTTTGGGTATTTCCGAGTCTACGTTAGCGCTTCGACAGGATCTTGCGTCATTGATATCTCAGAAGTGTCAACAATCGATCAAAACGTGGTCGATCTGTGGCTCTGTCTGATTTGATGGCTTTCGGGTGTATTTGTGTAGGAGTTTATGCTGGAAGAAGGTACTACGAACGGCCATCTTTTTGGAGGTGGCAAAGTCGATAAGTCTTAGGCCCAGTTTGCCAGTTTGTATTCCTCCGTCTGACTGACCTGAGCATTGAAATCATTGATACATCGATCTTGATGCACCTTGACGATGTCCTGCAGCGCTACGACGTCGAACTTGCGGCTCTTCAATACGTCGGATAGCACACGAGTGTGGAAGTTGTGAGATCGGTAGTTTCACGTCCCGGGTTTCCAATCCAAAGTCCTTTTTCATCGCATAGGTTTAGTTTTTTGGTTCCTTATTCATAGCTTATTAGTTTTTCATGGTGGCGGCTTACCGGGTCTGTGGCGCCAACTTTCATTTCCTCGCAGGGCCACCTTGTCAGCATACGGCCATGGCTTGCACCGGTGTTGGTTACCTTATCTCCACCAAAGTAGCTCGTGTCCCGGGTGGTCATTGTACCAGGATAGGAGGGAGGAGGTAGGGATAGGAGTTTCTGAATAAGAGGCTCTGAAACACTGTAGGGTCCATTTTATGTCTACAAGTGCGTAAGGCACCGACGTCATATAAGGTCGGAGAGGATTTTGACGCACCCTTCTAGCACACAAATCATCTCGCAAGATTAGTTTGCACAGCGAAGTTATGTATCTAGAAACCGGAAGTCTATGCTGGAAGGAGTGTCTGATATCCTGTGGAATCAAATAAGCGACAATGCTTATAGATCCACCCAACCCCTTTTGGTCCTTCACGAACAGCATTGACATGAAAGTTGCTAGGTAGATAAATTCGGTTCTGCAGTAATTCTACTTGCGTACAATGGGAAACCCTTGGGGTGATGGTGGCTACTCCCATACATACATACACATACAAATGCGTAAGGCACCGACGCTACGGTACGCTTTATTCAGCAGTTTCCTATAGCCACTTTAACAACCTAATAACTTCGATTTGTTTTGACTTTTGCTAAAACTAGTTGGTTGCGCCACATTTCTTATAAACATACTATAAAAGTGGAGCGTAGAAATACAATATAGCATACCAACACAAAATTGATCTTATTGTGGTTGCTTGTCAACCTTAAATCTGTTTGTTTTAATATGATAACAATTTGACGAAACGGATTCATTGCGGCCATCACTGACGAACTGACATAACACATAGAAGAAAATCCTTTGAAAAGCATCGTCCTGCACATTTTGCTTGCACACTTGCATTCTCTGTTATGCATATTGTGGAGTAACTTACATTTGTAGGGGTTTTACATTTGTTTGGTTTTATACTAATAACTCTAAGCAACACTCGAGCGCCGTGACGTGGTCATATAACGAAACATTCTTTTTTAAAAAATGAGTAGTTTTTGCATGGACCATGGAATCAACGCGAGTGTTCAATCTGTTTGCCTGTGCTGCTATTATGAAGAATATTCGAGTTTAACACCATAAACACATATTTCTATGCGAGGTCATATTGCTATATTGTAGTATTGTTTTGGCCTGCAAAAAAAAATCATCAATGCAAATTGTGAATTACAAAAAGAAAGTTAGGCAATTGCAAATTATTTTTAAAGCTTCTGTCCCCCCGCCCTTCAAAATTGGCTCTAAGAATCGGGGGGGGGGGGGGGGGGGGGAATTTTTTTTTGTTAAACTTGAGTAAAAAGTTTATGTATAAAATCAATTATCTGTGGATTTTACAGCCTAAAGAACTCGGAAAAATAGTGTACGGAGTGTTAACGCTTCTAGCACGAAACAAAAATTGAAGTACCGTGAACGTACCATATTCTGCGCAGTTAAGACATTTTTATGATTCTTCCGCTATTCTAAGTATTCTAGATTTAAATTAACAACGTGGATAGCCTCAACGTGTAGTGCTACGGTTTATAATATCTGGTAAAAAATATGGGAATTATAAGGCGACCAACAATTGAGTATATTTTACGTTTTGTAAACTTATCCACGGTGCCTTATTCTGCGCACTTTCTTGCCCATTTTCCTAATTCTGCGTATGTTTGCTCCTAATTTTGCGTACCCAAAAAGTGAACATAAATACTCCTGCCATGCTGTTTATGTCTTTATACGCTGAAAGCACTCAAAAAAATCCGGCATTACCCATTACCATAATTAAATCCATGATCCGGCCTTCTTGTGCTGGTCGGGTGGCAAAAGCCCTTCACGTTATCGAGAATAAAATGTTTAAAATGAGGTAATCAAAATGATAACAATTGATTCGGGTTTTCTGCATACTGAAGATTACACTGTAAACTAATGCTAAAAATTGTGTTTTCATGTAGAAACCACTTCCCCACTCTCTGACAGCCCCATGAGGTTGGACATTAAAAAAATATGGCCATGGTTTCATGAATTGGCGCTCGTAGGTTCGGACCCCGAGACACAGCACAGGATGCCAATCAATGCAAGTTAAAGATTCTACTTGAATTTTCATGCCTCTATACCTCAGCCATTTGGGTGAGGTTGCGTATTCTTTCGCGATTTCTTCGTAGAATACATCACTGCGCAGAATTTGGAACATGAATAAAAAATCTGTGCCTAATTCTGCGCATTATTGCATCGTATTTTTCTAAGGAAATCAATGCATGCAATCACTCTTTTTGTCTAAAACGTGACTAAAACAAATTATTCTTTCTAATTATGCTGGGTAATTTGATCATTGCAAAGAATTTAGATCATAAATTTGTTAATTTTCTGGAAGGACAATCTTAGCGTTGGTGCTAACGACGATGTTTTCTGTCATATAAAATACTTTCAGTTTCACGTTAAATTATTTCGCTCTCAAATATTATGGCCCGTTTGTGAATAATGGCGTAATATTCAACAGACATTTATAAAACAATAACGCAATGATCATAGTTATGCACAATGTTAAAAAATACTTATATAAAGAAAAATGCGCAGAATTAGGAGCGGGCACGGTACAAATAATTTAGCTTCCGAAAACCGACAAAAAATGTTTTTCGATTTTGATTTGGAAGGTTTTTGCACAGAAAATAACAACGTATATATCAAAAGCAAGAATAAATTTGGGTTTCACGATTAATCTTCAAGCAAAAATTCTCAAAAATCTTAATTTTTTTTGCGTGATTAAAAAAATCTCTTTGTTTTTTTCGCCGATTTTCATGTTATAGGAAGGAACTAGAATGATTTTGCTAGGAATTGACACTGACTACTTGAATATATTAATTTAGATAAAGCAACTAGTTTTTGCAATAATTACAAAATTACAATTAACTTTATTGAGCAATATGCATGATAAAATTTAAAACGCATATGCTGCACAACTACGGAAACTGCTAAAAAATTATTTATTCTATCGGATATTTAATAATGGTCGCTATAAACTAAATTTATCAAGAGCGATTTACTCCATCTCTGCTCCAAACATTATTCTTTTGATATTTTGAGGCTGTCTGACAGAGTAAATCTGGAACCAACTTCACAGAAGAAAAAACTAACAAAACAAAGCACGTGTTTTTTGACAGATGCAACGCACACACGGTCATGTCAACCCCTGAGAAACATATGTTGCACTTTATTACTGACAGAGGCACGTTGGTTATCTTCTATCTTCTTGTTTTCTATATTGTGCACGGGAGGGTATTTTCGGCCCATTAAGCGAATTGCTTCTATTTTTTCGGCCTATAGCCTAGCTCTAGTGGAAGAACAGGTGGGATTGACGCTCTTTAAATGAAAAACAGTAGATTAGTTACTATCTTGAGAAAATAGTTATATAATATTAAAATTGTATGTCGGCAAAGTATTTTTATTAGCGAAAGAAAAGGAAAATAGGCTGAATTTAGAAACCTGCCAAAAATACTGGACGGTTTTTCATCAAACTTGGCACACATGTTCCTGACAAAAGAGAAGCGCTGAGTGGTTAACAAAAAGAGGGGGGAGGTTCCCTAATAGGAAGGGGGAGGGTCCCTAATAGGGGGGGGGGGAGCCATAACTCCGAAATGCCTTGACCGTTCTTTGTCAAACTTGGCACACATGCTCCTTGACATCAGGGAATCAGCAGCAGGGGTTGACAAAGAGGGGGGGGGGCTAACACGGGGGGAGACCATAATTCCGAAGCGCCTTTACCGTTCTTTATCGAATTTGGCACACATGTTCCTTGACATAAGGGAATCAGATCTGAAGGAGTTGACAAAAGGGGGAGGGGGGTTTAACAACAGGGTGAGGCTCCGAAATGTTGTTTGCCGTCTCTATTTGAGTTACAGGGGCAATCATTGAAACAGTGTGAAGTTGATCTGAGAACACCATGATTTTGTCATGGTCAGCTTGATATGGCATGCTTCAGATTAAAAATTGTTAAAAGCGGAAGGTGCAAATAGGAAAAATGTCTTTGTTTCTGTTTCTTTATAGGGTTTCATAGGGATTTCCGCAAAGAAAACAGATGTGCAAGTGGCCGGGTAGACAAAAAAGGGGAAACAATATTTTAATAATTTTGCATTATAAACATTTAGTAAAAGGCGAAAGATTTATTCGACAACTGAAGAGAGATCAGAGTCCTATAAAGAAAAAATTATAAACATTTCGATTACAATAACTGATGTACAAATGGCTGTGAGACAAAGGTGCCCCGAGTAAGATCGGGCACTCAGCTAGTATGTATATATTGATTTCATTGCAAATTTTGGTTATGAGAAAATCTATACGATATAATCTTTTAAGAAAAGAATTAATTCAAAGATATTTAAAGTGTGATTATTGAGGCGTAATATTTAGGATGAGTAAAACCTTTAATTTAGGTAAATAAAATGTATTTCATCTAAATTTTCAATTCCATAAAATAAAGAACAAACATTTGGGAATAACAACCTTTCTTTCTTGCCATTTTCTGTTCTACACTTTCCATTCAAAGCTTGACCGACGAGCAACATAATCACAAAAAAATATGCTACATGCCAATTACATTAACATGAACGACCTGAGCAAGTGGCATCGAGCCACCCACCGTGCTTCCAAATCAGTTCCGAAAAGTTGGCACTGCTGTCCGGCTATCTATTACCTCATTCCCAAATGAGACAAATTCATTTAATTTCATTTAAAATTACTACAAATATATCATCTTAATCTGACACTGCTCGTTTTACGGGTATGTGCTCCAGTGCGAAGCACTTCCTTCCAGTCAGTGTGTGCCCCCCGCGCCGCCCAAGGCAGCCAGGCAAGCACCACAGACCCAATGTTTCGCTGAAGTTCCGCTGTGTTGCTCCAAACCGTGTTAGTCTTTCCCCAAGAATACGAAGACAGTCAGTCAGTCAGTCAGCCAGTCAGCCAGTGATCCAGTCAACCACGGTGCGCTCGGCAAAGGAAGACTGCGCGGTGAGCAAAAACAAAAAAAAACAACAACAACAAAGATCAACATGTGCCCGAACTGACTTGAGACTCGCACACACACACAATCGCATTGGGTGGTCCAAAATGTCAGATGTGTGGTCTTTATTAATAAACTTGTACTGCAATGCTTTCCTATATCTTTCTCCGCTTCTCGGTTTCGCTCTCTGTTTCAGCGTGTTGGAGCGTCTCTGGATGCTGGATCCACGCAGATGCTGGATTCTGCGGCTGCATGGGGATATCCTCGATCGGCAGCCGACGAGAGAGTACCCATAGCAAGCGCAAAAGAATCCAATTCCGAACCGGAGCGAACGGAGCGAAGCAGTTTTCGGCCTTTTCGGGAATCGCCAGGGTTCTTCTGACTCATTCAGCTTTATTCAAATCAGGCTGAGCGCGGAGTTTCCTCCGGTGTGGAACAAAGACGATGGAGCAATACGTAGTGGGGAGGAGTGAGGGCGGAAGGGGACAAAAAGAAGATAAAAAAGCTCAGTGAGCATTATGTTCTTTCCGACGTTCGACTTTTTCTGGTTGGCAAGCCGCTCGCTGGCTGGGAGGTCTTGGGGAAAGAACGAGGAAGTGCCACAAGAGTCGTGTTGTGTTATGAGTTAATTTAGGAGGTCGTTTCATCAATCGCGCAAGATTGCTGCAGTTGAGATATTTCGGAGACTGGTGGGCTCTCGGTGCTGCTGCGGTACCTCGGTCGGACCTCCCATGGGTGCTGGCGTTTTTGGCGTGCTTTCGGTATCGGAATCTAGATAACATTAAGCCGGCGTTCTATTGAAACAAAAAATGTTTCTATGAGCATAATAGTTCAAGTGGAAATTCTTTCAATAAATGATTTTTAGAAGAAAAACTGTCCCCTATAATAGAGGAACTATGTATGGGTAGGAAGGAAACGTGAAAATGAACAATCATTATTCGCAGAATGCAAATATATTGTTAGGGTAATGCACAACTGACTTTGATTGCTACCATCAACTGAAAGGGAAATGCTGTCGTCCAGCATTTCACATTAGACGTCTCAACTAGAGGGCTTCAATTTGACGGCACGCATTCATTATTAGGTGGGTAGTTTAAATTATTGCTTCTGCAGCGCAAACAAGCAGCGTACAATTTGCCATCAACAGTTGACATAACAAAACTATAAAATTGACTTGATACAAAGTGTAAACCTTGTTTGTGGCCTCACGTTGCCCCACATCCGATCCGCACAAACATATCGCAACTCTGGTGAGAGACCCCGGCTGGCCCGGCATGTGTACCTGTGTACCACCCGGCAACGACATGCTCCGTGCGCATACACACAACTGTCCACACCCATCAGCAACTTCATCACGTCATTCGGCGCTTCTGCTATGTTTTGCATACTGCCATTTGTGTTCGCGGTCAATTCTAACCTAGCTTCGGGGCATGGCTGGTTCCGGCTATGCATTTCTCCTTCATTATTCCGCACACCACACCACACCACTGCACGGGGCGACCATCTTCCGTCGAGGTGCATGCGCAAAACCTACACGTAGCCGCGCTGTCTTGCCCGGTACCGGGAGAATGGGGTGTCTCATAATATATTAGGTTTTTGAAATGGGGTTGGATATTGTAAAAACAAAATCTTTACAAATCTTTATTCAAATATCAACATTCCGACGAATATTTGTAATTATTTTCAGGACCTTAGAAAGAAGGAATTTCAAATTAAACAGTTTAACTTAATGTACTTTAAGAGGCAATTTGTATCTAACTGGAGAACACCCTGCCGGTTGGTAGCTTCGTACGTGTCTATTCCGCCGTCTCGTTTCGGTGCGTTTGCCATGTTAACACTTGTTTCATTGAAGGCAGATCTTTCCTAAGGGGAAGCTCTACGACCACGATGCGTAGTAGAGTAGAGGTACACGATCGCCGCTTGTCAACGAATTCATTTTAAAGTGCCACCGGGAACTTTAAATTCGCACACAAAACTTGAGCACACAACAGCTGAACGCTTCAATCTATTTCGTCGATTCCCCGGGCTTTCGTGTGTGACGACGGCCAATAATGGTGTCATTGGGGTGGAGCCAGCTGAATTACGTGTTTTATCTTCAGGCTTGTAGTTCATCAGGACCTGAGAATTTGTTACAACGGAAGCAATCTTTCGACAATTATCAAGGCAGTTGTTTTGTTTAACATTATACTTGGAACCTATTAAAACACTTTACTCGTATGTTTGAAACGTTTGGGGACTTTAGAAAATTATCGTTGTTAATCAAAGTTAAGATACAGTTATGGGAAAAAAATTTAACACCGAGAGTAAACCAAGAGAAAACCAATAAGATACTAGGATAAAATTAATTTAAAAAAAATTGAGTGATTGAGTTTATTTGTCTTATTTGCCAAAATCGACAAAAGTATGGTAAGGTGCCCTGAGGCAAGTAGGAATACGGGGTAAGTGGGCACGGAGCTACTCACTTCAACTTCAATTTCTCCAACTGAACCTCTATTGCTAAACCTCCATACTCTATTCTGCGCGAGTGTACACCATTGTATGCTGGACGATAGACATACGGACGTTAGGCATAATGGACGTTAGGCAAAAATGCATTAGGCATAATGAACGTTGCCTGCGGCAGTTTCGCCCTGAATCATCTAGTGTTACTATAAATAGTTTTTGGTGGTCCCGCAGGGGTGACGGGCCCAGGCTTCATTTCGGAATTCTTCCTCAGTAGATGCTCATTTGACTACAGCTCCTCAACGAAACAGAATTCGAACAAGTAGTGTAGAAAGTAATTGTAAAGTTAATTATTATCTACAATATTGTTGAAGAAAGTATAATTCTATCTTTTGTATTTACGGCGCTATGGGCCTGCTACCCCGTTGGTAGCCAAATGAGTGCTCTTTTTGCTAACAACGGGGTAGCAGCCCCACGGCGCTGTAAATACAAAAAATAAAACTATACTTTCTTCAGCAATATTGTAGATAATTATTAATTCTACAATTACCCATTACTTCACTTTTCCGAATTCTGTTTCGTTGAGGCGCTGTAGTCAAATGTGCATCTACCGAGTAAAAAACCGAAAATGAAGCCTGGACGGGCCTCAAACCATCATAAAATAAATTCATGTTTCCAAAAAACCCCCACATGCCAAATTTGGTTCCATTTGCTTGATTAGTTCTCGAGTTATCGAGCAGAAATTTGCCGATGATTTGCGATGGTTGCCGAAACCATCACGTCGATAGGTTCAATTCTATAAGGGACATTCAGACAGACAGACATAAATCCATTTATATATATATATATATATATATATATATATATATATATATATATATATATATATATATATATATATATATATATATATATATATATATATATATATATATATATATATATATATAAGATAGATGTCTATCGTCCATTATACCTAACGTCCATTATGCCTAACGTCCATCTTTTTATGTAAGTTACCTTATTTACCTGTAATTACCCTTAAAGTGATGCCAAGTGAGTTTCTGTGCTGCAAGAACTTTGAAATAATGATCGGGCGACATCCATTCAGTACGTCACGCAAATTTGATCCAAAACCAACCCTCCCTCCTCTCCTTGTCACATTTTGCCACATATTTATGACCCCCCTAAGAGCTCCCCCCCCTTCACAAATAAAAAATTAAATATACATTCCAACCTTTTTGTTTCAAGCCATCAATGTAATTCACTTCAATCAATTCATCAAATAACAAAAATGAACTTCAGCAAATAAAAAAAGGAAAATTTTCGAGGATATAAGTTATCGATCCACGGGTTTTGAAGATATGATCTCCAGTTGCTGCGATCGGATGCGTTTCAGAAGTCACTGATGTGTCGTTGATTAATAAAAAGAATCAGGACTTCCTGCTGATGTCTTGCAGCAACATGCTTTGAAAGTTTTCTGACGGATTTAGTCATTTTGTGTTTTTTTTGCAATCATTCAACATTACCTTAGAAGCGAAATTTAATCCGCAAGTGGCACAAACTCTATCCTTCAGGGAACTTTTGAGTAAGAGACAGTATAGGTTATACGGAAGAACGTTAAAACCAGCCGTGGACTTCGGTTTATGTTCATCGATTGAGTTCAGCACGAACATCCAGGGGGAACATTGCCATTGGTCTCTGGTAGCACCCCGTCGCCTCTCAGGAGTTTGTGCGACTGCTATTTGCGGTTTTAGGCAGGACGGTACTCAAGGAGCTCTTCAGTGGTGAACAGCATATTATGTAAAGCCTTAATGGAGAGTTCATTCTAGAAGAATAAATGAGTCCTGTTCAGTGCTTAAAATTATCAGTTGATACTAATAAAATTAAATATCAACTCGCTCCCTATGTAGCTAATATTTATCAGCAAGAAAATCAATTTCAATATCCAGTCACGATATTATTGGAACAGATAATCATTATTCCATCTCTAAAACTGAATATCAAATATCAGTATCAACGAATTCGAAAAGAAAAATGATACTCAGTATTAGAAATGTCAGTTACATCTCGAGGTGTTGATATTTTCACTAAGCGTTGTTTTCACCATAAACGTTTGATTTCAACGCAAACCGCACAAACAGTTATCTCAACTTTAAAGTAACTTGTTATCACAAAGCCTACTGCAATCTGTTGCATCCCAAACCACTAGAATATAAATATTCAGTGCAAGGCGCTGAAACTGATATTCATATTCACTGCCATGCAGGCTTGGCATACACTTTTCGCTTTGATTTTGCTCTTTTGATTACTGCTCCTCAGCCTAACAGAATTTGAAAAAGTGGTGTATGGGGCATTTGTAGAGCTAGTAATTATCTATAATATTGCTGAGGAAAGTGAAGTTTTATCTTTAGTATTTACGACGCTGTAGGGTAGCAATGCCGTTGGTAGCAAAAAGAGCGCTCTTTTTGCTACCAAGAGGGTAGCAGCCTTATAGCGCCATAAATACAAACTGCACAGTAATGCTTCCTTCAGCAATATTGTAGATTATAACAAATTCTACACACACCCCATACATCACTTTTTCAAATTTTGTTTGGCTGAGAAGCAGTAATCAAAAGAGCAAAATCGAAGCGAAAAGTGTATGCCAAGCCTGCTGCCATGGAACTGAAAATGATATTCAGCTCTGACTTTTTTGTAACGCATTATGAACGAAACGAATATACAGCAACATCGAAACTCAGTGGCTTGGTTTATCAATGAATTTTTATTCCAATGATATTCATATTCCTTCTGGAAAAAAGACTTTTGATATTGTATTGACTCAAAATCAATCATTTTGAGTTTCGATAAAATGATTTTTTCCAGCACTGGTCCTGTTCACACATCTAAAAAATAGTTATCATTCAAAAAATTTAATTATTTGTTTTAAAATCCATCTGTACGTTAATTTTAGAGAAGCCTTCAATAGTTGTATCTTAAAATGCATGCTTAATTATAATTCCTCGAATAAATTTTCCATTTGTATTCCTTTTCATGTGAACTTCATGTGAACATAACTTCATACCCACCCTCTCCGCTACGTCACCAATCGTCACGATTAGTTCAACCCCCCCCCCGGCCTCCTCCCTATAAGCATGACGTACTTTATGGATGGCCCCTAGGTGATATATTAAAGGGTGAGCAGCTGTCTGTAAAGTAAATGGTCACAAAAATAAGACGCTTGGATTAATGTTTACTTTTGAGTATATTTCGTGTCTTAAATTAGTCCAATTCAATAGCCCAATTTGCTTCGCTTTGCTTTAATTACTAGTCGCAATCGCGATTAAAAAGCGTTACAGCTGGCATGCACGATGTCCTGAAGCATTTCATTCCAAACCTACTCCAAACGTTGCATGAAACTCCACAGTCAATCCAGTGGTGCTTCTTAGTTATAAGTCTTAGTATGTAATACCATGCATAGAATGCGAGAGGATTCCAATCAGGCGAAGAGCCAGGCCACTATTTCAAAGAAATAAAATTCGGAGAATTGTCCTCACAATGAGCTTTTGTAGCTTTCGCCTGGTGAGACGGTTCAGAATCTTGTTAGAAGCAGTATGGTGCATTCTTATTGTGTTTTTTTTGACGATAAAAGGCAAATGGTTCTTCAAAACATTATCGAAGTAATATTTAGTGTTGATTTTAACTCCCAATTTGATGAACAACAATGAAACCGTCAAAATTTTGAAAAAGCACCCCCATACCATTACCCTGCAAACATTCTGGAATCTTTGAACAGTCAGTTTGTCCCGTGGAATATCAGAAAGTTGAACTGCTTGTATCCGATCATTTTGTTGGTTATGGTGATCCTGTAGCAGGAACATGTTTTCGTCCGAAAACAGAATTTTGCAATTACCATGTTGCTTGAGTAGCTGCCGACATGTTTCGACTCTTGCAATCTTCTGCTTTTCTGGCAAATCGTGCACCCGTTGTTTTTATATAGATTCAATCGAAGATCATCTTTCAATATTAAGGTTGAATACGAAATTCTCAATTTCTTCGCCATCCAACGTCCAGACAGATTTGGTTTCCGTCCTTCACGTTCGATGCTTTCCGGTATCCCTACAGTGCGTTTACGGTCAGGTTTCAGCAATAATTTCCAAGAACCGGGTTCCTTGTATCGCTTGATGGGACGAAAGATGAATTTTTCGTTTATTACGAGTGGCTTCAGCTTCTTCACACGGTCGAAAATTTTGCAAGAATAAACTAATTGCCATTTCCCTTTTTGCGTGTATGATTACCACGACTCTTAAACGAATGAAAATCCGAAACAAACTTGCAAGCTGTGTTGACATTTGAATACACTCTAAGCGAATGGTCTACCTGAGCCTGTAGTGATATTTGTTTGATTGATTGATGGAAACTTAAGAAAGTTATCGAGATCAAACTATCGCAACTCTCGAAATACCCGTGCCGGTTACAACAAAGAATGTGTCGTACCTAAAATAAGAATATCTAGGTACATAAAATAAGATATCTAGGTAATACAAATCTAAGCATTACCATGAGCGAGAATTTGGTCAAGTACCGATGATCGTAGAATGAGTTGACCACGATCCAGTTCTTCGATGGGCATCTCAATTGCGATGTAATATAAGGAGATGGAACGAAAATTAACCTATGAGTGTCTACAAACGAAAACAGCGTCCCGGCTCTCGATTTTCAAGAGATCTGGCGTGAAATCTTCCTCCCCGGAAAGGACCGACTCCCGGTAGAACTCAACTAAAATGGCAAAGAATCACTAGCAACGGCACTTCACTGGTTAATATGAAGGATTTGGGAGGAGGAGCCACCCCTGACATAACAAGTCAGTCGTCTTATGTTCGAATCACAGCTGGGAGAGGATGTGAGGGTTAATAGAGTCGTAGTACTAGCCCCGCAATTGTCCTGTACGCTAACAGCTAGCTGCGAAGTCTGTCGAATAAAAACAGAAGGTTGAGCTTCGAAAACCGGAATGTAGCACTTAGGCTTTGCTTTGCTTCTGGAGGAGAAGAAACTACCGAAGGAGTGGATGGAAGGTGTAGTTGGTGTCATCGATAAAAAGGGTGATCGTTTCAGTTGTTGTAATTACTACGGCATTTCGCTGATCAAAGCCGTCAACAAGTTGTTCTCCTAGATTTTGTTACATCGTCTATCCCCAATCGCAAAAGAATTACTAGGGCAGTAAAAGGTGGGCTTTATGGGGGTCCAAATTTTAAACTCTCCTATAAATCCTTCAGAAATGTCGGGTGCGCAACATTCCCACGTATCATATTTTCGTGGATTTCAGGGCAGTCGAGGATTACAGTCGAGCGCGAACAGTTATTGCAGATAAACGGTTTTTCGGACAAATTGACGCGGCTGATGAAAGCTATCCAGGAGCGAGTGATGTACTCGTGCATGTTTTGGGGCTCCTCTTGAGCCCCTTCGAATTGCGTAGAAAGTTCCGGCAAGTCCTGTTTGTTATTCAACATCGCTATTGAAGGTGTGATCCGGCCAGTGTGCTTCGAAACGAGAGGAACGATCTTCGTCGAAAGTAGCCAACTCCTAGCCCTTGCAGACGACCTCGACATCATCACTAGAAGCTTTGGGACGGCGGAGGCAATCTGTGCGAGACTAAAAACGGAGGCAATGAGGGTTGGGCTACAAATCATTGCGTCAAAATCCAAATATATGGCGGACTAGTCCCAATTGAGAATGATAACGCCAAAAATCGACTATTCATTTGGTAGGTTATAATTGAGATAGTTCAATTTTTATTGTATCGATAGTTAAATATAGCAAAACTGAATCATAAGCGTGATTTAGCATTGACTTGATTGCGCGCTTTGTTATTTTACCTTCGCTTGGACTATGTTTTGAACCAATTCAAACTTATTATTCATAATTGCACCAGTTCAGATTGGCTTCAATCATAAACCGTTGACATACCAGACCATACCATACCATTCGGTTCCATCTTTGTCATCCCCACCGAATTGCGGGGTAGATAATTGTAACCGCTCGAGCCCCATATTTGGTGCCGCTCGTCAACTACTATAGCGTATAGAGGCTATTCGGCTACCGACTTGTTGCTCTGCCGCGCCGGTTGTTGAGGTCGCAGTCTCGCAGCCAGCAGCCAGCACCACCGCGGCTGTACCGAGCAGAGCGTAAAGGTCCGCCTCGTTCGAGTGCTCCATGAGGCGGAACCGAATGTCTCTGCCTGTCTTCGAATGCGTCCGTCGCTAGGCAATCGCAGTGCGCCAATTCAATCGCGATTCATATTATATGAACCTTAGTAAGTCTAGCATTCGACCGATCTCGCTGTTGACAGGATTAATGTTAATTTAAGACGGGTATTAGCGTATTCGAATACGTGAAATTGGCGGCTCTCCATCCGACCGAATAAGGCTGAAGGCAGCTCGGTTCGGAATCGAGACCATCGGTAAGTAAGTTTAATGTGACAATTTGGATTACCGCGTTTGCTGCTGGCTTCGAGCGAGAGTGGGTTGAATTGACATGCGCCAACCTTACCCGTCCGTCCGTTCGCCCTGTGATGGAGGAAAACTGCATTAAGCTGAGCGATCGAATAATTACCCGGAAAAAATGAGAATCGATCATCAGGTGGAGACCATAAAATTTATACCAGCTAAATTAGTATGGGATCATTTAAGCGCCTAATTGGACTATTCGTTTCCTAGACCGCACACACACGGTGGCTTCGGCAGTCGTTAATTGGACCTCAGCCAAACCATAACAATAATTTCATAATTTGTCACGAATGGGTCCCTCCTCGGGAAAGATCCAAATTATCCCTCGCTGGCTGGCGATACATATCAATTAGCTCGTCATCTATTCAACTAGATTGACGTGAAATAAATTGTTCCGTTATTGATCAGCCCGCAATACAAGGTAAACTATTCCCATATTTTTTTCTTTTGACCCATCGTGGAAGAATGCAAAGAAAAGCCGCAAAACGGAAGGTATTATCACTTCCCATTGCTGCTGCTCGTCATTTGTTGTCTTTCCTTTTATCATCCGAACGATGAAAGCAACAGTTCGTGAAAGTTTATAACAGCCGGACCCCAGTAGAAAGCCCTCATTAGGATGGGAAAGGGTACCATCTGCATGTTTTTCAATTGTGACTCTCAGCTCAGCAGTCAGTGCAGTGGAAAACATTGTGACTAAAATCGTCATATGCTCTGATTGATCGATTGAAAGGCCGGATCATCCATTGCATTGTAGGTAGTCAGATGCGCAGATGCTGCCGCAGATCATCATCAGCGTCGCCAGTCGGCTGTTTTGCAGAGGTTACCGTAACAAAGCTGAGGTTCCATCATTAGGACCCGTAATGAGCGGTAATGATAATGATGAGGTTAATTTAGGCGATGCACGCAACTGAATTGCGCTGTTGAGATTGTTGCACATTGGCAATTGCAGCGCGGTGCAAAAGGAGTAGAAATGGTACCCGAAACGAAAGTGGTGAAATGTTAGTGCTTAGGGGGGATTTTTCTGAGGTTTTTAAATTAGCTTTGTTTTAAAGTTATTTTAATGTGGAACTAATGCAACTCAACTCTCAACTCTGTTAGTTCCGTTAAATTACTTTCTGTGTACAGTTTGGGAAAAATAACATTTTTTTTATTACACTACAATAGTAACGATTAGGAAAATATGTCAAAACGGAGCATTCCCGCACGTATCATAATACCTTCTAGCGCGATGTTGAAATGAAGGCAGAAAATACCATCGCCTTGTCGAAGTTTCACGCGTGTTTAAAACGAGTCCAATAACAAGCCCGGTATCCTCACACCACACTAAGTCTTGTCAGCTTCCTGGAAAAGCCGTTTTCGTCCATTATTTTCATAGCTGTTCACGGTCGATATTATCACACGCAGCCTTAAAATCGATGTAAAGGTGGTGCGTAGTGATTAGGTATCCGCGATAAAGATTTGGTCCGTAGTCGACCGCCCGTTTAATAAAAACCGACTTTATAAATTACTTAAAAATCAACTCTTCTGGTGGCTTTCAGCCTGATATCAGCCGGTGACGACAGGTAGCTAACTTATCCGGGCTCATCTAAATAAGCACCGTTACGATGCCATCTTTGCCGCTTGATGGCGACGGTCACTTCACCTACTGTGGGAGATTCTACCTCTGCGACATTCAGGTGCACATCGTTGTGCGGTCTCCACCTTACGATCACGCTCACGGTTATCCATCAAGATTCTTCGATTCCTTAATCTTTATCCCGACCACCTTACGGATCGTGGCCAGAGTGCCAGGTTTTGCTGAAGAAATATCCGTAGTTTTACTATTTGTTTTCATCACAGAAGAAAGGGTTATAAATTTGTTCCAGACTAAGAAATAGGTAAAATTTCAAATTTTTGGTTATTTAGAATGAAAGTTTTATCGAAATTTGTGCTTCATTTAAAGGTTAGTTTGCTATTTTTACCCAAAAGGGTAAACAAAGGGTTTCGATATGTATTATTTTCTGATATACTAGAGTTCCTTTTTACACGGAAAAACCAAGCTTCATTCCGTCTAGATATATCTTGCGCAACATGTTATACAAAATTTATCGCATAGATATTCTTGATTGATATTTTAGAGTCAGTGTGTGTTACAAACGTATACTTGATTGCACCTATTTGAAGGAAATTAATACTTTTTTGAATCAAATCAGTTTATGACACATTTCAAATTTACCCTAAATTATTTAAGGGCGCATATTCTTGACTTTCGTCATTCGCCTTTTGTCTATGTTTTCCGTAAATCATCTTTTATTTTGTGTTGTTTAGTTTTTTCATCTTCAGTTTAAATTTTTCTGTTTCTTGTGTACTCCGTCGCCTTTTGCTATCGGTTTCATGTCATTTTTTACATATTTTTTAAATTTGATCACTTTAACAGCTTCGGTGATTCGCAACTTCTGCGGGGTTGAGATTTGAATCTGAGTCCTCGGTGTGAGAGGTATGAATGCTAACCACCACACCGAGGTTACCCCTCGTTGTTTAGGTTTGTTGTCTTTCAACGTTTGTTAGTCGGCTTTCTAGCATTTTTATCTCTTTTCAGCAATTTGGTGCCATTTTTTATCGTATTTTGTAGTGTTTTTGGTTTGTTGGGGATGTCATTTGTAGTCTTTTTTGACATTTCTAGTCGCGGTTTCGTGACGTTTTTCGATATCTTTCTATTCTCCATTTTTTGTCGTCTTTCGTCATTTTTCCACCGTCGTTTCGCCTACCTATCTTTACTTCTTCGTCACTACCCCGTCGTATTTTCGCTGTATATTCATTGTGAGTTTGTTGTCCTTTTATTGTTTATTCACAGTCTTTTTGTCGTTCTTTCGTCGTCTCTACGTCATCTTATCGTTGCTTTTCGTCGTTTTTGTCATCTCTTTGTTGCTCTTGTCGTCGCCACTATGTCATACTTTGTTGTCTTTTGATGTTCTTGCCACCTTTCCCTTGCATTTTCGTTGTTTCTTGAATTTAGAATTTTTGGTCGTTTGTTTTTGGCAGCTTCTTGTTGTCTTTTATTCCTATTTTGGGGTCTTTTCGTTGACATTTTGCCATATTATCTTCATTTTTTGTCATCCTTTTATTATCTTTCGTCGTGTTTATGGACAAGATAACAAAAATATTGTCTTTTCTTAGTAACTTATCTTTTCGTAGGGGTTTGTCGTCCTTCTGACGAATATTCACCATCTTTTCGCATGTTTTATCGTCACTATTTTGGCGTCTTTTCATCGTATTTTTACGTTATTTTCTTCATATTTGTGTCGTCTTTTCGCAAACTTTTCATTTTCGCATTTTCGAAATCTTTTTATGACTATCCAGCATCTTATCATCACATTTTTGTTATCTTACCACTGTCTTCTCTTCGCGTTTTTTTGTTCGTATTTTAGTCATCTTTTCATCGCTTTCTGAAAGCTTAGGGAGAAATGAATCGTCATCATGCAGAAAAATAATGTAAATGCAAAAAAATTGTAGATTCAATAAGTATTTTCAGGTATATTAAGTGGAAATAAAAGAAGTATGAATTCAGTTTGTAAAACATTTCTTTGATTCAAAAATATGATACAAGTTGAACATAACAATAGATATTGTTGTTTCTAACTATCATCATTTTTCTACTTGATTGATTCTGCAAATTTCAAAAGCAGTTTCTTTGTTTGAATAAAATATTCTGCAAAATGAATTTCCTGTGTTCAAATTGGCAAGGTGAATGCAGTGAATACATTTTTAAAAACCGAACGCCTGTTTAGGGACCACAAACTGTTTCAAAAATTAGGCTTTTCGACGAAAAGTTAATGACTGCTCATTTCCCGTTAAATGTTCAACAATTTTTATTTGTCACGTAACAAGAGCATAGAGATCATTAATACATAAAAAAGAAGATTTCTTTCTCTCAGAAAGATCTAAGCTGTGTTTCTCGGGATATTACTTAGGCGTGGTGCACAAATTACGTAACGCAAAAATTCCGGTTTTTTGACCCCCTCCCTTCCCTATGTAACATTAAGTAACGCTTTGGCATCACCCCCCATTAAATTACGTAACGTTAACCAAAACCCCGTCATATTTTTTTAATTTTTAAGAAATTCAACCAAATTAGCAAGATTAGCAAATTACCAAGCGTCATATTAAAAACAACAATCAGGCATCGGCCCATGTTAAGGTGAAACGGTACTAAATCCAAACATGGCCGGAAAGGCAATATTCTCACATAGGCGCCATTTTGTCGGCCATGTTTGGATTTAGTACCGTTTCACCTTAAGCTGAAATGGTAAAAAAAGCAAAGCCATGAGTATAAGCGTCCTGTTGAGAACTTGGCCCTTCTTTATCACAGACTTGGCAGCCGGCTATTAGAGTACAGGACAATTACGGGGCTAGTGCGACGATCCTACTGGTTCTATAGCAGCACCTCCCAGCCGAGATTTGAACATAAGATGGCTTGTTAGGTCAGCATCGTACCCCGAAGCAAACTGGACAGCCTGAAATGGTCTTCAACCGTAATAACTGGAAATTTAGTATGATTATCTTCATCAGCTGCAAACCATAATATTTTTTTTTTTTTATTATTATTATTATTATTATTTTTATTCATATTTTGTAACTTAAGACCTACGTCTTTTTCATGTTACATTGATAATATTGTAGTAGAACAGGCGTCACATAAAACCAACACATGGTAACGAATTTCTTGACCAAAAACTGAATTTCTAAATTACTTAATCCAAAAAACCAATCAATTGAAATGCTCTATACACCCTCTCTTAAATGCCGCGTAAGACTCAACTTTAGTTAGATTGTTTGGTAAATAATTCCAATGTACTACACCTCGCACGAAAAATGAATTCCCGTACTTAGACGTTCGTTGTCTTGGCAAAATATATTTAATAGACCGATTGCTTTGCGTCATTTGTAATTTACTATATAAATATTGTTTTGTTTTCGAGAGGCTATGTAAAAATAAGCAACAACGCAGCTTGCTTAAGTTCATTATTGGACATCCTATAAGTAGATGTTGTAGATGTGAAACATGGGAAAATCTATTTAAATTAAACACAAAACGCACACATGAATTTAATGCAATTTTTAATTTATTGAAAATGGACAAGGATATATCATCAAGAATGAAATCACAAGCCAAAAAATGGGGAAGAATAAGGCTCTTGAATATTTTTAATTTAATATCGGTTTTGAGAAACGATGCAGAGGTATACAGTGAACGCAAGCAAGCATAAATTTTTCCACATCTCGATAATACATATTTATCCCATCCAAAATTCGATTGGATGCAAATGCCTAGGCTCGTTGCATTGTCTACAAACTCGACAATATTATTGCCTAAAAGCAAAGATGGTTTTAGGCTATGATAATGAGCATTATTAGAAATAAAAATAGCTTTTGTTTTAGTGCAGTTTAATGCCAGCTTGTTATTAGTGGACCAATCGAATACTCTTTTCAGATCATCGTTGATTTTTTGAGAGATTTCGGATTTGGAATTATCCGTACAATCAAAATATAACTGCACATCATCAGCGAAAAGATGAATTTTGCAATCTTTTATTACTTCCGGGAGGTCGTTAATGTATAACGAGAACAAGATAGGGCCCAGAATGGATCCCTGTGGAACTCCAGATGCTACGAAAAGAAATTGGGATAAAATTCCATTGTTAAACACACTTTGTGTCCGCTCGCTTAGATACGATTTAATCAAGTTTGCTGCATGGGTGGAAAAACCAAAATTGGACACCAGCTTTTGACATAAAATTTTATGTGATACTGTGTCAAATGCCTTAGAAAAGTCTAACAGAATAAGAACGACAGGGCGACCTCCATCAAGCACTAGACCAATATCGTCAATTATTTTAAGCATTGCCGTTTTCGCACTGTGTTTTACGCGATATCCGGACTGAAACTGATTTAACAGGTTATTTCTATTGATGTAATCACAAAGGTTTTCTTTAACGATCTTCTCGAATACTTTTGATAAAGCACAAAGAATGCTGATAGGTCGCAAATTGTCTATCGTATTTAAATTCGTTTTTTCTGTATTGGTATAATTTTCGACTTTTTCCATGCATCTGGAAATACGCTTGTTGTTATTATAGAATTGAATAAATGTGTTATGGGTTCAATTAAAAGAGGACAGATAGCTTTTAAGAATTTTATTGGTAGCATGTCTACTCCAGTTGCATTAGAATGTATGCAGTACATAGCTTTGACTACATCCATTTGATCAATTCTACCAAAATAGAAAGCATTATGATCAATTTCGCTTGAATCAATGACTCCGGAATCTGAAGTATTATGTTGGGAAAAATTATCGCAAAATTGGCGGTTAATTTCATCAGCAGTAAAGTTATTTGTTTTATGAGATGCAGTTTGACCGATCCCAAGTGTTTTAAGATTTTTCCATAATTCCTTAGGAGCTATGTTCAAGTCGAGACGAGAAGCGAAATAATTTAGTTTTGCTACACGTATTAGCCTGTTGACTTGATTACGAGATCTTTTGAAAGCGAGATGAACATCTGGGTTATTACTCATTTTCCATTCCTTATATAATAAATCGCGGTTGACAATTTCCATACTAATATTGGTATTAAACCAAGGATTATGCTTCTTACGACAATAAATTGTACGAATTGGAACAAACATATGATGAAAAGCAGACAAAAAATGGTTGAAGAAATTCAATTGAAAATTTGGGTCATCAATTAGATAAAAAGAACTCCAGTCAACTGAGTTGAAAGCTTCTACAAGTGGCTCGATTTGTATGGCATTGTAATCATGATATGTAATAACTTTGGGAGAAGGCAAGAAACTAAAATCGAGGGATGCGAAAATGAAATCATGGTTAGATAATACAGGTGCTTCAACTTGGTTAAATCGCAGCACTTTCGATGGATCATTAG
Organism: Sabethes cyaneus; assembly: GCF_943734655.1. Taxonomy (NCBI): domain Eukaryota; kingdom Metazoa; phylum Arthropoda; class Insecta; order Diptera; family Culicidae; genus Sabethes; species Sabethes cyaneus. The sequence goes on from NC_071355.1 coordinate 233,555,684, forward strand.
TAAGGATTAAATCCAATTGCGACGCGCCATTTCTGTGGAAATACGTAGGTTCACCTCCTAGACTGTGTAAAGAATGAGCAGTCATAAGGCTGTTAAGTCTGGCTGTTTTAGAGGAAGTCGTCCCTAATAAGTTAGTATTAAAATCACCCATAAAGAAAACGTGCTGAAAGGCCAAACCATGCGAAGATAATATACTCTCGATAGTATCCGTACATTCCAACTCTGGAGGGTTGTATAATGCCGTTAACATAAGTTTTTCATTTTGTACTATTACCTCGATGGAGATGTATTCTGTGCAGGCAACTCTTGCCAAATTATTCGACTTGGCCAGTATATTGAATACAAGACCACTTCTAATGTAGATTAGTACACCACCTCCTAGTCGTCCTACCCGATCATGTCTAACAATATTGTAACCGTCAACAGATATGACGGAATCATTAATTCTGTCATTTAACCATGTTTCACTTACACACACAATATCAACATCACTAATTGATAAAATCTGTCGTAATTCCTCAATCTTACACAATTCTCGAGCACAAATACTTTGGCTATTAATACAGCATATTGAAAGCTTTCCATCGTGTAACGCGGATTTCATTACAGTACCGGCAATGCACCAATTCGTCGAAGTGTAAACACTAGAATTACTATCCATTGGGTAAATGAAAAGAAAATACGGCAAAATAGAGAGGATGATATATGAGCATTTCTTCAATTACAAATTTTACATTCTTCATTGCTAATAACAAAAAAAAAAAAAACTAATGTAAGTGTGACGCACACGGTTGCAATCTATTGCCTGTGCCTCTACATAATCCACAGCTATCAGATAAGGTATCATTCAGTGAGCCCGAACAACAGCAGCACCAGCAGCACCAGTAACACCAGCAGCAGCATCAGCAGCAACACGAACAGACTTTCAGGAGGGGGAAATGCACGGGATGAAAGGAAGGGAGAGTGAGGATTTACAAAAACTAGTATGGATAGGATTTAAACTGGTCGACGAAGATCATCTTCTGATAGTACAGCAATCTCCCTATCTTCTCCGGTTCTCTTCACGAATAAGATTCCACCTCGCGTGTAAACTCCATTCAGCCTCCCTGCCTTCATTAGCTGCATAGCCTTAGATCGCAAAACTCTGACACCAGGTCCCAAATTTTCATTGATATTCATTGATTCGTTTATTTACTGAGAATCCTATCTCGGAGAGCGACAAGGAACGAGAGCGTAGATAACGGGAGTAAAAGTCATTCCGCTGAACTGTGATCGCTAATTGTAGTAATATCATATAGACGTTTCCAGTACTCATTGTCCCCTTGGAAAGCCGACGGATGTCCACTAGTGGAAAAATATTCTCCGCGTAGCCAAGAGTTTTGCACCAAGTGTGAAAGTAAGATAGCAGGTTCTCGCCATCTACAAACGGAATTCCACTAACAACTAGATCATTGTTGCGAGTGAACCGATCAAGTGCCAGTGATGTTTCCTTTTTAGCCCTGTCGATCGATGACGAAATGGCAGTAATCGTTTGCTTGTTTTCCTCTCGTAGTTTCTCCATATCAGCAGCGATGTCATCCCGAAGTGTACTCAATTGAGATTTTAGAGAAGAGAGAGAAACTCCCAATTTTTTTAAGTCCTCTTTAGTACTTTGTTGGTAGCCAGCCATTTGAGTCTGCAACAAGCTTGCGAGTTCCGCAACATTCATGTCACTATCCGATTTTGCGGTTGAGTTACTACGTAGTCGTGTTTACCTTAACCTTACGTGTTTTACCTTAATTTTCATTAGTATAAACCGATGCACTGTTTTCCACCTCCAACAAGTCCTTTTCTCATTTGGTAACTGCCTTTTTGGTATTCATAAATTTGTTACGTAACTATTCTCATGACTCCCCCTCCCCCCTATGTAAAAACAAGTAACGCTAACTCGACCCCCCTCGCTCCCCTACAAGCGTTACGTAATTTGTGTACGAAGCCTTATTGCATGTAGCGTACTCGTGATTTTTGCAACTAAATTAAACTTTCAACCTTTTTCATAAAATTTAAAAAAATCCGTAGATATGAGCACTTGATCCGTAGGTCCATAGAAAATTCATAAATCATAAATTCATAAACTACGGATAAATCTGTAGACCTGGCATCACTGCTCGTGGCACGTAGCTTTCACGGTCTACGTATGCATCCGATTTTGCATCAATTATATCTGAATTCTTGTTTTTTGATAATAGTTTTCTTCATTATTCTTTTTATTCTATGCAAATTGGGAAATATCTGATTTGTAGTCGGCTTGCAATTCATCTCATCTTTAAGGCTAAGGCAGACTACCCAAGAAAGACACTTTTGTCATTTATGGTTGCTGCAACCAATTTATAACCAAAATTAGTCATTAATCGGTTACCACAACTAGTTTTTAACAACTGTACTAGTAAGGTAGTAACGGTGGCCGAATAGACAATGTTTCGTCCTACAATTTGATGATCTGAGATTCGCAATGGTTATAACTTCAGCTATAGAAGATTACTGCTTTCATTACTGCTTATATTTTTAATGCATATCATACACACTTAAAAAACTCAGCAAAATTTGCCGAGATTTGGACAGCCGAGCGTTCGGTAAAAATTTCAGTTTTGCAATTCGACGTTTATGGATCTTTACTAACGTTTGGCATCATAAAAAATTTTACCGAACGCTCGGCTGTCCAAATCTCGGCAAAATTTTGCTGACTTCGGCACTTTTTTTAAGTGTGTAGGACAGACAGTCCATGATACGATCTCGAATCGAAACAAGTAAAACGCTAGTCGGACAATGTTTTCTCGATTATTTCCAGGAACTTAAAATCCTGTTTTGACGGTTTTGTTTATTTATCTCCACTCATGCGGAACATGACAAGGTCGGTTAGGTAATTCCAGTAGCCAGCCACGTAGCCAGGGGGGGTGCCCTGGGGGCCTTGGCCCCCCCCGAAATGTTTTGGCTTACATTTTTCAAAAAAATTTCAATGCAGAATAGTGTATTGTTATTCTGCAGCTAAAACTGCACTATTCAAGCTAAAACTGTAGCACAAGTATATTTTTGATGAGTGCGCCTTTGAATAACAATATAACCGACATCGTTTTGTATCTCTCATGGTCTGTGAAAATTCTCAACTATGTAGCTCTCCGTTACTTGGAACATTCGGCATGGACAAAGGCGACGAAATATGGACATGGAATGGAGACTTGGTAACTGGAACTGCAGATCGTTAAATTTCGTTGGTGGCGATAGAGTGCTGCTCGATTAGTTAGGACCCCGAAAGTTTGCATCTGGCACTGCAGCGGAGATATGTCGCAAAGGCGAGAAGGTGTAGAGGATCCGTGGCAGTAAAGCCTAAAGTTTTCAGAGCGGTGGAGCGACCAACAAGCTGGGAACGGGCTTCTTAGTGTTGGGCAAAATGCAGAATTGCATAAAGGACTGGAAAACGATCAACGGGAGGATGTGCGTGTTGAGGATAAAAGGCCGTTTCTTCAATTACACTATCATTAACATACACGAAGGTATACTCGACGACGAGAAGGAAGTGTTCTATGCGCAGCTGACTGCAACGTACGACAGCTGCTCATGATAGGACATCAAGATCGTCATCGGGGCTATGAACACCCAGGTCGTCAGGGAAGCAATGTATATACCTGTGATCGGGCCCCATAGCCTGCACACTGACACAAACGACAACAGCCAGCGATGCATCAACTTTGCAGTTCCCGAGCACTTTCGTTTCCCACAAAGATATCCACAAAGCCACCTGGAGATCACCTGACCAACGAACTTCGAACCAAATCGACCATATTCTCATCGAGGGCCGGTTTTTCTCGAACATCACCAACGTATGCTTCCTATCGACTCGGACCATTACCTAGTAGCAGTACATGGTCGTTTAAAACTATCGACGGTTTATAACTCGCGACAAAACCGCTCTTCTCGGTTAAACATTCGGCAGTTAAACAACCCGCCAGTTGCCGAAAACTACGCGCGCGTACTGGATGAAGCTCTGCCTTCTTCTGTGGAGCTAGATGCTTAAACCCTCGAAAACGGATGGAGTATGATACGCCACGGTGCTAGGAGTGGATACATCGAGTGCACGAATTGATAGGTTTGACGGGGAATGCGAACAAGCGATAGAATTGTAGGAAAAGAAGAGTTTGGGAAAACTATCTAATCATATCCACGAGAGAGAATTTGGCGAAGAATCGATAAGCGCGGAATGAGTTGACCATGATCCTGAGGAGGAAAAAGACCTGACATGTGTAGGGACGAGGGAGGGGATCTAATCACAAACGAGGCCGAGGTATTCGATAGGTGGATATCTCAACGGCGATATAGCAATAGGAGACGCAACGGAAGTTAACCTCGGAGTGCCTACAAACGACAATAGCGTGCCGGCTCCCGATCTCGAAGAGATCCAGCGTGAAATTCGTCTGCTGAAGAATAGGATTATCGGTCTGATTAGCGCTTTGCACATCGTCAGCTTTGTGCGGCGTATGCTCCTTGATCGAAGCGTCCTTGATCGTACTGTCTTTTAATTGCACGTCCGCTAGTTGCACGATCGTGCAATTAAAAAACAGTTATCTGTCAAACTACACGTGGTTTCATAGGTGGTTGCTATAAACAAAAATGCAGCGTTGCCGAATAAAAACTCTCTCTGCATTACGTCGATATATTACAAACAAATTAATACAAATTTTGCTAAATTTTGACGAGTTGGACACCTATTCATTAAACTTTTGGTTCGCTTGTAAAGATTTAAATGTTTTTCCCAAAATCTAGTGCATTTGTGAATGCCTCTGAAGAGTTCTTTACGGTGATAACGCATCACGTTTTACAATAAATATTGGCAGCCATCGTGCAATTAAAAAACGAAATTCGCTAGTCGCATCGCCTCATTCGTGCAATTAGCGAACGAATGTTGTAATTAATTAATTCGAAAGAACATTCTGTAACATAAGCATTAAATATATTTCTTAAACAAAAGGTTTTCTGCATACTAACTTGGCCTCCCTCCAGAGGCGAGTGAACCTCTTAACTTTAAAACTTCTCTAATAAAAAAATGACTTGGCCCCCCCCGAACGAAAATCCTGGCTACGTCACTGCCAGTAGCATGTCAGCTTGAGATGTTGACGATATCAAAGCTACATCAGAGAGAAGCTAAGTCGACGGGGAACATTCTTGACATGCTCCCGAAAAATAATACAAAATCCTTAATCGACCGTTTGCTTTCGCCAAATGCACATTTACGTTGCTGCGGCAATCCGTGACTGGACCATGTGCTTGGTTTCCACTTTGACGGTCTGTCTAACCCGATAATTGCTTTGTACAGATAACGCTGAACAGTTTTTTACCTAATTACTTTATTGTTCAATTTTTTCTGCCTCTTTAGAGGTGAGTGGAAAGCAGCAAACTGACTTGCAATTCATTCAAATTTAAGCCTGTAACTAAAATCCACATTTATTTTCTTAAACATCAATCATGGTGAGTAGCCAAAAATCTCCGCTGATGGCAATGCTTGTCGACAGCCATAAATTAGGAAATTATCCGCGGAGCTGAAAATAAACGAATCTCAGCAAATCGACCTTAAGGCAACTCGTTCGCGTTCATAGACAACGGCAATAAATTTTGCATTTCCGAAGTGTAGGTACCCCCGGAATGGGGACCACCTGGCTGGAATCGATGATGGTCAATCACCGCTCGCTGCTAGCCACTGACTGCCTATCTTTATGACGTGTGAAGTCATCGGCGAGTTCCATTTCGTTTCGAATTGCCAGGCCATTCGAGTGCTCCCACGTTCCCACGATTCGACGATTTTCCACGTCGAACGCGGCTGGGATGGTACGGTACACTGTGGCTGGATCTTATCTAAGCTATGCTTTTATTGCGATACATATAGCTCTTTTGCGTGTCCATCACTTTGGCTTTGGCGACCAGCGACCCACCGACCAGAGATGTTTTTGTATTTTGCGGGGCCCAACGCAGCTCGTTAATCGATTACAAAGGTGATTCGGAACGGTTCATTTGTCACATAAGCGCTCCGGATTTGCATAAGCCGGTTGTAACGGGCGCGTGTGCGAGGCTGATTAACGAGCCAAAATTGGCGGCGAAGACGCTGGTTTTCTTTTTTGGTTCGATTGAGACGCGAAGTGGTCCGTGTGCGGTTATGACTTTATTCGGGAGATTTATTGACCAGCCAACGGATGGGCCGCCAAAGAACGATCCTCTTCTTTCCGGAGAGTGTGGGATTATGTGGGTGGCACTGTGATTGAAGTTCATCCTATAGTGTTCGATCGGATGCATGGTTTTGTAATGGTAACCCGAAACATATTGTGCCGTAAGTTTTAGCTGCGTGTTTATTGATGGTTTAGGAAAATGATATCTCGTGCCTTCGAGTCAGTCGAGTTGCTCCAAAAACTGCGGCTTCGGTTCGTCCGTTGATTAAGATCTCAACCACTGGCTGTCGCTGCTGGTGGTAGTCAACTGCATCACACGAACTGGCTCTACTAGAGTTACCACCAGCACCGTGGAGAATTAGATTTTCTCGTTCCGCTTGCCTATTAAGTGTGCCCGTAGGCGGCGCAGACAAGATGACTGATTGCTTACAAACCTCGAACTGCATTTCTTCGATGAGGGATTTACGACTTGAACGCTCTCGTTGATACAGTTCAACATGGTATAGATTCGATATAACTTGATTTATTACGGTTAAATCCGCGATGGATGATAGGTTGTACTGCTAATCAGAATTGCTATGGTAATCAGGTTATTCAATTTCTCAGCATGAGCAGTCGCTGAATTTATTTGCTTTTTGGATAGTAGCCAGGAAGAAAAAAGACTCCAGTTTAAACATACAACTTTACTTTTTCTTAGAGATTTGCTTAATTTGGCATTTGTCTCTGTTTATTGATAATAATAAGCCAAATATAATTGAAGAGTTTCGTAAATTTTATAAATTGTAATTTTCCTCCTTTTATTAATGTATTTTTATCTATAGGGTTTTCTCTCGAACAGGTGCTCTTTTTTAACCAGACGCAAGCTGATTAGGATTATCTACTCTCGCCTTATTTTACAGTCATTCCATTACGAAGGTTCTAGTTCCAACTTTAGATTGTGTTAACGAATTGTTTGTGAACTTAAGATCGTAATCGGCGTACTTGTTTTCCACAGGACTTTGGAATAATTCTTGAGCAATAAGACGCCCTTAATCAACATTGAAGCTGTTTTTATTTGGAATGGGGAAGCATCTGGTACGAAGAATGAGATGATGATGGCGATATGAGATGGATAATGATCGGTATATAGGCTAAAAATATATTGGGTAGTTCAATGGCAGGTGAGACTCGCACCCACGTTCTTTCGGTTGGTACCCGAATGTTTCACTAACTAAACTACTGCCGCAGCCTTAATAATATAGTCAGCGCTAAAGTTGCCACAAATTTCCATGGGAGTTGTGCTGCTTTTATCATTATCGGTTGTATTAGTGTTGTAAGTGATTATGGCCAGTAAGGGGTCAGATAACAGTGTTATAGGTCGAAGAGAGCTGGATAACACTCCGCCACCAGAGTACCTTGAGCCCACAAACCAATATGGATAGGACGATAGCGTAGCCAATTCTTTCGATGGTCGTCCTGCCAGCCCATCGTGTTATAGCCCAACGCTAATAGCCCATTTCGAGATTGCATGAGTAGTTCTTTCCAATCTTAGGCGCAAGCACTTGACCATTTTTCCAGTACTAATAACCACAACATCGACGGCATGAATAAACATACGTATGTTCATAGGAGTGGCACCAAAGTCGGGGTTGGTTGCCAACCAGAATAGTGTCACAGACAGCACCGGTCGTTGGGGCATACCATTTATGTTGGATTTTTGCTAGCGATAGTGAGCCTCCAAAGCTCACTTGAAAGGATCTTTCGGCGAGGAAATTGCTAATGAATTGTGTTAGGTTCTTTCTAAGACTGTTGCTAATAAACCTATCCATCACATGACGGTGCTACACACGATTGTTAGCCTTTTTTATGTCCAGAACGACGATTTCACAATTTTTTTTTGTGTGCCAGAAGGGCATTGGGTTAAAAGGTCACCGATTGCTGTACACAGTTTACGGACCACTTATACCCATTGATGGAGTTGAGCGGGATAGTTGTAATCCTGTGCCCCAATTCGGTATGTTAACAGAGAAAAAGACGAAAAAAAGAAGCAAAAACAAGGCTTCGAAATGAGGAAAATGGAAATGGAAACTAGTAGTGAAAGGGAGAAAGGGAAGAGGAAAGATGGAGAATGGGAAAGTAAATAGCAAAAAAGCGTGAAAAACGAGGAAAAACGGGATTGAAAATAAGAAAAAATAAGACAGAAAACAAAGATAAAATGTGGAAAAGCAGAAGAAAAGTGGCTTGAAAAAAAGAAAAACGAAGCGAGTCATGACAGCATGGGAGGGAAAACGAAACAGAAAACGAGAAAATAAACGGAAAACAAGAAAATAGAGGAGACTGGGCAGAAAAATATGGAGAACGGAAGAGAAAAGAAATTAGCTGAAAGAAGGAAAAACGATAAAGAACGAAGAAAATGAGGACAAATAGTAAAAAAAGATAAGGAGAAAAAATTGAGCAAAAAAAAGAGAAAATACGAGAGCAAGGGAAATGGAGAGAACAGAAAAAGAGGAAGTGGAGAGAACAGTAACAGAGGAAAATGGAGAGAACAGAAAAAGAGGAAAATGAAAGAAAAGAAGCAAACGGCATAAAACAGAAAGAAAAAGAGGATGTGACAAAATGAGAAGAAAAGCAGAACATAATAAAAGCAAGATATTTTGACGAAAACGGAAAATAGAAACGGAATTGGCGAGACAGAAAACAACGTAACGCGTGAAAGAAAAAGAAGAAAAATAGACACTAAACTGAAAAAATTCAAGAAAAAAGACAAAAAACTGAAGAAAACGAGACTGAAGAAACGAGTAAATAGGAAATACAAAGAGGTAAAACTAGACTAAAACAGGAAAATGGAACACAAAGCAAGAAAAACCTGAAGGGATAAGAAGAACAATGAGAGAGGAACAAGAAAACCAATAGAGGATACAATGAAAATGGGTAGTAGAGGTCAAACGCAATATAAAATGGGAATGGAATGAGAAAATGGGACAGGAAAACCGGACCAGAGGAATAGGTAAAACGAAACAAAAAATAAGAAAAAATGCGGCATTTGAAAGAGGAAAATGGCACAGACGAAGACGAAATACGAGAAGGATTTAGAGAAAGACGAAAACGAGAAACGAAAAAAAGAAGAGAGAAGAAAAAAGAAGGAAAACGGGATACAAAAATATTAAAAAAAGATTGAAAAACAAGATGAAAAACAGAACTAAAAGAAGAAAAAATAAGACAGGAAATTAAGAAAAACGGAATAATGAAATACGAAGCACGTAATAGAAGATAGAAAAAAAAAGAGAATGAGAAGAAAATTGGAAGAAAAGAGAAGAAAAATGAGACCATAAATCAAGAACGGCACAAAAAAGAAGAAAAAACGAAATAGAAGATATGTCCAACGTGTGAGAAAGTTGGACGAAAAATGTTAATCCTAATTTCAAGTAATTTCAAACCTTTCTGACTAATTTAGTATCCAATGTCATGTTCAACTTCAGTTGCATGTTCGATTTTAAGCCCAATTTCAAGTATAATTTAATTCCAGTATTAAACTTGGATTTCAAGTTAAATTTGAATTCCAATTTCAAGTCTAATTTCAAATGTAATTCCCAGTCTAATCTCAAGTCCAATCGGAAATCAATTTACATCTAATTTCAATTTCAATTTTAATCACAATTACGAGCTTAATTTTAAATCCGATAACATGTCCAATTGAAACTTTAATTCAAAATCTGTTTTAAGTTCAATTTCATGTTTAATTCCAACTAAAACTATTAGTCCAAATTGCTCCAAATTTAAGTCTAATATCAAATTCAGTTTGAAGTCCAATTTTCAATTTTCCAATTTTTTTTACGAGTAGGGAAACCTGCTGAGCCCCTTAGAAGATACGGTACTATCAGATACCCGAGAAGACAACTCAGGGAGTGAGGTTTGATATCCCGACCCCCCTAATGGGGCGTGAGGATTCAGACCCACTAAACCTAAAGGGTGCATTTGAAGCGGAGTGGAAGTATCGGGTTGCCAATCCCAAGTAACAATTTCAAGTTTTATTACGTTCCTCTAAGGATTTTCATGACTAAATCCATAAAACCAGTAATAAAATTATGAGGTCCAACAGAACTGATGACCGCTATAAAACTGCCTTTCGACCAAGTGGCCCGCTCTTCAAAACGTTTTGATTTATGTTTTTCGCTACTGGAGAGCCATCACTATAACATTTCCGCTTAAATGCTTTGAACCATACAGCTTGCTCTGATAAAAAGCTAAATCAGTCCGCCAGCTTTGTTAACTTGAAAATACTTCCGTGAGCGAAAAGGTAAAGTTTTACTGTCACATCATCTTGTTCGATTTGGTTTAAAGCGACCATAGCAAATTTCCCATAAAATAATTAACAAGTTTTCAGCTGTCTCCGTTGGTTGGCAGCATATGCGCATCAAATTTTATCGTGCATATTATTATGATAGGTAGTTAAAATCAATGCGCCATTGAAATTTTGCAATTTTCGAAAACTGGTTGTTTGAACAAAATAAATGTATTCAGTCAGTCAATCTCAATTTCTAGCAAAATCATTTAAGTTGCTTCCTGTGACAGGAAAACCGAATAATAATAACTTTCTTTCTGCAAAACACTTTGCCTTGATGAATTTTTGTTTGCGAGCTGAAGCAAAATACTAGAATGTGGCAATATTGCCTCGCGTAAAGAAATTATTTTGGTGTTGAACTCTAGTATTCTTCATACTAGCAGCTATAAATTTGATTGGTCGGGTGTTACCGTTTTAATAGCTCTATAAAGCTCGTAACAAGGTCAAGATTGATTGGTGCGCCATATTGTATTGCTACGACCCCCGTATGGTAAGCTTATAAAAGATGTGGCGCAGTCAACTAATTTTATCGTCTGAAAGAAGTTTTTGGAGCAACTTAGTAGAATCCAGTACTTATCCAATTTAATTCTACTATGTATATTTATTCTTGACAGATACGTATACGCCTTCGACTTCCTTCAGGCTTCCGCAGTGTCTGTTTTCGAATTTTATCGTGGTAATACAAGCAACCATAATAAATATGCTTTATTGAAAGTTTTATTGTGGTTTTTTATCTAGCTACAAGTAGTTTTTGATTTTTATCATCTTGGTAATATATATGATAAAAACAATATCAATGATAAAAACAAAGCCAATGTTGAATGCCGCAATGAAACCGTTACAAAATTGAAATAAAACCAAGCGGCTTTGGAATTATTACTAGGGATTGTCATCAGTATCCGTTGATTAATCTTTAGTTTGATTCTCCGCCTTCGCTGTCTGTTGGTTCCACCAAACGTGGGTTAGCTTTGCAATTTTTCCACCTGATTTTGGAATACAGCTTAAAGCAGCCTGGTTAACGTTGGTTGGTGATATTATCAATCGGCGTAATCGAGTCAGCTAGAATTTTTCATCAGTTTGCGCATCAAAGGCGGTCCAATCTGCATCCTTGAAAAACCATGCAATAGAAGATGTTCCGGACAATGACGGTAGTGTCCCTAACTTGAAAGAACTGTAATTTTTTTCTGATATGTATTTAAAAACCAGCGCCGGAGTATTTGAACTGGTCTATTTTTGATTTTAGATTTATTGCACTCAATACCGTAACACTTCATAAGCTATCAGTTTCAAATTGAAACTTTCAATACAATTATTGGTAGATTCCTTATTCGGGTACCACCAGCGAAATATTTAATTGGACAATGAAAAATTACCTTAACAAGGAGGAATTATCCAAATTTATGTCCAATATTCGGCTTATTTCAATATACGAGAAATATGCATAAATCGAACTTTATAACAAACAAAAAAGTTGACTTCATTCTTTTTCGCTCGTTGTGATTGTTCGAAAACGATCAAAAACCCTCAACAGAAGATGAACGGCGCGAATGGGGCGGGAAAGGACAGCAAAACCTGACCCGATGCAGATGCTCGGATAGGAAATCAAAAAACGATCATATATTTTATGCCAAAGCTTGCGATGCAGCTCGGCCAAAGTGGGACAGTGCAGCGATGACTATCGTCGTCGTCGTCGTCGCAGCAAAGATATATTCAAATGGTTCGTAATAAATTTGTATTTAAATAAAAGAAGCCAAATCATTAAATCATACATCCGAAAGTTCCGATTCGGACTGCACACCACACCGGGGAGGTCCGAAACGCTCAGGTGGATTGGCTGCTTTATTTAACAAAAAAAAATCACTCTAGTTACCACGGTTCACCAAACTTCAATTTATAAGCGGATGGTAATTTATCGATCTGTTGCCCCCGTTTCGATGCTGGCTTTCGGCATTTGTCGAACAAGTTTTTTTTTCGCAATAACCTGAGTATTTTGTTTAGTGCAAAAGTTTCACCTCCATCACTCATTAGCATAATTTTATGATCCCTTTATCTTTAAGTGCGGTGTCGGAACCTTTTCTCCTGCCAGCATTACCGTCACGACGATCAAATTAACGGGGATCGCGTACAAAGTAATGGCAACATTGGCAGTTTTCATAAGTAAGCAAATGAGATCTTCTTTCTGTTTTTTTTTGTTTTGCATAGCACGCCTGGTCATGGTTACCGGTAGGCAAAACCGAGCCGCTAATTATGGCTGTCGGAAATTACTGTCGATTTGGTCGATTCCGTCAAAAGTAGGATCCTTAATAACGGTGTTCGCATCGCACGGTAAATGGGTAAACATTATGGTGGACGAATTCACGAAACGTCGATCATGGAGTCTGCGTGGTGAAAACTTGTTGGTAATTATCGAAATAGCATCCGATAATAACAACACTCGCCGCCGAAGCTGCAAAAATACTCAGGCGCGGGCAAACAAGTTTTACGATAATATAACTTATTAAGATGGTCGTTATCAAAAAGAACTACAATTTAAGCTCCATTTAATCCATGATCACCTTAAAATATATAAATCGTAAAAAGTCTCGTGGGAATGTTACGCCATTATAATTCATCGCGAATTAATATTAATCAATTAGAACTCATTTGTTATTCATGCTGGCCTCAACAGTTCAGATGAATTCAACCAAATTAGGAAGCATCTCCCTTGGAGTGGTCGGTTCCTATCAGAGGCACATCCTGCGTTTCTCCGATGACCGATGAATGTCCAAAACAAAACTCGAACTACATACATATACGCAGCGGCAGCCTCCGGGCCAGGCTCAGCCGGGATCGCAAGAAATGCATCAGGAATCTCGTCCCCCACTCGTCGTCGTCGTCGTCCTCGTCATCCTCGCTGTCTTCAAGCTGACCGTTGATGTTACGCGGTAATGAATCATTAGCAAAAACAACTATTACCATTCCGGTGTGCTGAACTGGGCTGCTGCGGTTTGCCGTTCGCCGCCGCTGATGGGATCATTTTTATTACAACATAATTTACGATGCAGCGAAACCTGCGCCGCCGATCTTTGGTGGACGCTGCGATATGGTCAGAAGTATTTTCACATCACGTCCCTACTCTTGTATGTACCTACAAGAAGGCAGGTATGTCAGTTATGAAAAGATCATCGCTGCAGGCCGATGGAATAAGGAGCTTGGTACTGCAGTACCAAGGGACGTTTCCTTTTATTGTAACTCTTTTTAGCCTGATGATCGCCCGATTGCCCGGTGCGGATCCGGGTGCTACTCCTCCAGTTCGGTTCGGTTGTTCGGTGCCATGTCATACAACTCATATTCATCATGTATGAGTTAGTGAAATTACTTGATTATTGGGGTTTGCAGGAAAGTGATAGTGTGAATATGGAAAAATCTCTTCGAAGTTTTCGATTTTTATAGCTATTATCAACCATAATCCAGTAGTGAAAACACCGGGCATGTCCAGGTTGGGACACACTAGCCTATCTTCTATTTTAAATTTTATCTATTTCTTCCTGGGTTCCGGGAGCTATGCGTCAACTTATGCCTATGAACTAATCGTACAAATAACAATGTCTATACGGAAAACAAACTATGAAACTAAATTTACAATCAATTAGGTTGTGGTTTTTTATCGACTGGATTCAATTGTAACTATTAATGTTTGGTAGGGCAGTCTTCAGTGGAATTAATCAAGTTTAATGTTTTCCCGACGTTTCGACACTTTGTTGGTGTCTTTTTCAAGCGGTAACAAGGAACACCAACAAAGTGTCGAAACGTCGGGAAACATCAAACTTCGGTCTTGATAAATTCCTCTGATAGCTGCCCTGCTAAATATTAATATTTACAATCAATTTTTCAATCCCATTTTTGAGGGTGCTCATCTTATACGACAGAGGGGATTTACATGTCCCTTCTTTTACCTCTTCCTTGCAGTGTTGTGTTCGAACTCGTCATTGAGCCAGTGATACCAAATAAAATACTAAGATTGTTACTCTCTCTTCCAGACAGAAATCTGTCTGATGAAATGGCAACATCATTAGGGGAAAAACAGTGGATTCTGTTGTTCGAACAAAAAACTTTCAATATTTCCTCTACCTTGTCTTTTTTGTATGGGTTTTCGACGAGTATTGACATAAAATCAAACTTCCCTTAGTTTGAACTCCGGGAAACAAATATCGAATTCAAAAGGCTACCTAGAAATTTTGACGATTGAGGGATTTTCATGGGCTCTCTGGCTGCCAGCTTGCTCAAAACTAAAAAGAAAATGCAAAAGAGAGATCGAACATCGGCTAAGAATTAATCGAGAAACGTCAACTTTGGACAGTCTCCCATACTGGGTCTTACAAAACTTAGCAGTCTACCGATTTTGCTCAAATTGTTGCTAAATCAAATCAAAAATAAACATACAAATAAGATACAAAAATTACCTAAAAATCAATACAAAGTGAGACAAACTACGGTAAGAAGGACATGAAAACAATATAAATTGCAAATTGCAATGATATGAAAGTAATAGAAAAATGACATGAAATGTATTGATTTACAAATACGACCGAAAATGATACAAAAACGAAACGAAAATGGCATAGATGGCATTCAGATATACAACAGACATAAAAATCATTCACAAATGGTATCAAAATTAGTTCAAAATGGCACATAAATCACAATTGTGCCAAAAATAATAAAGAAACATCAAAATTTTCCAAAGGCACAATAATAGTGAGTAATTCTTGCTGAAACGGGGCCACTACTGACACGAGGTCTTCAAATATTGAAACTTTTGCGCTAAATTAGTTGAAGATGGTTACAAAATAAGAATTACACTTTTGATACCTCGAAATAGTGGACCCCTCGTTCGCCAAGGGGCCAAACAGTTTCAAAAGAAGTTGAATTTCGTGCAAACCTTGAGATCTATATTATGTGATATTTCATAAATTTGCCATGAAAAAACTAACAAATGGTCTGGTTCTGTAAAGAAGAACAGGGCTTTCAAATGGAGTAAAAATTTTGTTGGCAGCCTTGTCGCCGTGTTGGATTTTATAAAAAAAAATCGCCGTTTTCACCATGAGCTCCCCAACCGATTTTCATTTCAAACCTACCATTGGAAAGCTGAGAAAAAATACTACAAGAAACATTCATAAAATTTGGTGTGCATCTTGAATTTGGCCGCCATGTTGGATTTTACAAAAAAAACACCGTTTTCGCCATGATTTTCCCAACCGATATCGATTTAGAGATCACCATCGGAAAGCTGAGAAGAAATGCTTAAATTCAAGATGGCCGCCGATTTCTTTTCACTGCGTTTATAAACCCTATCTCTCCTCTTTACAAAACCGTGTCGTTTGTAGTTTGTTTCATAGCAAATTATGGAAATATCACAATAATTATATGAAAATTGTGAATCTTGCTACAAATAACTGCTTGTTTTATTCTGTTATTGCCATTGCACACCAAATTTTATGAATGTTTCTTGTAGCATTTTTTCTCAGCTTTCTAATGGTGGTCTTAAAATGAAAATCGGTTGGAGGGCTCATGGTAAAAACAGCAATTTTTTGACAAAATCCAATATGGCGACCAAATTTAAGATGGCCGCCAAAAATAAAAATTTTTGTATCACAAGATACAGATCTCCAGGTTTGCTCAAAATTAAACCTTTTTTTTGAAACTGTTAGGCCGCTTGGCGAACGAGGGCTCCACTATTTCGAGGTATCAAATCAGGTATCAATTTTCAACCAATTTAACGCAAAAGTTCCAATATTTGAAGACCTCGTGTCAGTAGTGACCCCGTTTCAGCGAGAATTACTTAATACCAAAATAACAGCAAAAATATATAATAAACGTTAGGTCATTACAAATATTTTATAAAGTTTTTGTCCTTCCGGTGTTCGGCCACTGAAGGGGGGGGGGGGCGAAAAAAACAAAGTGAATGTTTTAATCGAACAAAAAAAAACATGGATTTTAAGAATTTTTATTTAAGGTTTAAACGTGAAAACCGAATTTATTCTTGCTTATAATATATACGTTATTATTTTCTATGCAAAAATATACGAAAAAAGACAAAAACGAAGGAAAATTTTTTTGGACGATTTTCAGAAATTCCATTGTTTGAATTTCCATTTCTGTTTCGTGCTAGAAGCGTTAATTCAACTCGGAGACTCATTTTTCGAGTTTTTCAGACTGTAGAGCCCACAGACAATTGACTTTATAAAAAGAAATTTGACTCATATCCTACAAATTATTTTTTTGGCCCCCGATTTTTCAAGCCAATTTCCAAGGGGGGGAGGTGACAAAAACTTTAAATATGATTTGCAATGGCCTTATTATAAAAAAAATAAATGACATAAAGAACGTCTTATAATTTTTTAAGGAAACGGAAAAGAAAAAGAAAAAGTAGAAGAAAAAGCTAAAGGAAAAATAAAAGAAAAAAGAAAAGAAAAAAGAAAAGAAAAAAGAAACGAAAAAAGAAAAGAAAAGAAAAAAGAAAAGAAAAAGGAAAAGGATAAGAAAAAGGAAAAGGAAAAGGAAAAGGAAAAGGAAAAGGAAAAGGAAAAGGAAAAGGAAAAGGAAAAGGAAAAGTAAAAGGAAAAGGAAAAGGAAAAGGAAAAGGAAAAGGAAAAGGAAAAGAGAAAGGAAAAGGAAAACGAAACAAAGATAAGTTTGATGAGATTTCAATAAAAGTCATAAAACAATGAGAAGGAAGTGTAAAGTCAATAAAGTGTGTAATTGTACGTTGCGTTACTAGATAATTTTGCCTCTCGTTATTACATTAACAATTCTTTATTAGGTTCAACAATAGAAAAACACAAACACAAATAAAAATTTCTTTAGTGGGCAATATGAATTAGCATCGATTACGATTCGAGCTTCCATTTCGTTCCTTCACACGTGATACCCGATCCGTCTAGGTACCGTATGCGGACATTTGCGCCTGCAGTACTGCATCTTCCTAGAGTTCTTGCCTTTCCCACACAAAGCAAGACTACCGTCCAGAGTAAAACCAATCCGACCGTGTAGCCTCTAGCCTCCCAGTCAAATGCAACCGACAACCGACAACCGACATGGGGAGTCTTCTCGCTGGCCACTAGTACTAGAGCGACGGGTACCGCTCCTGCTTGGCACCGCTCCGGCAGAAGGCGATCCTCGTGTAATCTTTGGTGCCGCTCCGTAAAGGTGACACTAATAGAGACAAATAGTTTACAATATGGGCAGATTATGGTTATAAATTTTATTTCCTCTCTGCCGAGTCGAAACAGAGACAGAGCAGCAAAAGGAGTATGTTTAGTTGCGCAGAAGAAGGTGCCGCAAATCATTCCATATAGTGTGGAGGTACTCTACCGGTTTAATGGCAATGGTGTCTCAAAAGAGTGTCGAATTGATGCATGTTCGGAAAGCGGAATATTGCACGGGAACGCGACTAAACCGTGTGAAAATCTAATAGTTGGATGGCAAGAGCTACGTTATAATAACACAGCCTGATCCTCAAATTTGTGGAAATACTATCTTTGAGTTTATATTTCATACTTTTTTCGAAATAAGGACCCACTTAGAACTTGCTGTGTTATTTATAATGGCGAAACAGTGGGATATAATTCAATTTATTTTTATTTTTTCAATGAACTCTTGTATTCTTGAGATTGCTAAATATAGAATCTATAAGATACGATTCTATGATTAACGATACTTCCATCCGTTTGTTTTTTTTTCTCGCGACCTACGCGAGTCCGAGCTGCTGCAGTCCGAAAGGAAGCCGTATTTCAATCGCATCTAATTTACCTACGACCGGTCATTCAAAGGCATCGGGCTAATGAAGATATTTTCCATCCCGGGTGTCATCTTCTTTAACGGCTCGGTGGCGTTGTGGTTATTCTTCTCGTTTTTTTTTTCGTTTTATTCTCAGACCCATCGCAATCAGTTGCCTGCGAGCAAACCTCGTATCTCGCCAGATTATTGTTATTGCTTACAGCGCAGTCTCACATTTCAATTAGCGGATTATGAGTCAACCCAGACCGACCGGGTCGCTTTGGTTGGCGAATGGCACAAAGTCACCCGGCGAAAACCTCAGCCAAGAACAAATGACAACGAGAAATATGAAGAACAAGTTATTACTTTTAGGGGTCTTCGTCTTCGGCTGCCTCCTCTCTTTCCCGCCCAGCCCGAATGGGCCTCTATCATCCAGCCACGGTAATTATGTTGTAAACTGAGAGACCCCCTCCGATATGTATAGAGAGGAGGCCTAACCTACTAATGATTTAATTGCCATTCAGTTTATAGTCTCATTTTGTCGTTGTTGACGTTATACTGCCAAGATCCGTTTCGCTTCGCGAAATCCGCAACTTCAAAGCGAACACGCTGTCGCGCAGAAGAAGACAAACCAAGCGAGCGAGAGAGTAAAATGCAAAGTGAATCGCTTGTTGCGACGAACTCACGACTTGGGTGGTCCAGTCAAGAGCGGCGACAGATTGAGCGACTCAGCCAGCCAGTCAGCCAGCATCCAGCCAGCGAGCCAGCCAGCGGCAAATGTGTGGGGAACGGGGGGGTAGGTAGGTCCGGAGATACGGAGCATCGTAAGACCGAAGACTGCGAAACAAATCGCACAATTCCTCTTCCAGAGTGGATTTCACGTCTGGCTGGCTGGGGTTAGTCCGCTATTTTCGGTCACGATAAACCGCCGAACGAACGAACGAACTGACTTTTTGATGGATTCATTAGCGCAAACGGGCTTATCTCCACCGGTTAATAGCGCGATGGCCTCGGGGGAACACTCTCTTCGTGGTGATTGAAGATGCATTTCTTTTGCCGTTAGAATTAATCATCGTTTTTTTCTCGGTATATTCGGCCATGAATGGTATCTAAAGGAGTTATTTCAAGGAGAAAAGGTGATGGTAGCATTTGTTGTCAAAAATTTTTTGTCGACAATTTCAGTAATAAAATAATAAGTTATTAGATAGTGATTAAGTGATTTAATAAGTCGCCTGAAATAACATGGAAATAGTTTCCCATCACAAATAAAAAAGAAAATAAGATCATATTTTCAGACATTTAAATCTTCGTTTAAAGGGTGTGACGATCAAAATTTGGTCAAACTTTTGTTTGGGTAAAAGATAATTAAATTTCTATTGAAAAACCAAATTGTCTGCTTAGTTATAATATTCTTCTGGGTCATCTTCAGGTTACGCCTGACGATGGCCCAATATTTCTCGATTGGACGGAGCTCTGGCGTGCTGAGAAAGTTCTTGTCTTTGAGAACCATCTGCAGATTGTTGGCAGCATACCACTCCGTGGCCTTTGTTCCGTAATGGAAGGATGATGAATCCGGTCAAAATAACACGGAACAATCGTGCTGTTTCAGGAAAGACGGGAGTCGTTTTCCAGAAACTCCTTGTCGTAAATTTTCTGCTTGACGGTCCAAATTTTTGATAAGCTTTAACAGTTTCATATGGTTGAAAATGTCTGCTACCTTTTTCCTCTCGTTTGGTGTATAAAATTTCTGCCCAGAAATCTATTTGCAGTCTACTTGACATTCCGTCGTCTATCAACAGAGCAATTCTACGCGAAATCGTTTCAAACTAGCTGAAATCTGCTTCCGATCTTTGCACACGTGTAGCCCCAGAACTTGTCATCTTTTTTGCACAGAATAAATTGAAAATTTCGCTTGCTTTTACCACATCTCAAATTGAAATACACTCAAATTGCGGCCCGCGTAAATCAAAGCCGCATAAATTCCTAAATTCGCATAAAAAACCGCGTAAATTTCAAAATTCGCGTAAAAAAAAGTCGGAATTTAAAAATTTGCGAAAAAATCGCGTATACACTGAAGTCGCTTTTAACGCGACTATTTTCACGCGATTTTCGGAATTTACTCGGTTTTTTACGCGATTTTCGGAATTTTCGCGGGTTTTGTACGCGATTTTCGGAATTTTTGCGGTTTTTTACGCGAATTTCGGAATTTTCGCGGTTTTTTATGCGAATTTCGGAATTTACGCGGATGTGCTCAAAACGTCTATTTTTTCGCGTAGTGTTGAAATCCACAGTTTTTTTACGCGAAATTTTGTTTTTTTTTACGCGAATTTCGGAATTTACGCGGTTTTTTACGTGATTTACGGAATTTACGCGATTTTTGGAATTTACGCGGATGTGCTCAAAACGTCTATTTTTTCGCGTAGTGTTGAAATCCACAGTTTTTTTACGCGAAATTTTGGTTTTTTTTATGCGAATTGTGGAATTTACGCGGGTTTTTTCGCGAATTTCGGAATTTACGCGGTTTTTTACGCAAATTTCTGAATTCTACGCGGTTTTTACGGGGTTTGGATTTACGCGGGACGTATCCTTCGCGTAAAAAGCGACTTGAGTGTATTTCGAAATGCGCATAAAAATAGTTGCTTAAAAACCGGCTTAAAGGCGACTTCAGTATATTGGTTTGTGCTGGAATAGGTAACTGCATTCCTGACATTCTCCGGGTCTGTGGTTGAATCTACGATTTCGAGCTGTTGAGTGATTCGAGTGATTCTTCGATGAGAAACATTTAGATTTTCGAAGAGAGTGTCTAATTTTTTTTTTGCGCACTCCTTTCTACTCCAAAGATATTCTTTATTTTTCTTCTGTCTCGCGATTGGTTTGCTTTTTGAGGATTTATTCGGCCGAAATCTGTACAAATTTAATACTGTTAGCAATAAAAATTGTTTTATTTCCAACTTACTTACGGCTTTCACTGTTCATTAATTTATATTTCTTTTTCTCTTTTCAGGTTAGCTCTCAGGCAATGACGTAGAACCAGACTTTTCGTCGCAGAATCACGATAAATAGTATAAATTTTAATACAATTCACCCACAAACTGATTATTTACTTTTAATCTCCCTTTTTACTTTAATCATCATATTTGAACTATTTTTTCAGGCTCACTTTCACTTTGATTGATAAACTATGCAATAACAAATATCTTTTTATCGCATTTGGTTGGTTTTGATCCGTTCCATCCACCCGTATCTGCTGCGATTCTGCGAATTGAATTTTGGCTAACTCCCTGGGGGCGAATTCCCATTTGATTTTTTTTCGGAAATCGTCTATTTTAAAAATTTATAACTGTTGAAGTTTGTATATAAATATAAGCGAATTTGTTCAGAAATCTAGATATTTCTGCCAATTAGCGTCTGATGATAATCGAAGGATAGTAAACTGAAACGTCACGTATTAAAAAAGGAATACAATATAGTCTTCATTTTACCGAAAACAATCAACAAATGTGATAAATAATGCATAAAAATGGTTGCTATATGGTGAACCACCCGCATCTGACTTGAAAATCTCGCACAGAAGATCGGTTGGATTGGAAGCTGCACCAAGATTTCCTACACACCTAATCGATGCCTTAGAGCTTAGAGTGAGCAGGTCTATGAAAAACCGGTAACGCAGCAA
Source organism: Sabethes cyaneus (assembly GCF_943734655.1). Classification (NCBI taxonomy): domain Eukaryota; kingdom Metazoa; phylum Arthropoda; class Insecta; order Diptera; family Culicidae; genus Sabethes; species Sabethes cyaneus. The sequence continues at coordinate 233,577,627 of NC_071355.1, forward strand.
GAAGCAAGCAGATCACCCGCTCCGCAAACACTAGCCCGAATGAATGCCCATTTTCTTGAAATGCAAAACTGCTGTCATGTTTATGACTTCATTTCTCGCCAGCCGGCTTTCGACCACTTGCTGCTAGCCGGGGGATAGCTTTAGATGTAAGAAACAGAAAAAAAGAAAGCAAAAACCGAAGGCAGCTTTTACGCCGTAAATCAATATCAAATGTGACAATTATTATCGGCTATTCTTTCGCACCCCAAGCGTCGCAGCAGTGACGGCAGACGGTTTGCAATGATGGCGAGGGTCAACGTTCTACGCAGACGACGACGATTACGATGCGACAGGCCAGTCAACGATTTTAGATGTGGAAGGCAAATTGTTCAGCACCTTTCCACTGTATCACTTACTACTCGCTGACCCACATTGGGCAACACTTGTTTTATAGATGCAACACCTCGGCACCGGCTGTCGGGCCCCTCCCTAGCCGGCGCGGCGTTGGACCGTGCCAGCGACGACGCGGTTTGGCAAAGTGAATACCGATGTCCAAACTTGGCGACCACCCATGAACTAATCGCCTTCGCCGCGCATCGATCTCCAAAAGGTACACCAATAAAACGGCAGTAAAATATCATCTCGTTGATCGCTAATGGACGCAAGCGCGGAGGATCGGATCGCGGAGAGGTACATCGCGAGATTTTATGTCCCCTGTGCCACAGATGGATTTGCGCTTTTGATATCTATATAGATGAACCATCAACGCCGTCGTTGGTTTGCTGTCGCACAGCACATGCCACTTCCAGTCGGAGGAGACGGCAAGTTTCCTGCCTGCCAGCGAGTAAACCATAAACTGCAGCGTAGGGTCCCAATCGGCCAGAGAATCGCAATCTGGCACAAAATTGTTGTCGAGCTCGAACCTCGATCACTCAGATCGGTCGGTGATCTGAGTTTGGCAATGCGATAGCAGTCAATCAAAATGTGCTCCTAACTTGGAGCGGTACCGAATCGCACCGTCTTGGATCGGTTAATCGATATCTGATTGGTTTTCGATTCCGAGACCGATCGAGTTCTAGTGGACAATGAATTCCAAAAATAAAAATGACATAAAATACATTGGAGCAATTTTTGTTTGGAGTTTGTCCTAGGGAGTTTCAAATGACAGCGAAATTTGATTTTTCCTTGCCTGTAAGTCATCTCCGTTCCAAAAATATACAGCTTGCATTGTGTTAGATATTTTTCAAAATTAACGTGCAAATTGAACCAAAAGTTCAGTTAAAAAAATTAAAAGTTTGCTATTTTTTCAGAAACCCAAATCGAATTTTGTGATTTTCTTGAGCATTTCTTTTTAATTCAATGACTCTTGAATCAATCGTTGTAGAACAAAGTTTTGGTTTGTAGTTATCATTTTAGTTCTGCAGTCTGTAATTATCAGAGCGTTTTGCTTCTAAATCGACGTTTCGGTGTCTTTGTTTCACGTTTTTCATAGTGAATTGCCTATTCACCAATTAATTATAAGTTTTAGTATCCTTGGAAAAGGTGCAATAAAGCCACCGAAACGTCGACCATCGTTTTAGCTGCTACAGGCTGAAAAACCGAAGAATCCTCCATTAAAAATTGATTTTTTCTCTTGGATTTTGACGTTGAAATTAAATTGTACTTGAAGTTGGACTTTAAGAAAAGAAAGAGGTGAGAGAGAGCTCACTTATTCTTATTCTTATTCTTATTAATACCATCACAGCCACAATGAAGGATTCCTGGAAATAATTTTAATTATTTCTTATAGAAATATTTTAAATTATTTTCTTGTCAGTATTGACATTTGCAAGACATCTAAGATGTATTACAAATGTTAAATCGGCCAGGCCAACTGTGAAGTATTGCCGCAAAGACGATTCTGTGAAATGGATCTTGTGTGAATAGGTTATTCATACATAAATACATTTATGAACCAACAGGGGAAGAAGAAACGGGGACGTCTCGTACCAACCGTTTGTGATTAATTTTTAAATTATAATTTTTTATTTCCGTTGGGAGTATTTAGCTAGTAAAGGTTAAAACAATACTCCGGACCTTCGAGGATGAACTTAAGGCATTTGACCAAAAGTCCGGCCGCAATAGGCCAAGGTTATAGCGCCTTATTTCGCTCTCTGAGAATAAATAAAATACGCGAGCTACCAATTTTATGATAGTGTAGATTATAGATTGCTTAATAATTATGATGATGAAGAATTGTTCAAAAAGATATGATGAATAATAATAATATTACGAAACGATCTCACCGGCATTTCCTGTATGTCTCGTCTGTGTCATCAGTTCAATGTTCTATGAATTTCGTGTCACCCACAGGGAAGATACATATACCTATACATATACTACTTGCGGAAGAATTCAGCCCGGAACAGCAAAACAGCAGTTTTTTTCAGCATGGACCAATTCGGGATGGGAATGCCCATCCACTCCGGCACTGCTCACAGTGTTCTTCGTTGTTGGTTTAACTTTTTTCCTTTCGCCGCTCCTCCGGAATCTCCGCTGGATGTGATTCTGGGATTGTATTTTGGCGTCCAAAACCTGCTGCCGGTCGGTCACACAATCATCAAGTAACTATTCAACACTTATCACTTTCCCGAAATATATAATTTCAAAGGCTTCGAGCAGAAAATTCTTGACACGAAAAAAAATATTGCGACCATCAAAGAGGTGAGAGAGAGCTCCCATATACAAACTCTCATTTCTCTCTGAGTCCATTTAGTGTTGTGCATAGGAGCCTCGAAAAAATTCCAAAATTTTAGTTGCCACCCGTTATTCTGGAGAAGTTGGAACACGACCCAGCTTGCATTTTCATACGTATAAAAAAGGTAAAAATCAGCATTACGTACAGATGTACATGCTAAATAAATCGTATTTCATGCGCAAAATTGGCATATCCGTACTAGTTTGGAGGCGATATACGTGATTACGAATAATTTTGAGCGTTACGACTATATAAGTATTTATATACGATAATATCCGATTAAGCGCGAGTCGCTCCGTACTACTCTACGATTTTGTGCTGAAAATCGTATGTATGTTAGTCATTATTATTATATGCGACAAAAAATCAACTTGATCCCACTTTATCCAGCTTTAGTTACGATTTCAAGTTTGTTAGGAGATATTTACGATAGTTTTCGTACATTGATATACGAGTTGGTGCTAGCTGGGGAGTGTCCCAGCCTGGGATCTTCAACGGACTGGAAACTAATCATGAAATTGGACATAAAATAGGACTTGACATTATATAAAAATGGAGGTTTGAATTTGAAATTGAATTTGAATTTGAAATGGGATTTGACATTTAACAAGGAATTGGACTTAAAATTTAACTTCAAATTTAACTTGACGGGGTTTGAAATGGGACATCGAATTAGACTTGAAATAGGACTTAACCCATTAAAGCCCCAAATTTTTTCCAGCAAAGATAACAAACTGAAACTTTCAGGAAAGTTTTGTTTTAGATCAACTAAGGAAAAACCACAGACATGTATTTTTTATTTTGAGCTGGCTGAAAGTTAGCAAGACTTGTTATGTTTACACGGCTGTAACTTTGTTATGTGTAACATCTAAGCTTTGTGTAAACACAGGTCGATTAGATTTTATCGTAATCTTTATTTGTTTCTTTGGACTTTGTTCAAGTTCATACTTCTAACCTAACTGTCCCTAGAATCGAAGAAGCGTGCGTTGCGTTTTTGCAACGCTGGGAGGAAATGGGTTAAAGTTGTACTAAAATTAGCATTCAAATTGAATTCGAAGTAAGAATTGAGTAAACGTCGAAATCGCAAGTGTCCGGTTTTAATGTCATAACTTAAAAGTCAAAAATCAAAAGTCAAAAGCCAAAAGCAAAAAGTAAAAAGTAAAAAGTAAAAAGTAAAAAGTAAAAAGTAAAAAGTAAAAAGTAAAAAGTAAAAAGTAAAAAGTAAAAAGTAAAAAGTAAAAAGTAAAAAGTAAAAAGTAAAAAGTAAAAAGTAAAAAGTAAAAAGTAAAAAGTAAAAAGTAAAAAGTAAAAAGTAAAAAGTAAAAAGTAAAAAGTAAAAAGTAAAAAGTAAAAAGTAAAAAGTAAAAAGTAAAAAGTAAAAAGTAAAAAGTAAAAAGTAAAAAGTAAAAAGTAAAAAGTAAAAAGTAAAAAGTAAAAAGTAAAAAATAAAAAGTAAAAAGTAAAATGTAAAAAGTAAAAAGTAAAAAGTAAAAAGTAAAAAGTAAAAAGTAAAAAGTAAAAAGTAAAAAGTAAAAAGTAAAAAGTAAAAAGTAAAAAGTAAAAAGAAAAAAGTAAAAAGTAAAAAGAAAAAAGTAAAAAGTAAAAAGTAAAAAGTAAAAAGTAAAAAGTAAAAAGTAAAAAGTCAAAAGACAAAAGTCAAAAGTCAAAAGTCAAATGTCAAAAGTCAAAAGTCAAAAGTCAAAAGTCAAAAGTCAAAAGTCAAAAGTCAAAAGTCAAAAGTCAAAAGTCAAAAGTCAAAAGTCAAAAGTCAAAAGTTAAAAGTTAAAAGTCAAAAGTCAAAAATCAAAAATCAAAAATCAAAAATCAAAACTCAAAACTCAAAACTCAAAACTCAAAACTCAAAACTCAAAACTCAAAACTCAAAACTCAAAACTCAAAACTCAAAACTCAAAACTCAAAACTCAAAACTCAAAACTTAAAACTCAAAACTCAAAACTCAAAACTCAAAACTCAAAACTCAAAACTCAAAACTCAAAACTCAAAACTCAAAACTCAAAACTCAAAACTCAAAACTCAAAACTCAAAACTCAAAACTCAAAACTCAAAACTCAAAACTCAAAACTCAAAACTCAAAACTCAAAACTCAAAACTCAAAACTCAAAACTCAAAACTCAAAACTCAAAAGTCGTCAAAAGTCAAAAGTCAAAAGTCAAAAGTCAAAAGTCAAAAGTCAAAAGTCAAAAGTCAAAAGTCAAAAGTCAAAAGTCAAAAGTCAAAAGTCAAAAGTCAAAAGTCAAAAGTCAAAAGTCAAAAGTCAAAAGTCAAAAGTCAAAAGTCAAAAGTCAAAAGTCAAAAGTCAAAAGTCAAAAGTCAAAAGTCAAAAGTCAAAAGTCAAAAGTCAAAAGTCAAAAGTCAAAAGTCAAAAGTCAAAAGTCAAAAGTCAAAAGTCAAAAGTCAAAAGTCAAAAATCAAAAGTCAAAAGTCAAAAGTCAAAAGTCAAAAGTCAAAAGTCAAAAGTCAAAAGTCAAAAGTCAAAAGTGCAAAGTCAAAAGTTCAAAGTCAAAAGTCAAAAGTCAAAAGTCAAAAGTCAAAAGTCAAAAGTCAAAAGTCAAAAGTCAAAAGTCAAAAGTCAAAAGTCAAAAGTCAAAAGTCAAAAGTCAAAAGTCAAAAGTCAAAAGTCAAAAGTCAAAAGTCAAAAGTCAAAAGTCAAAAGTCAAAAGTCAAAAGTCAAAAGTCAAAAGTCAAAAGTCAAAAGTCAAAAGTCAAAAGTCAAAAGTCAAAAGTCAAAAGTCAAAAGTCAAAAGTCAAAAGTCAAAAGTCAAAAGTCAAAAGTCAAAAGTCAAAAGTCAAAAGTCAAAAGTCAAAAGTCAAAAGTCAAAAGTCAAAAGTCAAAAGTCAAAAGTCAAAAGTCAAAAGTCAAAAGTCAAAAGTCAAAAGTCAAAAGTTCAAAGTCAAAAGTTCAAAGTCAAAAGTCAAAAGTCAAAAGTCAAAAGTCAAAAGTCAAAAGTCAAAAGTCAAAAGTCAAAAGTCAAAAGTCAAAAGTCAAAAGTCAAAAGTCAAAAGTCAAAAGTCAAAAGTCAAAAGTCAAAAGTCAAAAGTCAAAAGTCAAAAGTCAAAAGTCAAAAGTCAAAAGTCAAAAGTCAAAAGTCAAAAGTCAAAAGTCAAAAGTCAAAAGTCAAAAGTCAAAAGTCAAAAGTCAAAAGTCAAAAGTCAAAAGTCAAAAGTCAAAAGTCAAAAGTCAAAAGTCAAAAGTCAAAAGTCAATAGTCAATAGTCAATAGTCAATAGTCAATAGTCAATAGTCAATAGTCAATAGTCAATAGTCAATAGTCAAAAGTCAAAAGTCAAAAGTCAAAAGTCAAAAGTCAAAAGTCAAAAGTCAAAAGTCAAAAGTCAAAAGTCAAAAGTCAAAAGTCAAAAGTCAAAAGTCAAAAGTCAAAAGTCAAAAGTCAAAAGTCAAAAGTCAAAAGTCAAAAGTCAAAAGTCAAAAGTCAAAAGTCAAAAGTCAAAAGTCAAAAGTCAAAAGTCAAAAGTCAAAAGTCAAAAGTCAAAAGTCAAAAGTCAAAAGTCAAAAGTCAAAAGTCAAAAGTCAAAAGTCAAAAGTCAAAAGTCAAAAGTCAAAAGTCAAAAGTCAAAAGTCAAAAGTCAAAAGTCAAAAGTCAAAAGTCAAAAGTCAAAAGTCAAAAGTCAAAAGTCAAAAGTCAAAAGTCAAAAGTCAAAAGTCAAAAGTCAAAAGTCAAAAGTCAAAAGTCAAAAGTCAAAAGTCAAAAGTCAAAAGTCAAAAGTCAAAAGTCAAAAGTCAAAAGTCAAAAGTCAAAAGTCAAAAGTCAAAAGTCAAAAATCAAAAGTCAAAAGTCAAAAGTCAAAAGTCAAAAGTCAAAAGTCAAAAGTCAAAAGTCAAAAGTCAAAAGTCAAAAGTGCAAAGTCAAAAGTTCAAAGTCAAAAGTCAAAAGTCAAAAGTCAAAAGTCAAAAGTCAAAAGTCAAAAGTCAAAAGTCAAAAGTCAAAAGTCAAAAGTCAAAAGTCAAAAGTCAAAAGTCAAAAGTCAAAAGTCAAAAGTCAAAAGTCAAAAGTCAAAAGTCAAAAGTCAAAAGTCAAAAGTCAAAAGTCAAAAGTCAAAAGTCAAAAGTCAAAAGTCAAAAGTCAAAAGTCAAAAGTCAAAAGTCAAAAGTCAAAAGTCAAAAGTCAAAAGTCAAAAGTCAAAAGTCAAAAGTCAAAAGTCAAAAGTCAAAAGTCAAAAGTCAAAAGTCAAAAGTCAAAAGTCAAAAGTCAAAAGTCAAAAGTCAAAAGTCAAAAGTCAAAAGACAAAAGTCAACAGTCAATAGTCAATAGTCAAAAATCAAAAGTCAAAAGTCAAAAGTAAAAAATCAAAGGTCAAAAATCAAAAAGCAAACTGAAAAAAACGAATTTTAAGCCAGCACAAATCAACAGTGCTACATTTAAAAATACAAAGTTAAAAGAAAGAGCTTAAAATTAGAAGTTGGGACTCCAACCAGATTGAAAATTAAACCAGATTGAAATTGGACACGAAAGTTTACTTGAAATTCATGAAAATTTCAATTTTAACTTAAATTGGGAAGTAATTCTAGACTTGTAAGTCTAGACCAGAGTTGAAATCTCTTTAGAATTGGACATGAAAGCGGATTTGAAATCATCTTTACTTTATTTGAATTGAAAATTTAACTCTAAGCCAGATTTGAATTTCGACCTGAAATTAGTTTTAGACTTGAAAATACACTTGAATTATGGACTTAAATTGAACTTTAGACAAACTTGAAATTGAGTTTAAATTAGACTTGAATTGCGCTTGAAAGCAGATTGGAAATTAAACATAATACTAATATTGAAATTAAACTAAATTTTCAGATGGACTTAAAATTAAAATCGAATTGAACTTGAAATTGAACAGACATTGAGTTTCATATTGAACTTGGATTTAGATCAATTTAAGCTTGAAGCTTTATTGTGATTTGAACTGGAAAGTGGATTTGAAGGTAGACTTGAAATTGGACTAAAATTTAACTGGAAATGGACATGAAAGTAGACACGAAAGTTTACTTGAAACCAGAAAAGAAACCAGATTTAAAAAACTTAAATTTCACGTAAAACTGGAAAATACGAAATTAAAATTCCTTAAATTTTACTTTAAACCGTATTTTACTTTAAACCGTATAAATTTTAAACCATAAATTTTACTTTAAACCGTATAGGAAATTGGATTTAAAGTGGGACTTACAAGTGGATTTATTTTAACAGAATTAATTTTCTTATCGGGCGGAAGAATTCTCTAAACTTCCAGGTTATTCGTTGAGATTTTTGTTTTCTTTTAAAATGAATCTTTTAGAGAAGTTGAGTTTATTTTTTTATCTTTTTAGAACCAATAGCCTGGTATATATCATCATTCGCAATTGGCCATGCAATAACTCATTGCAATCAAGATTGCCAACATTTTCCAGCTAGGAAAATCTTCTAACAAGATGCCATAATTGAATCCGCAGACAGCAGTCGATTAATAGTCGCATTAACATAGAACGCCAACGGCACTGCCAGCCGACCGATGGACGTCCTTCGGCACCGAGTTCGTCCGCCAAGCGTCCGGCCGTTCCAGGGCCGGGCATCAACGTGTGTGGCACTGCGTGTCCTGGGCAGTATCGTCACAGAATCGAGCATACCTACCGGCACCGACCCCCGCGAGTCCAGCCCGGCCCAGCTCAGCGCCAGCGCGTAAGCCCCACTAACAGACGGCAGACGACGCGACGCGCAGTCGAACACAATGAGCAAATCAATTCGAACGGCATTATAATTCGATGATTTATGATCCGCTCAAGTCGCGCGTGCGCCACCACACACCGGGCCGTGTCGGGTTCAATTCCCGCCCTTCCCGACCAGAGCCGCGGTTGCCAAAGAATGTTATTTTTCTCTATAGATAATTTTTGAAGAGCTTTTTCCATAAAGTAACTCAAACAAATCAGTTCATTTTTGAAATTTTTTATTTATCATACAAACTTATTTCTTATCCCTTGGCAACCCTGACGACGATGACGATCGATGCAGTGCAGTGGCTCTACGGAAGATGAACCACGCGGTAAATTATTTATAGAGGACTGTCGTCATTCGATGACCGCCACAATAGATCATTGCGTTAGCGGAGCGAAGTGCGATGATGGACCGGATGAACTGGAAAAATATGAATGAAGCGAACTACTTTAGCCGCTTCTTTCCGTAGTAGGTACTTGTTCGGAATGATGAATGGCAGTGAATTTTGGTTGCGGGTCCCAGAAAGGCGGGGTTTCACCCCGAACCGGCGGGGCGATGGCGAACGGCCAGAGGTGTTGCAGTGGGATTAAACGTATTAATGTGTCGATTGAACTGAGAAGCTGCTTGAACATCTACAGAAAAAAAGTCAACGACCCGTCATTTCTTGGGCTTTGTGGCCAATCAGCCGTACATACGATAAATTACTCTGGCAGTTGACTTATGCCCTGAACCTCGGACGGAGACAGAAATGAAATAAAGCCTTCGTTGGTTGCACTTGTTCGTTTTCAAGTACATGCATGCTCGAGTAAGGACGCCACCAGCCAAGACAAACGCGACAAATTAATTTACTACTGGCGTTGGGACTATGATTTTCTAGCTAAGGGCTTAATGTAGAAAGACAGTTGTGTAGGCAATTTATTGCTCTGATTTAGTACCAGAATACCGAGCGCTGCGGGTAGTTTAAGTTTTCGGCTATAAATTATAATTAAGTTTGAAATCAACCATTCGAGAAGGGTTTACCCAGAACATTAGAACATGATACGAACAAATCAGTACAACAGACGATTCCCTACTCGCAAATTAATTAGTTCTACAACCGGTAATAGTTTTTGACAGATACAAAATGAAACCGGTCATTGGCACTAACTTTTCTACATTAAGACAAGAATGTCTTCCATGGAAATTATTTTGTTTTGAACTGTGTCAAAAATTCACAATTCTCTTTTGAATGGATAAAATAGAACTAACTATGAAGCCGCTAGTAGGCTTCACCGCAAGACGTGAAAATATTTACAACTCAATTAATTTACACCTTCACAGAAACCCCTGCGACAGTTCCACCTGTCTACCCCACCACCTGTGAAGTTGATCCTACCAGAGACCCATCGCCGTATCTGCTGCGGTGCGGTGAATAATGATGCCACCCACACTGCACCGGTTAGATCGTATGTATGTATCGAGTGATGCAGTGGAAAAAATCGTCGTCGTCGTCGTCGCGAATCGCCTCGAGTTATGGACGGTGCGATTTATCGTCGCGGAGTGTGCAATTTCTGTACCCAACCTCTGTCAGACATTGTAGGTACGTCGCTGCTTCGGAGAAGGAAGGTAAAATTCGCGCAAGCTCATTTCCACTAGTACGCGGTGTAAATTGGGTGGAGATCCAGATAAGTAATGTGCACCCCTACCGGCACGGACTGGTGGGCCGCGGGGTGGTGTCACAATACAACATATTGTGTCATTTGTCAATCCCGCCCGGGATCGGTTCGGTCCGACGACGACGGTGGACGACCGACGACGACTTCAACCGACACGCGACGGTGGCGCGGTGCGGAGTGCAGGAATGTTGGTTTTGATTCCGCACCGTGCGACCATTTATCACGAGTCCGAAGAAAGTCCGGACATTTGCGTACTTTGGAGCTAATTGATTGAAATTATATTTTTGCACTCTGGTAATTGCTTGATTTAGTGCAAACCAAATTACCCCGGGAGAAAGTGCAGGAGATTGGAAATCTGATCGAACTGATATTTGATTTATGGGGTATAATAAATTGGAATTATTTTTGTTTACCTTGTCCGTGTTGAAGGGTAAATTTATTTATTACAATTTAACCACAGACAAACAGACGAGACACTCGCGTTAATTCCATCGTCCATTCAAGAACCACTCAATTTTCAAAGAAGTACGTTTTGCAACATGGCCACAACGCGGCGCTCGAGTGTTGCCTCGAGTTTTCAGTATAAAACCATACAAATGTAAAACCCCTACAGTATAAAACCCTGCAAATGACGGATTTTACGCCAACTCGTCTATGGAGTTGGCAGCACCCTCTCCGAATTCAATGAAACTTTGTGTGTGTAAAGAGTTTATGTAAATAAGCCACTTTGCATACTTAGTTTTTCCAAAACTGCGCCAGACTAACTTTTGGAAAAGGCGCAATTTTTTTCTCTTTTTTTTTTAAATATAACTCGAAAACTATAGCACCTACAAAAAATGATCTATGGGTGACTTTTGGAAAATGTTCTGAATTTTCATAAAAAATACTGAAAAATTTAAAAATTAATCTATACAGTGAAAAAAAGCATTTTAAAATTAAAAATCAATTTCCAAAAAAACGCCATCTCAGAAATTAATGAAATTTTTTTTGAAGATAGATAATTATGTGGCCTACAAATCTTTCATATATTGCAAGATGGTCAAACTGAAGAGAAAAAAGTTTTCCTAACAAAAACTTTTTTAAGTCCTTACCGGGGGCTTGGGGGCTTAGATCTAGTATGGTCCACTGGGTTTACTTAACCATAGTGAAGCCGAGGATAACTTATGCCTCGCTTATTTGGTGGCCTAAAACGAGAGAGACATCAACCCAAAAAAAGCTAAACAAATTGCAAAGACTTGCGTGTGGATCAATAGCAGGAGACATGCGAAGCACCCCATTGAAAGCTTTGGAGGCAATGTTACATCTCCTCCCTCTCCATCAAGTGATACAGTTAGAAGCAAAGAACAGCATTGCGATTAAACCGCAACAAATCCTCGCTGAAGGGAAACTTAACAGGACATCTTTCGATCTTGAAGGAAGTCCGTATAAATGAAATAACTACCGGTATAGAAGGCTGGATGAGCACGACGCCAAACTTCGAAATTTATAGAGTAAGGAGGCGTAAAAGTGCGATGCGGGTAAAAGTGCGATTCAATCATTTATCGGTGCAGATTCCGAGTAAATTGACTATATTGGCATGGATGGGTGACTACTTTGACAGCTTGTATCTAACGTAAACTTTGGTTGCTTACGAAGCATAGTTGCTGAGTTATGTGCAAATGTTATTTTAGGGCGGATTTGATGTAATTTTTCGTTATACGGCAAATGCGATATCAACAGGAGGATATTACTTGTTGAAAATTTGTAGCAGCGTTTTACATCACTCACATATCTGTTTTGAAAATACAGTGAAAAGAATTTACAAAATATATTTCGCTTTCCCATAATTTAATCTAACCACGTCCAACACCTAGCGGGGTAAAAGTGCGATTTACGGACGGGGCAAAAGTGCGATTCATGGACCGTACAAATCTATACCTATGAAAATGGATTTCTGTCTGTCTGCCCGAATGTTCCTTATAGAATCGAAAACTACTGAACCGATCGGCGTGAAAATTTGCATATAGGGGTTTTGGGACCAGGGAAGGTTCTTATGATGGTTAGAGACCCCTCCCCCCACTAAGAGGGGGGGCTCCCATACAAATGAAACACAAATTTCTGCATAACTCGAGAAATAATCAAGCAAATGTAACAAAATTTTACATGTGGGTGTTTTTGGAAACAAGAATGTTTTCTGTGATGAATTAGGACCCTCCTCCCTTTTTAGGAGGGTTGGTCGAGTTCACGTGAAATCCGTCAAATGCAAGCTAATTCGCAACATGCATAAAAGAAGGTGTTAGTGTGCAAGTAAAATGTGTAGGACGATGGTTTTTAAATGATTTTATTCTATTTGTCATGTCAGTTCGCCAGTGATTTAACTTAAAGATAACACATCAAAATATCGTAATAGACGGATCACTCCAACTCAACCAGAGGTTGGTAAAATGTTTTTAGAATCAGCTGAAACTTGTTGGGTGTAAAACCTACATCTAATTAGGATAATTGGCATAATTAGTTTTTCAAAAATTTGTCCTGCGTAACTTTTGGAACGGGCTCAGTTATGTTCTCTTTTTTTAATATTAACTCGAAAATTAAGACCTACAAAAATATGACTTACGGGTGCGGGCGACTTTTCGAATATTTATAAAAAATTCTACACTAATTGCTAATTCGCTGAAATTGGAAATTGATGAAGTTTTTTTCGAAGACACATAATAATGATTCATACAAGTCTTCCCTACATTGCAAGATGTGCATATTCATATGAAATTTACATAGAAAATACATGAAAAAATAGTTTAACCCTTTCAAAAGTTAACCTGGATCCGGATTTTGGAAAAACTAAGTTGCTTATTTACATGAACTTTCAAATTTTATTGAGTTCTGCGTACTGCCAGCCCCATAGATGAGTTGGTGCGAAATCCGTTCAAAGTTGTTATCGGAGGCATACCGTCGTATTCATCCTTAATATATAAAGGTGAAAACGTTATTGTTGGAGAATCACCATCAGCTGTGCCAATTTTTACATGTAAAAAAATATTTTTAAAGCTTTGCCTGATGCTTTTTTACCAGTCGAGAGCCGGGATTGGTCTTGCCGTATCGGGAATTCCTCACCACTGTACTCGGTCCTGGGTTACTTATCGTCAATTCATTGCACGTCTCGACACATGCAGGTCGGCTTCAACCTGATCGACCAATCGGGCACGTTGGGCCCCTCTATTTCTGAAGCCGGTGCGGTGGGGTTCTTGAAGCGAACGGATTTCACTGCACAGTCGTCCGGCATCCTTGCGACGTGGCCGACCGTAGACTCCTAACTTTCCTCAGGTATACGATGGGTATCTCTCCTAGTAGTGCCTGCAACTCGTGGTTTGTACGCTTACGCCACTCTTCACTATCCGTTTGTATTCCACCAAAAATAGTCCGTTATACCTTTCGTTTAAATACGGCAAGTGCACATATGTTTTACGTTAGCAAAGTTTCCTCTTCTGTTGGGTACTCTTACCACTGCGTCCAGTATTTTAAACTATTGTGGTATGCCCAGTTTTATTATTTTACTATAAGCTTCAAGCTTACCTATCACTAATTGAGGAAGTGATAGGCTGGTAGCTGGAGCGAGACATGTGCCAATCAGGGATGACTAGGTTTATGAACCTAGTACCCTGATCGGCGACGCCAACCAGATCTCCCCTTTTTGAGATACTGCAGTCTGCGTACTATTTGTGCTCCACGATTGCAGAGCAAGTGTTCCGAGGTTAAATGTCATCTTGTACGAAACCGAGATTCCGAAGATAATATTTACTTGGACAATGTCCTGTCGCAAGACCAGTACTTGCTGAGATCTCTCTTATTCAGACTCAGCGACTTTTGAGTAACTCTCATCCTCGACGTTATATATTGCATATATTAAGCATGCTGGGATCTCTCTTATTGAGACTCAGCAACTTTTGAGCCTCTTCCTACTTGGTTTTCAATGAACGCATTGTTACTTTATTATGTTATGTATGCTGCTCTCAAATCCACGAAAATATGATGCCTGCCCAGATAACACAAAATCGTAATAGAAAGTTCACATTAAATCGTTTTCATGTCAATTTCATATTGGAGTTGTATAATAATTAGAGTATGTCAAATCGAAGTGAACAATAAGTTGTTTTGCAGTCGTGCGTGTCTTCATATACAATTCATGACTGTGAATTATAAAGCAGGATACACAATTGCAATATTTGATTATATCTATATCATATATTCAGTAGTATTTAGTTGCGTGTTATAAAAACTGTGCAAAATAGAATTACAAATAGTTGTCAAAATTTTCGCACGTATATCGCCTCCACTTTGGTACATATATGTTCTTATATGGCGTGAAATATAACTTTTTCGTTCAGATATGATTTCGTATACCTCAGTTGCAGTCGAGATATACAAACCAAATGGTTTACTGGGCGGGTACGTTGTACTCCCGACATTTCTTGATCCGTAGTAGCACGGGTCCAATAACGCACACCTGATACCGCACTACGAATTCTCTTACTATTGGCGATAGACGACGCAATAAAATTTGAGAGAGCGCCTTGTGGGCGGCGTTGACCAGAGTAATGCCGCGGTAATTACCTTAGTCTACTTAGCCGATCGCCCTTTTTGTAGATAGAACAGACCACCCTCCATCCACTCCTCCGGTAGTTTATCCTCCTCAAAAATCCATATGTCCATGTGATCCATCCAGTGAAGTGCCGTTGCTAGCGGTTCTTGCCCATTTTTGTTGAGTTCTGCCGGGAGTCTGTCCTTTCCGGCGGCAATATTATTATTCAGCTGACCGATTTCTCACCGAATTTCTTCAAAATCGGGAGCCTAGTTTAACTTCCTTCTGTTATATTGCCGTAGAGATGCTCAATGAAGACCTGCTTCCACCAGTCAACCACCCCGCGCTCGTTTGTGATTAGATCCCCCCCGTGTCCCTACACATATCCGGTTTAGCCTGTAGCCCTTACGAGTTTGGTTCACCTTCTCGTAGAACTTACGTGTGTCGTTAGCCGGGAATAGTTGATCCAGCTCCTTACGATCTCTGGCCAAGAATAAAGCGGTTTCAAACGTAAATAGTTTCAAAGTTTTTTTTTGTTTAAAACATGTCGGTAGCACAGCGCAAGTCTTCCAGGTAAAAAAGTTGTTGGAAACTGAACTGTAATCAGTGAGCTGAAAAACGGTAAGACTGCTGGGAAGGGCGATATCCCGGTTGAACTTCTAAAAGTGGAAAGCGAGCGGCTGTACGAGGCGAGTATCAAACTGGTTTTCATGAGTGTCGCTCCATGACAGATCAGATGTTTATCCTGCACCAGTTACTAAACAAGTTCCAGGAGTACAACTCGCAGACTCATCATCTGTTTGTGGACTTTAAGACGGTGTACGATTCAGTCAAAAGAAATGAGCTGAGACAGATAGTGTTAGAACATGGTTTTCCGACAAAACTAGCAACGCTGATTCGTGCGATGGTGGATGGGTCAAAATCATGCGTCAGACTAGCGGGGAGACAGACCTCAGCCGCTTTCGTGACGTTTGGATGGACTGAAGCAAGGGGATGCACTCTCTAACATTGCCTTGGAAGGAGCAATACGAAGGGCGAGCGTGGAAATGAATGGAACTATCATCACGAAATCTCACTTTCTTGGTTTTGCGGGTAAGGTCGACATCATCGGTCTTTTAAGTGGGAAGTAGCGAGATTGGGACTTAACATTAACACCACCAAAACTAAGTACATGGTTGTTGGCAGGGTACGTGGAAGTCCAATCAGTATTGGTGCCGAGGTAGAGCTGAATGTGAAACGATATGAAGTAGTGGAGGAGTAATTCATATACTTTGGTACGCTTGTGACCTGTGACAACGATATAAACCGAGAAGTAAAGCGATGAATTGTAGCTGCGGGTCGAGCTTTCTGCGGATTATGTAGTCAATATAAGCTCCGTAGTTTGCATATTGTCATAAGCTTTATAGAACACTAATTCTTCCGGTGGCCCCTTACGGCATGAATTATGGACGTTGAAGGATACGAATCGACTAATACTTGATGTTTTTGAGCATAAAATTCTGCGTAAAATATACTTGGTGGCAACGAGAGAGTTGCCTAAACTATTTTCAGCACAGAACACACCCGCACGGTGTTCAAAATACCGTTATTAAAAAATAAAATAGGCCATCTAAACGGAAAACGCCAGTTGGTTTGTATTGCCGTCCTACACCTCTGAGCCAATTTTAAAAAAAAATCGATCGATGAATTTTTGAGTTACGAGTTTTGAAGTTTTATAGGGCAGGGGTTTCCGGAGCCCCCCAAATATGTCCAGATATCACCAAACCTGACCCTAGATAGCAGATTTGGCTTCCATTGATCTAGTTATTGAATTCTAATGTGATTTAAGGTGCCGCACGATAAGCTATTGTTTATGGACGAAATTGGCCACTCGTCTGAGTGTTCCCGGAAGTCCCCGGAACTTGTCCAGATATAACCAACGTAGTGTTAGGTAGTTGATCTGACTGTCAGTGATCTAGTTTTTAAATTCTGGCGTAATTTGCAGTGTCGCATGATAAGTATTTGTTCATGTTCGATACTGGCTATTTTCCACAGCAATAACTTAATCCGGAACATTTCCGGTTAGTCCCAATACAGCGAAAAGCTCCTAAAATGGTCGGCATTGGTCATATGTTGCATAAAAAATCAATACCGGCTGTGATTTACGTTCATTTTGGAATTGTCATTGAAGATTTTTATTTACTTTATATGAGCAATCTGCCCTTTAAAACTTCAAAAGGGCGTAACTCAAAAATTCGTCGATCGATTTTTTTAAAAATTGCCTCAGAGGTGTAGGATGACAATACAAACCAACTGGCATTTTTCATTTAAATGGCCCATTTTATTTTTTAATAACGGTATTTTGAACACCGTGACCCGAAGAATACGCGCTGTCGAGGACGATGCACGTTCAGCGGGTGTTCGAGGGGATTGGAGAAAGGCAGCCCAGGACCGACAGTACTGGAGGACCATAATTCGTTAGGCGCAGGATCGATAACGGACCGTCCGCTCTCTTTCATTAAAAGTTCTTAAAAATTAACGTTCCAATCCTTTTTGAGTCATTTATAGCGGCTTATCTGTAAACACTCAGATACTACTGTATTATCGAAAAGGATCCAGCTTAAGGTCAACAAAACATTTTGCAAGAGCAGAAGTTTACGGGGAAGGAATGTATTCGCAGGAAAAGGCTAAGTAAAGATTATTGTGTTCACTTATAACTTATATTTACTTGTATGTACTTAGTTTTGCTTACTTACCAAATTCATAACAAAAGAGTTAAAACTAGGATGCATTAGTTTAAAACTGCTCCGATTTCATTAAAATTTTGTGAGCTTATTTCCATTCTGAAAACTTTAGATCTGCATTTTATCATTTGGTACAGGGGGAGGGCTTCTTTCAGAGCTAGGGTGAGGCTAAAATTAAACGAAAGGTATTATTATTCGTGATATTTATTATGCGCTAAGTACCTACTAGTAGAAGTGATATAAACCAACTAACACAGCGTTGACAAACAGTTCAATTATATTCCGAAGACGGGTCGATTTCTAGCTGAAATATCAAGTAAGATGGTATAACAAAGGTTCCTTTCACCCCACGGTAATTAAATCGGGTTTTTTGAATCTAGATTTCAAACAACGCACAGTAGTCCAAAAGGGCAAAAGGTGGAACTTTTTTCCTAGAGTCTTTTGTTTTCATTTTATCATTTACGGTCTTCAGAACTATTGTTCGTATGAATATCCCCCTTAATCTAAAACTGTCAAAAGTTAGTCATCGCTTAGTATAATGAAAATAAAAAAATAATTTTTTTTTGTTAGGAAATATAGACATAGTTTCTTTGGCAATTTATAAACAATATGAAAACAAGCAACTTTGATGAAGAAATAAAATGTCTATCATTATCGAGTGCTGAACTACAGGGCATGTAAGTGCATCGGGTGAGAGTTTAGCGTTACCAGTTCAAAATAAATGATGGAAGAAGACAACTCAGGTACTAAATGTTCCATTAATGGTTAATTTACCCTATTTTTGAGATACTTTTACGAAACTAGTAGCGGTACTTAAATTAAATTTTGGTGTGAAAATCGGTCCACTGTAGTCCAAAAGGGCCAAAAATGCAACTTTTTTCCTAGTGTCTGTTGTTTTCACTTTATCATTTTTGGTCTCAGCTTTTTTGTTCGTATGAATATCCCCCTTAATCTAGAACTGTTAAAAGTTAGTCATCACTTACTATAATGAAAATAATAAAATAACTTTTTTTGTTCTAGGAAATATAGACATAGTTTCTTCGGCAAAGTTGTAAATATTGTATAGACAAGTAACTTTGCTGAAGAAATAAAATTTCTATCTTTATCGAGTGCTGAACTATAGGGCATATTTTTTAAAACCTCTTTAAAAATTGGTTTTTCATACTTAGCTTTTGTTAGTTGCATTTTACAAGAAGCACTCAAAATACACGTTTTTGCAGAAGATCGCAAATCTCTTGGGCCTTTATTTGCTAAGTTATCGTATATTCAATCTTTAAATTTCCGTAATTCAAGAGCCCATGGGGTAAAATGGGGCTAGCGGATTTATGAAATCAGTGCTTCATTTTAAAGCTTAACTCGAGTACTATAAACTTGTATGGGTTTCGCTTGTCCCCAACCACCCAAATGAGAGTACGGCAAGCAGAGTCGCAGATAGACACATGGTTTCTTTGGCAATTACCTAGAACATTGTATTCTTGTAAAATGCAACTAACAAAAGCTTTTTATCCTTAGCTTTTTTAAAACCAATTTTTAAAGAAGTTTTAAAGAATATGCCTTATAGTTCAGCACTTGATAAAGATAGAAATTTTATTTTTTCAGCGAAGTTACTTGTCTTTACAATATTTACAACTTTGCCGAAGAAACTATGTCTATATTTCGGGGGGCTCCGTAGCCGCAAGGTTACCGAGTCTGCTTTGACAAGCGAGTGGTCGTGGGTTCGAATCTTAGTAGAATCAAGCCATTCGATGTCAAGTGACTTTAGCATGGGTTTATTCTCAGGCCTCTCCATTTACCCTTTCTTCGTGCTGAATTCTATATTTATCCTCTGAAGCCTCTTGACAGTGTAAATGTCCCTCCTATAGTTAAGTGTACTGGTCAGAGGTACGATTGAGTCCTCGCCAGGGACGGCTATAATATGGGATAGTACTGGCAGCGAGGAATAAGTGGGTAAAGTAGATCAAGCTTTGAAGGAAGGGTAAACCCCAATACACGCAAGCACGCATACAATTTAAAATAAGCATATCGCTCACTCAATAGCGATTATAGCAAAAAGAAATGCAGTGCAGGTCATACAGCAAACACCCGGGCGATATTACAATAGATCAACTATACTGGTCGTAGTAATGAGTCCACACATGGAAAAAAAAAAAAATGTCTATATTTCCTAACACAAAAAAGTTATTTTATTATTTTCATTATAGTAAGTGATGACTAACTTTTAACAGTTCTAGATTAAGGGGGATATTCATACGAACAAAAGTGCGGAGACCATAAATGATAAAATGAAAACAAGAGACACTAGGAAAAAAGTTGCACTTTTCGCCCCTTTTGGACTACTGTGGACCGATTTTCACACCAAAATTTATTTTAAGTACCGCTACTAGTTTCGTAAAAGTAAATCAGAAATAGGGTAAATTGACCATTAGTGGATCATTTAGTACTCGAGTTGTCTTTTTCCTTCAATTATTTTGAACTGGTAATGCTAAACACTCAACCGACGGCACTTACAATATAAGTAACTTTCGATTGAGCCTAAAAAATATCATTTTAGAGATTTGCAATCTCTATATTTTACATATTGGAATGTCCTTTTTCCGTTTATGGACCCTTGTGGTTTACAATCGAGTAACGAGCGGGTCCATTATAGGAATTCCAGTGTATTTCGTGGATGGGCTTAAAATTCATATAAAAATCCCGTACCAAGTGGAGTCCCTATCATTGGCATATTCAATTTCAACCCTATTAACATGTAGAAACGTGTACCAACCGTGTCAGCTTCATCCACTCGAGCAGTTACCGTGTCATGCACGAATTAAAATTTTACAAATTGCTCACATACTCATCATGTTCGCTAGACAACATGAAGCAACGGGCAACGAAAGAATGGTCCCATAAATATAAATGCTCAATTAAATTACCGACCCGGTGAGAAAACAAGCGCACTTGCTCCGGCCATGTCACACACACGGTTGACATGTACACCAAAACAATTGAATGATTTAAGCGTGTTAAATTCGGTCCGTAGCCCTATTCGTCGGTTGGCAGGACAGGAACAACAATGGATCCTTTTTCATTCAAACACGCAACTTTGCACAACGTTTTCGCTCTCCAGACCAGACCAGCAGAGACGGATGAACCGAACTGCCGAGTGAATGACTATCCAACCACCGAATGCTGGCGGAGGGCATGGCCCTCGAGGTATGGCAGAACTGGGCTGCAACAGGAAACTGAAACAGCGACATGAAGGATTTAATTAAATTTAACTCCATGACAGTTTGTTAAGATGTGACGTTGAAATGAACGAACGAGTACTACTGCTACTATTTCTGGTTACCAACAAACTCGAATGTGCTAGGGATGCGCAGTTCGACTGAATTGAAAGTGAAGAATGAATGCAAAGCGTCAACCTATACACAGTTGTAGTAGGTGTTTGGGGAGAACCACGTTTCCCATCCTCCCAAAAAGTCCCAGAGTTTCAGGAACATTCAAAGCTTGATGAAGGACTGGCAGTGCCGATCCCAACTAGAACGTGATTAAATTTTCACTCTGAGCAAAGCTATCCTGCTCTCTCGGATGACGATAAAGTAGGACGGTGCGTTTCTCACTTCAACGTCGTGTCGGGGAAAGGAACTGGGAGGGACTGAAAACATGACATTTATTTAGTTTAAATTACATTTTCCACTGAGACATGATTGAGAAAATTCGTCGAGCTGCCAGCCGTGGCGGAAGGTGTTGAACGTTCATGTTGGCAATTAGGTTGATAATTAGTTCGAAAACAATGTCTTATTGCGATTTTTACAATCTTATTAAATCAAGACGATGTTTGGCTCCGTTTACCGACGTCGCGGTAAACTTTTCCAAATCTGCGAATGAAATAAATCATTGAGCCCATAGCGTTGCGAACGTGGCATTTATCCACCGTTGGAAGCGTTTACCGGCATAACTGACAGTTCGACTGGTGACACATCAATCAATCTGATGCTTCGCCCTCCACCGTGTGGAGGAGGAATAGGACTCTGCGTTGTCGGTTGTCACTACAACGAAGGTGGTCGGAAAATCGATAAATTTGAACTAAGGCTCAATAAGAAATACTGTTTTACTGACACACAAAATGAGTTCGTCGATGTTGGGCTGTAAATATAGGTTAAAATTCGTGCACAACACGCACAACCTGTCGAACGGAAGCAACCGAGAATTTATTATCATGTAATGCTGCTGCTTTTGTACCAAACCCGACGAAAAAGAATTAAATGGTCTCCGGCGGAGTGACTATTATCAATGCAAAAAAGCAACGAAATAAACAAATTAATTATCTTAAATTAAGCTTCGTACAGTCGGCACGTAAAGCTCCATTCTACCAGTACAACACAAACGTTCATCAACACGATTATCCTCGACCGATCAGTCACGAGAAAATATTAAGAACTACCTCCACACAAAGCCGTCAAACTGATGGCACCAGTGCGCAGCCTGCCCGCTCTTGGCTTCCCGGGCCCCCTTCACCCACCCAGTGGTCCGGAATTCATGCAATCGATCAGCCTCGCTGAAGTCTTAATTTACAGAAGTTTCCCGGGATCGTTGCTGGCCGCCCGGCAATGGCATGCCTCACGGAAGAAGAACAACTCGAACAGAAGAAAAAAAAATTATGCGGATAAAGTCACAGTAAAAACAAACTCACACACGGCTCAGCACCGAATGAAACCCCGAAAGCGTTTCTGAGCAGAAATTGATATCAAGCGTGACGATCCACTCTGCAGGGATATTTCAGACGTTTACAATTTGATCATTCGACCGAGCTCGATACTTTTCCATTCTGCTCCTATCTCTCCTCTCGGTCGGATTCTGCCGGTAAAGATTTAGCCTGATGAAGCACCTCCTAACTTGCGAACATAAATTCGCTGACCGTGACATCATGTGTGCAAGTCGGATCTGACCGGATCCCTTCTTCCTTCGAACCTTCCTTGCTCGTCCGAATCGGTCGATCGGAGCGAACAGGTGAAGAAGTCCTTGAAGGTTGATTGCTCGAGCTCTGGTCTACTCGGATGCCGCCAGCAACCGAACGGAAGGGAGGGGGGGGGGGGGGGGGAGGGGCGGCGTTGAGCGAAGCGCCGATCTCTGGTCAATCTTTGCGCGACTGCGATGATACGCGGCGGCATTGAGCTTTCGGGGGTCCCGGGTGAGTCAGTCAAGATTATACGTTTTAATCTTCTGGACCTCCCAAAAATAGTTTCCGATTCCGCAGCAGCAACAGCAGCAGCAGCGAGCGACCACCACCGAAGAATTTCACAGAACGCTGCTCGGAGTGGGAGCCTGCGGGCCAACATGCAAAAGTCTTTTCTTTTTTCGCTTACCGGTTGCCTCCCCGTGGAGGAGGGTCGGGAGCAACTAAGGGGAGAAATGTTTAATAAATATATGTTTTTCTTTATTGAAAACTATTCGTGGGATATTAAAATGATTACTATATTCATTTAAATTTTAAGATGTCTTCATTAGTCCGAGCGATTTTCGGTTGTGGAACTATCACGGGGACGTGGTGGGGAACGAAGAACAGCGGAGTCTGCGTCGGAGGCGTCTGCACGTGAAGGTCGATTTGTGGAATCAAACGAAAGAGAAACCGCGAAGAAGGCCTTTCGGTTCGCAGATTTGTCTTCTTTTTTCTGCACAAGGTAGAACCGCAATCGTTTGCTTGCATCGTGTATAGAAGATAGAGTATAGAGATAATGTCTGTCTGATCAACCGGTAGGTACTGCCGTGCTTGCAACTGCAGTCGAATGCGATGCACATCGGTAGACGATTGAATAAACGTGACGAATAGGGAGTTTTGGCTGACGCAAACATCCGGACTACAGTTCCGAGTACCTTTGGAAATTTTACACTTGATAAAACTGATATTTTTTGGTGAGCAATGGCGTTGATTCAACAGTTAATTGCTCGCAGATTGTTTTAGAATAACCCAGTTGCGGCATTATGGTTGTAGCTCAAAATTGTCAGCAGTTTACAATATCAAAAATCTCATAAAAAACTGCTTTTCCCCCAAACACTAAAGATATTCTGACAGAATTTACAATAGTCAATTACCTTATCTCAATCCTCTACGTGACTCAAAAGGATTTGAAAGTATGAAAGAAATATGCATGCATACGCAATATATATCACGTATTTCCACAAAAAACTAACAGTAAAGAAAACAATACGAAAAAAGGTAGAACAGTCTGGGCCTAGGGGAATTAACGTGGTTTGACGTTTGACTACAAATGTAGATATAATTCTTCCCTAATACTGAAACCTGAGATGTTCGTAAGCAATCAAAGTACTTTGTCAGATTTGTCAGAATAACAATCTGTGAAACTTATTTTTCCAAATATCTGAAATGGTGGACTTGAAAAGGACCAATTAGATTTTTAACCCGCTTGGCGATAGCACTACAGTATGCAAGAACTTGACTTGCCTTATGCTATGATGTAAAGTTCTTCGACGGACATGACAAGCATTGCTTCTTACTTATCTTTTGCCGTAGCTGTACATTGCACTGGTGAGCCATGATGCCATAACTTTTGATTCAAAATGCCGTTTTACCAACAAGCAGCTTTATTCGCCTGTTATCCTTCTGCTTTACTACTGCGGACGGTGGCGATTGAAATAGAATATTTTGGTTTTGATCAACTGTAATTCTTTATAACGATAGTCTATACAATAAATTAATGAGAAATGATAGAGGCAAAGCAATGAAATTATAGATATGGATAGAATCCTCAGAGTAGCACAAGGCGTTATCGGAAATGAGATAAAAAGGAAGAAATTACAATTACTTACTTACTTTAGTGGCAACGGTCCGTTACCGATCCTGTGCCGAACGAATTATGGTCCTTCAGTACCGTCGGCCCCGGGGCTGCCGTTCTCCAATCCCCACGAATACCAGCTGAACGTGCATCGTCTTCGACAGCACACACCCACCTGGTGCGGGGTCTGCCTCGGAGTCTAAGGTCTTTTCCTGGTTTTCTGCTGAAAATAGTTTTGGCTACTCTTTCGTCGGGCATTCTGGCCACGTGTCCAGCCCACCGTAGCCTGCACACATTGCACTACCTTCACTATATCAGCATATTTGTATACTTGGTACAGCTCGTGATTCATGCGTCTGCGTCACACTCCATTTTCCATTTTGCCACCAAGTATAGATCGCAGAATTTTACGCTCAAAAACCCCAAGCACTCGCCGATCAGTTTCCCTTAGCGTCCATGATTCGTGTCCGTAAAGGGCCACCGGGAAGATTAGTGTTCTGTAAAGCGCCAGTTTTGTGAGAATTCGCAAATTACGGGACTTCAGCTGGCTACGTAATCCGTAGAAAGCTCGATTCACGGCTGCAACTTGTCGTTTCACTTAGCGGCTTACATCGTTGTCACATGTCACGAGTGTAGCAAGCTATATAAATTCCTCCACTACTTCATATCGTTCCCCATCTAACTCTATTTCGGCACCAACACCACTTGGGCTCCCACGTTCCCTACCAACAACCGTGTGCTTCGTTTTGGCGGTGTTAATGGTAAATCCCAATTCCGCCGCTTCCCTTTTAAAAAGCCTGAAGGCCTCTTCCACTGCTCTACGGTTGATTCAGATGATCCACGTCATCCGAAAAACCAAGAAGCATGTGAGATTTCGTGATGATAGTTCCATTTCTTTTCACGTTTGCTCTTCGTAATGCACCTTCCAAGGCAATATTGAATAGCAGGTTAGAGAGTGCATCCCCTTGCTTCAGTCCATCCAACGTCATGAAAGCAGCTGAGGTCTCACCCGCTATTCTAACGCATGATTTGGATCCGTCCAGCGTCACATGAATC
The DNA here is from genome assembly GCF_943734655.1 of Sabethes cyaneus. Taxonomy (NCBI): domain Eukaryota; kingdom Metazoa; phylum Arthropoda; class Insecta; order Diptera; family Culicidae; genus Sabethes; species Sabethes cyaneus. The sequence goes on from NC_071355.1 coordinate 233,602,830, forward strand.
AGCGTAACTCGTTTCGTCAGAAAACCACGTTCTAACATTTTCTGCCACAGCTCATTTCGTTTAACTGAATCGTACGCCGCTTTCAAGTGCACAAACAGATGGTGTGTCTGCAAGTTGTACTCCCGGAACTTGTCTAGCAACTGGCGCAGGGTAAACATCTGATCCGTCGTGGAACGACCCTCACGAAAACCAGCTTGATACTCGCCGACGAAGGGCTCCCCTAACGGTCTCAGTTTGCTAAACAGGATACGGGAAAGCACTTTGTAGGCAGAATTGAGCAATGTAATTCCTCGATAATTGATGTCCCGTTTTGAAAATTGGACAAATGAGGTCATCCAACCACTCCTCCGGCATTTGTTCTTCCTCTCAGATCCTGACAATGTTCCGGTTGATTGCTTCGTACAGCCGCTCGCTCCCCGCTTTTAGAAGTTCAGCCGGGATACCGTCCTTCCCAGTAGCCTAACCGTTTTTCAGCTCACTGATTGCCTTCTTAACCTCCTGCTGTGTTGGTGGCCCCACAGCTTGAACATAGCTTACAATTCCTATCCTGTCCCTGCTGATCTCCGCATTTACCTCGCCAGTCAACAGTGTCTGGAAATGCTCCTTCCACCTTTCTCCGGAATTTGGCCACCGAACTTCCTGAATAGCAGCGATCTCCACTCCGAGTTGATGCAGCTCTCGAGCAAGCAAGCCAGCCCGTGCCGGTTCATGGAGAGTTCGGACATTCCAGATACCAAGTTTCCAATCGTTATCCCTTAATCGTTTCCTTGTCCCTTGCCGTGTCCTATACCGATTGTTCCATCCTGAATTTCTTTCTTCGTTATTCGTGCTAATTGAGTTTTCGGTATACTATCACCGGAGTTGCGATACCTATATCCCGCTGATGGGTCTGCCATTTTAGGTATAGCTTGCATGGGATACAGCATTTCATATTCAGCCGCCCGTTCCGAAACAGACGCTGTGTGAGTCGCCCCTCACCTGGAGAACTGGTGCTCTATATGCTATATTTGACGCTCCTTCCAGGTAACTCTCTCAATTTCATACCCAGAAATCACAATTAGAATGGTTATTATGTTCGAATTTTGACTAACTTTCCCATCCCTGCAAGAGTTTTACCAAATGGAGTAGCTCGGCTACCTGTTAACCGTCTATATTGGTTACTGCGGGCAACAACTATGGCAGCATAAATTCTGGAATCAGTGTTGCGAAGCCCGCACTCGTGTGATCTAATTTTCTCACATGCGCGTACTCGTTCAAATGAACAGACTGGCATGAGCATCTCTTTTGTACTCCCTTTCTTACTTTTTTATGCACCACGAAGAGTTTTTGCGAGTGTGTATTTAATTTTCAATCACGGTTACCGTTCTTGCTCGTCAATGCAACCAAGCAGTTGATACCGATCGCTCGTGAGGTCCGCACTCTTACCCGCGTGTGTAAGTGTGAACGTAAAATGTACAACAAAAGTAGCAGTACAGCAAAATTCATAGCTATACATCTATGTGTGCCGCTATCGGGTTGTAGGCTGCTCACCAGCTGTTGGCTTAATGACCGGGCTGTGCCAAAAGATGCTACGAGGCTGTGCGCTCGCAAGTGTGTAGGTAGCAGAAGGTATGCACAGCACAGCGCATGTTTGTCGTAAATGCGTCAGTGGAATAAGCGTTGGATGCTATGTTTCTCGCGCGCTTTGCTTCTCGTTCGATTTGTAACATTGACTGAAATCACTTGATTTCATTCTTACTTCTTACCGTAACATATTGCTCGGACGGTTCATTATTCTTTGCACTAACTGGTTTCCCATTTGTTTGGTAGTCGAATTTTATTTTCGTTTGAACTGCTTCTCGTTGCCTGCAGTTCCACGTTATCCACTACTTCTCATTCGGTCTTAGCTCTAACTAAGGTATCGTTTGGATTTGCTTAGATTGGATAGATTCGGATATTTAAATCATTAAATTTCCTATAGAAGTTTATACTTTTCGATATAAATTTGGTGGATCTTTTAGGAAAAGCTCTGCCGGTCGTTACAGTGAGTGTAGAAATTGTTACGTTTAGAACTTTCTGATCATTACCAATTGTATTACTCAATCGAAGATATAATCTGAAAGAATAGAAGTCTACTTCAAGTCTACGATCGAAGTTGGGTATAGTACTGTGGAGGATGTGTCTAATGCTTATCAATCTTTTTATAAGACGGTTCAAGGCAAATGTCTTTCATAAAATGTTGTTTTATCAACACACGAATTTATTTCTTTTATATTTTTTTTTTGAAAATCACTCCGCTTTACCCAATTTAAACAATTTGTTCCAATTGGTGAAATGTAAACGTCCCCATGCCGGCGTAGTGCAACAGGTTTCCTTGGCAACGGAGGTTGTTTGATGGTCTAAGTAGGCGAAATAAAAAGTTTTCACATCCTCGAACAACCTGAAGCCTGGGCAAGAAGTTGTACCCTTGGAGTTCCTCAGCAAATAACGGAAGAATCAGACTCCTTCCGCAGATGAGCATTGCCTAGGACATTTGCGACCAGGCAAAATCTATAAATACAATCCTATTATGTGCTCACTTTTTCAATCTATATGGTTAGTTCAGAGAAAACACAAATTGCAACACATATTGAATCAAATCTTCATTTTCTTTGAAATTATAATAGTGGTTACAAGACATATTTCTTGGGACACCTAAAACAAACCAGCAGCTCAATAATTTCGAAAGAAAAACCTCAACCTTCCGCGTCTGTCTTGCGGAACAATTTATGCCAAGATCAAGCAGCAAGCTTAATGCTATTACGGGCTCTTACCCTAATTGCTCTGGCAACCGCTGCTCCTTATAATCTATGTAAAATTCATGAACTACACTTTCCCGTTTCGAGAGGGTGTCACCCTCACTTTGTATAGTACCAATAGTTGTACCAACTCAATATGGTACGGACGGAGGGTGAAATTGTGCAACGAACAACGCTCGGAGCTGACACCCACACCCTCCCCGGGCCAGGACAATCAATAGTAATTTCAGTTTATCTTTGCGGAACACTCCCTGGCAACAGGCCAGAACCAACCATGGCAGCAGCAATGACTTTCAATATTTCCCTTCGACCATTATGGTCGATTTTTTCTTTTGTGGTGGAACGAACGAGGAAGGAGTCGGTACCTACTTCTGCCCTTACACATCTCTGATGTGATCGTAAGCGAAAGGACTTGCCTTGCTTGGTGCTGAACGATAGGGATAAAGGGATAGCATCATCATCACCATCAGGCAGGGTAGTGTTTGATTTTTATTAAATGTTTGGCACCCTCTTCACTTCAAGTGGGGCCGCCCGGCAATCTGTTTTCGGGATTATCGATAATTTGAGCACTCTATTCGTTTGCTGGTAATGTTGAGATTTTGCTGAATTTTTCGGTCCGATGGGAACGGTTTAGCTAATATACTCCGTACCATTACGGCACATGATGGTTAGGTCAATTTGTGGTGAACCACCACCACCAGCTCGGCACATGGAGGGCACTTAGTTAATTATCGTAGAGAGTTGCTTTGGTTGCTTTCTGAACAATGAAAAAGTTCGGTACTGATTTTGTTTATCAGAGCATGTTTACGGCATAAAGTAGGAACAAAATTCCATCGAAAATATTTGTTTATTAACCATCAGCTAATAAGTAATGGAGCAAAGTTGCATTAAGATTCGATGTTTAATGATTTTATTTTGGTACACGGTAAAGCAAAATACGCTTCCATGCAGCATAACTCAACTTCGGAACGCGCGTACAATTAAATGCATGCTCGGCCCGGCTTTCCAACAAGAGCTCGTAACAAGTTGCGTGACTGTGACGGGCTCCATTTTGACAGCCCCCCATACCTGCCGGCAAATAACAACAAGTATACGGCGGCTAGTGTACGAATTTATGTACTCTCAAGGTACGTGCATAAAGACATTGAACCTGTCTTGTTGACTGGCAAATTGCGTAAACTTTCGTCGGTCCCGATGGGCATCGATCCGGCAGCAGGTAGAGGTCATAAACAGTGTGTAGATAGGAATTCGGCTTATACTTTACGACCGTCGGTTCTGCGACACATAATACGCTCGGAAAGTGAGTAGATTCCGGTTACTTTACGGCAACAAATGCGGGAATTCTTTGCCCTATTGGCGTACCGTTTTCTATGTGACCTTTTCAACGGTGAGTATATCAATTGATAGTCAATAAGAAATAACTTTTTTATGATTATTTTTTATCGACCTGTGGATGTAGGTATTTCTGAAGTTTGATTCCTCAGGTTGGATTATCGATTAAGCGCGTGCGACCTTTACCGCGTACCAGACTCGAGCGGACAATTTTCTGCCTATCCCGGTTGAACCTGTTGACAATTAATTAAAGAGACTCCGGTGCAATCGCTGCGAAAAACCAATAAATAGCTTGGAATGGATCATTAATTTTCAATAAAAATGGCCCCAATGTCGGTTCACTTTCCAGAACCCGCACCAGCAGTCACGGGAGAGAAATCGAAAATCAATAAGCAATAAATCAACACCTACCGCATCACGGTCGACCGCCGTCGATCGAATTCCAGCCCGTGCATTTCGTCGTCGTTTTTCTTGGCAGAATTGGAAAAGAGATAAGCAGCAACCTACCTACTCGGGTAAAAGTAGAACGAACGAAGCTAGCTACCTGCCTCGGAACGCGCCAGTTTATTGATTATGTGTCTTTCACCCTGCCAGATCTCAGGGATTGCGCCCATGAATCATGACTTGCACCCGCAAGTCAATGGCATTTTCTACGGCGATGATGCGATCGGAGGAACGCACGTGCTTTCGGAGCAGGTTCAACGAGATGTGAGATTATCTAGGAGCTAAGCGGACTCTGCTTGTGTAACAGTCAACTCATCCGTTAGCACAAATTGCGTTCTGCTGAGACAGTTAAGATTTCTAGTGCAGTTTACACTATAGGTACTTATAATCTCAATGAATGGTCATTGAACCAAATCATTAATTTAGTTATGGGATTATAAAACCAGTTAGTAGTGTAATTTACAACCTGCGCAACACACCACGAGTTTGATTAACAATTTATGAATTTGTCTTAATATCGTTATACGAAAAATGCTACAAACGCCATAACTCATTTTGCTTTACTGAATCATACGCTGCCTTGGAGTGATGACCAATTGGTATATTGTGGAGCGTTCCTCTCGAAAACCACATTGATATTCAGCAACAAAGGATTCCTGTAACGGTCTTGAGCTGTAGACCAAGATGTGGGATAGAATTTTGTTTACCAAGTTGAACACCCTAGCCCTAAGTTCAAATTGAACTTTTTTTAATATTAACGTTTTAACACAGACAAATTAAACTTGAAATCCAACTTCAAATTTGACCTAAAATTTAACTTAGAATTGGAATCAAATTAGACTTCAAATTAGGCTTAAAATCGGACATGTAATTGAATTTGAACTTGGCATTGGATACTATATCAGACACGAAATTTTACTTGAAATTAGGATTAATATTTTTCGACATACTTGCACACGAAGATATGTACTTCTATTCCATTTTTTCTTATGTTTTGTGCCGTTCTTGCTCTTGCTGTCTGTTTTCCTCTTTTTCTTTCTCGTGTTATGTTATTTTCTGTCCCATTAATTCCGTTCCATTTTTTCATTTTCGTCTGTTCTGATCTTGCTCTTATTAGTTCTGCTTATCCTCTTTTTCTGTTACGTTCTATTTTTCTTTACGTTTTATTCCGTTTGCGATTTGTTTTCATTTTCTCTTTTCATTTTCTTCTTTTTCTGTTCTCGTTTCTCCCTTTTCCTGCACCCGTATTTTCTCTTCGTTTGGTCCGTTATTTCTCCTCTTGCGTTTTGTTATTTATCACTTCGTTTGCTTTATGGTTTCCCTTTTTTCCTTTCAAAATTCATCTTTTCTCTTCCGTTCTCCATATTTTTCTGTCCAATCTTCTCTAGTTTGCTTCGCTTTCCCTCTTTTCTCCAGTTCTTTTGTTTTCCACTAATATTCTCGTTTTACGTCCCATTTTCCATCCCATGATGTTACGATACGTTTCGATTTTTTACGCCACTTGTCTCTTGCTTTTCCATTTTTCTTCTTTGTTGCCTGTCCCAAATTTTCTTATTTCAGTCCCTTTTTTTCTCGTTTTTCACACATTTCTTTCCCATTTTCCGTCTTTCTCCTTCTCTGTCTCCCTTTTGCTTCCAGTTTTCCAATTTACTCTTTTCGATGCCTCATTTTTCCTTCTTTTCTGTCACGTTTTGGCTCCCTTTTTCCCTGTACTCTCAAGGTTTATTTTTTTATCCCCTTTTTTCATCTCTTTCTCGCCCGCTTTATCTTTTATTTTGGTCCATCCTGTTTTCGTTTCTTTTTTTCTGTCGCATCTTGTCGCATCTATCTCCTTTTGTATCCAGTTTCATCTTTTTTACCTCGTTTTCCGCGTGTCCTCTATCGATTTCCCTCGTTATTTTTCTTTTCTCTTTTGGTTTATCTTGCTATCTGTTCTATCTTCCGTCTATATTCATTCCGTTTTCTCTTTTTTTCTCTCCCGTTTTCCTACCTTTGCTATCATTTTATTTTTATTTTTCTGTCCCGTCTGTTCTCTATTTTTAGGAAGTATGCATAAAACAGTTTGCTTTTTTTGCTTTATGGGAGAAGTAAAGTAAACTCTTTTATTCATATGGCTTTTTGTCTCGTTTTCCTTCCTTTTCTCTCTCGTTTTTCTTTTTTTTCTGCCGGATTTTCCGTTCCTCTCTCTCCCCTGTCTCCTCTTTTTCTGTTCCGTTCTACTTTTCCAATCCCGTTTTTACCCTCTTGTTTGTCTCTTTTCTGCTTCGTTTGTCGTATTTTTTCTTGAATCAAATATATGCATGAAATCGAGTTGGTCTTAAAATGTTAGTTAACTAACATAAGATTCGTAGGATTCGAAATTGAAAACTTTAAGCTGTTGTTTACATTAGGCTTAAAACTAGACTTGAAATTTAATTTATAAATGGACCTAAAATTGGGCTTGAAAGTAGAACTATCTCTACGTAAATTAAGATAAATTAAGCAAATTAAGATAAATTTTAAGTAAATTAATTTACTTATCGCAAAAATAGTGGCAGATTAATTTTAAAACTGTGGACTTTTAGGGCACAGAAATTATTATGTTTTATATATTAAATTGTATAGAGAAGGTGTGTCTCAGCTTGGGCACGCCAATGCAGTGGTGATGAGTGAAAGCCAGTAAGTAACTCCAAACGTCCGAACAACCCGGCATTTATTTTCGCTAAAAATTGCCTATCAGAAGAAGCAAAATAAATCAACAACTGATAATGCCATTTCTGGTCTTCACCAAATGCTGTGATTACGCTTCCTAAGCGAGGAAGGGAAAATGCATTGCTGGAGGAGCGTTTTTTAGGTTATATTCCGTTTTTTCAGGAAATCAGAATAGCATGGTTTTTTAGAAGACCGTATTTGACAGCCTCCGGCGGTGGCTACAGTTATTTAGCAATCCTTGACAGAAGATTTTTTTTTAGAAAAATATAATCACGCTGGAAATAGTCTGGCTTCCACCTCCCCGACATCGCACTATGGGCCAGAAATTAAAATTTCGGGACAAAAATATTTGCGGTTAAACAGCATGTCTCAGCTCAATGTGGTCTTCGGCAACTTTTTGAATAAAAAATTGATGCATATTTTGAAGGGGTCGTCCAATATCTGAGCGTTACTTAAACAACAATTTAAGTAATAACTTTTTGAGTAAACTTTTTTTCACCTTTTTGGTTTCAAAATATTAAAGATAAACCAATTTCAAGTAATTTTTCTGAAGATATGAAACTTCTACCTTTTACCTATTTTCAGCAATGGACCTTTGTTTATAAACGACCCCTCAAATCACATTTCTTCTTGTAACATGTTTATTTCAACAGACAGCTCAATGTGATGCTCTAGAAAATATTTTGCACATAAAAGAGGAATATTTTTGCTGAAGACTGTTTTGCTTTATATGCATTAATTGATAAGATGTCACTGATTTTAGGTTAAAAACCGTCTGATGAAAAATCCGAATATCTTAGCCATTTGCAAGTATCTGCAATTAGTTTGCATACCAGTTTGTAGGGAATTATTAAAGCTATCTGCCCAAATGTGTATTTCAGAGAATACCTGGGAATACCATGACTGGGAATACCTGGGAATAATGCGGATTTTTTTTTTCATGCATTTTATAACTTAATACATATGCGTCCTAGCCTCAAACAGTCTTCACAGAAAATATGTATTTCAACATACTAAATAACTTTGTAGAACATTTGAAAGCAATAAAATAATCGTGTGCAAAGTTATTGAGTGTAATTGATTTTTAAGTGCTCTTTTTTAACACATCATTATATTTCGTAACCGGTAAGAGATAGATAGTTATTTTATTCAGCAAAGTTGCTTATTTTAGTATTTTCTGCAACTTTTGGAGAAAAAAACTTTTTTTTTAAATTATTTAAGAAAACAAAAGTTTGTATCACCCTACTAGGTGAATTCATGGTCACCCTAATAGTGCAGGAAGATGCGCTATATTTTATTATTTTACTTCTCCGAAGACACCACCCTTGAAAAAATACACATTTTTCATCCAACGGTTTTTAGCCTAAAAACAGTTGTATCTTATTAATTAATGCAGAAAAAGCAAAACAGTCTTCAGCAAAAATATTCCTTTTTTATGTGCAAAATGTTGTCTAGAACGTCACATTGAGCTGTCTGTTGAAATAAACATTAGAGATGGGAAAACTATCATTAATTACTGATAGTTATCAGTAAGCAATAATATCACTAAGTATCAGTAAGGTTTCGCAGTTATTGATGCTTACTGATACAGTTACATAGTCCCGTTAGAAAAATTAGTAGGATTAAAGTTAATGGTCGGTAGTTGCGTACGATAGACGAAAGTGACACAATATGTCGTCGTTGTCGTCAGCAGCCTAGAGTCGGGACTCGTCCTGTTTCAAGCAGTCGTCTATTCAACTCGATCTTGGGCCATTCGTCGCAAATTTCCCAGTCGTCTTAAAAGTCATAAATCACTTTCGACTTGGTCAAGCCATCTTGCATGTTGAGTTTTCGTGTTTCCGGTGCTGGTAGGGTTGTTGAAAAGAACTGTTGTCGTTGCTTTGTTGTCCGGCATCCTCACGATGTGCCCGGCCCAGCGTAGCTTAGCGACTTTCGTCAGATGTAGATGGGGGTCTCTGGGATTCACAAGCAGTGAAAGTATGTCGGGATTCATATACTTCTACCCTTGATGAAAATCATGCCTCTCGTTTCGATACCCGCTGGTAGGAACACCGCCTCAAGAGTGATGTTGAACAGCAAACTGGATAAGCTGTCACCTTGTCCCAACCCTCGCCGTGTCTCGAAGACTCGATTGTGTCCCCGAGACGTGCGAAAACCATCACTCGTTCCAATGTAGCTCTGATTAGTTGCGTCAGTTTATCCGGAAAACCGGTTTCGTGCATTATGTGCCATAGCTGGTCTCGATGTATCGTATGTTGCCTTGAAATCAATAAAGATGTGATCCGAGGACACGATGTACCCTCAACGTTTCTGCAAGATCTGTCGGATGGTAAAAAATCTGGTCGGAAGTTGCGCGAGCCTCCATGAAGTCCACCTGATAAATAACAATGTAAAATTACAATGAATAATGTAGTTATTACAATTTTCTATTTTTTTGCTACAATGCTGTGATGCGTAAAATTACTGATATTTACTGATAGTTATCAGTAACGTACTGAAACTACTGTTGGTTATCAGTAACGATTTTTAATGATAGTTCCCATCCCTAATAAACATGTTACAAGAAGAAATGTGATTTGAGGGGTCGTTTATAAACAAAGGTCTATTGCTGAAAATGGGTAAAAGGTAGAAGTTTCATATCTTCAGAAAAAATACTTGAAATTGGTTTATCTTTAATATTTTGAAACCAAAAAGGCGAAAAAAAAATTTACTCAAAAAGTTATTACTTAAATTGTTGTTAAAGTAACACGTAAATATTGGACGACCCCTTCAAAAGATGCATCATTTTTTCATTGAAAAAGTTGCCAAAGACTACACTGAGCTGAGACAAGCCGTTTAACCGCAAATATATTTGTCCCGAAATTTTAATTTCTGGCCCATAGTGCATCGCTAGCTTGGTCTACAGAGTTTGACCCCTCGATAATGAGCCCCAAACAACAATGGGCGTCCCATAGATTTTCAATTTCGTAGTTTCTCGCCCAGTGTTTTTGACGTTTTAGGTTCAGTCAGAGAAAAATGGCGTCGTGCCGGGGGGTCGTTACAGAGACTGTTTATTACAGAGGCGACAAGGCACTCAAAAACCGCTAAATTTTGAATCAAAACGGAGTGTTACCTTTATTTGTGATGGTACTCTCCGTTATGATTTAAAATTTAGCGGGGTTTGAGTGCCTTGTCGCCTCTGTAAACTACAATCTCTGTAGGGGTCGTTGGTTTCATAGAGCACTTGGAACCAATCGCTTGCGTAAAAATCGACTCGAGTGTATATTAATCGTCAATCCAGATCCGATTGAAATGGATCGACAGTTTGATTATTTGAAAGAAGAATACATAGTATCCAATGTTTGTTTTGTCCGTCATCTTTTCAAAGTTTGTTTGTTTAGTAAATGGACAGAAATGGAAAAAACACATTTTTAAATACCAGGTATGGATAAATTACAAAGCCGTTACTAATGTAATTAAACAATCAATAACATAAGGCGTAGAAATCTGTATAAAGCCTTAAAGGCAATCATTCATCAACAGGTTACTGTTAAATAAACTGCAATAATGTATACAAAATCAAAATCAAAGTTGTACACTGTCAAAACTTGATGATTGACGATCGTGGTTAGTGTAACAACCAGCACGAACCGTTCTACGTGCTTGACAGCTACAATTTACTTCCCAGATGCTGGTGCTGGACCACACAGCGGCATTCACAGCTCTGCACCGCCAGCAGTACGGTAGCAGTCGGATTGTTTACTAATCCTTGAACTTGTTTGGATTTGTTTGACGTCTCGATCAATTAGCGTCTTGTATTGAAATGAGCCCGAGCCAGTCGGGGCGGCGTGGAGGCCAACCGCCAATCTACATATCTATGAAAAATGCACCCGAAAATTTCGCAATCGCCATACAAGGCTCGCACTTCCCGGCAAAACTCATATGACCCAAACTGAATATAAGGGGGGAAGAAAAAATCGCTCACTGTTCACTAGCAGCCACTGCAGTCAGTCAGACCCCACACACACGGATCCAACACGGGGGGCCCAATTAAGCATGTTCACGGCATTCATTCCGCTCGTAATATTATAATGTTCGCCCTAATGTGAACCGTCGCCACCACCGCCGCTTGGCACCGCACGGCCGTGCATTGTACCAAACCAACCACACAGTCGTTCGTTCGGTGTTAGTTGGCCGCGTTCTTTTTTGTTTCGATTTTAATTTTTGTTTTTGTTTGCTCTTTTGATTTTGTCTCCTGCTCTTTGCTCTTTCGGTCGCTACGTGAATTCGTCGGAAGAAGAGCACCGCGCAGTTGAGCAAGTGGATCAGTTTTAGGCGCTCTATTCGAGCCGCTCCATTCATGTGATTTATGATTCTATCCGTTTTTTTGTTGCAGATTTTTATCGGCGTTTTTTTTTTGTTTCAGTAAGTGTGGGTAGGCTTAGACTTAGCAACCAAGCAATTGGGCTATCGCAAAATAAAAATCCCATATTAGGACTTTTTTCGAAAACAGTGGGTTGTCTATTTGTCTGTGGCGTCGATCAAATAAAATCGTTGCGTTTCGCGGTGCAACGTACAACGGCGACTGGCGGCGCCTCAACTTCGCGTGTGTGTTGTGTGCACTCTGGATGCAAGTGGGTCAAGAACGCCGCCAAAGACTTCAACGGTTTTGATTATATCTTTTCCGGGCGCGTTACTGCGAGCTAAATCTTGGAATGAACGTGTTCATTATGGTTCTTCTGCTTTTGCCTTCGCTTATGCTAAGTGACCTCCCATCATGGTATGGCATACAGTCTCTAGAATGTGCGCAGTGTGTATGTTCTGTGTGTCTGTGATATTGCATTGTCAGAATGTAAACAGCAGAAGGATATAATTTTTGAATGTTTTTTCTTGGGAAACGATGAAGCACAAAAAATACGAAAAATGGCAGGTTAGGGAGAACTGATAATAACTCAATCAATGGAGCGTTCCTCAGGAAATATGTACTGATGATTCGCGGTTCTGTTTTTTTGTGATTGACCGCACTGTGTACAACGCGAAGTGGTCTTTAAACACCACGAGAAGCAATCGATTAGACCTACCGCATTCATGTATCAGATTCGATAAATAAATTTTAAATTGCATATCATAAATTCAAAATTAAAAGGTGCAATTAAAAACTGTACAGTTATTTCTCATACTCAATTTACACATAGTTGTATACCAACCCTATTTGGCGACAAATAAAAAGCCAACCCTCTCACCACCTGCACGATTTAGTTGCGACAAAGGAACCAATCAAGTCAGATCCTATTGAGCGTGACGACATCATAGCAGTGACCAGTCAGCCTCAGACAGCCACCCTTTCATCTCCCGACTCACGACTCGATTCCGTCACACTCTCACATTTATTCACGCCGCTGCTGCTGCCTATTTGTGTCGACCCATCAAAGTAGCCAACATCGTTGTTTTCCCCTCTCTAGAAGTTTACAGCATTTTTGCCCAAGGACGACAAGTGAAATGAAGTAATAATAACTCTAAAATTAATTCAATAAAATGCAATTTCGGTATGCCAAGTGGATATAGGGATTTTTTCCCGCTGCTTTCGGTTGGCGGCTGGCGACCAACGGCGTTGGCAGTAAAGTGCGTGTAATCTTGACGGGAACACGTGTTCCCTATCGCGCAACCGAAGAGAAAAACAAACATTCCCTCGGAAGAAGCTGGTTTTCGGAAAATAATCTTCAAGAGGGTTGCGAAGTGTCACCGTGTTGATCTAGATCGAATTACAGTTGTCGGCGTTAGAGCGAAAGGGAGGAGGTTCCACTACCACCCAAACGGGATGATATACTTGGAGGAGGATTTTCCAGTAAATATCCGGATTTAATCGAGTGTGAAGGGTTGCTTTCTGTTATCGGTCTGTTACCATGAAACAGTCCCGTCGAAGGCAGTCAGCATTTATTGGGTTGGGTAGGACTTTGCGCGGAGGGCAAAGTTTCAATAAATCAACGTTTGATACGCCCATCAGTGGAGGGATTTTTTTCCGGCAGTGAAAATTCCAGAGGAGGAAGTTTTTAATAAAAGTTGACTTTTTTTTTGGTATTTGGGTGTAGTGAGTATGAATGACATATTCATTTTAAAAATACCTTTCCATTGAACCTCGCGAGCACGACAAATCAAAGGGAAAATTGTAAAAAAAGATTTGACATTTCTTTCAGAGAAATCGACAAAGTACTAGAACGTGGTGCATATTGCCCCTCCTTGGGATGACTCAATACATTGTTCACATACGATAAAGCAAACGATTTGCCGTCTTCGGATTTTCAAAGTTCTGACTTGGTGATGGTAGGACCGTTGTTGACTGGATGAAAATCGATATCTTTAAAGCCCTCGCTGACGGACGATGGCGGCGGTTGTCGGCCGAGTCGGGATCGGGCAGGCGGCAGCACTCAACCAGTTTCACACTTAGTTTCACATTTTAAACTTTGTTTTTGCCTTTCTGCTTACTAGAGAAATCGATATGCCGCTCCGTTGTCACATGAAATTAATTTCGTCATTTTTCTCTCTTTTAATTTCAGGCCGAAGTAAGTATCGCCCCATTGATTGTTCAATGTTTAATGCCTTTGGATTCTTCCTTTGCTTGCAAAGCCATGATGAGTAAGTACCTACGAATGATTTGAAACTGTAAGGGTTAGTTAATTCATCGGTTGTTGAATCAGCTTGTTGAGGATCAGTTCCATGTAATGTAATGTATCCGGTTGTGGTTTTAAGCTAAACCACATAATAGGCACTGCAGGAAGCCTGAAATCGGTGTGAGAATTCGCAAGTTGCGCCGTCCGTCCGACGATGACAAGCGAAGCGAGCGAGGCAAATGCGAACCGATCTGTCATTTTCGATAATTGTCGCGGTCTTTCGAATGGGAAAATTGAGTTGTGGTTGGCTGACGGGGGATCAAGTTCGATTGTTTAACACTTTAGAGCCTCCGTACAAAGTTTCGACCGTTGGAGTTGTTTAACTTCGAATTAATTTAGTTGTCATGCAATTGGATTACGACATTTTATTTTTTCAAAAGATTTTTTACGCATTGTTCGGTTTGGGTTTGACGAAATATGCATAAAATTGGTTCGATCAAAATAAACTGTGTATTACAAAGTTAGCTCTAGTTGGTATTTAACTGCTTTTTTCTAGTTGTCGCAACGCAAAATTATTCAAAAAAGGATGAATCCAAGAAATTGTCCAGAATTTGGTCCTATCGAAAAATATTGGGCCGGAATTGTCAAACGTAAATTGAAGAAGTGTGGCAAAACAGTCAAAACTCCATATGATATGGAAAAGTGGCGGAAAAAGTTGACAGATACGGTTGACAATGTTACAAGGTAGAAAATTATGAGAGGTATTCAGAGAAAAATTTGTAAGTTTATCAGGAAAGTCAGTAAGTTTATCAGGAAAAATATTCTGTTGTATTTTTTACTTAAAGCTAAAAAAATTCTAAAAATAATTTTTTACGCCTCTTTAGTAAGGTTATTGCAAATTATTTTTAAAGTTTTTGTCACCCCCCCCCCCCTTTTGCAAAAAAATAATTTGTCGGATAGAAGTCAAAATATTTTTGTAAAATCAATTGTCTGTGAGTTCTACAGCCTAAAAAACTCGATAGATAAGTATTAACGCTTCTAACACGGAACAAAAACGGAAATTTCGAACAACGGAATTTCCGAAAACCGGCAAAATAAATTTATTCGATTTTGTTTTTCTTTTCTTTTTTTTTGCATGGAAAATAATAACGGATATATCAAAAGCAAGAATAGATTTAGTTTTCACGTTTAAACTTGTAAAAATGCTAAAATCGCAGTTTTTTTGTTCGATTAAAAAAATCTCTATTGGCTTCAGTTAGCCAATACCAGATGGACAGAAACTTTTTTAAATATTTTTAATGACCTAAATTAAAAAAATATTTTTACAAATTTTGTACTATATTTCTTCATGGTGAAATTGGAAATTTTGTGCGGCCAAATTCCAAATGGAACAAACTTTATGAAATCTATAAAATCTATAAAATCTATAAAATCTATAAAATCTATAAAATCTATAAAATCCATAAAATCTAAAAATCTATAAAATCCATAAAATCTATAAAATCTATAAAATCTATAAAATCTATAAAATCTATAAAATCTATAAAATCTATAAAATCTATAAAATCTATAAAATCTATAAAATCTATAAAATCTATAAAATCTATAAAATCTATAAAATCTATAAAGTCTATAAAATCTATAAAATCTATAAAATCTATAAAATCTATAAAATCTATAAAATCTATAAAATCTATAAAATCTATAAAATCTATAAAATCTATAAAATCTATAAAATCTATAAAATCTATAAAATCTATAAAATCTATAAAATCTATAAAATCTATAAAATCTATAAAATCTATAAAATCTATAAAATCTATAAAATCTATAAAATCTATAAAATCTATAAAATCTATAAAATCTATAAAATCTATAAAATCTATAAAATCTATAAAATCTATAAAATCTATAAAATCTATAAAATCTATAAAATCTATAAAATCTATAAAATCTATAAAATCTATAAAATCTATAAAATCTTTAAAATCTTTAAAATCTATAAAATCTATAAAATCTATAAAATCTATAAAATCTATAAAATCTATAAAATCTATAAAATCTATAAAATCTGTAGAATCTATAGAATCTATGAAATCTATAATTTCTATAAAAACTATTTTACTTTTTCGGCGACAATTCGTTTATCGAATCTGGGTCGAATTTAGGAACCGTCTCCACGCTTCTCGGTTTTTGGCTGCCACTCTCTAGTCGCCCCTCACACCCACTATTCTATAACATCCTCGTCAACAGTGCTCGGGCAACGTGTACGCGGTCTACCTCGAAGTTGATGGCATCTGTCAAGCTCTCTGCTGAATATAGTTTCCGGTGGTCACTCATCCGGCATCCTTGCTACGAGGCTAGCCCACTTTGTAGCCTGCCCTGTTTTATTCGCTTCACAATATCCGCATCTTTGTATACTTGGCAAATTCCGTAGTTCTTGCGCCTGCATCACACTCCATTTTATAATATGCTGCTAAAAATTGATTGCAGAATCTTACTCTCAAAAATTCTAACAGGTCGCTCTCTTTGAAAGCCCACGCTTTGTGGCCATAGAGTGCCACTTGGAAAATTAGCAACTTATAGAGCGCGAGTTTCGCGAGGCTACGTAATCTGTACAAGGCCCTTTTGGGAACCTCTTGTCGCCTTTTTACTTCACGGCTCACATCGTTGTTACATGTCACTAGAACGTGCTGATTGAGCCGCAAATGCTGATACATGTCACTAACGTACCATGGTAAACAAATTCATCGACCATATCCGAAGTACCACCATGGCAGTTCCATTACCCGAAGAGCTACTACGCTCTCTACCAGCCAGCATACATTTCATTTTGGTAGAGTTTATGACAAGTCCTATCCTCGTAGCTTCCTCCTTAAGACGCGAGTACGCCTCTACCACAGCACTTCGGTTAACACCGATGCTATCGATGACATCCGCGAACCCTAGGAGCATGTGAGATTTCGTGATGATGGTACCACTTCTCTGCACGCTTGCCCTTCGAATAGTACCTTGCAATGCAACGTTGAATAGCAATTTTTGAGCCATATCCTTGCCCATCAGCCTAGTCAGTTTTGTTGATAAACCATGTTCAAGCTTAATCCGCCACAGCCCATTTAATTTAACTGAGTCGTACGCCGCCTTGAAGTCTATAAACAAATGGTGAATTTGCAAGTTGAATTCTCGGATCTAATTGAGGATTTGTCACAAGGTGAACATTTGGTCCGTCGTGGAGCGTCTCTTTTTCGAAACCCGCACTGGTATTCGCAAACAAAAGGTTCCCGCAACGGCCTCAGTCTATGAATTAGGAGGATGCGGGAGAGAATTTTGTTTGCAGGATTCAGGAGAGTAATGTCCCGATAATTACTGCATTCGAGTCGGTGTCGTTGGCGCTTTTGGTAAATATGGCTTATGAGATCTTTCAACCAGTTTGCAGGTTCGCTCCCGACTTTCAAAAGTTCGGTGAGGGTGCTGTTCTTTCCAGTTGCTTTGCCGTTTGTCAGTTCTCTCACTACTTTCTAACCTCGTCCAAAGTTGGTGGATCGACATCTTGTCCATCATCCTGTTTCGGTTTCTGTTGACAACTTCATCCTGTTCACCATCCAACAGTACATCTACATATTCTTTCCGTCGCCTGGCCATCTCCAATCTGTCGGTAATCAGGTTCCGCTCCTTGTCGTTGCATCGTTTCAAATCGTTAAATCGTTTTAAAGAAACTTTTCGTATCGTGTCTTTGAAAGCAATTATCCGTCTCCGCAAGATCGCAATCCCAGTGCAGGCGTTTTTTACGACGGTAAAATCTCATTTCGGCAGCTGTAGCATCTCGGTATCTTTCCCTGATCTGGCGTGTCACAGTTGCAGTCAATGGGTGACTTCTGGATCTGGTCACCTGGAAGTCACTAACCACCCACTGGAAGTGGCTGCAGCAGTAGTACCCAACACTTCTCGCGCTGTAGTACTTATCACATCGTGGATGTGCTTTTACTGTTCGTATATGTTCCCATCAACTTATTCCATGGGCCGCTCATCAGATTACCAAGAGTACTCTGCAGCAACTCCTTCCGTAGATAACCGCCGAATACTCAGTCGTATCTCCCTCGTTGGTCTCGATTTGAATACCTTGGACAATCGGGCGCGAATCTTGCTTACTACGAGATAGTGGTTCGAATCAACTTTTAGTCCCCAGAAGGATCGCACGTCTGCGACAGCATAAAAGTGTCCGCCATCACCCAGAACGTGGTCTATCTGAGAGCAGGCCCCTCCATTAGGGTGTTTCCAGGTGAACATTCGGAAGTTCCGCCGTGTAAAATAAGTAAGTAGCCATTACAATGACTGCAGCAAAGCTGATTAGCCTCTGGCCAATATTAGTTTGTGGTAGGATGGAGACTTTCTTTACCAGTAACGGGGCGAAACACACGAAGGGTGTCCGACCTGTGCATTAGTGTTACCGATGACTATCTTCATGCCTTGGGCACTTTCCATACGTCAATTCGAGAAAATCGTAGAACTC
Organism: Sabethes cyaneus; assembly: GCF_943734655.1. NCBI lineage: Eukaryota > Metazoa > Arthropoda > Insecta > Diptera > Culicidae > Sabethes > Sabethes cyaneus. The sequence goes on from NC_071355.1 coordinate 233,621,171, forward strand.
CTCGCTCGAATGTGCGTAGCCAGTTTTGTCGGAAAACCATGTTTTACCTCATTTCGTTTGACTGAATCATACGCCGCATTAAAGTTTTCAATTGAGGGAATGTTGATGAAATAAATCAAAATAAACACCCAAATAAGTAATTAATTTTACAATACCCTTTTTATTTATTACAATTTCCTTGAACTCAAATACATTGATTTGTTCGTAAATTTATTCATTTCTCGATTTATCAGAAAATGTACCGTTACCAGGGCTGTCCTGCACTCAGTGCACTTATTTTACTTATTTAACTGTAACACCTCAACCAAGCAAAATTCTAAAATAATATGTGTGGGGCATTTCTAGAGTCAATTATTATCCATATTAACCACTCCCAGTTCATACTAGGTGGCACACCAAGAGCGCTCTCTGCGCGCCACCCAGTGTGAACTGAGAGTAGTGCGCCGTAAATACCTGACCGTCACTTAACGCGCTGTAATATGTCTTTCGCTGAATGAAATATTTGCCAAATGACATCTTTAGATTTACGGTTTGATAAATGATATCTTCTTTTAAAAGGAAAGCTGAGAAAATTTTGTATTGAAAATTGCTCCTAAACCTTCTACTTTATAAAATTTAAAAATTTTGTTAGTTCAAAAAGCTTTAAAATAGATGTTTCTCAAGGCTTTATTTCATCAAATTTCTGCTCAAAAAGTGTGATAAAACTGATTGCTTTTATTAATCAATTTATAGCTCTAGTACCTTTCTACAGTTGGTTGTTTGACGGAAAACGCCCATTTCTTTTAGTTTTGTTGCAATTTCATTTAAAACCTATGGTTTTGGGTGTTGAATTAGTATCTAAAAACTGCACGAACTCCTACATCACGCATAGCACACTAGATAAACTAGAGAACAATAAGGAAACTGAAATGTATTCTTCGGAAGGATTCGCGGACATTCACCTTTGTTATGGCTTCGTTAATTGTGTAGCAACGACAGCCCAGCAGGAGTATACTAAGTGAACACAAATCCAGAAGTGCTCGTTCTGTTACACAATGATTTTATTCCAGGGACGTCTACGATAACGCACCGTCGCTTCCGAGAAGGAACGTTATTTTCAACGAGGCTTTAAGGAGAGGCATCATCAGCAGGTTGCGTCAGCGATTGACCATAAAATTTTGCGGATCGTGGGAAATAATCTCAACACAAGCACAATCCAATTTGCGGCACAGCCCCATGTCACCCAGAAGGTGTGGAGCGTGCTGATCCGGGTAAAAAGGCATCCTTTCCGCACAACAGGTTCAAGCGCTGCTGCCTACGGATAAACCTAAACGGCTGGAGTTTTGCAGGATCATGCAACCAAAAGTGGAGGCGAACCATAAATTTATCAAAAACATTGTTGTTGCTGTGTTGTTGTCTTTCATACGTATCAGATGGTGTTCGTCGCACGCGGTAATCTAGTATGCTATGCGTGATGTATGAATTCGTGCAGTTTTCAGATCCTAATTCAACGCCCAACACGATACGTTTAAAATTAAATTGCAACGAAACTAAAAGAGATAGGCGTTTTACGTTATATTGGTAAAAAAAGTAGTCAGTTTTATCGCACCTTTTTAGGAGAAATTAAACAAAAACGCCTAGAGAAACATTTATTTCAAACCTTTTTGCATCTAAAAAGTTGCTAAATTCCATGAAATAGGAGGTTTAAGGCAATTTTTAATACAAAATTTTCTCAGCTTTCGAATGAAAGTAACATAATTGATCTAGGCAGCTTAGTTTTTGTAGAAGAGCAAATTTAAGGCAAACAGAACCAAAAACTAAAAATGTCTGACATATAATCAAATCTCAATCGTTACATAGTTACGATTGAGATTTGATTATATGTGCAAGAGGATGTAGTTCTTTATCGTCCCCTGAAATATTTGCACTAAGCTAGCTGACACCCTGTATATAATAAATCAAAATCTCGATTTTTGCCCTTCGAATCCAAAGGAACGCGGTAGCACTCATTCCTTACTATGTTAATTAAAGGTATGTTCTGACATTTCTTCGAGTTGTGTCATGCTATGCTGGATAAATAAAAGTTTTATTTTTATATGTAGCAATTGTTTCGAGTCATCTAGACTTACCACGATGATGGTAATTTCCGCCTCCTGAACCGATCCGTACAGCCCTTAAAAACCAGTCACGCAGTTAAATTGAATTTTCCCTTGCAAAACCAACAAAATGCTAAACAAAATGTGATTAGCATCGCACCGCAGCTCAGTGCCTATTGAAAGCCGAACGTTGATTAATGTTAACGATTTGTATGACAACTATGTTTAACATGGTAAGCGTTACAATCCGTCGCCAGGAAAGTAACAATCGCTCCAACTGCACTGCAATCGAATCTTGATGCAGGCAAAAATAAATATACACCAACCACTGGAACACATCACGATTTTAGCGACAGAATGCGTAGGCTTTGGGCACAACAACGGAGCGCTGCATTTTGTTAGTTCACTCACCGACCTGGTGAGAATGAGCTGCGACGCTGAATAATGAACACGCCATTTCTGCAATAGTCAGATAAAATCTTGTATCTCGTGTTTGGATTTGCTCCGATGTTGTTCCATTTTCCATAAGCCATAGCCTATACGGACAAGCTCGATGGATCGATCGATGCTGGCTGGGAGATAAACCAGTTGGCATGATGTAATTGGGCAGGAAGTCTACGACTGATTAATGGCGAAGGCATTTTTCACTCGAGCCAAATTAAGAAATAAATTTCTCATTTTAGTGCCCATTAAGCATTCGATAATTGTCGAAATTCTTCCTCGAAAGTGTAAACACTTCTCTAGCGGAAACCAACTCCTACGAAAGAGCTAAGCCTACGTACCTAATACATTTCTTCCACTTCCCATTTGTGGCTTTTCCGTCGAAGCAAGGGGACACCCAAATCGGCAACATCGTAGTCGAGAGCAATTAAAGAAAACCCCAAAACATTCTCATTTCAAGTCGTTCGAACCGTTTCAAAATATTCCTTCGTTAGTCTCCGGTGCCTTCTACTAGGGCAAGCTAATTTCCAATTCGCACATTTTCTGGAATGAACTTGCTTCCCCTCTGCCCGGCAAGGAAAGAAGGAATGGGAGGCTGAGTAGAAATTAGGCAAAATGACTCTTTAAATTTTAAACCTCCCGTCGTCATGAAAATTGTTTCGTCACCATCGGCATCGACTGGTTTACACTTGTGCACAGGGAAGAAACTAATTCTTTCGACTCTTGGAGAAAGTTGTTTGGCCATTCAAGTCTCATTTTAATTTTCCACTTTGTGGAAAAACGTAGCTTTCGTTTATTTGCTTTGTAGACTTTTTGCTCCAGTTCGGATCGTTGTTCCTTGGGGGAATACATTGGGATTACGTCTGCACATAACAGGATGGATATTAGGTATGAGCGTTAGTCAACTGGTTTATGCAGCTTGCCAATGATAATCTAGTAATTTCAATAACGTTGAAAGAGCATCTGATCGCTCTTTTAAGTTTGAAGTTTGAAATTTTGAGATGTTTTGATTTTTAAATGCGTTCATTTATATTGTCATTAATTTGAATTCTGAGATAAGGCAATAGAAAGGAGATGAAGGCAATAGAAAAAATCAGGTTGAGCCTGAGCCATTCGCTTTAATCTATGCAACTGCTTGCCGCCGAGTATCACACTACATTCACTGCTGTTCTGCAATCTGTACAGTATTTCGGAAGCTTCTCATCCGGCAATTAAATAGAGCCTCATCCAGCGTGCGTTCACCACAGTAGATCCGTTCGTAAGATCGTGTCCTTTAGCCATTTTCTATGGAACATACCCAATCATACGAAGCACGATGAAAGAACGTCTGTTGATACTTTTATTATCAAAATGTGCGTGGTTTGAGCAACAAAATTGATGTTTTTTTTTGGATTACCAAAAGGACACTGGGTTCAAAGTTCCTAGAGGATGTCTGTTGGAGCTGGACTCGCTTGTAAACTTTGATTCCATCTTGATCATCATTCTCGTTGCAACGTAGTTCGTCGAGAAAATCTACTCATTGCAGTTGCTTGGCGACTCACAACGCGCTTTTTACGAGTAATTCACCATATTCATATCCATCGATGAGCATGGTACTTCTTCAGGAACATTTGTTGCCACGAATCTTACGTATTTTGTTTTACTCTTTTTAAATAGCCTGAAAGAAAGTGCTCAAATAGCGACGGTACAACCATGAAAGCCGCTTTCGATCGAGTCGACCATGAAATATTGTTGGATCGGATAAAAAAATCTAGAATTTCTATCGCTTTTAATTTATCGCGGGTTCCTCAAGGAAGCAACTTAGAATTTTCGCTTCTTACACTACTCATTAATGATCTGTCTATACTCTTTTTATACGTTCATTAACACGAACGAAATGCAAGTGGAGCCGCTGACTTCGTGTCCTTTCGTAACACTCACCTATAGACCGTAAATCCATCGGAATCAACCGAATTGAGTTACAAACACATCCCTGGCACGAACGTCATTCTCATACATTTTTCTTGAAGCCGTTTGAGCCAGGTTTGCTGGCTCGATTTTGACAGCATCTGTAAGAATTACGCAATCATAGGGTTTTATGGTTCAGAAAATATGTTGCATGCAGGATGTAGATAATGAACGATGTTCGTTTTTCTGTGCTATCGGCAACATAAGATAGGAAAAATTCTGACTTTTTATAGTCTTATTTTTTACGATAAACAAAAAAAGGGAAACAACACGCTGCTTTCGTCATACTGCGCAGCATTAAATACAAACGTTGTCTCGTTTAAATTTTGTTTCAAAATTTGTTGTCTACCTCTATTATCACCACTATCGGAGGCGGCTTCAGCTGACAACTGTCGTGACAGGGATGTGGTTACAAATAGAGCCGCGGTGGCTCTTGCTGTATCAAGAATTTCTCTCGACTGTATTCGATCCTGGCCTACTCGTCGCTAGTTCGTTAAGCGGTTTAATACAGGCAAGCCGGCTTCAACCTGGTCGATCAATCTAGCACGCTGGGCCCCTCTATTCCTGGTGCCGGTGAGTTCTTGAAGAAAGAGAACAGATTTCATAGCACAATCGTCTGGCATTTTTGCGACGTGACCGGCCCACCGTAGCCTTCCAACCTTCGTCAATTGCACCATCAGAATCTCTCTAAGTAGTACCTGCAGTTCGACGTTTAGTTCCCTTCGCCATTCTTCGCTTTCCATTTGTACTCTGCCAAATAGTTCGTAACACCTTCCGTACAAATACGGTACGTGTACGTGTGTCTTTCGTAAGTAAAGCTACTGTCTCAAGTCCGTAGAGGACTACCAGTCTGATTAGTGTTTTATACTTCCTTAATTTAATGTGGTGGCGTAAACTCCTTGATGGAAATGTCTTGCGGAGGGAAAAGTAGGCCCGGCCCGAAGTTGGTTGTATGCGTCGTTGAATCTCCTTACTCGTATTATTATCGGACCAGAGATCCCAAATATATGAACTCATCAAACACTTTCAGTTCATCGCCGTCAATACTCACGTGGTGGGCGAACGTTGTTTTCTCTAAAGCCGCTTCATACCATATGTTTGGTTTTTGACGCATTAATTGGCATCCCAAGCCTCCTAACCTCTGTTTTTAGACTGGCGTAGATTGCCTTTACCATCCCAAGGTTTATGTAATGTCCCAAGTAATGATGCCGAGGTCACCTGCGAAGATCGTTTCTCTCGTTTCGATGCCCGCTCGCCGGATTACTCCTCCAATAGCGAAGTTATATAACATACAGGAGAGTCCATTACCCTCTGCGCGATTCGAAGGGACTCTAAAGTGCTCCCGAAATACGCACGTAGCACATCACTCGCTTCAGAGTAGCTTTGATCAGCCGCATCCGTTTGTTCGGAAAACCGTTCTCGTGTATTATCTACTGTGCTGTTCGCGCTCGACTGCATCGTATTCTGCCTTGAAATCCACGAAAATATGATGCGTGGGTATGTTGTATTCCCGGCATTCCTGGAGTATTTGTCCGGGAATGAAATAATCAATAATTGTAATAATCAAACTAATCGTTTTTTTTTGTAGATGGGACTAACCACAGACATCCACTGTGCCGGTAGTTTCTTCTTCTCTCAAATCTTTGAAGTGATTTAGTGAAGTGCCATTACTAGTGGTTCTTGGCCATTTTTGAACAGTTCTGCCGGCAGTCGATCCGTTCCTGCGGCCCTGTTAGACTTCAGCTGACCGATTTTTCGACGGATCTCTTTGAGAACGGCAGCCGGCACGCTGTTATCGCTTGATAGGCATTCCTATGCTAAATTTGTTCCGTTTTCCTCTGTTATTTCGTCATTGAGATACCCGTTGAAGAACCGCTTTCACCTATTAACCCCCTCGTGCTCGTTTGTGACCAGGTTTTCCTCCTAGTCCCTCACATAACGGGTGGCAACTAAAATTTTGGAATTTTTTCTCAAGCTGTCAAAAAAAGACAAAGATACATGAAGAAGATCTGATTCACCGAAATTAAAGATACATTATCCATTGTTGAAAAAAAAATTAGTGTACATTTGAAAACGGTCCGTAATCGGCTGTTCGGCGAAGCTTTCGTTTGACGTCGAACCAGGAGCGTTGTACGGCCGTCATGTCAACTTTGCGAATGCATCTCTTGATTCTACCAATCAACTGTTTGCAATTCGTGGCTCTCCAGTTATTTTTGTACAACAAGGAACTCAAAATCCCGAAGTTTTGGGTAAAAATGGGATCGAACGATTGTGTTTTTTTTTTGGCGTAATGCGATGCTGCTCTATCCGGCTAAAACACGTATTGTCCATCTGCATGATGTTTTTGTAGAAACGGGATCAAAATTTTCTCCAAACATTCGTCTGGTGCATCTTAATTGATAATTGAACTAGAGGGCCAAACCAGAAATGAGAAAGAGAACGATGTTCTTTTGCGTCCATAATTTTGGCTGGTCTTCCACTACCTTGGTTGCGAATAGTTGTTGGGCATCTGAAGGTATGGTAAACAGTCGAAACTGCAACATATTCACTTTTTAAATGTTGTACCGTATACTTTTTGCCGAGATTTCTCTTGCAGTTCGTAGAAGTGTACAACGCGCTCCCGAAATGCTTCTTGTTTCGACGCAATTTTTAGCAAACCTGGGCAAGCCTAAACAAAAAAAAAATTAACAAAAAGAGGAGAGAGAGAGAGAGAGAGAGAGAGAGAGAGAGAGAGAGAGAGAGAGCTAAGACATACATACTCTCATTTCTCTCTGAGCAAAAGGGCCGCGAAAACATTTCAAAATTTTAGTTGCCACCCTTTATAAGGCTTTGGTGTGTGTCTTTTACGAGACTGGTGCACCTTTTCACCTTTTCACAGAACTTGCGCGTTTCATTAGCCCGGAATAGTTGTTCTAATTCTTCACGATCTCTGTCCTCCTTCTGGTTTTTTTCCTCCTCAGGATTGTGGTCAACTCATTCCGCACTAGTCGATACTTAACCGAATTCTCCTTCGTAAAAATACTTGGATAGTTTTTCCAAACTGTTTTTCCTCTCCATCGTGTGCTGGCTTTCCCCCAGACAAACCAGCTATTTCTTGTACTTGAGGTTTCTTTACCTATAGCACCGCGGTTGTGGCTTTATTGACGGTCCAACTTATCCTGCTTCATCCGTCTTTGAGAGCCGATGTACCTAGCTCCACAGCGGAAGCCCTACAAACACAGTTGTTACGAAGTAGTTGTGACAACCGGTATACGACTAATTCAGGTTATAAACAAGTTTATTCAACTACAAGTGCTAAAATTGAGCGCTGTTTTCTCAAAATTGATACACATTTCTTCTCCACGGAAAGAAATTTACTTCAACATGAGCAAAATGATTCATCCCAACAAACATTTTTATTGAATAGCAGCTTATTCAACCGTTGTATAGCTAATTAGCGGGTAACAAGCGCTTCATAAGCTGTTATACGACAAAAATGTTTGTTGGGATGATTTCAGGAATCTGGCATACACCATGAATAATAACCATGATATTAGGGAAATTCGTTTTCTTTTCGACCTGAAGGGTTTAGATTAAGATATACACGATCGAATATGTGAAAAGGATTTGGTGAAGAAAAACAGATACTCGAACATGTGTTGAATTATTCCGCATCTAATTGATTGTGTAAAACTTTTGATTGGAAATCTCCTACCCATCCGTTTCGGTGGCTGAATTTATGTTGGTCTTACTGGGTGGAGCTGTTTTTTCCGTTCAACTGGAAAAACAATGACTTCATTTATTAGATTTTGCACCCACGTTTTTCAAGCAAATAGTATATTGATTGTTTTGCTCCATCGCAACTAGGAAACCTCCGGTGAGAAGGCAGGCAAATGTGTCCCGTTTCACAGTCCATTGCAGTGCTCCAGACGACGGCACGAATGAACGCCCGTGTGCCACTTTCTCTTCGAAACCGAAATGTCAACTTCAATAATTACGGTTTCCTTTTTCAATTAATTTTCACCATGTCAAACCGTGGCAGGTTCTCGAGCGTAGGGCAAGACCACACACCTCGAGTGCGGAGTGAAAAATCAACAATTACCACGCTTTTTCCCGTGGCTCGATGACAAGGCGAACGGACGCAGCACGAAGCCACCCGCGTGCGTACACGGTGGAAAACTACGCTCTGCGCATGGAAAATTCGCATAATTACCGCTGCTACACGGTCGGCCGGGATAAGAACACAAGTACGCACTATTCGAAACACGTCTCAATCCTTCTGGATGTCTTTGCTGAATCCGGAATACACCGCTGCAGCGTGCTTAATTAATCCGTTTTCGCCGGTGCTCTTAATTTCAAATTATTTACAGCGCATTCACGGTTGGCACTGTTTTGGCTGGGCAGAAACCCGAGCCGGGTTCGCGTCAACCCGCGGACCAGCGAACGTAACGAATGCACTGGCGTAGCTCCTGTCGGTCCGAATACAGTAGGCCCTTGTCAGAGTTCTCCTCAGCGAGTGCTTCGTCGCATCCTTGCCGAAAGACATATGGTTAGAGCTGAACTGACCGCGCCACACACGAACATGCCCGGTGACACTTCCATAATTGTTACGCTCAATTAACAATTATTTAAAATGTTAATTAAAATCAAAATACTACGTATGTACTACTCTCTTCGCGCTGGCAGGCGTCAGAAAACCACAGCGATGGAATCTCACAATTTAAAGTGTCATTGCGTGCCCATTCAGACGAAACGGCGACGTCAACAGTCAACAGTGCCGTGCCAGGGAGTGAGCAGTGCCAGGAGTGGTTACGATGGTCGTTTCGGACGCGCCGCACAGTGTGGAGCAGTAGCTCTTCAATTCTCGCGGCGCACTACGGAAGGATTTGTGGCATTATTCGAATCGTTAAGATGATTTACAATACTCGCAATTAGCGACCGTGTTGACGAATTCCGGGATCCCAGTGAAGGTTGACTGGCGAAAGAAAACTTACGTTTCAAGCTGCGTATGGTAATGAGGATTCAAGTGTTTTTTTTGGCAAGGAGTATCAGGGATGGGATTGATCATTTCGTCATTTTTTTGTAGTCCTAGAATTTTGTAATATATTTGCGTGAATAATTCACGTTGAAAAGATCTGGGATTTTAATTGTATTCCCAATCAATTATTTATAGTGATTAACTTTATTGATGTCGTTTGTATGATATTTTGCATTTTGTGCGGCGTTGATCATAAAAGTTTCTATCTTCAGGCTCTTGTCTTACTTGAGAATTGAGCCCCACGTTGCTACTGTGCGTATCGTGAGTGACATAGCAGACTGCCGAAGTACGTGTACTGTAGCTTTATAAATATTTATTTTTATCTTCCAAACTGGGAGCAATTCATAAACATTTTGCATAAATTAACTGGTCAGCAAGACCAATTTATTATCAGTGCAATATCGGGCACCTTTTCATGTTTATTTTAGCCAAAAGAAAATACATGCGAATTAACAATTTTTGCGCTGATCGCATGCCCCATTTTCCTCTCTGTATGCTGAATGACACATTCCGATAAAAATAGCAACAGCAAAAAAAAACCTTTTCACACACATCTGTGTTTTGTCTTCGTCTACGGCCACATAAATTGCTTATTCATGGACAAAAGGCTGACGAGAGTCAGCGGCCGAGTTGTACCACATTTCCCGATTCAACGTGGGTGGTCCTTCTACAGGTCTCCGGTGAAATATCTCAAGCAACTATACCTACCATTCCCGAGCTGCGGACAACGGATTGGACCGGGAAGCGGGAACGACCAGCAGAGGAACGGCACACAGATATCCGTCCAATTAGCATTCCGAACCCGGTCAGCCCGGACCAATTAATTGTTGTTTTGATTTAATAAACGATGGTTATTATTTTGAGTTCAATTAAAAGCTATGCCCCCATTCGGTGCGTTTCTCTCCCGTTCGGGACTCCACCGGGTACGTGTTTACGTAGCTGATCGCCAAGATGCGGTGGGTGGACAAAGGAATCACATCTGCTGTCGGCTGGCAGCCGGCGAGTCTGGTCCTGAAGTGTATATTTTTATCTAAATTTCTCGCATTACTTCCCCCATCCCTTCTCGACAACTCGATCTCGAACGCCGGACGGAGTCTGTCATTGCCGGCTCGGCTTGGATTCGCCATCGTGGGTCGTCACACGCAAACTGCCAAGCTGCTCGCTTCCAGAAGTTCAGATTATGAACAAGGAGATAAATCATTGGAAGCCGTGCGAAAGCAAAACAGCTTCTGGCACTCTGGTCGGAGCTGAGGCTGGGCAGGGGTCTGGTAGAATATGTGTGAAACCGTACGCCCGCGGTAGGAAGGAGCAGAAGTGAACCGACAATTAAAATAAGTAGCGGATTCCGGTGAAAAGTTTCGGACCACCCACCTTGACGCCCGGAAAGCTGTGGTTCTTTCACGCAGCGGATATTTTTTTTGCGATTTTGCGTTGCCCAAAGTGTTAAAGTTGAGAAGATTTTAAATTTTAAGTGTAATGAGTAATCTGGAATATTTTACCTTTGTTATACTACAACAAAGGTTTAGAAATTGATCGAAAAACACGAAGTTGATCCGAGGAGGGCCAAGTCACATATACCAATCGATAAGGTTCGACGAATTGAGCAATGTGTGTGTGTGTGTGTGTGTGTGTGTGTGTGTGTGTGTGTGTGTGTGTGTGTGTGTGTGTGTGTGTGTGTGTGTGTGTGAGTGTGTGTGTGTGTGTGTGTGTGTGTGTGTGTGTGTGTGTGTGTGTGTGTGTGTGTGTGTGTGTGTGTGTGTGTGTGTGTGTGTGTGTATGTGTGACGCTTGACCTTAGTCGTCTGTTTCTCGGAGATGGCTGAACCGATTCGTTTGCTATTACGCTTATTTGAAAGGTGTTATCACCTTGTAGTTCACTATTGAATTGTTTTGCGGTCCGACATTTTGTTTAAAAGTTATAAGCAAAAATATAAAAATTACGTGACATGATTTTCTCCGGAACCACTCAACCGATTTCAACAATTTTAGTATCAAATGAAATCAAATTTTTTGGGAGAATTTTATCGCAAACAATCAAGTGGTTCAAAAGTTATGCTTAAAAATGTGCTTTTTCAAGGTGCCAATTAGTCGAACGTTTCTCAGAGATGGCCAAACCGATTTATGCGCTATTAGTCTCATTTGGTAGGTAATATAGCCGCATAGATCGCTATTGATTTGTTTTTTGATTGGATATTTAATTTGTAAGTTATGAGCAGTCGTGTACAGCATAATAAAATTTAAAATTATTTATAACGATTTTAACCAGATAATTAATCAGATTTCAATTATCTTAGTATCAAACGAGAGACCTTAACGCTGTGAATATATCTGCCAAATTTCATTAGAATTGGTCTTATCAGTCAAAAGTTATTTGATAAAACGTTGATGAAATTATTTAAGCAAACTTTACTAATATGAACCAAATAGAAAAAAAGAGCGATCATGTGCTCTAGCCTAAAAATGCTTAATTTTCCAGGTGGTGTGTCTTTGGAAGAGTTTATTTAAAAAATATGGCGCAACTTTTTACACTATTAGGGTGATCGTAAATCTAGCTATTAGGGTGATACAAATTTTTGTTTTTTTAAATGCGTCCAAAGTACAGTGTCTCCACAAAAGTTGTAGAACACAGTAAAATAAGTAACTTTGCTGTATATAGTAACTATCTATCTCTTACTGGTTGTGAACTGTAACGATTTTTTTTAAAAATGCAGCGAAAATTGAAAAATTGAGATATCGAAAGGCGGCTACGTCACGATTTTGATAAATAATTTTTACACGTCAAAAAAAAATTCAGCCAAATCGGTCTTCCAAATACTGAGATACACGTACTGGCACCGTCGCGGAAAACATGTGGTTTCGAGGAGAGCGTGTTTAAACTATTGTACAGTACTGCACTTCCCTTCAAGTGATTCCACAGTTTTACTGTAAATTCTCAACGAGACCACGTACCGAAAAATACTTTGGGCTCAACATTTCTGAAGATAAAAGGCTTCTGAAAATGCAAAACAAACAAGTATTTTGACTTTTTAGTTTAAATTATTCCCTTAAATATCAATCCTGCCCAAGAACTTTGCACACGATTTTTGGATTGCTTTCAAATATTCTACAAATTTATCAGTAAATTGCATACACATGCATATATGTTGATGATAACTACCATTACTGCCCATAAATGCATAACATTCCCATGTGATTTTCACCACTTTTGGGATAAGCCTGGGAATCATCTTTAAATTGATCATGCTTTCAATATTTCAAACAGTAATGTTATGTATGTTAATTTTGAAAAAAATATCAAACTGTGTCAGTCACAAGTTATAACTAAATGCATAACAGTCTCAGTAGTGAAAATATAGCAATAAACATCTGCTTTTAAGAAATGTCTGGATCGATTTGACTGAATAACTACCAAACGCATAGTTTTGTGGCCTAGAAGAATTCTATTGAACAGAATTTGGAACGGATGTACGGTTCCGGAAATATGTCCGGAACAAGTTTCGGAATATATGAAACTTGAACATAGAAGCACCTTGAATTATAACAAACCCGTCATGCGACACCTCCAAGTACTCGATATTGCAAAACTAGACCATTGGTAGTCGTATAAAATGTTCAAGACATCATCGGCCACGCCTGAACACGTCCGGGAATGTTCCGGATCGGGGATCAATTTCTGAATTGAAGTAAAATACAACTTGTGACATCTTTAGGTACTCAAAATTGCAAAAGTAGTTCATTTGTCGTCATATAAAGTGTCCAGAATTACATTGGCCACAGCAGGACACGGTCTGGGAACGTGCCGAATAAATCCAGAAAAACGGCCAGTTTCTAACTTAAACCAAATCCCAGAATGCGACCCCGCTATTAACTCAAAACAACAAATTACAAATAAAAGGAAGACATGTTTTGATTGCTTTGAAATATTATACAAATTTATCAGTATATTACATAGACATGCATATGTATTGATGATAACTACCATAGTGTTATTGAAAAGCTGAATTATGTTCCGAAGGCTTGTCGAATTCTAGCTTAAATGACAAATGAGATGGTATAACAAAGGTTGCTTTCACCAATAGGTGGATTAAATCGGTTTATTTTATGTTTTCGAGGAACTTTTCATATTTACTTAAATTTAAAAAAAGTCAACCTAAGAAAAGAAAAAAAAATGGACAAAAAGATTGTCTTTTTTCAACATCCACTAACATAACAAAACACAAAAAAAAAAATAGAATTAGGGTATGTTACTGCTTCGTCGTAATTGCCGATTCCCGTCCTATCCAACACAAATTATTAAAAATATCAGCATTTTTATGATACACAACGCAAAACTAGTTATTCCCTAATATTTTAGTTTGTTGTCTATCATACACGATCAATCAAAGTGAGCTGAGATCTATTTAAATGCTTTTTATCATTAAAGAAATCCTACCAGCCAAATTTGCTACGTATTTTCGTGCAATGAAGAAGAAAGTGTCGACTAATCATTTTAATTTCCGTCATTCATAAATGCAAATTACTCACGTAAGGTATTGTCGTTATTCTACAACCAGGAAAACTTGCCTGACCTGCAGAAATTTTGCAGAATAACATTTGTCATACCGTCCTACACAAATACATGCGCGTTAGCTTCGTAAACATTGTTGTGATTTTTAGTTCGAACGATGAAAAATTTTAATGGACGGATTTTAAAACGGTACGACGAATTTAAGAAATAATGTCAGTTGCGTAATTTCAATCATATGCTTTAATAATCGCTTTTTAGTGATTGCAAAGTTCACGGATTGGAAGGTATATATGTTTTAGTCAAATTAGCAGCAGAGCTTTTGGAGTATGCATTAAATCCATCCAACAAATGATGAAAGTTAGAATGGCTTTACTTACTACGACGGGAATTAGAAATAAACCCTAAATGCAGAATGCGGTAGGAAGGGTGTGGAGGGGCCTGAGAATAAACCCGTGCAAGTCACTTCGTCACATCGAATGGCCTGATTCTACTAAGATTCGAACCCACTGCCACTCGTTTGTCAAGGCAGACTCGATAACCTTGCGGCTGCAGGCCCCCCTGTACCATTAATGAGGTTTAAAAAGGTGTGGCAGATGAAGACATTTGATGGTATTAGTAGCGAAAAATCAGAAAACGACGTCAAACTACAAAAACAAACCGCGTCGGACAATGGGGTTTGTTTTTGGAGTTTGACGTCACGCTTCATCGTGATTGGTCGATTTACGATTCCATCCACACCATGATGAAATTTCTTCATTGCACTAACACCACTTAACCAACATAGCCACACCTGTATATATCATATTGCTGTACTATGGCGTTAGTATCCTCCTATGCTTAGTGAGTTACTATTGCTTAACAGTGTTAGTGATCGCAACCACCTGAAAGAATATATGCATGTGATGATGATGTACGATGTCATAAAATGATGTCAGTATGGTTATCCACATATACATCCTAAAACTTACCACCGTCATCCATAGGGGGTGTAGTAACTCTGCCGTCGAGATTTGATAGAATGCCCAGTCTATAGTTCTGCAGTCTTCGATTAAACTTTAGTTACTAATCCTAATCAGTAAACTACTGCGACTAACCGCAAAAACACATTGCTTTACAGCGAGAAGTTTTGCGGTCAATAATTGTTATCAATTTTAGCATAAGATGGAGTGTACAGAAAAGGAAAGTGTACGGATGTTTAATACAAAATAGTACATTTTTATGAACAACCCTACAATTTATCGCTCATCGTCTTTGTATAAAACGCTATAAAACAGCCCCGGCTATCACACTTTGCTAGTTAGTCAGACAGTCAACCGGATCTCGAACATCGAGATGAAAGTTTATTTGGTGCTTTTTATTATAGTGACAATCGGCGACGTGATGTTCGCTACCGATTCCACTGGATTCGGATACGAACTTATTCTTGGAGAATTTGATCAGTTGCGACAACACATTTTTGATATTAACAATAATACTCAACAAATATTAAGCAGTATCGATATGAAACTGACCCTCGGTTAGTATTGATAGCTTAGTACCTGCTCTAAAACAAATCCTGTATTCACTTACTTTGTTAGGTATCCTCGATGTAGTATCCTGTCAAGATACACTGAACACCAGCGGCGTGTACCGGATATATCCGGAACCGTCAATCATGTCGTCATGTATCGTGTATTGTGATCACACGGTGGAAAATGGTGGTTGGACCGTAATACATAAACGTTTCGATGGCAAATTGTACTTCAACCGTACGTGGGCTGAATATCGGCGCGGTTTTGGAAATCCGCACGGTGAATACTGGTTAGGATTAGAACAGATGCATCAGATCACTCGGAATGGCAACTACGAGCTGTTGGTGATTATAACAAGCTTCAACGGTACAACGAAAAGTGCTCGCTACGATCGGTTCCGGGTGGCCAGTGAATCTGACAATTACAAACTCATCCTGGGTCGGTTTGTGGGAGGTGATGGTGGTGATAGTTTCTCTTCTCATAATGGCATGAAGTTTAGCACTATAGATCGGAAAAACGACAAGGTTCCTGGTAGAGGCAGCTGTGCAATGCTTTATGATAGCGGTTGGTGGTTTGATCATTGTTATTATGCGTAAGTTTAAGGTCCTCCTAGTCGCTAACTTTAGCAAAAATTAGATTCAATTTTCGTTTCAGAAACCTTAACGGAGAATACAAGAAAGATAAGGAACACGGTATGACCTGGTATAATTTTTTTGATTCATACGATTGCTTAAAAGAATCGCGAATGTTGATTAGAAGAATATAAAGGATACTTGCGAGAACTTACTTCACTGGAATAAGAAATTTGTATTTTTGCAAAGATATTGAAAAACAAAATCATTAAAACCATAAGCACGTTTATAGTTTTTTTTATTATAGTCAGCTTGGGTCATTTGTGCGTTCTGCAGGGTTGGGATTTGAACCCGAACCCACTCGTTATACACGACATGTTGCTAACTGGGTCAGTTAACGATGGGGAGATACTCACTTCCCTCTCCCTCACCTAAGCACACCGCTTCAAATATGTGCTCCTCCCATTTCCTCAATAACATTTTTTTGCATCCTTCGCATTTCTACGAACAGAACAGCATCATTATTTTGTATAGAAAAAATTTATATTCTGGTTTCAAAAAGTCAGTGAAAGAAATTTTATAAAAATTCAACCATTGCTACTGATTACCAGAGGTTCCATCTGCTGCTCCATCTAAAAAAAGACCACCCAGTTTAAACTAGACGCTAGAAGCGATTTTGAATTTGATTAAATAAAACATGTGTAACATAGGTATGTACGTGCTAACGAAACCCACAACTGGACCACCCCTCAATCGGGCCCACGGGCTTCTTCCAAAGCAATTTCCGTAGAATTCGATAGCGAAAAGAACAAAAACCCTTCACTCGTCGCCTGTTCAAATCGCATAATTAATTCATTCCCGTCCCGCTATTGCGCTATTGGTTTCCTCTAAGTTGGTGGTGATCTATTGGAAAATTCAAGTGCCATCTCGTGGTACCCTTCATTCACACTCCGGCGCGCTCTTGTTGTTCTTTTGTTGTAACTCTTCTGTTTTACTCCTTCTTTGTCTGTTTGAAACAGAATAGGATTTGGTAGTTAGGGTTGCCATGGAGATTTTATTTAAATAAGACAAACTATAAAATATTTGAGTTAATTTTAATTGAAAATACTGGTTACCCTGCTGCTAATAGAGAATGAGAAGAATAGAGGGCCCCCGCAAGAAAAGCGAAAGATCACGCGTTGCGATCTTGACCTGACTTCGGCTGTGCTGACTATTTATGGCTATTATGTGCTGTTTGTTTGCTTTTCCCGACCGTTCAGTGTTCGCTCTGTGCGCTGTGGCGTATTGTTTGATTGGATTCGAAAGTAACATGTTATTTTATCAGGAAACATATACATGTAACTGAATTGTTTCCAAAGTTCAAGTGATTTGCTTTTTGAATTATGTTTGACTCTTTGAAGAATACACTGTGAATTTTATTGTGGGAGTCTAGGGGCAAAAGATAGAGTACGAGTGTCAGAGTAAAAATCAGAAACAAAGAATAAAAGAGTGCCCAAATCTTGATGTTTCGTATCAGTTTTTGCCGATACATTTGCAATGTACTATCATCTCTACCGTGAACGCAGGTAATTCCGATCAGCACCTGATTCCGATAACTCAACCAAAGTAGTCGTTTTTAAAAAAATTGAATTAAAATTCATAGTTCAAGCTTTAATCATGAGGATTTTTATTTAGCGCTATTTCGCGTTATTTTTATATGCTCTATTATCATTCTATAATTTTTGCAACTTTTTGTCCCATTTTTGTATTTTTGTCTTTATTATTTTTTGCTACCTTGGTGTTATTGTTTTTTCTTACTACATATATTCTTTATATTTTTTGTTTTTTTTTGTGTGTGCTAAAAGCATAATTTCTGTGTCTTTATCGTATTATTTTCGGGTCATTTTGGTATCATTATCGGTGTAGCGCGGTGAAAACGGTTGCTTATAGTAGCGAAGATGAATTCGGAGGTCTTTGTGACGCACGAAAACTCGATAGCGACAGAGTAATTTCGTAGAATCAACCGCCGCGTTTAGCAGGTTTGCCACAAATAGAGCTTGTTGTATTTTACGCCGATACTCCAATGTTTCTAGTTCAAGCAAACGAATACGATCGGACAGTGCAGATTGCCCAGAGCCAGTCGCATAAATCATTTCTGTACTCGTTCGATCCGAAGAATTCTGAAGAACTGGTCCAGGTTAGATAAGCGTTCACAAAAAGCTGACGAACTAATGGCACTGTAGAGTGCTTCGAGACAACGGGGGTAATTAATAAAACTAGTTAAAACTGGTCCCAAAATACTGCCTTGGGGTACATCGGATTTATTTGAACAGAGTTTTTCTGGTAGACTGTTGTATCTTTTGGGCTTATTTTCGCGAGTTTGTGTCGTTTGTTTATTGATTTTTGAAGCATATCTTTTCTATATCTTGTATATCTTCTCTCTCTATATATAAAAGTGAGCGTGAGTATGTTTGTATGTTCCACCGTAACTCCAGAACGCCTTGACCGATCTTCACCAAACTTGGCACACATATTCCTCGATATAAAGGAATCAGCACTGGGTGGTTGATAAGTGGGAGGGGTGTTCGTAACAGGGGGGAGGTCCTAACTCCGAAACGCCTGGACATTTCTTCACCAAACTTGGCTTCTTTGACATAAGAGAATCAGAATTGAAGGGGTTGACAATAGGGGGGGGGGGGGTTCATAACAGGGGATGGGGTCGTAACATGGGGGGAAGTCCTAACTCCGAAGCGCCTGGACGTTTCTTCATCAAACTTGGCACATATGTTCCTTGACATAAAGGAATCAAAATTGAAGGGGTTGACAAAAGGGGGCTCTAATAAGGGGCTAAGTAAGGGGGGCTCCGTAGCCGCAAGGTTACCGAGTCTGCTTTGACAAGCGAGTGGTCGTGGGTTCGAATCTTAGTAGAATCAAGCCATTCGATGTCAAGTGACTTTAGCATGGGTTTATTCTCAGGCCCCTCCATTTACCCTTCCTTCGTGCTGAATTCTATATTTACCCTCTGAAGCCTCTTAACAGTGCAAATGTACCTCCTATAGTTAAGTGTACTGGTCAGAGGTACGAATGAGCCCTCGCCAGTGACGGCTGTAATATGGGATAGTGCTGACAGCGAGGAATAAGTGGGTAAAGTAGATTAAGCTTTGAAGGAAGGGTAAACCCCAATACACGCAAGCACGCATAATATTTAATAAGCATATCGCTCACTCAATAGCGATTATAGCAAAAAGAAATGCAGTGCAGGTCATACAGCAAACACCCGGGCGATATTACAATAGATCAACTATACTGGTCGCAGTAATGAGTCCACACATGGAAAAAAAGGGTCTAAGTAAAAAGGGATGCGTTTCATTTTAACCGACTGCAAATAACTTTGAGAAAAGAGGGGGTTCCACCGAAGAGGAATATATGGTAAAAAAGACCTTTGATTAGTTTCCATTATAGTGATTTTCATAGAGCAAACGTGATAGAAGAGGGAGCTGACTAAGAAAGAATCGAGAAGTAGGGGGACGAAGAACGTGAGTATGAATGTATGTTTCGCCATAGCTCTGGAACTTCTGGACTGTTCTTCATTAAAGGTCGTTTGTCAAACACATGTATTTTGGCATAAAAGAATCAGCGCAGGGGGGTTGACAAAAGAGGGAGATGGTCTTTTACAAGGAGAAAGAAAGGTTCAAATGGGTAAAGGGGTGCGTTTCTCTTGCAATTGAAACGATAGCAGTTGTACAAGTTGCTGGAATTATGAAAGGGGGATAGGGTTCAAAAACGGTTTTTTGTCGATTTATAGGGATTACCGAGAAGAAGTCAGATTTACTAGTGGCTGTGGGACAACATGAGGGAAACTGACAAAGAGAGTAGACACATTAAAATGAAAAAAGGGTTTTGTTTTTTGCATTATGAGAATTTTCGTTACAATAACAGATGTACAAGTGACTGAGAAGCAAAGGGGCCCCGAGTAAGATCGGGTAATCAGCTAGTATCTTACATATCTTCTTTATCTTTTTGTGACATTTTCATCCTATTATTGTTTTACTTTTGTGTGTGTGTGTGTGCTATTTTTGTAGTTCTGTACCGTCTTGAGTATCATAATTGTAGTATTTTTATGTTTTCTGTCATTTTTGTATATTTTTGTATCGTTCAAGTATTTTCGTTTGTCATTTTTGTATCCTATTTGTATAATATTTTTATCACTTTTTTGATATTTACACTGTACTTATTATTTGTGTCATTTTTGTATCTCGTTTGCTTTGCTTTATTTTGTATAATTTTTTGTGTCATTTTCGTATCATAAATGAACGTGAGTATGTTTGTATGTTCCGCCATACCTCTAGAACACCTTGACCGTTCTCCACCAAACTTGGCACTCATGTTCCTTGACTTAAGGGAATCAGCACTGGAGGGTTAATGAAAGAGGGGGTGGTACCTGTCAAGTGGGGAGGTCCAAACAAGTAAAAGGGGTTGCATTTCTCTTGCATTTAGACCGATTGCAATTGAGCAACTGATTGGAGGGACGTCAATGGAAAGGGGTTCAACCGAGGAGGGGTATATGAAAAAAAAAATGTTTTATTTCACTTTGACAATTTGGCAGAAAAACATTCGGCATGACGACTTTTTGGTATAATTCTGTGAAAATTATTTAATGACTTTTCATCGAAGGTTCAGAGCGAGACGGGCGCAGGCCGTCGGATGTGCTGGCCACTGCAGAGGCAGCCCACCTCTGCAGAAATCACATATAGTCTCGGTTTATTCGCATTCCAAGTTTTACCGACTTTTGTTAGTTTTCCCTAGCCCTCGCAACGACACATCGAATTGGTACTGAATGGCCGAATCCGAAATCCAAACTGTTGAAATTCGACAACATTGACAGCCGAAAATGTATTTGGCCGTATTATGAAAGGCCGAACTCCTATTTGGCCGAACCCGTATTTGGCCGAATCATAAAACTCCAAAACACGAAACGTCGAACACCTACTTGGCAGAACCTCGCCGAAAACTATTTTCTCGAAGAATGTTGATAAAAATAATGTTTTTAAAGATGGTTAAACTATTATCAAAATACTCAAAATATATTTTCATGTGTTTTAGAAAAGTATCAAACAATGAAGGAAAAAAAAACATTTCGTAAAATACATTAGTCTCATAACAACAAGACGCACGCACTGCACCTCCTTTTTTGTTTTGGTAATTATTTGTAGTACAAATAGTAGAGATTGATATTCCTTTCTTGCTCTTAAGCGTAAATGAGTTACGCTCATAATAAGGTGCGAGATTTACTTACCTTGTCAGGGCAGACCCTCCGCATAAATCACCTCTATTTAGGTACATGCATTTTCCTAGGTTTACTGGCTAGTAGGGATTATCCCTTGGTTGAGTCCAAACAAGCGGTAAGCTAGTAAGGACAGTTGGGTACGGGTGGGTATTTCCGGTAGCCTGCACAATATTCAGAAATTACGTTGAAACTATATTTATTCGAGACAAGATTTTTATACCAATTGATAGAATAATATTTACTGAATATCGGCGTGTATTTTGATCTCAATAAAACGCTACTGAATTTGAGTTATAGTCGCGAGAAATGATGAAGTCGCTGCGGCTAAATTGAGCCCATTTTCTATAGTGGTGTCTGCGTTTTTCAAATCCGGCAGGCCGAAATAGCCAGCACAGCGATTAAATGCTTTTCAAAAACAGATCAAAAGAGACAAGAAAAGTGAGACCGATGGATAACTTGTCGCTATTGCCTACATTCCGGGCTCATTGAAGATTAGTTTTGCAGTGACAACAGCTTGCTGCTGGCGCTAGTGTATCATTGAATCGTTCATATACTCAATGTCACTCAAATACCAGCTATGTCAGCACGATAGAAGCATTTCAGGCGTTTCAGGCCTCATATATTGGACGCACCATATGCTGGAATTAAAAACAAAATGCTGCTAATGGCTAGTGAATGAAAATTGATTTATATTTTCATATCAGAAGGAAATTTTTGTGTTCTTCCGTGATAAAAAGAAGTAGAATTGTTCTGTGATAGCATATTCACAGCTGTTTAGTTTCTAGAATAAGTAAACGTGATCATAATTGTGTTTTTTCCAAACCTGGTGTATGCAAGTGATGTGAATTTTGCTATTTTTAAGCTGTTCAAACGAAAGTTTGCAACTTGGCGGCAGCTTTATGAAGCGAAATAAAATATGAAAATAGAAATAAACAATGATTTGATTTATTTGAGTAAAGTTTTATGTTCTGCTTGTCTGATGTTCAGAAATTTTAACAATAAAAATGAACATATGATCATTTCGCGGCTAAAAACATACATACAGAACTTGTTAGCAACTTAGGTTACTTCAGAACTTCATGTAGCATCCTAATAGCTTTGAAGTATCCATGAAGTACTCATAGTACTTCTTAAAGTATTTAGTTCTACGTATAATTGATACACACTACTAATCAGCGAGAAAGTTCCACGGAACTGAATTCGAACTAATTGCGAACTTACGAGTTCGCCTGTCAAGTAAAATGCGAACTTCTGGTTGCTTGGGGTGCTACATTCGTTTCAGTATTGTTATATAGCGGCAAACTTTTTATTTGGGAAAATGTTGCCAAAAAGGTAATGTATGCTGAAATTAGTAGCGTGATGGGAATACCCTCCCGTACCCTATATACCCAACATTTGAGCATGTCGATGACTGTAAATATTTTCTATGACATTCGATTCGGCCAGTCATCATTCATATGTGTCGTCATATGTGTTTCGGTCATTTGTGATTCGACCGTTAGATCTATTACATTACCATATTTCGTTCAGTTGAGTTTCTGCCATTCTGGATACGGCCATCTAACGACAGATTGCCTAACGTCTGTTATGCCTACCATACACTATCGTCTGTTTTACTTATCGTTCATTATGCCTATCGTCCTATCGTCCGTTATGCCTATTGTCTTTTTTTGTATGCATATCGTCCTTATGCCTAATGGCGTACACTCGGTACTGTTATTGTGTGCCATTTTTTCAATGTTCCCAAGGTTTTATAAATGCTTGGACGGTTCCTTGACATAAGGAATTCAGTACAGAGAGAGGTACAAAATATGAAATAATTCCATAAGGGAGAGGGGGAAGTGGGTGTTGTTCGTGTTGCATTATGCAAGTTTCCGGCTCGATAACAGATGCACAGGTAGCTGGGAATCAAAGGGAACTCGCTTAAAATCGGGCACTCAGCTAGTAAATCCATAAACTGTGGACTAGTAAATTTAATAAAATTCTCAGATCCACCGATACAAACTAGAACTACGAAAGTAAAAATAGAAAAGTAAAAATTGAAAAGTGAAAATAGCAACATAAAAATAGAATGGAAAAAATATAAAAATTAAAAGCAAAAATAGGAAAGGAAAGTAAAACTGGAAAAAATATAAAAATATAAATTGAAAATTAAAATTAGAAAAGTAAAATCATCGAGGTATAACATTGGTTTTACAAATCAGCCGTCGTATGTTTGGATCTCGACTGAGTGACTGTTATAGTCATTAGCATCGTAGCTTTGCTGTTATGCAAAGAGGGCGTTCGTTCCAAATCCTGTAGGAACAAGATCGAGAACGGGATCTGGCGAAGAGTACGCGGTGTCCAAGGTATTGTAGAGCCGTAGCTCACAATCGAGTAAATTGGAGAAACTTTGTTATCTTAGGACCGCAAGCCAACTAAGTAGTAAATAAGTAAGTAAGCTTTGCTTTTAAAAAAGTATAAATAGAAAAGTAAAAATAGGAAAGTAAAAATAGTATTGAACTATCCAAAATAGAATAATGAAAATAGAAAAGTTCAAATAGAATAGTAAACGAAGGACAGCAAAGAAGAGGAGAGAAAATAGAAAAGTAAAAAAAAAATTAAAAATAGAATAGTAAAACTAGAAAAGACCAATTTGAGAAATGAAAATGAAACAGAAAAAATGAAAGGTGAGAAGAGGAAAAAAGAAAAAATTGTAAAGTAAAATTAGAAAAGTTAAAATAGGAAAGCTTAAACAAAAAAGTAAGAATAGAAAAGTACAAATAATTAGAGTATTTTTCTCTCAAATCGCATTTTCTTTTGATCGCATAATTCCCATTCAACGTGTGCACACCTTCGCGATCCTCGTGGAATCGTGGAACATGTATTACATCAAGTCAATTGCTTTAAGCAGAATCCCTTCTTTAAAAGGCTTTCGGATGCGGAACCCTGGCTCGGATGAGAATAAGTAAGCAAGCGAGCGAACATTGCTGCCTTGTGAATGGGCAAATAGAACACCCGGGGAACAAAACAAGCAAAGCACGGAACAATATGCAAGAAAAGTGTACGAACAACATGCGTGAAACGAACACAGGCAAAAGTAAATAAACATTCCAGCATTCGGGATCGGGGTTTTTCTCTCTTCCCGTATCAATCATTCATTCGAGCTCGAAATCTGTTATTGTTGTTGTTGTTGTATGAGCCAAAGCAAATAAGACGTTATAGAGAAGGCAAAACAAATTGGACTCTATTTGAGACATGATCTTCAACAATTGAACAAAACAATAAGTACCATCATATTCTATTGCCGACTTCAAGGGCCGATTCTGGGTAGATGCACTTTGATCGACGTTCCCCTCGAGAGTATGTGTACTTTGGAGTTTCGTTTTCCCTCTTTTGGGATCTGTTTGAATTTTAAATTGAGTGTGATTTAGTTGGCGCTTCAATGGCGCCAAGTCGAAGAAATGCCTGCGACTCAACCGGCCGAGGCCAGCTCCACTGGCACTGTGCAACGGCGAACGTCGTTGGTGGTCTTCCCGTCCGGCTTCGGTAGTTCTCATTACCCTAAAAGCTTCTCATTACGACGGCGGTCGTTGGTGGTACCGCAAAGAGGAATGGTTATGATGCGTGCTACGGAAGCATGGTACATATGGCGATAAAACGTAAATTTACAGCGTTTTTCTTGTTTTCTATTTGCTCTCTTGCAGGTCCCCGCACTCGTAAACCAAAGAAAAGTCCTAGCGAGAAGGCGTCGACCGGTAGCAGCGGAACCAACAGCACCAGCGGAACCGGTGCACTGGCGGACGATAAGCGACCGCGGACGGCCTTCAGTGGACCGCAGCTAGCGAGACTAAAGGTAAGCCTCGTCGTTTAATGCATATTTGTATGTTGTCATATAGCCATATTTAGTTTTTTTAATGCTTTGAATTTTACCGTCTTTCTACTTTCTAATCTTTCCAGCATGAATTCGCGGAAAATCGCTACCTAACCGAGAGACGCCGTCAGGCACTCAGTGCCGAACTGGGTCTGAACGAGGCTCAGATCAAAATTTGGTTCCAAAACAAGCGAGCGAAAATCAAAAAATCATCCGGCCAAAAGAATCCACTGGCACTGCAGCTGATGGCTCAGGGTTTGTACAATCACTCGACGGTACCGTTGACCCGCGAGGAGGAGGAACTGCAGGAGATGCAGGCCGCTGCTGCCGCAGCCGCCGAATCACGCACCGGCTCGGCGGCGTCCGTTGTTTAGCGATAGCAACGCTTAGGGAAATCGCAAAAAAAAAACAACTCAATCATCTTTGAACTAAAATTTAAAACAGAAGTGAAAGCAAAATTCCGACAGTAAGAGTTTATGCAAAATTTTCAGAAAACTAAACAAACCAGGTCCCAGTCTTGTAACTTCATCTGTTTATCTCAAAATTCTCCTAAAGCGTAATTTTCCATAAACAAATCGATCAATCAATCAGCCAGAACAATTCGTTTTGACATTGGGAAGTAGAAAAGTAATATAAAATCTGTGATATTATAATGTTAAATCACTCACTAAATAGAGAGCAAGTGTAGAGTTTTCGGTAGCAATAGTTGGCGGTATACATAGTAACATTGTACTAAAATTGTTGTTCTTTTATTTTACTTTTTTGTTCGCTATTTGACTCATTTTCACGTACACACTATGAACACTATTATTTATCGATCAACCAACCAACCAACCAACCAACGCTGATAAACCAGCGCTGAATACACTCATACAATCGAACTGAATTGTTTTAAGCAGAATTACCTATCAATCAATTGGAAATTAATCATAATGGGAACTGACAGCAGAAGGATTACAGTAGATAAATTAATTTGTAAATAATTGTGTAAATATACATCGGTTGCAAGTACTATCGAAGAGGCAGCGCAATCGAAATATAACCAGCATGGGAAAGAAACCGCTCAGATAGTTCTTGTTTTATGAGGTTAGCAATAATACTATTTATTTCGTTTAGCTCCAAGTCTTGAGCGCAGAGGAAAATGCAATCTCTGAGGTAGACACACACACATATCTCCGCGTGGTGATTCAAGTGGATGGAAAACTGCAAATAAACTGCTTATTAATAACGAATATGTGCTGATTGTTTTTGTTCTCCTTCGAAACTATTCGAATATCCATGAGCTAACTAATGAGAAAAATGAATAGTTGGTTATTGGTCAAACGTATGCGTCGACAGGTAAGTAACCGTGGAGAATTTAATCTTGAATGATAAACAATCCTGTAGAAAAAAATTGTGCAATAAAAATAGCCTTAAGAAGGTTTTTTGGTGTTTAGATCATTCTGGCAGGATACCGATTGGTGGAGGTAATTTGCTTGTAACGAATATGAAATTATAGATGATAAACAAAAGAAGAAAGTTAAACAATAATGACATTGTTTTGTTATTTTTTTAAACACTTACTTTTTCGGTATTTTCGGCCCATTAGGCGGTAGCCTAAACAATATTCAGGAAATACGTAGAAACTATATTTATTCGAGACAAGTTTGTATACCAATTGGTAGAATAACATTTACTGAAGTGTGCATTTTGGTCTTAATAAAACGATATTAAATTTGAGTTATAGTCGCCAGAAATGAGGAAGTTGCAGCAACTATTTTAGGCCCATTTTTTTTCGTGGTGTCTGTGTTGTTTATATCCGGCAGGCCGAAAAAGTACAAAGTTTGTACTACAAACCGTAACAGCTATAAAGCAATCTCCCGAATAACTCAATGATTCGTAGTGCGCGGGTGCCCACCGTAATTTCTCAGTTGCGTAATCTATCTATACCTATAAAGAAGGATTTCTGTCTGTCTGTCTGTCTGTCTGTCTGTCTGTCTGTCTGTCTGTCTGTCTGTCTGTCTGTCTGTCTGTCCTGTGTTCCTTATAGAATCAAAAACTACTGAACCAATCGGCGTGAAAATTTGCATGTAGAGGTTTTTGGGGCCAGGAAAGGTTTTAGTGATGGTTAGAGACCCCTCCCCCCACTAAGAGGGGGGGCTCCCATACAAATGAAACACAAATTTCTGCATAACTCGAGAACTAATCAAGCAAATAGAACCAAATTTGGCATGTGGGTGTTTTCGGTGACAAGAATTTATTCTAGGGTAATTTGAGACCCCTCCCCTCTTTATAAGGGGAATTATAACTCCTCTCCCCTTTAAGAGGAGGGGTTTCCATACAAATTTCCTCATAACTCGAGAACTAATCAAGCAAATGGAACCAAATTTGGCATGTGAAGGTTTTCGAGGGCAAGAAAATTTTCTTTGTTGAATTAGGACCCCTCCTCACTTTAAGAGGGGGGGCTCCTGTACAAATGAAATACCAATTTCCTCATAACTCGAGAACTAATCAAGCAAATGGAACCAAATTTGGCATGTGTGTGTTTTTGAAGACAAAATTTTTTTCTATGATGAATTGGGACCCCTCCCCACTTTAAGAGGGGGGGGGGGGCTCCTATACAAACGAAATACAAATTTCCTTATAACTCGAGAGCTAATCCAGCAAATGGAACCAAATTTGGCATGTAGGTGTTTTTGGAGGCAAGAATGTTTTCTATGATGAATAAGAACCTCTCCCCACTTTAGGAGGGGGGGCTCCTATACAAATGAAATACAAATTTCTGCATAACTCGAGAACTAATCAAGCAAATAGAACCAAATTTGGCATGTGGGTGTTTTCGGTGACAAGAATTTATTCTATGGTAAATTGAGACCCCTCCCTCTTTATAAGGGGAATTGTAACTCCTCTCCCCATTAAGAGGGGGGGCTTCCATACAAATTTCCTCATAACTCGAGAACTGATCAAGCAAATGCAACCAAATTTGGCATGTGAAGGTTTTCGAGAGCAAGAAAATTTTCTATGGTGAATTAGGACCCCTTCCCACTTTAAGAGGAGGGGCTCCTGTACAAATGAAATACAAATTTCCTCATAACTCGAGAACTTATCAAGCGAATTGAACCAAATTTGGCATATGTGTGTTTTTGGAGACAATTTTTTTTTCAATGATGAATTGGGACCCCTCCCCACTTTAGGAGGGGGGGTCCTATACAAACGAAATACAAATTTCCTCATAACTCGAGAACTAATCCAGCAAATGGAACCAAATTTGGCGTGTAGGTGTTTTTGGAGGCAAGAATTTTTTCTGTGATGAATTAGGACCTCTTCCCACATTAGGAGGGGGGGCTCCAATACAAATGAAATACAAATTTCCCCATAACTCGAGAACTAATCAAGCAAATAGAACCAAATTCGGCATGTGGAGGTTTTTGGAGGCAAAAATATTTTCTACGGTGAATTAGGATCCTTCCACACTTCAAGAGGGGGGGCTTCTACACAAATGAAATACAAATTTCCTCATAATTCGACAACTAATCAAGCAAATGGAACCATATTTGGCATGTGGGTGTTTTTGGAGGCAACCATTTTTCCCATGATGAATTAGGACTTCTTACCTTTTTAGGAGGGGGGGGGGGGGGCTCCCATTCAAACGAAATACAAATTTGCTCATAACTTTAGAACTAATCAAGCAAATGGAACCAAATTTGGCATGTGAGAGTTTTAGATGGCAGAATTTTTTTTCTGTGGTGTATTACGACCCCTTTCCCTTTTAAGAGGGTGGGCTCCCATACAAATGAAATACAAATTTCCTTATAATTTGAGTACTTATCAAGCAAATGGAACCAAATTTAGCATGTAGGAGATTTTTGAGTCTTGAATTTATTTTATGATAGTTAGAGACCTCTCACCCCTGTGGTAGGGGGATATGGACTCTCATACAAATAAAACAGAAATTTTTGCGAAACTCAAAAACTAATCCAACTCGAGAAATTCGAGACTCTTCCATAAAACATTAATCTATAACAAGACCACAAAAACTATCTATAGTAACACTAGATAATTCAGGACGAGCCGGTCGCGAGTGTTGCCGGTGACCCGCCGTCGGAAGCGCCGCCCACTGGGGGGCTTGCAAAACTCGAGAAGTGACAAAGATCATCCGAGATTCATGATTTATGTACAACACAGGTTAATTTGTGGCAATACGAAGTTTGTCGGGTCAGCTAGTTAACAATAAAGGTGATTTTTGGTATATTGTTGGGGCTTATCAAAGGCTTATCGTCTACCAAAAACCAGCTATATCTATTTGAAGAAACCTGAGTAATTGGTATGAGCAAACAGCACCACCCAAGAGCCTATTCGGTGGATTACCAGTACCAGAAGCAAATGGTTGTTACTCAAAAACTAGGTATTTCAACATGATAGAAGAGTTTCAGGCGCATCTGCCTTGCATATTTGCAGTAGTGTAAAGGGAGCAACTCATTTATTTTAGGCTGAAATTAAAATCAAAATGCTACAAATGGTTATTGAATGTAAATTGATTTATATTTTCATATCAGAGGGGAATTTTTGTGTTCCTTCTTGATAAAAAGAAGCAGAATTGTTCCGTGATACTTTATTGACAACTGTTTAATTTCTATTTTCCAAAAAAAATGTCGAGAACATAAGAGAACACATAAGCGAATGCTTCTATTTTTTCGGCCTAATTATGCACTAGAGGAGAAACAGTGGTTTTGATGTTTATTGAATAAAAATCAGCAAATTACTTACATTTTTACGAAAATAGTTATAACACATTAAAGGGTGTCCCACATCAAATTACATCACGGAAAAATTACCTAGTTGACCGATCTTTTTCAAACTTTCAGACAATAAAATATAACCCATTAGTAGTAATCTTTTGGCATATTTATTTCATTCAACTTCAATACCATAACCGTATGCTCGCACCTTGCGCTTAACTCCAGTCATAAGTTTCGGTACAACATCTGGATGCCGCCGTGGATGGAATCTGGATGGAAACCCACTTTTTCTTCATGTATTCCTCCGATTTGACATCCGTGGGATGCTTCCATAGGGCCTGCTTTATAAGAGTTCAGTGTTTTTCGATGGACCTTAGTTCCGGTGCGTTGGGGGGATTCATGTTTTTAAGTACGAAAGTAACCCCGTTGGCTTCGTACCACTCCAGGACATCCTTTGAATAGTAGCACGAAGCTAGATCCGAATAGAAGTTCGTACGACCCTTGCGTTGCTCCAACAGAGGAAGTAGACGCTTCGGTAGACACTCCTTGAGGTAGATCTACTCGTTTACAGTCCCGGTAGTCAAGAACGGTGCACTCCGTTTGCCACGTGAGCACATCGTTTGCTACCCAAGTAACACACAAAACAAGTTAGAAAATAATCTTCATGGAAAGTAGTCGTTTAAGAGTACTATAAACGTACTTAAAAAACATGTGTCGTTATTATTAAGGTTTTGAGATGTTTTGTTATAACATGAATTCATTTGACAGCTCATATCAAGTGAATAATGTTTGTTTTTGTCAACATGTCAACACGAAGTTTTTATTATGTCTCCATTACCAAATTTAAACTACTGGAAGAACAAGTTGTAGCTTATGCTATAATAACGTTTTAAAATGGCATGAAATAACCTGATACATACTTCTTTCAATTGTTGTTTCATTAGACTTCAATTTTTTGCGCTTTTCTGGTAATAGAGAAGTTCTGATGTATGTAATGTTATACTATACTATAACAAGCTGTGTTGCTTGGGTAAATCATGTATTTCTTGGCAAACTTTGATTCTGCTTCCTTATTTCCTCCGGAACATCAAATTTGTACTGGAAGCTGCCGACTCACAGTTGAGTGCACAATTCCTAGTTTTTTTTTCGATGTCCCGATAAGATAGTTGAGGATTTTCCAGGTGCTTGCCCAAAATCAATTCGCGACGTTGCTTTTCGGTTGACGCCATTTTTTCCAATTTTCAAAAAACTGACAGCGATAAATATCAGTGTAAGCAATACACAGTAAACACCCTCCAAGCCAATA
Source organism: Sabethes cyaneus (assembly GCF_943734655.1). Lineage (NCBI taxonomy): Eukaryota > Metazoa > Arthropoda > Insecta > Diptera > Culicidae > Sabethes > Sabethes cyaneus. The sequence continues at coordinate 233,652,383 of NC_071355.1, forward strand.
AATGTTACGTTCATTTCAGTATTCTTATATAGCGGCAAAGTTTTTAGTACTAGCATACAGCCGAATTTAGTAGCATACTGAAAATACCATTTGGTACCCTATAACATAGGGCACGGAAGGGTATTTTCAGCCCATTAAACGGTAGCCTAATCAGTATTCAGGAATTACTTTGAAACCATATTCATTCGAGACAAGATTTTTATACCAGTTGATAGAATAATATTTACTGAATATCGGCGTGTATTTGGTCTTAATGAAACGCTACCGTATTTGAGTTATAATCACGAGAAATGATGAAGTCGCTGCGGTAAATTGGGCCTATTTTCTATAGTGGTGTTTGTGTTTTTTAAATCCGACCGGCCGAAATAGCCTGCACAGGGATTAGATGCTTTTCAAAAACAGATCAAAAGAGAGACCGATGGATAACGTGTCGGTATTGCCTAGATACCGGCTTATTGAAGATAACTAGTTTTGCAGTGACAACAGCTTGCTGCTGGCGCTAGTGTACATTAAATCGTTCATACACGCTAGCACCAGAAGCCAGTGGCTGTCACTCAGAAACTAGCTATGTCGACACGATAGAAGAGTTTCAGGGACAACTGCATCACATCTTGGTAGTAGTGTAAATAAAGCACCATATGCTAAAATTAAAAGCAAAATGCTGCAGATTGTTAGTGAATGAAAATTGATTTATATTTTCATATCAGAGGGGAATTTTTGTTTTCTTCCGTGATAAAAAGAAGTAGATTTGATCTGTGATACCATATTCACAGCTGTTTAGTTGCTAAAATAAGTAAACGTGATCATAATTGTGTGTTTTCCAAACCATCATCAAGAGCGGATACGCGTAAGCGATTGCTGCTGGTTTTTTCAGTCTGATTACGTGCCAGTGGAAAAACAGTGGCTTTGATGTTTATTGAATAAAATTTAGCAAATTACTTACATTTTTATGAAAATAGTTATAACACATTAAAGCTTATGAGTGCTACATTCGTTACAGTATTGTTATATAGCGGCAAAGTTTTTATTTGGAAAAGCGCAGCAAAAAAAGGTAATGTATGCCGAATTTAGTAGCGTGCTGGAAATAACCTCCCGTACCCAATATAAAGCACATGAAACTTTTTTGATCGTGAATGTGACATTTTGATATCAACAGAACAGCATTCTGACTATGCGTTCAAGAGTTTTTATCATTCAAACACAACGATTTAAGAAAATTGTTACGGAAATTCAGAAAAACTCAGTAAAAAAGCACCGTATTCGGTAAAAATTTACCGAATTCTCTACAGCTGAACTTTCGGTAAGAATTTCGCTGATACCAAACAATACTGAAGATTTGTAAACTTTGCAATGTATCACCAAAATTTTTACCGAAAATTACCGAAAAGAAGACAGATTTACAAGTGGTTGGGGCGGGGGACAACAGAAGGGGGGAGCTGACAAAGGGTACACGAGTTGAAAGAAAAAGGGTTTTGTTTCTTCCATTATGAGCATTTTCCTCACATCCCGGGCAATCGGCTAATCCTGTCCATAAACCAAGTTGGTGATTGTATGACATGGATAAACTTCGTTTCGATCAGAATTCAGCGTATGCTATAACACGCGTCGATCGGGATGTTTCTGATCGAAATGGGCCCGATCGGAATGTAGAATCGAGGCAAACTTAAATTTATACGAAAAACTTTTATTAATTTCGTTTCCAATCGCGAATCCACGGCAGTAGTTTGTGTACGCGTAACCAAGGCAACGAGTATGGATATGCAGTGATGCTAACCTAAATAATTACCTATGAAATGGTCTAGATATTTTCGCAACAAAATGAATGATTATACCTAGATATAATGAATATATGCTAGGGTTTATTTCTAATTCCCGTCGTAGCAAGTAAAGCCATTCTAATTTTCATCATTTGTTGGATGGATTTAATGAACACTCCAAAAGTCCTTGCGCTGATTATTAAAGCGATTATTAAAGCATATTATTGAAATTGCGCAACTGACTTTATTTCTTAAATTCGTCGTACCGTTTTAAAATCCGTCCATCAAAATTTTTCATCGTCCAAACTAAAAATCACAACAATGTTTACGAAGCTAACGCGCACGTATTTGTGTAGGACGGCATGACAAATGTTATTCTGCAAAATTTCTGCAGGTTAGGCGAGTTTTTCTGGCTGTAGAATAACGACAATACCTTGCGTGAGTAATTTTCATTTATGAATGACGGAAATTAAACCGATTAGTCGACATTTTCTTCTTCGTCGCACGAAAAAACGTAGGAAATTTGGCTGGTAGGACATTTAAATTTAAATAGGGCATTTAAATAGATCTCAGCTCACTTTGATTGATCGCGTATGATAGACAACAAACTAAAATATTAGGGAATAACTAGTTTTGCATTGTGTGTTATAAAAATGCTGATATTTGTAATAATTTGTGTTGGATAGGACGGAAATAGGCAATTACGACGAAGCAGCAACATACCCTATATCTGTTATGAGACGATCGGTATCTTAACCTTGAAAATTCATTCTTAATTGGCAGAGCTATTAGCGTTCAAAATCTATCATATGTTCGTGATGGTAACGAGAAACTGAATTTTGGAATGACATGCTGCGGTAAATGTAGTTTTACGTCAAAAATTTCAACAGTTGCTTGATGAAGTTGATAGCTGCCAAATTTCAGTAAACTAGTGATAAGAAAAAATAACACAATAATGCTTTCAGCGCAAAGCAGCGTGATGACATCGTGGTTACCTAATGATCCGGTTCCGGAAGAATCCCGTCTCCATTGGGCTTCCGGACCACTACGATTGAGACTGCTCACGCCTAGGCTCTGCAAGTGAGTACTTGCTTCCTCTACTTCACCTTTAATTTTTATTATAGCACTTAAAATATTGCACGAAAAACCCTGCTAAAAACTTGCCTGAAATCTGTTGACATTTTTGAGATGATTGTTAAAAAGCGATATTCGACGCCATTTTGAACCCAACATGTAGTTTGGTAATCCAAATTTCAAATAAATTTTTTTCGATTTCAGATTTTTGTTTTTCGAATTTCGCTTTTAATTGTTGACATTTGACTTTTAACTGTGGCCGTATTAAAATGTTTAATTTCCTGAAATATTTCTGAGATATTCTACTACAAGACAATGAATAAAGAAAAAATGAACATTTTAAGGAGCGTCTTCTGACCATATTCAGTGGAATTTTTTTAAATATTATAATAAAAATATTATTATAATAGTATGTGCGTTTTGAAACGTGTGGTCTTAATTTCTTTGATCCAGAAAAAAAACTTTTGTCCTTAAATGTTGTGCTGTGAAGTTTCAGATCAATAGTTTGAATATTGAATGCGAAATTCTACTGCAGTGATAAAATACGATCAATTTGGCAAACACCATGTCTGTATCTTTGGTACCTAATGAGGCGTAATAAAATCTTGCTGGAATAAATACATTTTATTACAGCGATTTCTACAAATCTAGAACCAACTGAATGAGTTGGACGCATCGACGAATGAGAAAATCGAATATTTTCTCTAATGAATTGTATGCACGATAACATTCAATCCTCATTACAGCATAACTATGACTTCATTCCCATTTGTCCAACTTCGAAAGCCTACTGGTTGTTGATTTTGTTCTTACCTAATATGTCCTGATTGTATCACTTCACGGAACAACTTCATGATTAAATCTTGGCAACGCAACAATTTATCGCCGCAGATTGCGTTCTGTTTTGCAAAGAACGGTTTTTGTTTTTGCGTGAACTGCGAACGGAGCCGTTTGTAGATATTTATACCGTGATTTGGTCATTTGCATTTTTTCATAATTTGCGCCCTCCATGGTATGCTCATGGATGTGTTCGTTCGCTTAATCCGGTAGTTGTTGGTTGAAGGCAGGAAAAAAAAACTTTTCCGAACAACTACACCGCTGCTAGTTGGCCACCAACCGAGTGGCATGGGGAATACGATACTTTCATAACTTAATTTCTTACTGTAATGAGTTTCACTCACGAGAGCTGAAATTTCATTGATTCGCCACTTTCCAGTTGAATGTACAGCAGAGTGAATTACTTTCGTTACGTAATTGGTTTTTGCCTCCGATACTTCGTACGTAACTTTGTTGAGTCTACAAAATAATTTAGTAACAGAACCATTCACAAGTTTTTGTTGATGAATAAAATCATGTCCTAGCAAAACTTTCCATAAGCCACTTTTCAATTAAAACACATACAACATAATACGCTTGCCGTAAATCCACTCGTTTTACGGTCGGGACGTGACTCAACTTCGATTTTTGGGGTTGTGATAATAAAAAAATACACTCACCAGTAACAATCGCCGAAAAAGGGTTCGAACAATCAAATCGGTAGGGTAGCGGTACTGAAAATGGTAACAGAATTCCGTACTGCAAGCTGGTCCAATGCAAAGCCAGCAACGTGCGCTGTCACCCTAATCGGGCGCAACCCTGGGTTGCCGGCTGCCGATTGCAAGAATTCAATTAACAGAAAAAGCTGTCAACGGTGCCGAGGCGTAGCGAAGAGGCGTAAAATTGGGATCCTGACTGACTGGGTTGCTGCCGGCGACGATGACGACGACAACGATCCCCGTTCATTGCTTCGCGAGCCAAGCGAAATCCGATTCCGGGTGCGATAAAGGTGTCGATTTGAGTTAATTGAAAAATCTAGATCATTTCAGGATGTAGCAAACGAAGATAGGCATGGATGGCACGATGTTACTTTTCGTTTTTTTATTAACCTTATAAGGCGGGTGCGTAGGATAAAATGAACTAAATTGCCTTACGAAAAGCTATCGGACTGTGTTCAAAACGGTGCTTAACCAACGCATTTTCTGTAGTCTGTTTGTCACTGAAATTGATTAACAACAAACGACAGATATTTTATTACAAAACTAAACTTTTAAATGAGGTTGCAATATGAATTATATTAGCTAATAGATGGAACATCATTAGGAAATTAACTGTTAGAGACCTTTCAGGTTAACTGCTTATAACAAAGTAGAAAAACAAACCAATTACCTAACATTTACTTATCATACTAATCATAAGACGCTAGCTAGACAAACTGACACTTACCGTGCTCCGATAATAGGTAGTGTATGCTGCACTTTGGTCCGCGCAGCAAAACGTTTTCAAGTACCAGCCATTAGGCACAAATGACGGTGATTTGGCGCGAGCAAAACCACCGAGCGCCTCCTTCATTTACATGTTAATTAGCAGCTTACAGCAAAAATGCGCTAAACCCTCTCTGTCTCTGTCTCTGTCTCTCTACGTCTGTTGCTGTTGCTGCTGGCGGGAAAGGGTCGATTGTTTAGACAATTTTCCACGCACGATTAGTAGTGCAAACACACCGTCCGTCGGCAGGCGTCTGAGCAGGAGTGCCAACACCGCCGCGGGTGCGCCCGATTTCGCTGGTAGCAGCTGCTGCTGCTACTGCTGTGTGCTACTTGTTAGCATCTATCATCAACTGTTTGGAACTCGACGACCAGGGACAATGTTGAAGCTCGCCGTGCCCCGGTTTGCAGCACTACAAGCTGATTAACCATACCGTGCCACTACTGTTGTGTTGGGAAAACAAAACAAATATTCGAACGAGGACGGTAGGTTCAGCTAACTTAGCACGTTTTCAAGCGCAAAGACGAGATTTGCTTTATTGACTTAGGCTAGCAGCGCAAAGTATTTGAAATTAGTCGTCTTCGCCAAATGTCAGTAATTGAGTTTTAAACGTTAAACGTTTATGAGTTAAAGCTATGGCATATAATGTTTCCAAATGTCGCTGTTGGTACATGAAACAATTGTTTACCACAGTAAAAACTCCTAACAACCCGGGAATAACTCGTACTGTTTCAAGCAGTCGTCTCCGTTCAACTCTATCTTAACATTATCATAACGATCAACAATCTTATCATTATCATCATTTTCGAGTTATCTTGCCCGTTGACCCCGTGTTCTTGGTGCCGGTGGGGTTGTTGAAGAGAATTGTTTTCGTCGCACTGTCGTCCGGCATCCTTAAGACGTGTCCGGCCCACCGTAGCCAACCGATTTTCGTCAGATGAACGATGGGAATCTCTTCAACAAATGTCTGTAGCTCATGACTCATTCGCCTGCACCCCTCTCCGCTTTCAGGTTGTACATTGTCAAATAAGCGTACGAACACGGCAAGGGCGCGTATGTTCTCCGTGAGTAGCGTCACAACTTTTAGTCCATAAAGCACTGCTGAGAACTAAGAACTGGTCTAATGAAGGTTTTGTACATTATCAGTTTCGTACGACGGCGTATGCTCCTTGATAGCAGCGATTTGCAAAGGGCAAAGTATTGCCGATTTTTCGCTAGAATCTGCCGCTGGATACCGCTCCTTACCAGTGTTGTTGTCCTAGGTCACCAGCGATCCCAAATACACGAATTCCTCTATCACTTCTTCAGGGTGTTCAATAAGTTCGAATACAACTTTTCATCGTTGGGTAAGTGCGCATCATGTGCATTCTGTGTATTGGTATTGGTATCAGTTTTAGCCTTATATATAGGCTAACCGACGCGCAAGGTGTCACCTTGATGTCATTTGTTATTTGTTTACCGCGCGTGATGGAGGAGTACCGCAACGTCGTAGTAAAGTTGTTTGCGAGAGGTGAGCGACCCGGTGACATATTTCGGCGGTTGAAGTCCCATGGGGTGAAGCGGAATTTCGTCAATAACACCATCCGTCGGTACCGGGAGACGGGCTCGGTCAAGGACCGCGCTAGTTCCGGGCGGCCGCGTTCGACGAGGACGCCAGCAGCCATCAAGGTGGTGAGGGAGGGGGTTCGTCGAAAAATGAACTGCTCGATCTGGAAGACTGCTGTTGAACTGAATGTGTCCGTTGCAGAGCGCCGCGGCGGTGATGGTTTGGGAGGCCGTATCCAAGCGTGGGAAGCTTCCACTGGTCTTTATCGAGAAAAACGTGAAAATCAACGTCGCGTACTATAAGACCGAGGTTCTGGAGAAGGTTGTGACCTCTGCGGAAAAGATCATTACGTCTTTCAACAGGACGGCGCTTCAGCTTACACGGCGAATATCGTCCAAACGTGGTGTCGGGAGAGTTTGACTTATTTTCTCGATAAGACTTTGTGCCCCTCAGCTCCCCGGATTCTCATCCCCTGGACTTTTATGTATGGTCGTACATGCTGACCAAGCAGAGCGAACATAAAATGAGCACTATGGACCAATTTAAGAAGCTCATTTCCAAGATCTGGGACGAGATGCCCATGAACGTGCTGCGTGTGATTCTTTTGAGAAGAGCTTATTGAAGACCTTGTAGTTCGTCGCCGTCTACGGCTACCGTTCGTGGAAGGCGCGCGTTTTTAGCCTCTCCTTTCATGGATTTTGTCGTCGACGCATTTAATTTTAACTCTATCCTCCCAGACTTTGCGTTCAGTCGCTCCGCAAAATTTCTAGCGATGATATCAAAGTCGACTGCAGAGCCTAGAAGTTGGCTACCCTTGGTGAAAATTCTGCCTCTCGTTTCGATACTTGCTTACCGGACTACCCCCTCAAGAGCGATGTTGAACAGCATGCAGGATAAGCCGTAACCCTGTCTCAACCTCCGCCGCATCTGAAAGGGACTCGAGAGTGTCTCCGAGATGCGCATGAAACACATTACTCGATCCAATGTAGCTCTGATCAGTCGCATCACAAAACCGTGTTCGTGTAATATATTCCATAGATGGTCTCGATCGACTGTATCGTATGCTGCTTTGAAATCAACAAACAGGTGATGTGTGGCACGTTATACTGCCGACACTTCTGCAAGATCTGGCGGACTGTGAAAATTTGGTCCGCAGTGGCGCGAGTCCCCAAGAAGCCCACCTGATAATTCCTTACGAAACCTTGTGCTATTGGTGATAACTGGTGTAACCAATTCTGGTAGAGTATCTTTAAGGCGGCGTCTATCAGCGTTATCCCGCGATAATTGCAGTAGTTGAGCTGATCATCCATTTTGTGGATGGCACAAACTACTCCTTCCATCCATCCTTCCGATAGGTTCTCCTCCTTCCAAATCCTGGAAATTACCCATGTCTTTGAGATCATGTGCTGGAACATACCATCTTCTATGGGCTAGGCTATGACCCTAGGTTAATTTCCGTTTCGCCTCCTTCCGCAACTTCGCCATTGATCTGTTCATCGAAGAACTGCTTTCACCTATCGGCCACCTCGCGCTCGTTTGTGATTGGATCCCCCCCCCCCTTGTCCCTACATATGTCAGGTTTTGGGGTAAGTCCCTTATGAGATTGGTTCACCTTCTCGTAAAATTTGTGCATGCCATTAGCTCGAAACTCTTGTTCTAAATCTTCACGATCTCTGTCCTTCTTTAGGCGCTTTCTACGACTTAGAATCGTGGTCAACTGATTCCTAGCTCATCGGTATTAAGACAAGTTCTCCCTAGTGGCATTCCCCGTCAAACCAACTATTTCGTATGCTCCGGGGCTCCTCATCTGGTGTCGCGGTAGCGGCCTCTCCGATGGCCGAGCGTATTCTGCCGCAATCCGTCTCCGAGGGTTGAGGCACCTAATTCCTCGGAAAAAGGCCAGTATTCGCGCGTAGTTCTCGGTAGATTGCGGGTTATCTAGCTATCTATTGAGCAACTGGACCGGAGGACGGCTTTTATGTGTCTGGTATACGGGTGATAACTATGAGCGCACATATTCGTAAAACTAATTTTAACGCCCTCAATGGATTGCTCAGCCAAATGGGTTGGTCTTATGAATACGCCACTGTGAATGTTGATGACGCAGTCACTGCTTTCAATAATAAATTGCGTCGCTGTTTCTCTGAGGTGGTACCCCCATTTAGACCTCCGAAAAAACCACCTTGGTCTAATGCGCGGTTGAGGTATCTGAAACGACAACGTTCTAAAATGTTAAAAAAATATTGTCTGCAATAAAAACCAGTTTTCTAAACGCCAATTTGAGGAAGCGAGTCGAGTATACCGTTGCTACAATCGACTGTTGTATAGACGACATCTCAATTAGACAGAAAGTAGCTTGCGCAGGCACCCAAAACGGTTCTGGATGTTTGTAAACTCTAAGCGGAAGGATTATGGTCTACCTACGTGTATGAAGTTAGGTGATCCAACCGCTTCTAGTGTCGATGGAAAGTACGAACAGCCCTCCATGATCCAGATATAAGCAACGCTGTTCGCTATGCTCCCACCGACGTTGTTGACGTGGATGTTTTCGGTATCAATGCCGAAATAGTAGTTGCGGCACTCGCGAAGTTGAAGTCATCATATATTGCTGGGCCGGACGGCATCCCAAGTGTTCCGGTGCTCTAGTAGAACCTCTGTAAGCGATTTTCAATCTCTCACTGTAACGTCGAACGTTCCCTACAATCTGGAAAAGCTCGTGTATGACGCCAGTATACAAACAAGGAGACAAAACGGATATTGCCAACTATCGTGGGTTAACTTCGCTGGCTGCCGGGACGAAATGCTTAGAGACCATACCGAGCAAAGTGATTTTTGAAGCATGCAAAAACTACATTACACCATCTCAGCACGGATTCTTCCGCAAGCGATCTCTGGAGTCGAACCTCTGATTGATTGATGCAAAATTCACGGATAACAAGGCTGCTTTTGACACAGTGAACCACGAAATACTTTACGCTAAACTTCGACGTCTCGGCTTCTCAGATAGACTCTGTGATTGGGTGAAATCTTACTTAGCAAACCGACACCTATACGTAAAGATAGGATCGGCTGAATCAACAACATTCAGTCCGCAGTGCGGGGTTCCCCGAGGAAGTAACTTAGCACCACTTCTATTCGCTCTTTTCTTTAATGATGTCTCTTCGATTACACCGAACAGTTGTGTGTTGATCTACTATACGCCGATGATTTGAAAATTTATCTCGTCGTCCGCAAGCTAGCTGATTGTTTCCGTCTACAGCAGTGATGGCCAAACTGCGGCTCTTAAATATGGTCCTTGCGGCCCGCGGACTGGTTTGATGGATGGTGAATGGGAACTATAGGTTGAATTTATGAATGTCAGAAGCCATTTCAGGCCGCGGATCTATTGAGAAGATCTGATTTAGCCCGCATTATGCTTGTACCGTGGCCACCACTGGTCTACAGGATATGCTCGACAGCTTTACCAGGTGGTGCCGGCTGAATCATCTCGTGATTAGTATAGCAAAATGCTGTGTGATTTCCGATCGGCATCTGAAGAATCCTATTCTGTTCAACTACTCCATCGACGGAACTGTTTTGAATCGTGTCGATCAAATTAAGGATCTAGGCGTTCTGTTAGATTACCAACTGTCCTTCAAAGCGTACTACTCTGCTATTGTGGACAAGGCTAACCGCCAACTTGGTTTTGTTTCGAAAGTTGCTGCTGATTTCACTGATCCATTGTGTCTACGCACATTGTGCTGTTCTTTAATTAGATCTATACTCGAATTCGGGTCAATTGTATGGTCGCCATATGAAGAGATATGGATTTCCCGAATCGAATCTGTGCAGCGTAGGTTTGTTCGATACGCGCTACGTAACCTTCCATGGACGAATCCGCAAGACCTGCCCCCTTATAAAGACCGGTGTGCATTGATTGGCAGCGAAACATTGGATGATAGAGGGAATGCCAACCAAGCTGTATTTGGTGCAAAAACTTTACAAGGTGAAATTGATAGTTCCGCCCTGCTTGGTCAACTTCATATCTACGCACCACAGCGCATTCTAAGGCCCAGACAGTGGCGACGACAACCTCCTAGAAACACTGTATATGGCAATAATGACCTAATGTTGAGTGTGAGCGGACGATTCCAACAGGCGTATCATTTATTGGATTTTAACGTGTCTACAAAGACCTTCCGTCAGCGAATTTACAAAAGCATGTGATATATTACGTTACTTTAGATCATTAAGACCATATGCGCTCAGATGATTTTTTATATAATAAACAAACAAATAAACATATACTGCTACTTGATTGGTCAGGAGATCTCTTAGTAGCGTGGAAAAAAGGTGCTTCGGAGCACCAGGTCTCGGGAAGCTGCGAGGTGTATACATCGTTAGCCGTTTTCGTTCATGTCGACGTGCAAGCTGTGGGGTCCTGTAAATCTTCCATATATATAAAAATGAAATGCTGTTCGTGTGTCCGGTAGAGACTCGCAAACTGCACGACGGATTTTGATGGAACGTGTACTATATAAATGGGAATTTTATGCTTAGAGCGGCAGTGTATTTGCATTTTGGTTGATTCATCAGATAATTTTGACATTAGTTACATGAATATGAAACTTAAATTTAGAACAAAACCATTGCAGCATCCTAGATCTTGTCAGTCTTCTACTAAAGGCGCGTGAGAGAAATGTCTCCGAAGTCAAATAATTCTTCGACCATCGACATTCGATGAGCGAAGCTGTCTACGTGCAGCTCGAAAATCTTTAGGGGATAGCAGAGCCGGGGCATCTGTTTAATTGTTAAGGAGCTTTCGACGGCTCTCCAAAAGCTGGCATCGTAGCGGGGAAGATTGTGAGGTAGACGCCAGGGTAGATGTCTCAGGGCGATACGAACAAATCTTCGTTGAACACGTTATATTCTGGCTTTCCGTTACCAAACCAAATGTGATGGGCGTATTCCATCAGTGAAATGTAATAACCACACATTTGACAATGCTTATTGTGAGCTTGTTTCTAATACACCAATCAGCAAAGGCGTCCAACAGCGCTCGCAATCGGTAGCAATCAGCGATAGATTTCACAACGAGATAGATCTTTAGATCGTCGGCATATAAATATCAGTGTGCATCCGGAACCAAGCTGAATAGCAACGTCGTTAAAGTACAAGGCGAACAGAAAAGACCTCAGGTTACTACCTTGTGCCACACCAGAAGTATTACTGAATGCACGTGGAACTGTGCAATCTAGCTTGACACCGTAAAGTAAGGTCTGTAAAATACGAGCTCAACCCTGAAGTCACCCTATCAGATACACCGAGTTTAGAGAGCTTGTGGAATCAGATTATTCGATGGCCTACTGTGTCGAAAACGGCCTTAATATCTGTGTACACAGCGTCAATTTGTGTTCCAGCTTCCATCTCACAGATATACTAGGTACTAGTGAAACCCATCAAGTACGTCGTCACAGAACGACCTGGCATAAAACCTGGCATGTTGGTCAACTGATATATAGTGCTGCTTGGAATTATTCCACTTACGATGATTTCAAAAAGCTTTAATCCAGCAGAACGACTGGTAATGGGTCTGTGGTTCCTTACATCTCGCTTTTCTCCTTTTTTAATACGTCCCGTGTCCCACGTGTGCGACTGTTTCCACAGCGTTGGTAACTTCCGTTGCTCCAAAGATTTGTTGAAAATCCGAGTGAGAGGCACGGCAAGAGCAGTAGCGCAGCGACAGAACATAATAGCCGGAACCAGACTTGTGAAAGCACGCACCGCTACGTTAACCGTGCTAAAACATTCCCCTCTCGTTCGAACTAATGTGATACCGCACCTCAGTGCCGAATATTTCTGTTCGGTACAGTATTATGCGTGTTCGGTGCGGTCCTGGCAGCTCCGGGCCAAGCATTTGATAATTTTTACTGAGCAGCAGCAGCTGATATGGCACAAACACGGCATTGTGGAAGGCATCCGCTACCGTTCATAAGTTTTTACCGAATCGCACCAAGAATTTATATAGGTTCTTAAGGTTTGCGAGCGAAACCGCGCCAGCTTACACCAGCCGGCACCTGCTAGAGCACCGCTAAAGCATTTCTAGAGAACGGAGCCCGAACGTCCTGACACCTCAGTCACGTACACCGAATATGAACGAATAAGAAAGAAAGCAAAGTATGAAATCATGCAAGCCGTCGTTGGCACGGTGCTCACCGGTGCTTAGCCGAAGACAAAGCACTTCGATCGGGTTTTTGCGTTTTCGGGGAGCGCGCCAATGTGTAGCAACGCCAGTGCGTTCTATTATCAAAAGTACTCGTTGCACTGTCTATCTGGTCGGGTAGCAGCCGTGTCTCACCGGACGGTGTTTATAACAAGTCTGGCCGGAACACCATCGGGACCAGGTGAGTAGGAGCTCTTCAATTTCTTTGCACCACAAATGACCATATCGGGAGTGATGTCAAAAATGTCCAGATCAACAGCCCGATCGGGGATACCTGACACAGCTATTTCAGCATCAGACTGCGTGGTACATCCACTGGTGAACACAGAAGAAAAATGATTAGCAAACAATTAAGTATGTTTGTTGTATGTAACATTTAAACTTTGAGGAAAAACAGGTCGATTGAAATTTTTCATAATCATTATATTCTCAAGGTCCAAAGTCAATGTATCAAACCTCAAACCTACTCTTTCCCAGAACCGAGAGAAAATGCTTCATTTAATTAATCTTCCCAAAAAAGAATAACACAAAGCAAACAAAATGTTTAAGCGACAAACAATTACATCACCCTTTCGAAGCGAAAATTGCATCTTTAATGTAATGTAATGCTGAGATGCGCGCCGGGGAAACAACGGCAACTTATTGAAACAAAACAGAGCAGAGTAAAAAGTAAACATTAACACAAACCTATGAATGCGGTGAAAAGAATAAAAACAAAACCATAAGAACAACAATCAAACCATCAATCTGCCTGAGCATATGTGCGTCACGTAGGCAAAGAAAGTCATTGGGGGTTTTCGTCGAGATAAGAATTAAACGCCTACAGTGTTACCAGATTAATTTTGCAGAGCAGAGTAGAATAGAGTAGAGTAGAGTACAACCGTCAGTACAAGATACAACACATTAAACAAATAACTGACAAACAAAAATAAAAATACTGGCAGCTCTGGCAGTCGATCAGACCAGTTTATTTCTTGAATATCGCTTACCGTCCATCAATCCATCTCTCGCAGTCATCAGTCCATATAACAAGCATATAAGCATAAAAGTTTGCAGTAATCTCACACAAGAAAAAAAGTACCAAGTAAAATAAATATACACTCATAAGCCGGCTCAAAATCGACATTAATCCTTCGGCAGTATGTGCACTCGCGTGCAGCTATACATTCTAAACGGTCCCGCCATTCAGTGCCAGGCCAGAGTCAAACGGCCGCAGATGAACGAACATCAGAGCGCGCAGAGAACCGGCAGACTGCTGCGCTGCTGTGAGCTCTGCACGGCTTACAACACGGTCGCCCTGGGATCGAGTTCGAGTCTACATTCGACTTGGGTGGTCCGCCGGCATCAGTCGCTCATTACGGCAGCCAGCAAATAATGTGCGGCTTACCGCAGCGGCGATCTCGTTCAACCCCTCGCGGTCGTCGTTCGTTGCCAACCCTATGCGAAACGGAGACGCTCGGTAGATTGTGCTCGTCCGGTGGGAACTAGAAAGAACAGCCAATCCGTTCACAGCGCCGTGGTGATAACGTGAGCGATGCAGTGCTTGAGCTACAGAGACGCTCGAAAGTGTGAAAACATTTCGAAATGCATTTTAAATTTTGATGACTATTTTGTATAATTTTATTTTGTTTTGTATTTTATGTTTTTGATTTTACATTCCAAAGCTACAGTAGTGAACTCATAAAATTGATGCACCCTGTAACGACCGCAACATCTCACCTTTTAGCTCTTTTTCGGAGTCACGAGAGGAGGAAGTAACGGGCATCAATGCATGCCACATTTCGAACTCTCATTCTGCTAGTTTTTGCTTTTTTTACAGTGCCAGTATTGAAGGTTTTTAGTCGACACTTTGCAATATAATCGAAAAGAATTAATACGCACATGGTCACGTAGGTAGTGATCGCGGGTGAATAGGCATTTATTGCTGCCAATGAACCATTCTGCACAACCATCTTCCTTTATTGCAACGGGAAGAAGGATAATCCCGAAAACATTTCCTTTAATACGCTCTCGACGGTCATTACGATTCGGTTTCAAATCATCAGTTATTACAGAAATATATCTATTGACTGCAACACCTCTGGTAGGTAATAATTTCAGGGGTTGAGTTTGATTTTATATTTTTTGCGAACACATTATGATTTTTAAATTTTATTTGACAAAGTGTTAAAGTGAACCACAGTTTTAATAGCTCAAATCAAGAGTGTACGCCATCCAGACAGGCGTCAGACCCGGCCAGATGTTCGATATTCTCTCATTCCTCATGCATCCGTGTCTATTCCACAATGTATTTAGGTACTGACTTGCCTTGTAGTTGCCAGTTGCTGTTGGGTCTGATCAATTAGTGATGTTTGCTGGGGTAAACAAAACAATAGTTAAACACTAGCGTACACATAGACGATGATATTCTAAAAAGAAAACAGGTTAAGAAATGTTAACGCCAGCTCGTCTCGGTTTGTCTTAAGCCAAGCCAGAGACAAATGCAGATGTACATTTTGATAGGTGTGCGAGAATTTATCAAACTGAAACGAATAAAAAGTGTTACGTCCTCCAATCCGTGCTAGAAGGTTTTATAGTCATTAACTTTGATTTGTATATAGTTTGATGGGTAATTCCAGTAACCGATTAGTCAGGCGTTTGTTTGTTTCCCGACTTCCTCACGTTTCTACCAATTGAATTTCAACATATTTCTGTGTTGACTTCAAATTATTAATAGTCTCTCGTACGCTGTAGTGAGACGTGTGTGGTGTTTCCCGAACAAGCGGTTGAAATACAAAGACCAATCTTCAAATGCTGAAGGTTAATAGTTTGTCAATATTGATAAATTAGCTTTCAAAGGTGGAAACATTCCTTTTTTAGGCCGCACTAAAATTATTGTGATTACATTTGAAAACACTACCTCTCACTGGAGAAACTTATTTTCTTTTTAAGTTTGATGTAGCCAATTTAAATAAATCGTCAGATAAAATTTCTCGGAATATCGGATATTTATTTATTTATTAACGTCTACAGGTAAAATATGACCCCAATGACATAATTAACTAATGTATTTACGAACGAAAAAAGCAATAGTTATTAACATAAAACACGTCTAAGATTACATCTATTTGTTTTTCGAGATAGACGAGACATGCTGCGCACTAGTTCATGTACACCATAATTCGTCCTAGTTGGAGTAAAACTGAGAAACGAGCAAAAATTAAAATCATCAAACCCTTAACTGTGGATTCACCCGAGTGAGATTACCGAGCACTTAGACTGATTCACCGACAGACGGTTAATTTGACACCATTTAGCGAAGACTTCCAGCTGTTCCTGCAGAAAAGTCGCATCTTGTGGTTGCTTTATCGTATGGTATAGTTTTAAATCGTCAACGTATGAAAGTTTCGGGCATTTCAAGACATAATAACGTCGTTCATATGAAGCAGGAATAAAAATGGCCCTGAGTGACTTTCTTGTGGAACGTGATAACAACCCAGTAAGAATTTGTCGTGCGACGTCGGACAGACGCAAGCTAGAGTTACGCTTGTGTCGGACGACGTCCGTCCGATAATTCTTATCGGGAAACCAGAAATGTGTAAGAAATGTGATCACCAAGTTTCATAGACATGCTTCGGTAGTTGTTGATCAAATTTGGCAATTTCAATGCTGCAGATATGCCAGAGTATCTCGCGTCCACTTGATGACCCTTCTAAATTTGGCGTATTATAAACGAAGTGAAGCAGGGTGGGTCTATGTAGTTGGTTGTTGTAGATCATTTAGGCATGAATCCGTGCTGATCCGACGAAATGTAGTGTTTGCATCTCTGAGTAAGCTCCTGAAGAATAATCACCTCAAACAGTTTAGAAGTGGCGCTTAATGCAGCTATGCCCCGACAGTTCGAGACTATTTGTTTGCAGACTCTCCGCCTGCAAGACGGTTCTCTTGACTCCCAGGAACTAAAGCCGAGGGTCCAAAGCCCCTAAAGAGATGGTTGTAATAGCTGTCATGGCTATTATGTAAAAACTTGAAAGGATAAACCCCTAATCCAAGGTGTGACGCGACCCGTGCCGAGGAATAAATGGTGGAGGAGGTTCTATAAATTCTCTCGCCGCAACGGAACCTGTGGAGTACCAGGGCGCCCTCCACAGCAATTTTCCCTTGCTGCATCAAGCCAGTCTCTGAGGCAGAGGACGATTTCTTGCCGTGCAAGCTCTCTCTGCCGAAAAACAAAGAAACGAATGAGGTGGAGAGGAGAGTAGGGGAGGAACAGGACTTGAACGATGCGCTAGCTGAGGTTCAGTCCTGATCCTCGTCTATCCTCAACACGCCGACTCGTTGTGAGTTGACAAACGAAGATGTGGCTCCAACTCTCTACTCACGGGTCGAGATTCACTCTGCCTGATCTCCGACTGTGTGCTGGCAGGTGGGCTGAAACAAAAGGAGAGCCGAACAGTTATGGCCAGTAGGATGGCTGTACAATCGCTCAATCTAAAAATATATAACGTAGAGTATAAAGGTTACTTAAAAGTTGCTGAGTCTCAATAAGAGAGATCTCAGTAAGCTTACCGGTCTTGCGACAGGACATTGTCCGAGTAAATATCATCTTCGGAATCTCAGTTTCGTTCAAGATGATATTTAATCTCGGAACACTTGCTCTGCAATCGTGGAGCACAAATAGTACGCCGACTGCAGTATCTCAAAGGGATTGGCGTCGCCGATCAGGGTACTAGGTTCATAAACCTAGTCATCCCTGATTGGCACATGTCTCGCTCCAGCTACCAGCCTGTCACTTCCTCAATAAGTGATAGGTAAGCTTGAAGCGTATAGTAAAATAATAGAACGGGGCATACCACAATAGTTCAAAATAATGGACGCAGTGGTAAGAGTACCCAACAGAGGAGAAGAGATTTGTTTGCAGCCTTTTTTAAAGACAGGGAAAACATATGACTGTTTCCAGCATTTTGGAAAAATGCCTGTACTCAAAGATTGGTTGAATACTACTGCAAGCGGCTTCGCTACCGTCTCCATACAGTGTTTCAGAATGATTGACGGAATACTATCAGGGCCGTGTCCCATGGAGAACATAGCAACCAGAATGTATCACGATTACAAAATAAAGGGATAAACGATTGTCAGCTCGCGGGTATGAGTAGGATAATTTTCTTTTTTTGGTGTTGCAGGTATACAACAATAAAATATGTGTTTGTCGTTGACCAAACTCGTGATTTTAGTCATGACTTTGAAATGCGGTCAGGCATATATTAATATTTATTTGAAACGATGATTCTACAATTGGTGAAGGGACGGTAAGGAAAAGTAATGAAGAAGGATTTTTTGGGAATGGAGGGGAAGGAGTGGAAAGGAAGGGGGGGGGGGGGAGGGGTACCTTGCAAGTCGTAGTCATAGTGTCGTCGTCCTGAAAGTAAAAACAAGTTAGATTAACCGTCCCTTCATCAATTGTAGAATCATCGTTTCAAAAAAATATTAATATGTGTTTGTCGCAAGCCGGCTGGTTAAAGACAATACTTTATCAGTAACTTGAACAAAAGGAACAAACAGCAAAAAACTTAAGAAAAAGACTAGCTTGCTTTGACCCGAAGTCTGGCATTCAATTCTTACCACTAGTAAGTTACCAATGTTGCCTTGGTAACTACCAAACAATCAAACACTGTCGCTGCCGACACAGTGTGACATGATTAGGTTTGCTTTTGTTGCATACGTATTGCATACAACAGTGTGTCTTTTCCACAAGTCATGAAACATCTGTAACCACGACAAACAGCTACGATATCATGTTGTTGTCCTTACTTTCATGCGATAGAGACAAACTTTCATTACATTTTGTCCCAAAATTTTGAAGTAGGGACAATATCATTGCCTGTTGTGCGTTCGTGATTTTTGATTTCCTGATACTACGCGTCAACAGTGGTAATCGTGACCCATAATTGTTCAACTGTCGAACTATCTGGAGGTTAAACTGTGCGGGACTTGAAACCAGAGCGAACAGCTAACCAAACTAACAGCTAACCTACTGTGCTTTTACAACTATTTAAACGCGATCGATCCTGTCGGTAAACGGAGTATGAGTCGTTAAACAGCTGGACCGTCGTCGTATTTTGATTAAGCCAGGTTTCACAAAGTACGTAGACGTCATAAAAGTCATCGCTGAAGGCTAATTGATACTCGGCGAGAGGATTGTTCATTCCTCCAACGTTTTGACAGTATACCAGGACATTCGAAGTAGTGGATGCGGTGATACTTGTTACGGCTGACGTCCTGGAAATTGAAGATTCGTCAGAGTGATGGAAACCATTACTGATAGGATACCTGCCATGGAGGGCGGCTTGAAAAATCAAAGCAAAGACGAGGTGTAGCCATGCGGCTGAGATGTAGATGTACGTATAAGGTAGCCGAAAAAAAGTATTCTCGCTGGAACTGCGAGAGCGATGAGGAAGTGCAAAGTCGTGGAAACCTGCGTGCTTGCCTGTGAGAGTAGGTTGGTGTACCACGACTGCAGATTTGACAACAGAACCGCGACGACTAAGATGAACGCTGGCAGCAAACGGCCGGACTGTGTTGATCTGAGAAGAGTCCTCTATTGAGCATTCTAAAGGCCCAAACACAATGCATACGGATTTTACTACGTTGCGGATATTTGACAGAAAACCCATGGAAAAACTGTCAAATTGCCGCAACGTAGTAAAATCCGTATGCTTTGTGTCTGAGCCTTAATAGTTATGCGTTGCGGTGTCCTTCAATTCCATCAATTCGAGTTCTTCCGCTACCAAAGGGGCGCCGGACGTTGGGTTCGCCGCTACACCATCGCGACTTGGTGTCACTTGAAGCTTCCAAAAATTTGCCCTAGTTCGATTGTCCTGGAACTGTCTCGGTAGAAGATTCCCCTCGGCATGGAGACAGTGCTCGGTCCTCGAAATTGGTACTCAACCCAATTTTAAATTAAATGAAGGACGGGGTACTGACATCATGATCTTTTCCAACAAATCTAACGATTTCGGTGTCATCGGCTCGAAAACGGCAGGAAACCAAAGCACGCTTAACCAGACAGCCAGAATTATCCAGTGGGAGTAGCAGCAACGAAATTTCCGAGTGACGGCGGTAGTGATTCGGATATTTTAAGCAGAAAAGAATGTTGTTGTAGCCTGTCAACATTAGGTGTTTAAAAAATTCGACGGCGGCTAGTTAAAACAGCGCCTGAAGTTGAGGGCTTAGAAGTTCTGAGTGTCATCGCGCTAGAATTGATGAGTACGGAGAAATTGGAAAGTACGGAGAAATTGATTTCGTTCTTTAACTAAACTAGTTTCAAAGTTGCTTGGAAAAATTAGCTGAGCATTGGCCACTAGGAAAAACTTGGCCAAATACCGACGAGTAAGGAACCAATTGACCACGAACCTGAGGAGCATAAAGTGCCAAAAGGAGGAATGAGATGGCGATGAATTGGAAGAGCCATTCCGAGCAAATGACAGGCGCTAGTTTTATGAGTAGATGAACCAATCTCGTAAGGGCTACATACTGAAACGAGCGCTAGGTGGTCGACAGATGAAGCAGCTCGTCGATGAACACCTCTATGGCGGAACGGAAAAACTTAGGAGTGTCCATGGAAGATAGTAATGTCCCAGCACGTGATTGGCTTGCTGAAGACCAACAAAGCCGCTGGTACGGGCCGCCTACGCTGGTAAGGGCTGACAAACGCTTGCAACGGCTCTACACTGTGTAATATCCAAGATTTGGGAGGAGAAGAAGCTACCGGAGAAATGAATGGAAGGAGTGGTTTGTTCCATCTTCAGAAAGGGTGATCAGCACTGGTAAACGCCGTCTACTAGGTAATCTGCCAGATCCTGTTATGCCGGCTGTCACCGATAGCACAAAGTTCTGTGGGGAATTATCAGGCGGGCTTGCGCAAATATGAACCAAATTTTCACCATCCGACAGATCTTGCAGAAATGTCGGGAGTACAACGTGCCCACGCATCACATCACATTGATTTCAAAGCAGCATAGCATACAATCGATCGAGACCAGCTATGGTAGATAATGCACGTACACAGTTTTCCAGATAAACTGACGCGACTGATGAGAGTTCATTTGGTCGAGTGATGTGTTTCGTGCGCCTATCCGGGATACTCTCAAGTCTTGTTGAGACGCGGCGAGGGTTGAGACAAGGTTTCGGCTTATCCTGCATACTGTTCAACATTGCTCTTAAGAGGGCAATCTTATGAGTGGATATCGAAACGTGAGGCATGGTTTTCACTAAGGATAGCTAACTTCTAGGCTTTGCAGATGACTATGCAGACCAAATACATGAAAGGAAGGAAAGGCTCAAAAGAAACAAACACGCGCGTCCCACGAACGGTAACCGCCGAGGGCGACAAACTAGAAGTGGTAGATGAGTTCGTGTATTTGGGATCGCTGGTGATCGTGAACAACAACACTAGTAAAGCGGCGCCTTCAACCGGGAAATCGGGCCTACTTGCCCTTCGCTATACGATCAAGAAGCATACACAGCATACAGCTCAAGAGAGCAGAGGCGAAAAGTATTTCTCATTGTTACTTAGGACTCTCGATTTTTTTTTCTCGGCTTGATCAGTCTCAAAAAGTGTCAAAAATGAGTTTGGTATCTACATCCGACAGTTTCGACGATTGTCGATGTCGGATGTAGAGACCAAACTCGTTTTTGACATTTTTTGAAACTGATCAAGCCGAGAAAAAAATCCGAGAATTAAATTCCAATAGTCGACAAACATATAATAAGTTACTTAGGACTTTTTGAACACAAGAGGCCAGTTTGCTAAGAATCCGAAAATTTTTTATTTGTAGTAGGCTGATTGGCTGCTGATGTTCACTGCGAGAAATCTAGCAATCCTTGTTATGTCTCTGGTTACGGCGGTATAACGCCAAAATTTAAGTATAACATAAGTGAACCAATGTATATTGCTATATTTTGATGGCAGCATAATAATGAATTTAGCTGACTGGCATCTGCAAATGAATCGTCACGTGTGGACTCTTTCAATAATTTATCCTGAATTCAGCAGATGAAAATCTATAGCAATCAGTACCTAGAAAAATTCTAAACTGATTTTTTTGTGCATACCTAGTTAGTCGAAATGTACAAGCGTGTACAGACGGATTGGACGTCGAATTACTAGTTTTGTTAATTTATTTTAGTTATTTTTGAACAATTTTGCAGATTGAACTTCCTGACATCGCTTTTGCTCCAACCAAAGCCAGCCTGTTCGAATTGTGGTTACTGATGGCCGAGCAGGCAACTGGCCAGTTGATCCCGCCTGCTGTTTTTTTTGTTCGTCGAAACCAATAATGGCGCAGCATAATTCGTCTTTATTTCGCCATTACAACTCAGGAGGTACCTCGCGATTGCTCTTTAAGGGCCACTTTTCACATTCTCTCTCTCTCTGTCTGTCCATGTTTCCCTGTTGCACACGCAAACAAGTTCTGTGACGTCGTTTAAGAAGGAATTCGAAAAATTTCATTCGTTAAATGTTATCATTTACTTTTAACGTTATTGCACCCATCATGATTACTTTAATTTCTTCGTATTTCATGTTGCTGGAATTGAGATTTAGTCAGGAGGTAGTTCGTTGGTTTTTCTTTCATTTACTGGCCAATCAGTGCGATGAAATGGTTAGGTCTTTGCCATACACTTTTTTTATTAGAGAAGCTATGAGAGAAATCATTATTCTGAAGAAGTATAAGTACTGGATAATGTTGCACGCGTGATTAATTTTTCTCGTCATCGTCATAATATTTCTTCGCCAGATCGTTTATGCTAGCTGCATTTCCCTTGCGCTAAATTCAGTTTCTGAGATAAAACTTCCACTGGTGTAAACAATTGTACAAAGGAGTACCTGTTTTACGGTACCGTGATATACATGTAGAGCCCGAAG
Organism: Sabethes cyaneus; assembly: GCF_943734655.1. Classification (NCBI taxonomy): domain Eukaryota; kingdom Metazoa; phylum Arthropoda; class Insecta; order Diptera; family Culicidae; genus Sabethes; species Sabethes cyaneus. The sequence goes on from NC_071355.1 coordinate 233,675,167, forward strand.
TAAGTTGTTTAATTATTCGTTGTTTTTACAGAAACAAACTGCGCAATAAAATCTAGGCACTTCATCATCATCATCATCCTCATCGCCATCGTCTGGATCCTCATTGCAGAGGACATTTGCAAAGTGCCAGCCAACAAAGTGAACTTGGAAAAGATTAGTGCAATTGCGCGAGGCGATTGCAATCACGCCATAGCTTCTCCAGTAGTGAAGTGGCCCGTCCGTCTCGACGGAATGAAGTTGCTGCAAAACGGTTCCGATCGGTCGCCGCAACTGGCTGACGAGGAGATGCTCTTCAGTTGTGTTTTTTCCGTTGTTGGAGTGGGCGGTCGGTCGGTTGGTCGGCTGGTTGCAAATAGACTGAAAATGACACATAAGCAGAGGACCACTTTTCAACGCCTCCTACGATGCGGATTTGTCCGGGCTTGATCGCTTCCTCCCTTCCAAGTCCCCGTCGGACACTCGAACTGGTTTGCGCAGGACGGCATACATTACGGTCGGTTATGGAATCGAGCAGAGCCACCGGAATCGCATTTAGAATGAGATTAAAATTTATTTTGACATTTCGCGACACTGCCGCCCGTGGGCACAGCCTGCCAGCGCAGCGCGAGAAGGCCGGTAATTAATTTGTTATGAATATTCAAATGCTGACCATATAACAACACTTTGTTGTGATGTTATACTAGTTTAAATACTCTCGGAAAGGAGCAGTTGAAAGAAGATGTAAGTCGTGACGTAAATAGTATAATTTATTAGAATCTTTTAATAGTCTAATTTGAATTGATTAGCTTAGTTTTATGAAAATTGATGTCCAGATGAGTTAAATTATGTGGCAAATTGTTTTAATTCCATATTTTTTCTATAATCGTTCTCGTTGGCATTTGCTAAAAGAATTTAATCAAAATCATCACTAGCGTACTGAGACATAAACCTTTCTGTAGAATGTTTTGGCCTGGAAAATCAAGTAATTGTGGGATGGCGAATCTGCTATTACTAATCACAGGTATCCCATCCGATTAGGTTGAAAACTCCGGACTTTCGTGTGCATTCGGATTCAGAATCAAAGTTAAATTGCACTAGAAACTGGACTTGGGACTGGAATAGAAGTTAGAGTTGAAATTGGACTTCAACACGATATTGGCCTGGGGAATTGAATCAGATTTGAATTTGGAATTTGGAGTTATTTGGACTGGAAGATTTACTTGGAATTTGATTTGAAATTGGACATGCAAATGGATTTGAAATTTAAGTCGAAATTGGATTTAAAATTATGCTTGAATTGAACCTAAAATTGGAATTGAAATTGGGTGTAAATGGGATTTAAATTGAACTTGAGATTAAGCTTGTAAAATGAGACTTGGAATTGGAATTCAAATTGTACTAGAAATTGTACTTGAGATCAGAGCTTAAACTTGACTTAAAATTGAATTTAAATTAAATTGTATTGTATTGGAATTGTACTAAAATCGGACATGCAATGGGATTTGAAATTGAACTTGACCTTGGACATGAAATTAGAATTTAATTTGGACATGGACATATTTCGTATTACCCTCTCAAACGTTTTTTCACATTTCTGTTCTTTTTTTCTATTCCTTTTTTTTCTTTTCTCCGTTTTCCCTCTTTTGGATCCACTAGTTTGTCTTCTTTACCTTTGCTCTCCGGTTTTTTAGCTCCTATTTGTTGTCCTTTTCTCTCCAGTTTTACCTTCCTTTTTGGTCCGCTTTTCCCGTTTCTCTTTTCTGTCTCATCGTCTCTCTATTTATCTCATTTTCCCACCTTTTCTCTTTCGTTTTTCTTTGTTCTGCCCACTTTTTTTTCCTCTTCTTCCCTATCTCACTTTTCGCCCTTTTTTCTCTTTTGTTACATCGTTTTCCTTCCATTTTCTGTTCTGTCTATTTCCTTCAAACCCGTTTCTCCTGTTTTCCCGTCTCGTTTTTGTTTTTTTATGTTTCATTTTATTGTTTTCTGTCCCATTCTTCCTCTTGTTATGGCATTTCCTCCTTTTCTGACTCGTTTTGCTTTTTGTTTGATTCCATTTGTCCGTTTTTATCTCTTTTTTCTTCTTTTTCTGTTTTCGTTTCTCAAGTTTCCCGCCCCCATATTTTCGCCTTTTCTTTTCCACTTTTTGTGTCTCATTCCTTTTTTGTTCCGTTTTTTCTCCTTTGCTGTCCAGTATCCAGTTTGTCCTCGTTCTTTTTCTCGTTTTTTCTATCGAGAGGGGGATTTCCCTTCTTTACTCACATTTTTCTTATTTTCTCTTATCTTTTCTGTCTAGTCTCTTCTTGTTTTGCCTGGTTTTCCATTTTTACTGCTCTATTGTTTTGCTTTCTACTTTTTTCTATTTTCCCATCCATCCTGTTTCGTTTTTTTTCATGTCAGTTTTTCTTCTTTTCCTTGTTTCTACCCACGTTTTCTACCCATTGTTTCGTTTTCTGTCCCATTTTTTCTCATTTGAATTCGTGTTTTTCCTCTAGTCATTTTTCTTCGATTCTCCTTTTTCCTTTTTAGCTCCGCTTTTCATCTTTTTCTTCTTCTTTTTCTGTTTGACTTTTCCATCGCATTTTCTTTATAATTTTGTCCGAGCTTGCTAGTTTCATATGCCAATTTACCTCTTTTTCCCGTTTTCTTCGTTTCCTTTATCGGTGTTTTTTTTTATATCTTGTTATTCTTAGTTTCTCTTGTATTTTGTTCCGTTTTCCTTATCATGTCTCGTTTTCCTTCTTTTTCTTTACCATTTTTCTATCTTTTCGGTCACGTTTCTTCTGTTTATGGCATCCTTTTTTACATTGGCTCTTCGGATATTCTTGTTTATATCCTGTTTTTCGTCTTTTTCTCTCCAGTTTTATTTTCTGTTTTTCTTTTTTTCTTTTTCTATCCTATCTTCCCTCCAACTCATTTTCCCTACTTTTCTCTCGTTTTTCTGTCCTCTGTTTCCATTTAGTCTTCCTTTCCTGTTCCATTTTTCGCTCTTTCTTCTTTTCTATTCCGTATTTTTCTTTCCAATCTTTGTTTTTCCATCCATTATCAGGCCAATTTTCTTCTTTTTCTGTCTTGTTTTCAGTTTTTTGTCCCGTTAACTCCTTATCCTTATCATTATCCTTAACTATTTAACTTTTATCCTTTAATTTTACTTTTCGTCTTTTCCGTTTTTCCTCCTATTATGTCTTGCTTTTCCACTTTCCACGTTCTGCTCCACTCCTTATGCTTTTTGATTTATCCGATTTAGGCTTATACAAATTTGAAAAAAAGTTTATGTCGCCCCCCCCTTCCAAAATTTTCGAAAATTTAAGGGGCAAAAAAATAAAGTGTAATACATATTATGTTGCATTCTTTAGTGATAAGCAGATTTTTTACAGCTCGCCGAGTTTACATTCTGAATCGAGTCTAAATTACCCAATATGTGCAAAGTTAAAGTAATTATCCGCTTAGTCTCGATCAACTTTCCAACTAAGTTTTTTGATTCCTGCTACAGGTCGCAGGCGCTCCCAAAGTCGAAAATTGGATGTGCTTGAAATCAGACTTTTGGCTCCATTTACTTTAAATCTTATTCCATTTTATTTTAACTTGTTTTAAAAGAACCGAATTAGATTGAGGCATCAATAAACTAAACAATATATTAGTGAAATTTGGTACCGCTTTTGACGGATATATTCCGAATTGCAGGAGGGTTATTTTATGCTGTCATCGGTAGTAGATAGATTAAAATAGAAATACAGCAAATTAGACACTCCGGAATATCAGCATTCAGTGCTTTCGGGGCTCCAATTGGTCGTTTTATTCCGTAGTGTCCAAGAACTTACCCTAATTTTGGATGTTGGGTACATAAAGCTTACAATTTTACCTTACAAATACAATATTTTACCATGCATTGAATGCATGCAGAAAGAATGTTACTGAATTGCCATTGTCATGTTGTGATTATCATTGGGATCAATGGTGGCCGCGACATTAACATCAAATCAAGTCATGTTAAGTTATATTGCTCTTGTACTGTGCTTTGTCTTCTTCTGCTTCAAAATGGAGTTTTAGTATGGATTATGGTAATGTGCGAAACTTGAATTAAATTGGGTTTATCTCCTCAAACATTTCAATGATTGGTTCGGTTTGAACTAAAATTTAAGTACTGTACAACATTTTTGTATTAAATATGCATTAATATGGTAAAATAAACACTTGTTTCTACTCCTTTGTTTCGGTTTTGAAGGCTTGATGTTATTATTTTTTTCTTGCCCCCCCCTTGAACAATATTTCGAGACCAGGACATAAACTTTTTTCCAAATTTGTATAAGCCTTATTATATTTATCGATTATCTTTCGTTTTCGTTTCGTTTTTTCTCCTTTGTTGTCCAGTTTGTTATCATTTACTTTTTCGTTTTCTCTATCGTGTTTCCTTTTTTCTCTCATTGTTCTACTTTTCTCTCTTTTTCTGTCCAGTCTTTTCTTGTTTTGCCTCGTTTACCATATTTTCGTTCGTTTTCTTGTTTTCCATTTTTTACATTTTACGTCCCGTTTTCCCTCCCATTGTGTCACGACTTTTCCCTCGTCCATTCCTTATTTCTGTTTTGTATTTTCGGTTTCATTGTTTCGGTTCTCCCATTTTTTTTATTCTTTCGCATTTATGTCTTTGCTTCCCAGTCATCCTTTGTTTTTCACTTTTTGCGTCTTTTTTAGTCCGTTTTTTTCCCTTCCGTTTTCGTCTTGTTCTGTTTCATTTTCTCATTTCTCGCGTTTTTTTTTATAATTTTGTTCCATAGTTTGACATCTTTTTTCCATTTTTCTCGCTTTCTCTATCGCTTTCCTTGTTTCTCTTGCTCAATTGTTCTTTTTCCTTTTGATTTCTTTTTTTGGTTTCTGACCCGTTTTCGCTCCCATTGTGTCATGGTTTTTCTTTCGTTTTTTTTATGCCAGTTCTTCCTCTGTTTTTCTCGGTTTTCCTTATTTTTTATTATATTCCTTATCCGTGTTTTTGATTCCATTACTTTGGTTTTCTTCGTTTTATATCTCATGTTTTTTTAATTTTCATTCATGTTTTCTCTTGTTTTTAATGCATTTTTGCTTCCTTGTTCTACTTTGTATTTCTGTTTTTTTTTCTCTTTTTCTCTCCTGTTTAGCCTTCTTTTTTGTCCAATTGTACCTATTTTTTATTTATTCAATGGAACTTTACCATTCCATTTGCATTTCCCTTTTCAGTTTTGTCCCATCTTGCTCCTTTCAATGCCATTTGACATGTTTTTCTCGTTTTTCTCGTTTCCTTTATCGGTTTTCATATTTATCTCTCAGTTTCTTTTTTTTTCCTCTTGGTTTCTTTCGTTTTTCTGTTCCGTTTAACCTGTCTTGTCTTGTTCGTCTGTTTTTCTTTCCCATTTTTTCAGGTTTTCTGTCACGTTTCTTCTATTTACGGGCTCCTTTTTTAGATGTGCTCTCTGGCTTTCCTTTCGTATCGTTCGATTTTGTCCTTTTCTCTCCAATTTCACTTTCTGTTTCAGCACATTCTTCTTGTTTTTTTGTTCTTCTGTCTCATTTTACTACTATTTATCTCTGTTTCCCTTCTTTTTTCTGTCCTCCGTTTCTTTTTCGTCTTCTTTTCCTGTCCCAGTTTTCACCCTTTTTTCTTTTCTGTTCTGTTTTTTGTGTTTTTGATTCCACTTTGAGACCCGTTTCCCCACATTTCCTTTCTCGGGTTTGTTTTCTGTCCCGCTTAACATCTTTCCTATCTTATTGTTTTCGTCTGTTCTGTTTTCCCTCTTTTTCTGGCTCGTTCTTCTGTTTGTTTTATCCCATTTGAAGTTCGTTTCCCTTTTTTATCTCTCCATTTTCCTCTTTTTCTGTTCTCGTTTCTCAAGTTTGCTGTTCTTACATTTTCTCTATTTAATTTTTTCTTTTTCCATCCCATTTTTTCTTTTTTAGTTCCGGTTTTTCTCCTTTCCTGTCCAGTCTGTCTACATTTTCTTTCTTGTTTCTGTCTCTTTTTTGTTTCTTTTCTCTAATTTTTTCTTCTGTTCTCTGTTTTCTTTTCCTGTCCGGTCTTAGCTTGTTTTATTTTGTTTTGTTTTCTATTTTCTTCTTTCCCGTTTTTTTATTCTCTACTGTTTTCTACATTTTACGTCCCGTTTTTCCTCTAATTTTTACGATTTTCCTTTTTTATTGCCAGTTTTTCTTCTTTTTCTCTCTGCTGTCTAACCTGCTGTCCTGCACGCTTTTTCCGTTTTTTTTTCGCCAGGAGCAGCAAGAGACGGATTACCTCTAGAACCATCGGCAATCCATCTACGAATATGCTAAGAAAATTTACTTACATTTTCGTGAGAAACTTTTTGCAATACTGTTTGGTTCATGAGATATGAATTTTTGAATTGGATAAATATTCAGCATTTCGGCCATAACTCAGGGACATCAAAAAATACTGTGAAAATTGCATCATCAACCTACAAAACAAAAATTTTATAAAATTTTCATGTGACAGAATACATGTGTTAATGTGTTCCGACTGTGCTTTGAAGTTTTCCACCATTTTTTAACTTAAAATCAGACTTAAAATTGAAAATGAATGTAAATTGGTTTTCCACAGGACTTGAAACTGGAAGTGCCATCGGACATGAAATTTATCTTGAATGCATTTAAAATTGAACATGAAATCGGAATTGAAATTAGATTTTAACTGAATTCAAATTGCATTTGAAATAGAACATAAAACTAGAATGAAAATTAAACTTGAAATCACTGTTGTAATTTTCAATGAAAATAAAATTGAATTTAGACTTGAAATTAAGTTTAAATCAGGCTTGAAACCAAACTTGAAATTTAGTTGATAATTGAACTTGAAATTGAACTCAAAACTGGAACTATTTTTTTTGCAAATAGTGGGCAGATTCAATTGAAGACTGCGAACTTCTGGATAACAGAAATTATTTTGTTTTGCATTAAATTCTAAAGAGAACGTGGGGTACGTGCGCTAGTGTGCCTCGTCCTGGGCAAACCAGGGAGAATCATAGCTAAAGCGCACCGGCTTAACGGAAACTTCGGATCATTTTTTCATCACTCAAAGTGCAGCCATTTGGCTTAACCGAGATAACTGCTTCCACTTTCGGGCCGACTCGATGCCTAGTTGCTAGTTGCATTCAAGCCGATCGTTCCGGATCCTAACCTCACACCGCTTACCAGCCAGCCAGCCAGGCAGAGCGTCGTCCTAATGGATTCCAATAAATCACTGATGAAGTTATCTCTCGTCAACGGCGGAAAGTCAATCATGTGTAGGCTCTCGGAGCTTCGGAGTGCACCCGTCAACGAACGGCAGAAGCCAGACAGCGGCAGTTCGATGTCGTTAGGAGGATCATCATTCGGGGGCAAAAGTGACGCATTGTTAATTGACGTTTTGTCGCGACCGACGCATCTTGCACGCATCGGCATCAGCATCGTCGGCGCGTCCGTCGTCGGTTCGTGATGGATTAGAGACAGCGTTTCGTCATTTTCCCTGTGTGGCCTGCCGAGAGCCGAGTCGACGACGGTTCGGTTGGTAAATCGGTACGCGCATATCAATTCTAACGGGTCGATATATCAATCGTGTGTTATCTCAGGCTAATAACTCAAAACGTCAGCGCAGATCAAACTTTTCGGACCTTTTTTGGGATCGGCCGACCGGTGATGATGATGCTATCGGAAATCGTTTTGCTTCTCTTCGTGTAGATGGCTGAGGAAAAATAATTCCTGGTTATTTCTAGTGAGCAGCAACGAATCAATAAGCTGTCTGAATAGATCTTCTACCTAGAGGTTAAAATGGAGTGAATAGAAATAAAACAAAACGGTAGATCAAGAGATTTGTCAACAGACGATGACATTCATGTTAGAGTCAGACGTTCGACATATGCATTATTTTCCTTTAATCTTTGCGTGTTTGCCCTTTTACAGGCTGAATTGAAGTTGATTAGAAACTACCTGATTAAATTTAAATAATATTTTACGAGAGGATGTAATTTACTAAGAAGTTCATCTGGATATGATATTCATTAAAATTAGTTTTTATAAAATGAATAATTAAAATGTTAACTCGGATATTTTGGCTCTACACTCAACCACTAAACGTCCCTATCACTGCGTTTGATCGCCCCACTCGAACGTACATTTTCCATACAGCATATTTACATTTAACACAATCGCACATAACCATCGCTGAAACAGGGAAAGAGAGTGCGCCTAGTTATCCACTGATCTGCTGGTGCCGCCGCTGCTGCCGGGACCATTCCGCGAGCGAGGCAGAAAATCGCGCGGAACGAAGATCGAAAGCCGCCCGGGCTAGAACGGTCGAACCTGCGCTGCTGGTGCGCTGTGACGAAGATGCTGACCTGTTCGATATTCGGTAAATCCGTGGGGATTTTCGATGGCGTAACGGTGGAGAAGGACTGCAAGGCGCGGCTCGGCGCGGCCAAGAAGGCAAAATCCACCACCAAATGGAATGAATCGCACTCGAGAGTTGTTTAAAAGTTGCCACGAACCATCCATCCATCCTTCCATTGAGATCACTACTGGCGGCCAGCAGCATCTGGTGCAGGCGAAATGGTGTATGTAAAGCCGCCGAGCGGCCGCGCACGGTGTGCCAAAGTTGGTCAAATCGACCAACTGAATAAAAGTCTCTGGGACTGGGACTGGGACTGGGACTGGGACTGGGACTGGGACTGGGACTGGGACTGGGACTGGGACTGGGACTGGGACTGGGACTGGGACTGGGACTGGGACTGGGACTGGGACTGGGACTGGGACTGGGACTGGGACTGGGACTGGGACTGGGACTGGGACTGGGACTGGGACTGGGACTGGGACTGGGACTGGGACTGGGACTGGGACTGGGACTGGGACTGGGACTGGGACTGGGACTGGGACTGGGACTGGGACTGGGACTGGGACTGGGACTGGGACTGGGACTGGGACTGGGACTGGGACTGGGACTGGGACTGGGACTGGGACTGGGACTGGGACTGGGACTGGGACTGGGACTGGGACTGGGACTGGGACTGGGACTGGGACTGGGACTGGGACTGGGACTGGGACTGGGACTGGGACTGGGACTGGGACTGGGACTGGGACTGGGACTGGGATTGTGGCTTTCGGACAAAAACTGCGGCATTGGTACAAGGACTTTGGCAATGGTACCGATCCGTGTTGCAGTTCAAATTTATCATCAATTCAAATTATAAATTTAGAGTTTTATCTGGTGTTTGTCGCCTAATTTTTGTGTTATTTGAACTTAATTTTCAAATTCGCATATTGGCTTTAGTTTTCAAACACTCGAATAAGCCATGCAAAGGGTTTGATTGATGCGACCTTTCAAATCTAAATCCAGAATTGTGTAAATCAATTGCCTCCATTTTGTCCAACTACAACTTTGGTTTTGTTTTTATTGTTTGCTTGTTTACTTGTTTTTTTTTTTTTTTTTAATCAACCGTGAGGTTGTTTAGATTAGTTAATTTTTGTCCAACTAGCACCGCTAGAAACGCCCACCGTGCCCCGCTTCAAGCTCGGGATCAAGAAGTCAGTCAGCGCAGACCACACACGTCGATTTTCGCTCGGTTCGCTTTGGTGTAGTGCTTTTTCCCATCAGCGTTCCCGCCCCGCGATTCCGCGATTCCCCCGCCATGCCCACCCGCCACTGCCACCGCCGGACCGGGCCGAGCCGACCAGTCAGTCGACTGGTCCGGGGCCTAAGCATGCAACTCGCTGCATGCAACGCTCTGCATCTGCGCCAGTGGGGATCGCGTGGAATGCGGAAAAGGGAATCGCGAAATAATTGGCGAAATGGCAGTCCATTCGAGTATAAATCGCAGATTTGATTAATTGACCGTTTTCGTGATTGTTTGGTGGTGGGTACAGTTTTTTTTGCTTTTTCTCTGGTTTCACTGGTTTCATAAATACTGCTTTATTATGGCGTCGTTTATTTGATAAATCTTCGGAGAACTAATTGGGCCAAATCTTCTTGTAGTGTCGTGCGATTGATCAACCGTTGCGTAGTTTTGACGTTGATAATTGTCGTAGGTTTCTCTGAAATAGATTTTAGACTTGCCTCGAGTTGAAACGAACTACGAAAAAACCTGAGTTCTGACCGTCTGACCAACCGTGCTTTTTCACAATTGTATTGTAAATGTGTTCGATTCATGTTGAGCCATTTACATACATACTTAGCCCTATTCGAAAACGTGATACAATTAACACTGAAGCACACTGGAATTAGACATAATTTTTAGGTGTATGTAGTTCTTGATATTCAGTAAATCACTGTAAACGCCCTACCGCAAACGTGTCTAATTCTGTCCATGGTTCCTGATTCTGTGCACCTTTTATTTTATTTAAATGTTTAAATACTCCTATATTAATAACTACATGTAACTGGGAGTTCCATCGGTTCAAATTTGTTATCAATTTCCACATAGGATGTAGTGTACAAAAAAGGTTCTGAAAAGCATCATTACTTTGTATTTTTACGAAAACCCTCAGACATTTTTTCTATTGCCTGTAAGGTTAACCATAAAATACTTACATATTTCTTACTTCTAACAGCATAGAGTTGAGGTGGCTCTTGCCGTACCAAAAATTATTCACTCTCTTCACTGTACTCGGTCCTGGGCTACTCGTCGTCAATTCGTTGAGCATCTTGATACATGCAAGTCAGCTTCAATCTGGCCGAGCCATCTAGCACGTTGGGCTCCTCTATTCCTTATGCCGGTGGGGTTTGATTTCACTGCACAGTCTTCCGGCATCCTTGCGACGTGACCGGGCCACCGTGGTTTCACCACTTTCGCCAGGTGTGCGGTGGGAGTCTCTCTTAGTAGTGCCTGCAGCTTGCAGTTGATAAGCCTCCGCCACTCTCCGCTAACCGTTCGTACTCCGCCAAAAATATTTCGCAACGCCTTTCACTTACCGTCTCAAGTCCGGACTACTGGTCAGATTAGCGTTTCGTACATCGTCTCCTTTGAGCGGCGGCATATGCTCCTTGATCGAAGCGTCTTGCGGAGGACAAACTAGCCTCGACTTCAAGATTGAATGCGTCATTGAATCTAATTACACGTATTATTGTCGAGGTGACCAGAAATTCTAAGTATATGAACTCATCAACCACTTTCAGTTTATCGCTGTCAATAATCCCTATCCATGGGAAGTTAACGTTGTTTTCTCTGGAGCCTCTGCCACCATATATATGGTTTTCGTTCTTATTCTGATGTAATGATGTCGAGGTCGTCGGCAAAGGCTAATAGTTGGCTACTCTTGTTGAAGACCGCTCCTCTCGTTACGATGCCCGCTCGTCGGATCATACCTTCCATAGCGATATCGATTATAATACAGGACAGTCCATCCCCTTGCCGCAACCCTCTGCGCGACTCGAAACGTCTTGAGAGTGTCCCCGATACGCGCACGTAGCACATCACTCGCTCCGGGGTTGCTGTAATCAGCCGCGTCAGCTTGTCCGGAAAACCGTACTCGTGTATTATGTGCCGTAGCTGTTTTTTCCTCTTCTGTCATTATTTTAAACTATTGTGGTATGCCCCGTTTTATTACTTTACTATACGCTTCAAGCTTACCTATCACTTATTGAGGAAGTGACAAGCTGGTAGCTGGAGCGAGACATGTGCCAATCAGGGATGACTAGGTTTATGAACCTAGTAACCTGATCGGCGACGCCAACCAGATCTCCCCTTTTTGAGATACTGCAGTCTGCGTACTATTTGTGCTCCACGATTGCAGAGTAAGTGTTCCGAGATTAAATATCATGTTGTACGAAACCGAGATTTCGAAGATGATATTTACTCGGACAATGTCCTGTCGCAAGATCGGTAAGCTTACTGAGACTCGACCCATACTCGACCAGTGAGTAGAGAGCTGGAACGACATCTTCGTTTGTCGCCTCACAACGAGTCGGCGTGTAGAGGATAGACAAGGGTCAGGACTGAATCTCTGCTAGCGCATCATTCAAGTCCTGCTCCTCCCCTCTTCTCCTCTCCACCTCATTCGTTTCTCTATTTTTCGGCAGAGAAAACATGCACGGTAAGAAATCGTCCACTGCATCAGTGACCGGCTTGATGCAGCAAGGGCAAATTACTGTGGAGGGCGCCCTGGTAGTGCACGGGCTCCGTTACGGCGAGAGCATTTATAGAACCCCCTGCACCATTCATCCCTCGGCACGGGTCGCGTCATACCTTGGATTAGGGGTTTATCCATCCAAGTTTTTACATAATAGTCATGAATAATAGCTATTACAACCATCTCCTTTAGGGGCTTTGGACTCTCTGCTTTGGTTCTTGGGAGTCCTGCAGGCGGAGAGTTTACACTTCAGCCTTCGCATGAGTGCCCCCTTCTCTGTCCGCATACGACCCTAGTTTCCACCGTTTGTCTGATTTACACTAAGGAACGTATCCCGGACGGTATCACGTGGAGGTAGAGATAGGAGTTGCTGAATTAGAGGCCCTCATGGTGGTTCTAGAGCGCGAATTATTCAACCATTTACCACCCTGCCGTAGTTGTTCACGCTCGACTGTATCGTATGCTGACATGGAATCCACGAGAATATGATACGTGGGCACGGTGTACTCCCTGAAGGATTTGTCGGAGAGTGAAAATTTGATCTGTAGTAGCACGGACCCCCATTAAACCCTGCTGGTACTGCTCTACTCTTACTATTGCGGGTACATAAGATAATCTGGGAGAGCACCGTGTAGGCGGCGTTGTTCTAGTAGTTCTTGGCCATTTTTGTACAGTTTCGCTGGGAGTCGGTCTTTTCCGGCGGCTTTATTATTCTTCAGCTGACCGATTTCTCGCTGGATCTCTTAAAGATCAGGAGCCGGCATGCTGTTATGGCTCCTAGATTATTTTCCATTGGGTCTCCTGCTGTTATATCGCCTTCAGGGGCGGACTGGGAGCCAAAGGGCCCACCGGGCCTTTGAGATTAGGGGCCCCGTGCAACTTGACTCGACTCAGGCACGTCGAGTGTCGAGTATCGGGAGAACGGACAGCATAGCGGCTCGATGCTCGAAACAAAACAAACTCAGTCGTTATTAGGACCGAGTTATCAGCTTTTAGCGTGTGCGTCATATTAGCGGTTCACGGTACTTTAGTTTGGACGCATTTTTCTTCAACCCAATCTTCGCTACTTTGAGTTTTAGTTTTTGCAGCCACCACCACAGATGTTGTTCTATCGACAATATCCATTTCATTGGCAAAGCAGACGAACTAACTAGATTTGCTGACGATTGTGCCTGTGTGTTGCTCCTTTCATAACATCCTGTAACGACATGTTGTATAGCCCACCTGAGGGACCATCACGTTAATAAAGTCCACTGCGAGGTTAGAATGGCCATGATTTTACGGTCGATGGTAACATACGCAACTTTGAAATCAATGAAATAATTGTGCGTAGAATTCTGTATTCATGAACTTCTTGGAGGATCTGCCGCAGCGTGAATATTTGATTCTTTATTGACCGTGCTTCAGCGAACCCGGAAGAGAACTTTCCACATTCTGATAAGTGCCACTGCGCATTTTTGCCAGCAATGCAACGTTTTCCTCATCTATCACCCATTCATATTTCAAATAAGCGTATCAAATCAAATTAAGTATCAAAGTACCAAATAAGCGGATTTTATAAATGATAGGATGTCAACAGTTCAATATAGATAAGTAGCTTACTGCGTCTTCACATCAGAACAAAACAGTTCATAGTGCAGGCGATTCCCGTGCCGAGTTATAGCTATCCCTGGGATTAAACTCTTGGATTCTCCTATAAGAATTCTGCTTCTATAAGTAAGGTATTCTGTGCGAATCCTCTGCAGAATTTCTTCTCACGATTCCAATGTGAGGAATGCCCGATATTCTGCGCGAATCTTTTTGGTTCGTCCTGATAGAGCTGCGGAAAAAAGAACCCACCGTCTAAAAATGTCAGTACGAAGAGCACGTGCTCGTCAGTCCAGAGGAGAGGTTCGCCAGCAACAACACACGGAGTTTCTACAAAGCGGTCAGGTGCAAGAATTTTGCCATGCCTGTGATGTGCAATGATAGTGCTGGCAACCTGCTTACTGACAAAACGACGGTAGCAGCCAGGTGGAAGAATATTTCCAGACGCTGTTGAATAGAGAAGTAAACAGGAAGATCAGCAGGTACAGGATAAGAATTTTGAGCGACGGCCAAACTGTGGAGCCATTAACACAGGAGGAGGTCAAAAAAGCAATCAGTGAGCTGAAAAACGGTAAGGTTGCTGTAAAGGATGGTATCCTGGCTGTACTTCTAAAAACGAGGAGTGAGCAGCTGTACGAAACAATTCGCCACCTCATTGTCAGGAATAGAATATGGGACGAAAATAAATATCGGAGGAGTGGTTGATTGGCCTCATTTCCCATAATTTTAAAAACGGACATCGACTTGAGAGTACAAACTATCGAGACATTACGTTGCTCAATTTTGCCTATAAGGTGCTCTCCCTATCGTGTGTGGCTGAGTCCGTTAGCTGAGTTCTTCGTCGGCGAGTTTCAAGCTGGTTTTCATGAGGGTCGCTTCACGATGGATCAGGTATTTACCCTGCGTCTAGTAACTGACGAGTTCCGGGAATACAACTTGCAGATTCATCATATTTTTATGGATTTCAAGGCGGCATACGATTCAGTAAAACGAAATGAGCTGTGACAGTTAACGCTAGGACATGGTTTTCTCACAGAACTAGTTACGTTGATTCGTGTGACGCTGGATGAGTAAAAATTATAAGTCAGAATAGCAGATGAGACCTCACGTGCTTCTTGATTTTGCGGATGACGTCGATATTACCGAAATCAAAAGTACAGCAGCGAAAGAAGCCTTTAGGTCATTTATTGAGAAATTGGGACTTACCATTAACACCGCCAAAACGAAGTACCTGGCGTGGAAATCCAAATGGTGTTGGTGTCGAAGAGGAACTGAATATATTTTGATATGCTCGTGATATGTGACAACGATGTAAGTCGCAAAATAAAACGACTAATTGCAGCTGCGAATTGGCCTTTACGGAAGCATTACATTTTGTAGCTGAAGTCCTGTAGCTTGCAAATTCGCATAAACTGATGCTCTAGAGAACACTAATCCTCTCGGTGGCCCTTTACGAACATGAATCATGGACGCTAAAAGAAGCTGATCGACGAATGCTTGGGGTTTTAGCGTAAAGTTTAGCAAAATCCAAAATGGCGTGTAGCGCAGATGCATGAACCACGAGCTGTATTAAGAATGTAAATATGCTGTTATAATGAAGATAGTACAGTGTGACAGTCTGCGCTGGGATTGTCACGTGTCTAGAATGCCCGACGAAAGAGTAACCAAAATTATTTTAATCATAGAATCAAGAAGAGACCGTAGACTTCAGAGAAGACATCGCCACTGAAGTAAACTAAGTATGGAGCTTAACCCGACAGTTCGATATTTATAAGTAGTCAAATAACTGCGGATGAAATACTAATTCTACTTTTAAATACTCAGAATTGAAGCTAGTAATATTTTCTGAGCTTGGACCCCAACAGCTCAACTTAAATGGTTTCATGAATCACGGGGCCCAGCAATTGAACATTCGTGAGTCGTAGAAAAAGTTCTATTGAAAGAGAAATTTTGGTTTAAAGTTCGGGTCCCCAACAGTCCCATTTGAAGCTGAATTTTCAATCATCAAATCGGTTCATTTCATGAATCATGGGGCCTCAGCGATCGAACATTCGTGAGTCATAGAAAAAGTTTAATTGAAAGAGAAACTTTGGTTTAAAGTTTGGGGCTCCAACAGTTCCATTTGAAGCTGAATTTTCAATCATCAAATCGGTTGATTCGAACATTCGTGAGTCATAGAATCGAACATTCGTGAGTCATAGAAAAAGTTTAATTGAAAGAGAAACTTTGGTTTAAAGTTCGGGGCCCCAATAGTCCCATTTGATCATGGGGCCCCAGCGATCGAACATTCGTGAGTCATAGAAAAAGTTTAATTGAAAGAGAAACTTTGGTTTAAAGTTCTGGGCCCCAATAGTCCCATTTGAAGCTGAATTTTCAATCATCAAATCGGTTGATTTCATGAATCATGGGGCCCCAGCGATCGAACATTCGTGAGTCATAGAAAAAGTTTGATTGAGAGAAACTTTGGTTTAAAGTTCGGGGCCCCAATAGTCCCATTTGAAGCTGAATTTTCAATCATCAAATCGGTTGATTTCATAAATCATGGGGCCCCAGCGATCGAACATTCGTGAGTCATAGAAAAAGTTTGATTGAAAGAGAAACTTTGGTTTAAAGTTCGGGGCCCCAATAGTCCCATTTGATCATGGGGCCCCAGCGATCGAACATTCGTGAGTCATAGAAAAAGTTTAATTGAAAGAGAAATTATGGTTTAAAGTTCGGGGCCCCAACAGTTCCATTTGAAGCTGAATTTTCAATCATCAAATCGGTTCATTTCATGAATCATGGGGCCCCAGCGATCGAACATTCGTGAGTCATAGAAAAAGTTTGATTGAAAGAGAAATTTTGGTTTAAAGTTCGGGGCCCCAACAGTTCCATTTGAAGCTGAGTTTTCAATCATCAAATCGGTTGATTTCATAAATCATGGGGCCCCAGCAATTGAACATTCGTGAGTCGTACAAAGAGTTTAACTGAAATAAAATTTTTGGAAAATCTCATTTTGTGTAACGACGAAATTTTTACTAGGGCCCACCGGGCATTTGCCCGGTTGCCCGGTGGGCCAGTCCGCCCCTGATCGCCTTTGAGATACTCAGCGAAAAACTGCGTTTACTTGTCGACCACCTTCCGCTCGTTTGTGATTAGATTCCCTCCCGCGTCCCTACACATGTCAGGTTTCGGTGTGTAGCCCTTACGGATTTAATTCACCTTCTCGTAAAACTTGTGTGTCTCATTAGCCCGGAATAGTTGTTCAAGCTCTTCACGATTTCTGTCATCCTACTGATGCTTTTTCCTTCTCAGGATCGTGGTCAACTCATTCCGCGCTCGTCGATACTTGGCCAAATTATCCCTCGCGGAAACGCTTCTTTGAAGCTTTTTTTTCTCTCCATACCTCATTGACGGTCGAGCACATCCTACACTGAGAAAACTTTTCGTATAGTTTCTATGAGTTTCAAACATAGATTTTTTCCATGTGCCCAGTAAATGAATTTTATGTGCCAAACAGTTACCATTTATGTGTTTTTAAAACTTATCTTTAAAATTTGCACATACTTTTCATATGCATATAATTTTCATGTGTACTTCTGGGCGGATTGTGTTTATATGTGGCACATAATAATCATAAGAATTTTCATAAAGAAATTTTCCATTAGTTATGTGCGGATTGTTTTGAGTGTACTCCATTCATCTTCGATGGTCGAAGCACCTAGCCGCACAGAGGAAAGTAGAGTTTCATCCATTTCGCGCGCGTAGTTCTTGGCAACATTGGTTGTCTAATTGTTGAATGTTTAACCGAGGAAGGTGGCTTTGTCGCGAGGTATAACCCGTCGATAGTTTTGAGTGCACATGTACTGCTACTAGGTAAGGGTCTGACTCGATATCCGTACCACGTAGGGAGCGTACGTTGGTAATGGTCGAGAAAAACAGGCCATCGATGAGAATATGGTCGATTTTTGGTTCAAGATTCGTTGGTATGGTGACATTGTGGATATATTTGCGAGAAAAGGAAGTGCTTCCGATCACCAGGCCTCGGGAAGCTGAAAAGTTGATGTATGACTGGCCGTTGTCGTTGTGACACCGCTTGGCTGCCGTTATGAGCAGTCATATCCCCGATGACGATCTTGATGTCCCGTGTCGAACAGACAGGCCGTGACGAACTGATGTCGGACACCCCAGCTACGCATAGAACGCTTCCTTTCTGCCGTTGGATCTACTTTTGTGCTGACAGTGCACGTTTATGATCGTGTAGTTGAAGAAACGGCTTTTTATCCGATCGTCAATTTTGGGGGTGATTCTAATTCCGATCACAAATGTACCTAATTCCGATCACGTCACGAAGTGTTGTTCAAGCATAAAATTATTATCCACTAGTACTAAATTGATTTAAAATGTGTTGTGTTCATGTATTCTGATGTCAATCTCCCAATACTATCCTCCAGCTTGCGTTAAAGGTCATTATAATCATTAGATGAATAATAACAACATGCAGGCTTAGAAAGAACAAATACAGTGTTATGTCGGAATATCCTTAACAAAATTGATGGGTGCAATTAGCACATCGGCTAAGAAAACGCACTTTGATGGCGTTTTTCGCTACCCCTTGTAGAATTAAATTTATTTTAAAGAGCGTGGACAACATCTGAGTACGCTCACTGACTAGGGCTTTTGATTCTATTTTCTAAGAAATCGACAATTTCGGATAAATGATCGCAATTAGAACCTGATCGCAATTATATGCGGTCACGGTACTCATCCTCTCGTCAACTGCCCTCTAGTTCATTACCCAAACCTGCATTCTACCTGTTTCCAGCTCGCTAGTCACTTCTCCGTTCTGGTAAAATTAGGCTTTATCGCCACGGTTCCTTCACAACGTCTCACCTGTGCGACAGATTTTCGACAGTGCCGCGATGCCCTTTCGGGGTTCTAAATGATAAAGCAGTAGCTTGTCACCATTCACGAAAGTCAGCGACCTACACTTCCAAGCACCAATCATCCATTTCCTCCTCCCTGTCCTTATTTTATCGCCTTTGTTCATTCAGAGTGTTTCGAGTCGAATTTTATTGATTTTTTGTAGTTTTGTTAGATTTGGGTAGGTTGTCTTATTAAGGCCATTTTGTAGTGGCGAAATAACACGTTTCTTGATTCAGCCACCTGCTCCGGATTAGACGCTACTGTGAGCCGCTCCTAACTTGGGGTACAACCACGCACTTGGTTGACATGGGAACAAACGCTGAAAGCTGACAAAACTATTCTCCCAGGAAACACGAACAGTCAGTTCAATTAGGACTCTATAATAACTGTGCTGCTGCCGCTTCGTAGTTACACTCAGCGGTCGCATGAGTGCCTTTTTTCCTATCAGTATATGAATAGAATCTTAATTTCCACCGGACTTGGCTACCCGATTTCTGCTACGGTTGCACGTATTCTAGTTGGTATCAAGGGAGGTAGGGATAGGAGTTGCTGGATTAGATGTTTAGAATTACTAAATAAATTCTGAGTAGAAGTTATTTCCAGCAACTGAAAAATAAAAGGTGGCAGACATTTTCAAGCATAGAAAACTGTCGGAAAATTTGGGATTTGGCAGAGAATCTGTAGCTGAGGCTTGAAAAGTGACATTTTAATTGCAACTATCAACTAAGTAATTTACGTGAACTACTTTTCTCGAAGCAACACGATAGTTCCATGCTGTTTTGGCCTGATTAAGCATTAGCCATTACGGCATGAAGGCCATGGGTAGTGCCCAAGGACAAGAACCCTCTCAACGCTGTCTAGAGCTCCGCCCAATTGTGAAATATTGGGCCATCGTCTAGCGGAAACTGAACAATCCCCAAGCACGGTTGGAAGTGAGAAGAGTTTTGGAGCAAACTGGCGTTCTGCGGCGGTGGACAAGGTACAGTCCATCGAAAGATTAGCTTCAACAAAGAAATATAATATTATTATCTATTAAAATTTGATCAATTTACACGCTCTCAATAACTAGGAAAGTTCAAACCAGTTTCATTCGTGTTTTTCAACGCGGTTTACCATTAAGTGACACTCAAAACCTTCCTTCATATCGCGATCGCTAGAAAATTCAACAAGCAACGTGGATTCCTCGAACAGGCTAATAGTATCCGAATATGAACCTACACTCTAAAAAATCGACACGTCGTATCCACGTGAAAACTCATGTTAACTTCTGACAGCAACTTACATGAACTTCAGCTACCAATTAATGGAAAAGTTGATAAAATTTACTAGGATCGCACGTAAATCGGTTAGTATGAGTGCAAGTTACTAATAATTCATATGAACGTTACATGAAAAGTGTGATGGATGAAAATTACCTATTTTTTCACCTAAACTTGACGTGCCGATTTTTTTGTACACACTTTTTGATGATAAGTGCTCCCGTTGCACTTGCAGATATGTTCGAGGTTGGCAACCGTACGCTAATACTTTGTAGCGCAGAATGATTCACAACAGCATGCTTCAAATATATTAAATATAAACGCTGATCAATGTGTTGCTTTAATATTATACGCCTGGGATTGTTATCAGCTTTTTGCATAGGGTGTTGTTTAAAGCAAACGAAACTGAGAGACAACATTGGGTATATAGTTTTAGGAGCAACCCTACAATTCGTTGCAAATCACCTTTGCAGTAAACTAAAAATAACAACGATTATTCCTTTCCATTAGCTGGTCAGTCAATCAACTGCATTGGATTACCGAGATGAAAATTTCTTTGGTGATTTTTGTTCTAGTGACAATCGGTGCAGTAACGTTTGCATCCGATACCAGTAATGGTTTCGGATATGAACTGATTTTGGAAGAATTCGACCAGTTGCGAGAAAACCTTCTCGATATTCGCAATAAAAGTCAGCAAACATTAGCTATCAACGCTCTGCGATTGGCTCTGGGTTAGTATTAGAGTTGAAATGTTCTTCGTTTACAAATAAGTAATCATTTGACTGCGTATACTTTGACAGGTGTCCACGAAGTACCATCGTGTCAGAATACGCCGAACACTACCAGCGGAATGTACAGGATACACCCGGAACTATCAACCATTGCGTCATTTCTTGTTTATTGTGATCACTCTGTGGAAAATGGTGGTTGGACAGTCATACACCGGCGCTTCGATGGTACGTTGAACTTCAATCGAACTTGGACTGAATATCGTGATGGTTTTGGATCTCTGCAAGGCGAATATTGGTTAGGTTTGGAAAAGATGCATCAGATCACTCGAAATGATAACTACGAGCTGTTGGTGGTTATGACAAGCTTCAACGGTACGACGAAAAGTGCTCGCTATCAGCGCTTCATTGTGGCTAGTGAGTTTGAAAAATACAAACTCATCTTGGGTCAGTTCGTGGGAGGAGATGCAGGTGACAGTTTCTCTTCTCACGATGGACTTATGTTTAGTACATTGGATCGGGATAACGATAGTTTTGACAATAGTTGTGCAACATTACATAAAAGTGGTTGGTGGTTTCAAAAGTGTTATGCAGTGTAAGTTTTGGATCCGGGTCACCATTTTTGACACAAATAATATTGAACTATAATTTCAGAAACCTTAATGGACATTATGAGGCAGGAAAAACGGGAGCAAGTATGAGCTGGTATAGATTTTCCAATTCATACGATTGCCTAAAAGAGGCGCGAATGTTGATTAGAAAAATGTAGAGGATGGTTAGATAAATATTAAATCTTTAGCCAGTAATTAACGTTGACTGTTTGAAAAACACAACAGTTGTGTTGACAATCCCGATTTTTTCCCAATATTTTCTCGAACGGATTCCTCTTCCACGACGATTTGTTTTTTCGTTTTTCGATTATAGAATAAGATTGGGTTGTTTACGTTTCAGAGCAAACCTCAGGGATCGAAATTATCATTCATCTGAACTACGAGAAATTGATGAAATACCCGTCACACGGTTGAAGCGTACACCTTTCATATTTTCTTCTTAATAAACTTTAATCATAGTCGTTTTCGAACTGGATATGCCCAAAGAAATAATATTATATTTGATAATTTTCTAAATAGTTAAAATAATTGTGAGGCTCAGAATAAAGTAAAACTATATTCCGCTTACAAGTAAGCACATTGACTTCACATCACCTTTTAGTCGACTGACAGATAGATTAAAAATCAGCTTAGTAAAATATTCAAAATGTTGTACTACGTCATTCGTGGTCGTATCTTATACACAACCCCTCTGATTCTCTTCTTGGGGGATGTAAACTTTTCTTTCAGCACCTTTCCCCTCTGACTTGTGACAAAATTAATACCTCCCTCTCCACCTGAATTGAGTGACCCTGAGATCTAATATATTTATTTTTGAAATTTCCTACTGTCTATCTGGTATAGTTCTTCATCGACTATCATTTAGAATTAAAACCTAGTTTCTAACCTAACCTATAAACCTAGGTTAAAGTGGAATTACCAAGTTTAATTTTATCAAGCACCATTTACAGTATGTCTGAAATTAAATAAAAAGTAAACTTATCCAATTTGATTCTAATATGTATATTTATTCGCGACAGATACGTATTTCGCCTGCGACTTGCAGGCTTCATCAGTGTCTGTTTTCGAAGTCGAATTTGCTTCGTTTTCGAATTTACAGTATGATTTCGAATTTGGCAACAAATGCGTGTCGCCTATGTTGCCAAAATCAAAACCGTGGCAAAATCTAGACCATTTTTGAACTGACAAAATTGGATATAAATGTGTTAAAAATTGAATAATTACCACTAATCAACGAATTTTTCACGATTGCAACGGTTTTATGTTCAAAAATTCGACAGGAGCTGTCACAAACCTTTTGAAACTTTGCAGTAAGACGTAGTCATACGTCAGTAAAAATCTTACCTTTCGAAATATTCAATAAACAAAAGTTCGAAATCCCGCTGTACTTGATAAACTACGTATAATACAAGTTATATTACATTAGATGAATGGTTTACATTTTGGAAATTAACGGGCAAGAGAAAAATTTTTGTGACGTGGAAATCGTATCAACCATATCTGAACAACAGGTAATAATAAATTTCTAATATACAAATGACACACACAGATACATACTCAACACATACCCAAACGCTGAGACATTGTTCAATTGATGGGCTGAAAGAAGACTGTGACCGGTTTCACATTTTTCAAACGATTTTCATACCTTTCTAACAGAGTGTAAGCAAGGTAAAAGCTGTTCATCCCTGTGTCCTATTAATAAATAGCAGTAGTATAGTTGCAGTATTGAAAAAAAATTCTTTGTTATTATTTTGTTCATTTACGTGGAAGAAACTATGACAATCCCAATTTAGGTCCACTCTAAATCAGAAATAGGTCCACTCAAGATTAAAAAAAAGGCTTTGGCAAAAAACGATATATTCAATAAAAGTTTCATCAATTATACTTTTTTAAAGTACTGATAATGTAAAAAACCCGAATTAATTCACCTAGCGGTGTAACCTAGCCTTTCTACTGCAACAATAGTTATTCTTTTAATTTCTCAGGAACATCAAAGATTAAGTTGACTATGTTTTCCTAGTATATTCCTTATTCTTTAAAAGCCTTATTTAACAGTAAAATTCACAAATCCGTACTGCGTGCAATAATTATATTTGCTTTCCAAGGCAACGTAAATATTTGTATGCGTCATTTGATTTACTTTATCAACACCTTATTTAGTTTTATAATATTTACGTAATTTATAGAACCATAAATGTAAACATAAAAGATAATTTTTGCTTGACCTGAATGAATATACATGGAAAATTAGAAATTAACCCTCTAACGAACCTGCTGACGGTCTTAACTTTTGGGTTTCAGAGCTACATGAGAAGCCAGTTTTGAATTGACGATATGACAAATATGTTCATCACCGATTTCTTGATATTATGATATTAATATCACAGCATTCTAACAAATGCTTTCAAAAACAAATATTCAGAAAAATTATGAAAAAAATATTGCGTAAATATTTCGTTTTTCACTTTTGAAGATAAAGGATATCTAGAAGAAAATGATTGACCTCAAAATTTTACTGAGTTAAACAAGGCAGTACTAATATTTTATAAAATTTTTGTCCTTCCGATATTTGGCAACTAAAAAAAAGTGTAATCACGAAAAAAATTAAGCGTTTTATGCATTTTTACTTAAAGTTTAATCGTGAAAACTAAATCTATTTTTACTACTCATATAAACGTTATTATTTTTCATGCGAAAAGCTGCCAAATAAGAGAAAAAATTGAAGAAATTTTTTCGCCGATTTTCGGAAATTTCATTTTTTGAACTTCCAATTCTGTTTCGTACTAGCAGTGTAAACATTCCGTACACTTTCGAGTTCTCTATATTGTAAAGCTCACAGACAATTGATTTTTAACAAAAACTTTTTACTCAAGTGCAAAAATTTTTTTGCCCCTAGATTTTTAAAATCAATTTTGAAGGGGGGAGTGGGGGGGGCTGACAATAATTTTACAAGTAATTTGTTATGGCCTAACTGAGTAGAGCATTATAATTTAATTATTATCATAATTAAAATGAGAACTAAGACTTTTTCTTAATTGACGCTCCGTAAGATAATTTTTTTTAATGAAAATTAAAACTTGAGTTTTCTTTGAATATGCTTAGGGTATGTTGCTGCTTCGTCGTAATTGCCTATTTCCGTCCTATCCAACACAAATCATAAAAAATATCACCATTTTTATGACACACAGTGCAAAACTAATTATTCCCTAATATTTTAGTTTGTTGTCTGTCATACGCAATCAATCAAAGTGAGCTGAGATCTATTTAAATGCTTTTTATCATTAAAGAAGTCCTACCAGCGAAATTTTCTACGTTTTTTCGTGCGACGAAAAAGAAAATGTCGACTAATCGTTTTAATTCCCGCCATTCATAAATGATAATAACTCACGCAAGGTATTGTCGTTATTCGACAGCCAGGAACACTTGCCTGACCTGCAAAAATTTTGCAGAATAACATGCCGTCCTACACAAATACATGCGCGTTGTGATTTTTAGTTCGGACGATGAAAAATTTTGATGGATGGATTTTAAAACGGTACGACGAATTTAAGAACTAAAGTTAGTTGTGTAATTTCAATAATATGCTTTAATAACCGCTTTTCAATGCTTCCAAAGTTCACGGATCGGAAGGTAAGTGTGTTTTAGTCAAATCAGCACAAGAAATTTTGGAGTATTCATTAAATTCATCCAACAAATGATGAAAATTA